>NC_083243.1:52577856-53227714 GCF_032191835.1 Heteronotia binoei | reverse complement strand
CCAGGAAATGCAGAGTTTGGAGAAGGAAAGGAGTTCTGCATGCCATAGCGTCCACCCTCTGAAGTTGCCGTTTTCTCTGGGCGAACTGATCTCTATAGACCAGTAATTATAGGAGAACTCCAGGCAACAACTGGAGGTTGGTAAACTTAACAGAACAACCTTTACCTGACCTAAATGGTATGGTAGCTTTCGGGATTAATTGCTTAGGGGGGGAAATGTTGACGTCACTTATTTGCTGTGTTACTTTGTGTGGTAGCCTGTCCCACTTTGTGAAGGAAAAAGGTGATCTCCATTGCTTTCTTTCATACTGTTCCAGGCATGATACTTTTCCCATCTTTCTCTGTCCTTCAGGTGAAAATGAACAGGATGCGTCAGCGTATTGCTCAGCGCCTGAAAGAGGCTCAGAATACATGTGCCATGCTGACCACCTTTAATGAAATTGACATGAGGTAAAGAACTGTGACTCCAGTTGATTTTGCTCCCTATTTCATTTTCTAATAGCAGGAACTTTGGGTGATAAGATACACAACAGTGGTGAATTCCTCACTGAGCTCAAGTGATAAGATACACAACAGTGGCGAATTCCTCACTGAGCTCAAGTGGTAAGATACACAACAGTGGTGAATTCCTCACTGAGCTCAAGTGATAAGATACACAACAGTGGTGAATTCCTCAAGTGTTTCATTTCCAGAGTTCAAAGTGTAGGTTTGTGTGCAATTTGCTAGGGTGGAACTTGTTTCCCAGTTAGTAGAAGTAAAAAGCCTGGCTATGACGTGAAAGACAGTCTTGTATAGTCCTCTCTTGGTGGTTAATGTACAAGGTGAAGACTCTAAGCGGTAGTGCAGCTTACCAAAAGATGGTCCTGAAGTTCTCACCCAGTCCCCACGTATCCCTTGTGTCTGTGCTTGACAGTAAGTGAGCCACTGCTCTTCAACCCCCAAGTGTTTGTATGGGCTGAGCCCTAATGGGTTTGGGGAGGAGGAAGATTGTGTTTCAATGCATTAAGGAAAATGGTGCCCAAATCAAATTGCCTCATGAAATCCTATGCTGCTTCTTAAGACAAAATGTAAATATTTTGTGTCTGAAATAATAAGGTTGGCAAAACAACCATGATTGGAGAGGAAGAGCTGCAACTTATCTCTTTTTGCAAGCTAATGGAGGTGTCGCTTTACTCTGGCCTTAAGCTCTTGCTGTAGCCAGTAATTTGTTTTCAATTGATTGCCACCAACCCATATGCCGTGTAGTCATCTTGCAAGGACCTAGGCTGAGGCCGTTTCCTTCCCCATGGGGGACAGTGGTGGTAGATTAGTGTCTGCTATGACTGCTGCCCATGATGGCCTCCTCTTCTCAAACCACAACTTCATTCCGGCAGCTCCTGTGCCTTGGGAGGTAGTAATGTCTTTGGATGGTAATCCTAGCTCTAAACAAGATTAGACAAAGGAAAACAAACAATCTCTGCCCCAAGGGGCACTCTGACTCTAAAAATGGCCTCTGTAAAGCCATACTGTCTGAGCAGTGGAAGCTGAAGGTTTAACATTTCTCTCTCTTCCTAGAATTGTCAGGAGAAAAAGCGTCCAGTCTGCATGGCTGGTCTCTGTTGAAATAAATGAATAATGGAAACAGCTCTGTCAGGAGTGTTTTAAAAAATCCTTCAAAGCCCTAAAGTTTATACTGTGTCCTATCTTTTTAAATATGGTCAAAGAACATATAGATATAGGAAGCTGGACCTTGCTTCTCCATCCTGTTACTTGTAGTGTTTATAATAGTAAATATTCTTACTGTGGCTTTTTCAGTAACATCCAGGAAATGCGAGCTCGGCACAAAGAGACCTTCCTAAAGAAGCACAATATGAAGCTTGGCTTTATGTCTGCCTTTGTGAAAGCTGCAGCCTTTGCCTTGCAAGATCAGCCCACTGTAAACGCAGGTGAGAGGAATGGCCCCTGAGATTCTCCTGAGATGAAGGTTATGCAGAAGTGAACAAGAGTTCTGTTGGACTTAACAGGTTCAGACTTGGTAATTAAGTGTTGTGTGCAACTAAGGGTCTCCACTCTGCTTTTGGCTATATGAATAGTATTTGTCAAAGCACAGTGACTTTTACCTGAGGCAGCCCTTTCTGACTGGATGAGTTTTCAAATGTGGGTGGAAGATACTTAAGATGCAACCCTAATCTTCTTGGATACTTCAGATCCAACCCTAATTGTCTGTACTGTAAACTAAAGCACACATCATCATATTCATATAAATTTGTCTTACTGGGGAAGCAGTTCAATCCCAGAGATTAGCCTCTAAAATGAGACTAAGCTGAAATTTATTTGCAGCCTGAGAAGATCTTAATCCACTTTCTAACCATTTCAAAGAATCCTTCAAAGCCCTAAAATTTATACTGTGTCCTAGCTTTTTTCATGAGCCAAAAATCAGCACAACCATGGGCCAGTTCTGAGCCCCCAAGCCAATTTTCAGGGAAAGCACCTTCCCCAAACATTTATTGGACTTTTGTCCAGTTCTGTTGGTGCCATTTTTTATAACTCAAATTTTTATGCTTTACAATAGACAACTTAAACAAATGTACATAAAATGTACATTAAAAATTGTGTCAGAATACAAAATCAAGATATTTAGTGGTATTGAAGATGTAGAAGAGGACTTATTATTAACATAAGCGAAAAAAGCGAACCATTTCTCCACAAAAGTATTTTCCATGAATGGATTCTCAACTTGCAAAATTTGTGCTGAAATTAACCTTATCAGCTGAGTGGTACAGATCCACGACTGACCTCTTAGGTTTAAATGGCTGTGAGCCATTTCACCATTTGGTTTCACTTCCCTCTAGCTTCAACATGGGGGAAGGAAAATTGGCCAGAGAAATGGTTGTGAGCCATTAAGCCTGTTGGTTTAGCTTCCCCACCACCACCACTTTGAAGTGTTGGGGGGGAAGCAAACCACCCACCACCACCAGTTTGAAGTGTGAGGAGGAGCAAAACAGATTGGTTAAATGGCTGCCAGCCTTTTAACCCTTCCTGGGCGATCCTCCTCTAGCTGTTTTACACTTTCCTGGTGTTCCTCCCCCTTTCTCCTGGCCACAGCTTGCTGCAACCGGGAGGAGGAATCAGACTCACTGGCCTAACTCAGTTTGAGTGGAGGCCTTTTGGCTCAGTTTGGGGGCTGCCCCAAACCCCAAACCAAACTGAATTTTTTAGGTTTCTGCCCACTCAGTTTCAGTGAACAAAAGGGCTCATTCTGGGCCCTTCTGGGTAGAACCTTGGCTCATGGAGCTTCTTTATATAATAGTTTGCTCTTCTTTCTCAATGTAGTGATTGATGATACAACCAAAGAGATCGTGTACAGGGAATATGTGGATATCAGCGTTGCCGTTGCAACTCCCAGGGTATGTTCTGTGGGATTGCCTTTTGGCCATTCAAGCCTGCCTTTCAGATTAATAGGGAAAGGTGAGGGTTGGCTCTTTGGAGTGAAAAGTTCACATCCCATACAGGAGCCTATCTTGCTCTGCAGTTCCAGCTGCAACATTCCTGGGCCAAATGGGTGCCCAAACAATATGTCTAGTGGGCTGAACTGTGGAGAGGATCCTTTTCCTGACTGAGAGGACATGATACACCATAGGGGACTGTGGAAACTTTTGTGTGTCACTCATACTATTAAAACACAAGCAGTAACTGCTTAATTTACAGTACTGGCCCATATTAATTGTCTAGAGAAAGGTGTCTTCAGGAGAAAGATACTATCTGAAGCAGGGTTCCTAATGGCTGAAAAATGCATTAAGAAGCAAACTTCTACCTGATGTACTGGATTTTCTTAATACTGGAAAGAGAGCAAAAGAGACTTTGGTCACTGAAGTTGTCCTATTTCTCCAAGCAAGTAAGCTTGAGTCAGTTCCATTCTTTCTGCTGCTTAAGGTGAAGTTGGAACCTCCTGGGTTCCTGTGACAGGATTTTGCTTTATAAAAACTGTCATACCACTTGTGGCCCTAAGTCACTGTTTCAGCCTGTCTCTCACAGACTAGCAATGACATAGTATTTTACTGTTAATGCCAATTCTTTGGACCCTTTCAGTCTCTGCTTTTATAGATAAAACTCTTTGCTAAGTGATATAATAACTTGCTCTGCTTGGTTTTTGCTATACTGTGGTATTTGTTCCATTTGAATCTAAGATATTGTTGTTCCTTGTAGGGTCTTGTGGTGCCAGTCATCAGGAATGTAGAAACAATGAACTTTGCTGATATTGAGCGAAGCATCAATGAGCTGGGGGAGAAGGTAAATTGAAGGGGTGGGAGATGAAATCTTACAAGTGTGAATGGATGCACAACTTCCTTGGGACGAATGAGAAGGGGAAATGAGGCAGAGGTTACTGTTTCCTAGTAGACACATAAAGAAGATAGCAGGTAAGAAGTGGCAGTATGAAGATTTGAGCAAAATGTCTGACAACAAGAAGGGCAATGCATCTGTACAGTCTCCACCTCCAGAAACCATCAAACAGTATGACATAAAATTAGAGCCATACTGGAATAAACAAAAGGCCCATCTCATCCAGCATCCTGGATGAGTTTTCAAGAGTAGCCAACCACAAAACCCACATAAAGGGCAGAAAGGGCTTTCCCTAGTTACCCTATTCCTAGCATGTGATGTTCAGACATACACTGCCTCTGAATGTGGAGGTTGCATTGAACCCTTATGGCTAGCATCCGTTGATGGATGTAACCTCCATGAATCCCATTTGAAAGTTGCACAAGCCAAGTTGCCTTCACTGCATTCAGTGGCAGCTTGGACAGAAAACATTTGGATACTTATTGATTCCAGAAGAACCATCTGTTGCTTCAAAAATAAGCATTGTGGCACAGAGACTAACAGGTATATTGTGGCACAATGCATTTATTGGTTTTTTGGTCATGGTAGGTTTTTTCCTTTTTTAGTTTTTTGGTCATGGTAATTTTTCTTATGGCATGAAACCAAGACACATGCACATTTATCAAGAGTGTCAAAGATGTCTGAAGGAGACGGGAGCAGTTTGTTGGAGAAACAGCTATTTTTTGTATGACATGTATTTATGTACTTTGTGGGGTGATGAGGTTACAGAATGCTCCCTTTCCATGGCACTGGAGTATGTGTGCCCTTTTCTGCTTACTGGTCTATGTTTTGGCAAAGTAGAACAACCCTTAACTTGCATGGAGTTGCTGACTAAATACTGTGTGTCATGGCACATTATCATATAGTCTGAGATCTTAATACTCGCAGCCCCGTGTCTCTGTGTTCTGGCTATGTAGACTGTAATAGCTCTCTTAACTACGAGGGTGATGTTTGTATATCCTGAAATTATTAAGGGTCTGTGCCTATAATTTCATTTAATATCTTTGTGAGTCACTGAAGGATGGTGGATGATGCTTGGGGTCAGTCCGCCTGTGATATTCCACATTGTATTGATCGGCCCTAAAAGGCAGTTGCAGATGGTCTGATATGGATTGGGGTTGTGATGCTGGGGGGCAGGGCTAGCTCTTTCCTCTCATTTCCCTAATAAAAAATGGACCAGGGAAGGGGTACTTGTATTGTATTTGTCTTTTTTGTTTCTCTTGCTGGATCTCATGGGGGGTGGGGTTCAGGGAGAGGCAGTTAACCCTACAGCATGGCCCTGCTCCATATTCCTTTAACACACACACACACACTCCCATTCTCCCCTCCCCTGTTTTTTAGAGCGAAAAACACAGCAAGAGTTGCACAACCCAGTCAGGTGTGATTTGGCCTTTGTCTCAACAGTTGTGGCCAGAGCTGTCTGTGGTATCAGTTGGCTAGGCATATTGGCAGCTGGGAACCAGCATCCTGTTTTCTCTTCCCTAATCCCTTTCCCCTTGCATGATACTTTCATGTGTTCCAGTGAATGTTGAGGGTTTTTTTCTCTCATTTCAGGCTCGTAAAAATGAGCTTGCCATTGAGGATATGGATGGTGGCACATTCACTATCAGTAATGGTGGCGTCTTTGGATCCCTTTTTGGGACACCCATCATCAACCCCCCTCAGTCAGCTATCCTGGGCATGCATGGCATCTTTGATAGACCTGTTGCGATTGGAGGCAAAGTAAGTATCATGTGGAAGGTCACAAATGGGTTAAGGGGCCATTAAATATTGCTTTGAACTACACGAACATAGGTTTTCCCTAAAGGTTCCTTTAAATGAGCCATCCATATAAGCAGGGCCCAGTCATTCAGAAGACCTCTGCGTAGTCAACCTCTGTCCATGTGGATGGGTTCACTTAAATGTAACCCTGACCCACCGGCAACAGTAATGTTTATAGGACCCTTAGCCTAGACTCAAAAGTCAAGTGCTTTTAATCTTGACCTGCCAAGTACTGTAGGAAAGGACCACTAACTGTAAACACTGGCTACTTAAAAACTCTCCGCTGGAGAACACAAAATGATATTGAACTGTGTGTAATGGAGTGATGTGAAGGTGTGCTATAGAGTAATAAACTGTTAGATGTTTAGGTTCTTGGCTACTACATGGAAACTGGAATGTGAAGTTTATTTTGAATGTGAACTAAAGACAAAGTTTAAATCAGGGGTGTCAAACTCATTTGTTATGAGGGCTGGATCTGACAAAAATGAGACCTTGTTGGGCTAGGCCATGTCAGGCCAAGCCATGTGTGTACCTATTTAAGATTAGATAGCAGATATATAAACTTTTAAAAGGACACAAACAAGCACAAAGATTTTATTTTTAAAAAACTTAAAACATTGGCACTCATTGGTCTTCAAGTTGCTTTCTTTGTATCTCTCCCATGCAATCCAGGGAACTGGGCAAAGGAAGCTCTGGCTCTTTCCTTCCTTCCCCAAGAGAACAGGAGGGGAGGAGCCTCAGCCAATAGAAGGAAGAGAGGCTTGGTTCAGTAGCTGTGCTGTGTGATTGAGAGAGCTTGGCAAAGCAAGCTATTCTCCCTTCCTTCCTTCCCAAGGGAGGAGCCTCAGCCAATGAATAGAGGTTCTGCTTTGTAGCTCCTGTGCAGTTGAGCAACCCTTGCAAAGCAAACTGTTATGCAGAAGGAAGCAAGAGAGAGGGAGAAGGAAGCAGATGACAGCCAGTTGCTCAGGGGCCTGATAGGAGTCCTCTAGGGGCCTGATTTGGCCCCCAGGCCACATATTTGACACCCCTGGTTTAAATTTTAAAAATCTAAAATACCGTATTTTTTGCTCCAAAAGACGCACTTTTCCCTCCCCAAAAAGTGGGGGGGAAAGTGTGTGCGTCTTATGGAGCGAATACTGACAGCCCCCCCCCCACCCCCTGCACTTCCGACGTGCTTCTCTCCCAGCTCCAATTCCCCCCCCCCCCCCACTTCCCAGCTCCGTGGCTTCTAGCGCTGCCTCAGTGCCCTCGCCCAGCCTCCGCCTCTTTGAGGGGGCGGGAAGACGAGCCGGTGGAGCAGAGACAGCATCGCTTGGTATGGAGCTAAACAACATCTAGACTCCAACGAAGTTCGCGCTGCTGCCTCTTCTTTCTACCAACGCCAAACACTCCATTCCCAAACTGAGGCTGCAGCTGTTTCCCACCCTCGACAGACGACGCAGCTCCAACTTCTCCCTCTTTCTATTTGTTTACAATCAGATGACATCACTCCTGCCCGAGCCCCCTCCCTCCGCCCTCACTCCCCTTTGTGCCGTAGATGGGAGATGGTTGAAGTGTTTGTCAACGTCGCTGCTGCCCTCCTGCATCAGCGGGAGGCAGATGAGTTGGGCAGAGCTTTTCAATTCAGTTCTCTGAACACGCTCAGTGCTTTCCCTAATTCTCTTTTTCCCTGACCCCTGGCACTCACGCTCCCCTCCGCCCCCTGCCCTCTCACTCAACCACCAGAGCTAGCTGCCCCTTGCCCCCATGCATCCTTCCCTTTACACCCGGGCCAGCATGATACGCGAGATCGCCGCAGCTGTGGGCTTCATCTCCAAGTTCCTGTGCTCCAAGGAACTGATGAATGAGTGGCAGTTGCAAACGTTCAGCCAGAGCCAGAGCCGGCAAGTGAGAGGGGGGGGGGGAGAGACTTCAAGAAGGAAAAGGGGAAAAGTTGGATCTTCATGAACTCATATGATTTTTTACATTGAAATGAAATAAAACCACTGTAATTCTATAGATCCTGTCTTAGACTATAGGCAGGACCACAAAAATCATGCTTCCACGGATTTGTGGCGCTTCAGCAATGCAAAAACAGGGTTCCAAAGCAGGGATCCTCATGAATTCATATGATTTTATGGTGAAATGAAATCAAACCAACATCATGTTGTAGATCCTCTCTTAGACTATAGGCAGGACCACAAAAATCATGCCTCCACGAATTTGTGGCACCACAGCACTGAAAAAACATGTTTCCAAACCACAGATCCTCATGATTTTTGCTTTGGATCCCCCAAAGCTCACCATCTATTCTTATATCGTGTCCATGGGCAGAGTTTGCACCCCAGAAATCGTGGATCCACAGCTTCGTGGCAGTGCGAGGGACCAAAAACTTGGTTTTGAACCACGGATCCTTATGGATCCTCATGATTTTTGCTTTGGATCCCCCAAAGCTCACCATCTATTCTTATATCATGTCCACGGGCAGAGTTTGCACCCCAGAAATCATGGATCCATGGCTTCGTGGCAGTGCCAGGGACCAAAAACTTGGTTTTGAACCACGGATCCTTATGGATCCTCATGATTTTTGCTTTGGATCCCTCAAAGCTCACCATCTATTCTTATATCATGTCCATGGGCAGAGGTTGCACCCCAAAAATCATGGATCCACGGCTTCGTGGCAGCACCATGGACCAAAAACTTGGTTTTGAACCACGGATCCTTATGGATCCTTATGATTTTTGCTTTGGATCCCCCAAAGCTCACCATCTATTCTTATATCGTGTCCATGGCAGAGTTTGCACCCCAGAAATCGTGGATCGAAGGCTTCGTGGCAGCACCATGGACCAAAAACTTGGTTTTGAACCACGGATCCTTATGGATCCTCATGATTTTTGCTTTGGATCCCTCAAAGCTCACCATCTATTCTTATATCATGTCCATGGGCAGAGGTTGCACCCCAGAAATCATGGATCCACGGCTTCGTGGCAGCACCATGGACCAAAAACTTGGTTTTGAACCACGGATCCTTATGGATCCTCATGATTTTTGCTTTGGATCCCCCCAAGCCCTCCATCCAGTCACATATCATGTCCATGGGCAGAGTTTGCACCACAGAAATCATGGATCCACGGCTTCGTGGCAGCGCCAAAGACCAAAAACTTGTTTTTGGACCACGGATCCTCATGGATCCACATGATTTTTGCCTTGGACACCCCCAAGATCACCATGCAGTCACATATCATATCCATGGGCAGTTTGCACCGCAGAAATTGTGGATCCATGGCTTCGTGTCAGCACTGTGGAACAAAAACTCGGTTTTGGACCACGGATGCTCATGAATCCTCATGATTTTCACTTTGGGCCACCCCAAGCTCACCATCCAATCAAGGTGGAGGGAACAGCTGAACCGCCCTGGGAGCGCCCCCCCCCCCAGCAGGAGGAAGAGGAGGAGGAGCCCCATGGCTTGGGGCTGGCGACCGGGTCCGCTGAGTCTGCAGCACTTAGACTATGTGTTCCTCACGTAGTATTCACAAGTATTGGTGCCTTTTTGCCAGCCCCGTTTGTGCTGAAGGAAGGAAGGCTTCAAGGGGCGTGGCCTAGGAGGGGTGGAAGTCTTCACGCGGTGATGGCGGCCAGTGCTCCCGAGGCGTCTTTTTCAGTTACAGCATGTAAATAAACATTAAATTTGCCCCCAAGATGGGTTTTTTTTGGAAGCAACAGTGGGAGGGCTTCTGGAGTTTTGGCCCTGCTGGTGGACATCCTGATAGCACCTGGGTTTTGGCCACTGTGACACAGTGATGGACTGGATGAACCCTTCCCTAAGAGCAGCAGCAAAAGATAATGGTGATATTGGATTTATATCCCAACCCATACTCTGAATCTCAGAAGGGCTCACAGTCTCCTTTATCTTCCTCTCCAACAACAGACACCCTGTGAGGTAGGCGAGGCTGAGAGAGCTCTCCCAGAAGCCGCCCTTTCGAGGACAACTCCTATGATAGTGATGGCTGACCCAAGGCCATTTTATTACACTATTTGGTTCAGAATATTTTTTTCCTGTTTTCCTCCTCTAAAAACTAAGTGCGTCTTTTGGTCAGGTGCGTCTTATGGAGCGAAAAATACGGTACTTTTGAAGTACCAAGGTTATTCAAAGCAGGGTCAGGGGGCAACCAATCCTCTAGAACAATGAAGTAGAAATTCATGGTATGTGCTGGCAGACAGACAAGACAGGCACCCAGTTCCAGCTCATGAATACAGAAAAAGGTAGTAAACTGTTGGTGAGTTATACTCTTCATTAGCATGACCAGATTGCCAGCTATTTTCAGATCTATATCTGCAATGATGTAACTTAGAGTTGCTTTTTATATTTAAAAAGTTCAGGTCTCCTAGATTCTTTAGAGGCTATGTTGGCAACTGCACTGCAAATGCAGCAGATGGCTTCATTCCAAGAATTCCTAACATTGGGGGATCAGTGACTGATTCTTTATTCAAAATTGCTTTGCAGTCCAGATCCTCTCAGTCTGGTAAGTTTGTGTCTAAAAAGATGACTGCAGAAGAAAGGGCTTAATGGTGGCATTTTTCCCTCTAGGTTGAAGTGCGACCAATGATGTATGTGGCACTGACGTATGATCACCGGTTGATTGATGGCAGAGAGGCAGTGACTTTCCTACGTAAGATCAAGGCTGTGGTGGAGGATCCTCGTGTGCTGCTGCTTGACCTGTAGAGGGCAGCAGCACCACCCCGTCCAGCAGAGCAAGGATGCAGCACCAGCAGACAGAACAGAGGACATTCAGGAATCAGCAGGGCTTCATTCCAGTCTCCTCCTCCTCGTCTCTCTTAAGGGCAGAGGTTGCTTTGAAATGAACCCCAAGGGTAGTGTGCCATCCACTTGTCCTGTATCTTCAGGTGATGGGTCACTTTCTTCCCAGACCAAACAAGTACAGTAGCTGTTATAGGCTGTTCTGCGATAGCCTACTGTTTTTACTCCAAGTAGATCCGACCTCACCTTTCTTCTGACATTCTTGGGGAGGGAAGCTGCTTGGCTAGAGCTTTCCTTCTCAAGCTGCTGTTGCACAGAATTTTAGCTTTAATTCATTGTCACCAAGACTGGGTGCCAGGAGAGGAAGAGTGGTTGCTGGCTCCGTATTCAGCTTGAAGGCTCTAGCTCTCACACAGCAAAGTAAGGCGACTGTGTTGCAGTGCCTGCTGCTGTTACATACTTCCAGCAATGGAGAGTCAATCTTTGCTCCAGCCACCTGGTGGGGTTTTTGTTGTTGTTTTTTTAGCAGAGGTGAGGCAGCTGCCCATGGGCTACTACTTCCCCAGCTATTTTCTACTCCCTGTAGTACTAGCTGAGAGGCAGTTCTAGAATTGCTTTCAAGAGACTTCCTCCCCATCTGCTGCTATATCATACCTTCAGGAGCAAGAAGGTAGAAGAAAGAGGTCTTGCTCCCCTCCATGAAGTTTTCTTGGGTTTTTTTAACCTCTGGTAGAGCAGAATTGGCATCCCATGTAGCTGTCGGACTCGGTTCTCAAGTTGACTGGAGATTTGGGGAAGGTGGTAACCCTCTGCAGCTGTCCTGTGTTCATCTTATCCTCCGTGGATGGCATCATCAACTTCTTGTCTGCAGTGACTGGGCCTGATTGTATGCTGATAAAGGTTGGGACTTGGCCATTGTTGTGGCATGTTTTCTCAGCCCAAAGCCTGCTGGTTCATGGGGACATATCCTTAGTACAGTAGCGTGCACGTGTATTGTTGAGTGAGAGGGTTGCTAGTATCTGCAGGGTTTATTACTCTTGTCTGCCACACAACTTGTAATTAAACTATTTAACGCAACAGATTTTAAATGAAATAAAACAAGGAAATTATGTGTGTGAGTGTACAAGAATAAGAGGGTGGGGAGGAGCTGGACTAGGGTAAATTATAGAGTTCTTGCCCTTCCTGCTCTTAGGAAGGGAAATAAATTCACTCTTTTAAGACTATGGAATCGCCAGTCTGTCGTAATGAGCTGCCTTAAATATGATGACTGTTCCTCACATTTCAGTGAAAGCATTAGGACTGAATGGAGGGAAAGGGAAGAAATTCCTGCAATGTGCGAATAAAGGCAGTGCTTGGGTAGAAGGGGAAACAGTGGGCCCTGGTGACTGCAGTCTGTAACCTGTTAAGAGGAAAATTAGTACAGAGCTAAATAGGCCCTGAGATGTTGACTGCAATTGCCATGATCTGCCATGCCTGATCTGCCATGGAAGTGTTGAGTTTGGGCATAAGTTCTTAGAGCAAATGATCAGCACTGACAGCAGAGTGGAGGGGAAACTCTGCCACCTGCTTTTCTGGGAATCGAGGGCTATATCCTTGCATAAGCCATCTCTGAATGTATGTTAGTCTATCAATACAGTAGTTCTGATGCTCCATGAGAAAAGGGTGTACTGCATCAAATGTTACAATACCTCAGTGGTGATTCTTGTGTATTTAAGGGACTCTGGGTTGGTCTGCTTGTTCTTTGTGGGCCATCATACCCTGGGCATTGCATACTCAAAACCCTTGCACATTAAAGCTCCACTGCTATATTTGTTTCCCGTGTCCAAGCTAAACAGTTTGTAAGAGGTAACTACATGTGCAGCTGGCTGATAAGGAGAAACAAGTTGCTCCTCATTCTGTAGTTGAAAATGGATGGCTGTTTTTATCTAGGGTCAACTTTATAGGTATTATTGAACATTTTCTTACAGATGAAGAACCATTTTGCTGCAGTTTTCTTTTGATCAACAGGGAATCCCTATGAGGCTCAAATGTATGGTTAGCCTAGTAAAAGGAAAGCAGCAGGTGTTGCTCTTTGACTGCTACCAAGACAACTGTACAGGCGCTGGAGGATTATTGAGAATGGATACCGAAATGACATGGAAAATCCCTTCTTTGATCTAGACAATACAAAGAGAAGGAATGCAGAAGGGCATTAGAACAAGTTTCACTATTTTAATGCATGCTGGCTAATGCACGTTCACTGCATTTTAGCAGTTGTTTGCAGAAATGCATTGAAAGTGCATTATCCAATGTGTGTGAAAGCAGCCACTGAGCTATAGTTAAAGAAAGGGGATGGAAAGGGGTTGGCCTGAGAAAAGGGATAGCTGTTCCATAAGAAACATGTTGTTAAGAGTTTGAAATTCTTTCAAAAAGTGAAAAAAGGTTCTTTGGGTGTTATTTCCAGAAAGATTAACAGCTTGGCCTAAAATCTCCCCCTGCCACTGCTGTGGCCTCACTTAAGTTTTGCTGCCTTGGGCAAGTCAGTGGCATCCTGGACCAAAGTGTACCAAAACTGTGGCCTGAACACAGCTAAAGATTGGAGAATGCACATACCAGTTATGTGGAACAACACAAGGCCCAAGGCAGAAATGCTGCTGGTGGCATATCAGACACCTCCTTTGATTGGTAGCTACCGACTATACCTGTAAAGCTGTGCCTGTTTTGCTGGTGCAGAACTCATGGTTGGGCCTTTTATAGGAACCTGAGCCAAGGCAGCTGGTACTGTTTCTAAAAAAATCCACACAAGGACCTGGTAGGGCTGTGAATATTTTATTGGTCTGAGAATGTTCACAAACAGACAGGGAGAGCTTTTTGCTCATCTTCCCTCTTCAAGTAGTAGACATTCTGCAGAGGAGAAAGCCGGGTGCAGAAAGTACACATGCAAGCAACCAGCAGTGGATTTGGTAAGAGTATGACACAAGGCTTCCATCTAGTGGTACTTGGCCAAAATGTGCCAGAAAGCTAGCAAGGATCAAGCTTGTACTGCAGCTAGTTGAGTCAAGGTGAAATCAGAACAGACAAGGGGGAAGAGGTGATTAGGCAGGTGCTGCTGAGTGAGAGGTAAAGAAATGCTGGGTAGGTGACCCTGAACCAAGGCAGAAGGGAAGCAAGGAGAAGCTTGAGGTGGGGGGGGGGGAACCCTCTCCCATTGGGCTCATTTGTGACGACAACATTTAGAAGAAGAAATTTGAGACTTTGCTTGCATCTTTCAGGGAGCAGCAAACAAAATCCTCAGACATTAGTCTTGCACGGCCTGTGCCTTTTTGAATTCTTGGGACCTTTATTAAGACCAGGATTCTTAAAAAATAAAACTAGAGGGAGAGAAATACCCTTCAAAAGCTTCAAGTTCTTCCTGCAAGCAGCTATTGCAATATAGTTAGGAAGCAGAATGCAGCAACTCAAGCCTGGAAACACAGGCCCCAGTCCAGCTGTGTAAGGTTTCCTGCTGAGCAGCAGCACTGCTAGCACCACCCAAGCCTTAAAGCCTGGGGAACTTTTATTGATGCACAAACAGCTCCTGGAAAGGCTTGGATCATCCCACGCCACAAATGTGCCATGTGCCACACTCTGACGATAACATGCACACATGGCTGGCCTTGTTCAACTTTTAGGACACAACCAGCTTGTTCCATTGGATGCTGCTGAAAAAAGGGTGTGCCTTGATCTTTTTCACTCCATCTTTTCCAGAGCCCAAACGTTGCTTGGGATCATACTTCAGCAGCTGGAAGGGTGAGGAAGGGTAATTCAGATTTCCTGTTTTTTCCCAGTCACCCCTTCAAAGCTATCTTCTCCACACCCCCAACCCTCTTAATGCTAGCTGGGTTGACTTCCCCTTGAGAAGGTGATTCTCACCTCTGATAGTAGAGATGACGCAGAATGGCTCAGTCTTTCTGGAAGGTACAGCTGGGTATGAGGATAAATCCCTGAGGGATGATTCTGGGACAATGACTGTCAAAAGCACTGCTTAGATAAGCTTATCACAATCAAAGTAATGCTTGTGGACCCCCATGACATTTTAGTATATTAACCCTTGACAACAAGAATGTGAAAAATCCAGTCCTGCAATGCAGTGCATCAGGATTTGGGGACTCCTAGACCCACCATGACCCCTCCCTATTAGCTCCCAGCATTTGATGGCCCCACATCCTAAGCTACTCACCATTCCACTTAGTAACTCATAGAGAAGTGCCCCAAAACTCCACCAGTCACAGGCTTCTGTGAGCTCAGAAATTCCACCCACCTCTGCAGAAAAAGAAACCAAAGTTACTAGAATCTTTAAACAACAGAACGCCTACAGGCCTTCATTTTTCTTCTGCATCTGTAACAGCCTTGGCCAATCTTCTAAAAAGACCATTCCTAAGGAAAGGTAGATCTCAGTATTTCGTTGTTGGGATACATGCAGAAGAAAAAGCAAGTGCTCTCCCCCTTACCTGGAGCACAGTACAATTCTTCTAGTGCTTGGCTGCAACACTGTGGCTCTACTTCAATCCAGTGGCCAAAGTATGTGAGACGGATATGGCCTATGAGATTGAAAGAGGTGAATGCAAATCTCAGTAGTACAGGTATCAGGAGTCTCTTGCATTTCTGCTCTTCTGGTGAGAAAGCTGTGGTGGAGGAGGATGCTTTTGCCTTACAAAAGAAAAAAATCTGAAGAGCAACATTTTCTCAAGCTCTGGAAACTTCCTACCCGGGAGCAGGGCTGCCGTTTCCAAGAAAAACTAGGAGGAGGAGAAACTGATTTTTATACCCTGCTTTTCTACTTTCTGAAGGAGACCCAAAACAGCTTACAATTGCCTTCCCTTGCTCTTCTCCATAACAGATATTCTGTGAAGTAGGTGGGGCTAGGAGAGCTTGGAGAACTGCAACTGACCCAAGGTCACTCAGCAGACTTCATGTGGAGGTGTGGGGAATCAAACCCAGATCTCTATATTAGCATCCACTACTCTTAACCACTACACCAGGCTAGCTCTCAACTGGCTTTTATCAGGAAAGGAGGGGGGGGGGAAGGCAAGCTGAAGCTCTTGAGTAGACACTGAGGGGCCAAAGCAAGTTATGAAACGTTGCCCACCTCCCCCAACTCAAATACTGTGACAAATCCTGTTTTGCCAATCTTGGACAGGCACCAGTTCCGTGTGTTGGGTGAGTGGTTTATTAAATGCCAGATGCTGTCTATTTAAAGACCCTTAAAGGTAGGAGAAAAGACACCGGTACTGCAATGGATACTGAAATATTATGTGAACAATGCTACCATGAGAAATAACTACATGTTGGATCCTTCAGATGCTGCAAGAATTGCCTTGGGGGCAACTGTGCCTCAATAGCTACTGTGCCATTCGTGTTCTGTAAGGATTGGATGTAACTGTCCTGATACACTGGAGTTAGCAAAATGGGGCAATGTCAGGACAAATGCATCCCAAGAAACTTTAGTAATAATCTGAGCAAACTATGGCATAATGGATATTGTTGCCTTCCTGTCATGCTTGCAAAGCTCAAGAACAGGGAAGTGGGCTGTTTTTAATCAAGCAAACCAGAAACAGATCAGACACTTCAATGATGCTAAAATTATCCTCTGTCTCGAGATAGCTTACCAGAGGCATCCAGAAGCAGGTTCCGGGGGTTAAGATCCTGGCAAAACACCCCTTGTTGGTGGAGACCCTCCAGGGCCAAAAGCAGTTCTGCTGCCCAGAGCTGAATCTGATCTTCATTTATGCCCCAGACTCCAGGGCCATTCTTTGTGGAAGCTCCATGTGCTGATGGTGATGGCTGTTTGTGCTGTTTATTGTCAGAAACCAATACTTCCTGGGCAAGGCTTCCCCTTTCTTTCACTTCTACTTCACTCCATTGGTTGTCCAGACTGCAGTAATTCTGTGAGAGAATTCTGGAGTATGCCTGTTTTTGCCTCGGGAGAGTTGCTGGGGAATATATAAGCCGAGGCATATGGCAGAAAGGAGTTTCTGTCTTTGGCAAGTTGTTTCCTTTTGCTGCCTTTTGGGCAGGAACAGCTCTCTCACATGCTGGCTGTTTTGGGTCTTGCTGAAGAGTATCTCTCTCAGGTACAGAGCTGCAAAATGAATCATGTGATAGCAAAGCCAGCCCCTTGTTGAGCAAAAGTCTATGTCCCTGGTCCACTGGCTTGATAGTAGATTCTGCAGCACCAGCTAAACTGTGTGTCACACTTAAAGTCTTCCCTCCAACAATATTTCCTCCAATGGCAGGTCTCATATGCCACCTATAATCATTACTGGATCGGGCATGTGTGTGGTCATGTGACTGTTCTTGAGGTGGCAACTGTTCAGTGTATCTGGATGTGTGATGATTTACACTAGTTACTATCTGGCCCATGCTTTTGCAACTCTGCCTTGACCTAGAATCAACTCCTTGGGGGCTTCTGATGAACCCTTCTTCATTGGCATGCTCCAAAGCCAAGCTGGACTTTGGATTTAATGTACTGGAACAACTGGAGAAACCATGCTGTGAGTGAAGATGCGACCAGAGAGTGCCCCCTGTGGGAAATGAAGGGGAGAAGTGATGGCTGTAGGACCTACCAGTGATACCTTGTGCCTTACATCTTATCTATACTCTCTATCTCATTCCAACTTCCTCCAAGGAGCTCTCAGCGGTATATTTGATTCTCTCATTCTTTCCCACCACTGTATAATTCCACCTATCCAATAAGGTAGGTTAAGCAGAGACAGGATGTGTGTCCACCACCAGGTTAAAAATGCAGACATTGACCCTCAAATACACCTAATGAACTGATTGCAGACATTACTATAATCTTACATACAAATGAAAGGGGGCAACATTAGACAAGGAAATGTCAATTGTACTATCTGGTTTTGATGTTAGCGTTACAGTTCAGTAATTTGCAGAGCTTAAAGTTCTGTGCATTGGATTAGCATATATAATCTTTGCAAGGTTTTTTGTTTTTGTTTTTTGTGGTATTCACTGGTATTGAGTATCGGCGCCTTTTGGAGGGGACCTGCCAATACCTGGGGAAATCAGGTGGACATCAGTGCAGCTTTATATATGGCTACGGGCACTTTTTAACAACAGCAGCAGCAGCACTGGAACATTATTATGACCTAATTATTTCCAATTCTGTACTTGTTACATTAAGACGGGTTTATGAATGTAATACTGGGACTGATCTGCATGGAGTCAAGCAGTTTGTTAAAGAGATGGCAACTGCTTCAGACACTACTTGATCCATTCACAGGCTGGTGTGGGAAAACCAGTCCAACAACTTGAGTTCCCTGAAATTAATTTAAAGTTCTACTTATCAGTTCGTTCCTTGCCTTGTTTTAAGTATCTAATCAATACAAGACAGTAGATTTGCCCTTGAGTTGAGCTGCATAAGTAATTCTCTGTTCCTCTGCATGTTGTTTCCAGCTCCACTCTTGGTCCATCAGTGGTCTGTTTCCAAAGCCCCCAGGGCACCCTTAATGTTAGGTGGACATGCCCGGTCTGGTGGACACCACCTTCTAAACTGAATCTCTTGTGCAGAACAATCCAATTTGGCCATGAATAACCACAAAATCTATACCAAATGAGGCTGGAAGAAGGGAATGGGTAAAAAGCACTCTTACCTTTCACATGTTCCAAGTGAAGGAAGATGGAGTCTTCACTCACATAGTAGTGCAACAATTCAGCCATGAATGGAATTCCATGAGGGATGATTGTCTGTCTTCCACGGGTCTCTACATGGGATTTGGGGAGGCTCTAAAACAGAACATAGAGACAGGTGCTATACAATGGCTACCTGGCTATCATCTACAGAGGCCTTTCTCAACATGGTGAGACCTATGCTTCACCAGCATTACCATCAAACTATGGTTGAACTGAGATCCCAGAGCACCAAAGTAACTCAACTACTCTTCTAATATACCTCTTAACTTTTCCACTATGCTCTGGAGCACCAAGTGATTTTCTGGGAACTGTCCACACATTTTTCCATAGGCTTGATGCTTGTCCAGCATTGCATCAGAGGTATATTGATCCTGGGATTTTACAATTAAATATGTTTACAGAGGTTAACATGCTGTGGAATCACTCCAGAACTCACCTGTGACCACAGGATAAGTATCACTGTGAACTATCTCTGACCTTGTGTGCAGGTGAGTGTTTAGGGCAACTCATTCAAAAGTGACATCCATAAAGCCAGGGCCTGTCTCTTGTCTCCCAGCATGCCTTTGTGGTATATGTGCTTCTGCTGCTCAGAAACAGCCAGGGGAAGCCATGGCATAAAGAGGCAAGAAACACCAAGCAACAGACCCCAGCAGCACGAGGAAGCTGGTGAATAGTTCAGAGGGCAAGACATAGATGGGTAAGCAGCAGCCACTAGGACTCACTGAAAAGGAGAGGGGAGAGGAACACACTGGGAATCGCATCAGATTATGTGGTTATAAGGCAATGTAAACTGCCAGGCACTGTAAGCAGCCAGCAAAGTTTGCATAAGTTCTATAAAAAGAAAGAGGCTGAAGGGGAGAATTTTTACCTGAGGAGCTCTGATGATTGAGGGATACCCTCTGTCTGGTATGAGGAAGAGAGATTTCATGTGTGAGCAAGTATAGGTAGCATTGTCTCAGAAAGACTATCACTGTGTAATTTCTGAGGAACTAACATGTTATCTGAATCTGCTGGACCAAACGGGGCAGGATACCTGAAACATTAAGAGTTGTTGGTCTTTCCCTGGATGCACACAAATAACAATCCTTATGACTTCTTTTTAGCAGTAAAAGAAAATTGGTGAATCCTGTAACAGATTCCCCATGACCGGAGGGGGCGGGAACCAACTCTTATGGCTTCATTATTTCTTGCCTGATTTAAGAATCACACCACAACAGATCAAATAAGGTGAGCATAGGAGTCCCACAGTCTCTTCTATGTGTGTGACAACCAGGTTATATATTTCACCTAGCAGTAAAATTCCCAAGCTCTGGTCTTCTAGGACACTACTGAAGGGTTGTTATATGCAGTGGCTTGCTGAAACCCAAAAACTCTGCAATTTGTGAATTCTACCTTGTATGTATATTTATTAATTCATTTTTATACCTCCCATAGTGAAAGCTCTCTGGGCAGTTTACAGTAAGTATAAAACAGTAAAATACAATAAATATAAGATTAATATAAAATAATGTAAGAACATTAAAAAGCAATGGTGGCTGAAGAGATCTTTAAAATCCTCTGAAGAGGGATGTCTTATTTTAACCTGGTGCCAAGAAGATGGCAAATTCAGCACCAGACAGACCACAGCAGGGAGGTTGCCACCAACCTCCACCAAAATGGAGCCACCACCAAAAAGGCCATCCCTGTAGTTGCCCCCCTCCAATCCTCTTGAGTTGGCACCCAGAGGAAGGCCCCAGAGGCTGAACAGTGTCCAGGTAGATTGAAAAACAGCACCATGAATTGAAACTGGAAGCATACAGGCAACCAATAAAGGCAGGCCAGAATTGGTTTTATAACTTCAGACCTCTAAGTCCCAGTTATTAATCTGGCTGCCGCATTCTGCACCAGCTGCAGCTTCCAAACCATCTTCAAGGGCAGCCCCACAAAGAGTGTGTTGCACTAATCCAATCTGGAGATTACCAGAGCATAGATCACTGAAACCAGGCTATCTGTGTCTAGAAAGGGGTGCAACTGGGCCACCAGCTGAAGCGGATAGAAAGTACTCCAAGCCATTGATGCCACCTGAGCCTCAAGTGACAGAGATTGGTGAAGGAGCACCCCCATACTATGAACCTGCTCCTTCGGGGGAGTGTAACCCTGTCTAGAACTAGGCTTCCCAATCCCTAGGTCCCAGCAGGGAATCCCCAGGTTTTACATGCTTCCCCCTGACCCCAGCCAGCTGGCCAGCGGGGGAAGCCCCGTCCCCACAGCCACCATGCAGCTCTAGATTCCAGTGCTCCTGGGGAGGGGAAGATACGACGGTGGGAATAGACAGAAATATAAAGGAAGGAGACAGAGACAAAATGGGGCTCGGCCACCTTCCAGTCTACTTCCCATCCCAACGGTGGCAGGTAGTGGGGCCAAGAGGAAATGCTCGCCTCTGTCATTGGTGTTATGCAACGCCAGGTCCATAAATAATAAGACCACGACCCTTAGGGAGTTTCTGCTTCGGCAGGACGTGGACCTGGCTTGCGTGACCGAGACCTGGGTGAGGGACGGGGAGACAGTAGCTCTCTCCCAGATGTCCCCCCCCGGAGTACTCGGTCTTTCACCAATCATGGATTAGCGGGCGGGGGGGAGGGGTAGCGCTACTCATACGGGAGGGTTACTCCTTTCGGGCTCTCCCGGACCCAAAGATTGATGGTATCAAATGCGCCGGTCTGGCATGGGATGTTGGAGAGGGGTTGGCAGTTTGGCTGGTGTACCGTCCGCCTAACGCACCAGCTAACGCCTTACCATCACTATTGGAGGCAGTGGCGGGCTGGGCGTTGGAGTACCCAGGGCTTATGGTCCTGGGTGACTTTAACGTCTATGCTGACGACACGGCCTCCACTCAGGCGATGGACCTAGTGTCTTCCATGGTGACACTGGGACTCTCTCAATTTGTCACGACTCCCATGCATCAGGCCGGGCACACATTGGACCTGATCTTTGCGTCCGGGATTTTGGTGAACGATATCGCCGTAGAAGCGGTTCCATGGTTGGATCACCTAGTCCTTAAGGCCCGTGTGGGGACGCCGCCCCAACCCTGTATGGGCGGAGAGCCTATTTTGGCTCGCCCTCGGGGCCTGATGGACCCGGAACGGTTTCAAATGGCCCTGAGGGATCCCTGGCCCACTGGCAATTCCCTTAATGACCTGGTGGAAACCTGGCAAGGCCAGCTATCCAGGGCTATCGACGAAATTGCACCTCGGCCCTCGTGTGAGGCTGGCTCCATGGTACACCTTGGAGCTGCGCCAGCTGAAACATGGGCTCAGACGACTAGAGAGGCAGTGGAGGCATACTCGGGATGAAGCGACGAGAACATCCTATAGAACGTTTATGAAGTCTTATGAGATGGCAGTCAAGGCTGCAAAGAAAGATTACTTTGCAACCAAGATTGCATCTGCAAACTCGCACCCAGCACAATTGTTTAGAATTATTGGAGACCTTATAACACTGCCACAAGGCAAACCAAATGTTAGAGAATTAGAGATTGGCTGCGAGGCATTTGCGAAACATTTTGCAGATAAAATCTCGTTGCTCCGCCAAGACCTGCCTACCACATTGGATACAGTGAGCGAAACTGAGGCTCCGTGCCTGTCTTCGGGTTTAGTGCTGGACCACTTCGACCCACTCAGCCTGGAGGAAGTTGATAGAATCCTCTCTGCTGCTCGCCCAACAACATGTGATCTGGACCCCTTCCCCTCTTGGCTGATTAAATCTTGCCAGAGGGAGCTCAGATGTCCTTTACGGGACATCATAAATATATCCCTCTTAGAGGGGCACTTTCCAACACCTCTGAAAGAGGCTTTGGTCCGCCCTCTCTTGAAAAAATGTACAGCAGACCCGGCCGAATTGGCGAATTACCGTCCGGTGTCTAATTTACCGTTTCTAGGTAAAATTATTGAGAGGACAGTGGCGTTACAGCTACAGAGGTTTCTGGATGACATTTCCGTCCTGGACCCGTGCCAGTCTGGTTTCCAGCCGGGCCATGGGATGGAGACGGTGCTGGTCGCCTTGGTGGATGACCTCCAGCGGCAACTGGATCGAGGCGGCGTTGCGGTGCTGATGTTGTTAGACCTGTCAGCGGCATTTGATACAGTCGACCACCAGCTACTGACACGCCGCCTCGCCGACATTGGGGTTGGGGGGTCAGCCTTGCAATGGCTTTCCTCCTTCTTCTTAGGCTGGGGACAAAGGGTGGCTATTGGGGATGAGCGGTCCCAGAGGCGCACACTGGATTGTGGAGTGCCTCAGGGAGCAGTTCTCTCCCCGATGTTGTTTAACATCTATATGCGCCCCCTTGCCCAGATTGCCCGGAGGTTTGGGTTGGGTTGCCATCAATATGCAGATGACACCCAGCTCTATCTACTAATGGACGGCCGGCCCGACTCCGCCCCAGGGAATCTGGACCAGGCTTTACAGGCTGTTGCGACGTGGCTTAGGCTGAGTGGAAGCTGAACCCAGCAAAGACAGAGGTCCTTTGTGTGGGTCGCGGCGCCCTGGGAAGGGAAATAGCTCTCCCGGCCTTCGACGGCACGCCATTGAAAGCAGCACGCCAGGTAAAGAGCCTGGGTGTTTTACTGGAGCCTTCACTATCGATGGAGGCCCAGATAGCAGCCACTGCCAAGTCAGCATTCTTCCATCTGAGGCGGGCAAGGCAGTTGGCCCCTTTCCTAGAACGTCGGGACCTCGCAACAGTGATCCAAGCAACGGTCACCTCAAGATTAGACTACTGTAATGCCCTCTACTTGGGGCTACCTTTGTGCCGGACCTGGAGGTTGCAGCTGGTGCAGAACGCGGCGGCCAGGCTGTTGTTGAGACTCCCGAGGTGGGAGCATATACAGCCGGGGCTACGTGGACTGCACTGGCTGGCAATTACAAACCGGGTCCGGTACAAAGTGTTGGTCATTACCTTTAAAGCTTTATATGGCCGAGGACCGGCCTACCTGAGGGACCGTCTTTCCCCATACGAACCCCAGAGAGCACTGAGGTCAGCCGGGAAAAATAAAATGACTATCCCTGGGCCGAAAGAGATTAAGCTTCAGAACACCCGAGCACGGGCCTTTTCAATCGTGGCCCCTGCCCTATGGAATCAGCTTCCTGAGGAGGTGCGGGCCCTGCGGAACCTTGATCAGTTCCGCAGGGCCTGCAAGACCACCCTCTTCAAGCTAGCATATACGGACTGCTGAATAAGGTTGTTAATCAAGGATCCGCCAACACGGTCCTGTCTAAGGACCTATGTCATTATGTAAATTGTGCAAACTGACAGAAACTAGCGTCAAAAATGCCATCGTCACTGTCAGATTAAGTTATAAAATTTTAATTATATTGACTGGTTTTTAAATGATGTTAAACCTAAAGTTTTATATTTGTTAAATTTAAAGTTTTATATTTATCATTGTATGTTTATGAAATGCTGTTAGCCGCCCTGAGCCTGCCTAGGCGGGGAGGGCAGGATACAAATAAAATTTTATTATTTATTATTATTATAGATCTTGGGCAGGTTTAGAAACCCGCAAACATGTCTGTTTTAAAATGTGTGTGTGTCTGTGTGCCTTTAAAGTTGAGCAGGAAGTACTTCATGGGAAGGGTCAGAAACACAGTCCCTCGGTTGGTTTTGCTTTCGTTTCAGAGCAACTAAGTGTGTGTGTGTGTGTGAGAGAGAGAGAGAGAGAGAGGGAGGGTGGAGCCTAGCCCCTGTTATTTTCAGACATCGTTGTGGAGGAACCAGACCCAGTAAGTGTGTGTGTGTGAGAGAGAGAGAGGGTTGCCAATCCCAATGTTTGGAGGGGCCCCCCCCCTGCTTTACGGTCATCAAAAAGCTGGTGGGGGGAGGAAAATGTCTACTGGGCAATTATTCCCTATGGAGCATGATTCCCATAGGGAATAATGGGGAATTAATCCACAAATATCAGGGGCTCTGTGGGGAGCTGGGTTTTTTTAGGTAGAGGCACCAAATTTTCAGTATAGCATCTAGTGCCTCTCCCCAAAATACCCCCCAAGTTTCAAAATGATTGGACCAGGGGGTCCAATTCTATGAGCCCCAAAAGAAGGTGCCCCTATCCATTATTTCCTATGGAAGGAAGGCATTTAAAAAGGTGTGCTGTCCCTTTAAATGTGATGGCCAGAACTCCCTTGGAGTTCAATTATACTTGTCATACCCTTGCTCCTGGCTCCGCCCCCAAAGTCTCCTGGCTCCATCCCCAAAGTCCCCAAATATTTCTTGAATTGAACTTGGCAACCCTATTTAGGTTTAGTCCCCAAATATTTATTGAATTGGACTTGGCAACCCCCATCCAGTCAGAGGAATCACCTACCAACAGCATCTCAGTTTTGTCTGGACCGAGCTTCAGTTTGTTAGCCCTCATCCAGTCCATTATCATAGCCACACCACAGTTTAGCACAATCACAACCTCACTTGATGATGAAAAGGAGAGACAGAGTTTTGTGACATCATTATACTGATAGCAATGCACACCAATACTCCATATGACCCCACTCAGCAGTTTCATGTAGATGGTGAATAGCACAGGGAACAGAACAGACCCCTGGGGAACATCCTGCTAGAGAGTCCAAAGGGTATCTCATGATCCTAGGTCTAGTGAGGCCTACAGGTTCCAGAGAAGCTAGTGTAGGAGTAGCTACAGGGTCTTCATTTCCCAGGATTCCTTCTGTCCCTCTTACTGAGTGGAGTACAATCTGAGAGAGGTCACTATAATGGATAACACAACAAAAAATGCAAGCTAGTGACCAATTTACTAAGAAGTATATAGAAATCAGTCCAAATGTCCAAAACATGTATATTCAAGTCCCAAAGTAGTGTGGTAACAAGCCAATAGATTTACTTGTTTCTTTCCAGTCTTCATCAGACCTGGGACCAATATTGATTCAATTATATGGATTTTTTACACAATTTTCAAAAAAGAGGGACGCGGAGCGTCTCCAGCATCAATTTCACCTCGGCTACAGCTCAGTATGTGGCTTCTTGTGCACAAGTACTTAATTGATTGGCTTGTCACCACACTACTTTGGGACTTGAATATACATGTTTTGGACATTTGGACTGATTTCTATATACTTCTTAGTAAATTGGTCACTAGCTTGCATTTTTTGTTTTGTTACCTCTTATTGAGTGGGCAGAAGTTTTGGAAGGAAAACTAGCCCAGAAGGGTGGGACTTGGGAAGAAAGAATAAAAGGCCTAGCTTCAGACAGGGAAGTTCTCTCTGGAAAGGCTGAGCTGGAGGTAGGCTGCAGCAGGTGAGTTTCCCTCACCTGGGAGAGATGAATCTTCCGGCATTAGAGGAAAGGAATGTATAGCTAGTTGCATCATGGTTTTTATTTCCTTCCGAGGTTGGTCAAATGAGTACCCAGCTTCCTGGGGGGGGGGGGGGAAGTGTAGATGACTGGGGAAGGCAATGGCAAACCACCCCGTAAAAAGTCTGCCATGAAAACAGTGTAAAAGCAACGTCACCCCAGAGTCAGAAATGACTGGTGCTTGCACAGGGGATTACCTTTACCTTTTTACCAACCTTTACTGTTTTCATATTAACTGTTACACTAAAAATTCTTACAAACCACTTGTTTTTGAGCACTTATAATAAACTTGTTGTACTGCCTGGGTCCTCACATCCCTTCAGTCATGGATAGAAGGTGTTTTATTAAGAAGGAAGACACAGGAGTTGGGTGGATGCTCTGGGCCCTCCCAGACTGACCCCATACCAGAGCTGTGGCAGCCAATAGAGGCCCTCCCTGGTTCCTTGCTGTGTGACAGGGCTGAACATTATTCCCTGAGCACCACTTTCTGGAGGCAGCACTCTAAGTAGGAACAGAACCACTGCAATGCAGTGCCCCCTATTCCCATCTCAGTCAGCTGTTCCAGAAGGATATTATGATTGATTGTATCAAAAGCCACCAAGAGGTCCAGTAATATCAATGGGGTCACACTTCCTTTGTCTTGCTCCTGGCAAAGGTCATCATACAGAACACCCAAGGCTGTTTCTGTACCAAAACCAATTCTGAATCCCAAATGAAATGGATTCAGACAATCAGTTTAATCCAAGAGTGACTGGAGCTGACTGGCAACCACCCTCTCCAGAACCTTGCCCAGGAATGGGCAAAGATCCAGTACCAAGGTAGTTGCAATAACTTGTTCAAACACCTTGTCCACATCCTCAAGCTGTACCAATGAAACTCATCCAATAAAACTTGATGACTGTGCTCTGGATATCTCCACTGATTCAACTGCTGTAGCTCCAGAGTCTAAGTCCCAGCAAATGTGGCAATTTTTTTCCTCAAAGGGCCCAGAGAGTAGATAAGTGGTCCAGGGATGGTTCCAAAGTGTCCCTGGGGCCAGAGTGTAGTAAGCCCTAGACAACCTTGAAGAGCTCCTCTGGGCAGCAAAGAAGACTGAATAGAGGCAGTGAGGCATTGTTTCTTTGCACCCTCACTGCTTAAAAATATACCCGATTGTAGGCACATACCCTGCATTCATGGGAGCTCCAACTGCACTCCAGCCAACTCCTAAGTTGGTTCATCATTCTCAGCTCCAGAGTATACCAGGCGCTTAAGCGTAATTGTGTCAGCTACCCAGGTCATGTTCGTATTCCACAGAACAACCAGGACATCAACAGGAGAGCCAGTCATGTCAGCCAGAAAAAAAATCCAGAGCCCTCTAGAAACCATCTGGATCCCTTAATCTCCAGGGACGGACCATCTTGTAGGTCCTCCACTCTTGCAGAGGGGGAAAGCCACCATTAAGTCTAAATCTCAACTGGCAGTGATCTGACCATGACAAAGGGACAAAGGGACTGAATCAAAGTGCCTCACATCCTCAAATCTAGCCAAAAATACTAAGTATAGAACAGGACAGTCCCATGGTTGTCATGGTGGCATTAAATCCTGAGCCACCTTGGATAAGACCTCTCAGCATGGATGTTGAAGTCCTGCAGGCCTGGAGGACTCCAACATCACATCCAAGACCACATTCATTAGCCAGGTAGGGAGACTAATGAGTTGCAAGATAGGCAGTACACCACCAGAATCTGTCTTGCTGGCCCAACACAAGGTACAAGCACTCCAGACTGGTCACCAAACAGACAGGGCACCCAGAAAGAGAGATGGAATTCCTATAGACCACAGCAAAAAGTTTCTCCCCAGTCCTCACATCTACCCTGATGTTGAATCAAGTACCTAGGTGGGCACAGATGGGAGAGACTAACTCCTCCCTGTTCACCCACCCAGGACTCGGTTATACATGCCAGGGCAGCCACCTCTTCCCCAATTAAACTGCAGGTGAGGGAGGTTTTATTCTACATATTTTGAGTTGAACAGTTAATATACATAATTATTGGCTGTCGTGCTTATTTCCTGAGGCCTGATGGAGCATAGCTTTATCAGCCGGGCAATGTGTACAATTCCTTTGTTATGGGCAAATGATGTACATATGCTCCATAAGTATGGTGAACATGCACGATAGATGGTTACTATGCTCATAACTGCCCTGCTCACACTACCCACAATATAGATTGTGCCTTACTTGTGGCCACAGTGCCTGTTGAATTGACATATCAGGTTGTATGGAAACTCTATCTAGCATTGCCAAGGAAAGGAAGACAGAAAGAAGAGTTACATACCTTCAGTATAAAGGTCCCTCCAGTTGCTGGGTCCTGCACTATCTGCACCTGCAAGCAGTGTAAAATATATGCAACATATAAACAGTGCTATCACTAGCAATAAACAATCCTGTAGTAATTTAGAATATAATTCATTTATTGCTGTGGGAGTTTTCGTATACCGAGGACAGTTTAATCAGATGCACAGGGTCATTTAGATGCACATGCACATATAAGCCACAACAGACATGTTTGTTAGAACGCCTCAAGATTCTTTGCTACAACAGACTAAAGTGGCTATTCTTCTGGAGCACTACCTGTTGGGCCAAGCTAGATGTTTCAGATGCAAATAGTTACCTTGTCAATTACTCCGACAACTTTGCAATGCCTCAGGTTCTCCACTGGTGCACTGAGTGTCCTAATTGGGCGAAAGCGAAGGCTGCTGTAACCCTGTTAATCAAATAAGAAACTTGGCTGAGAAATTCTCAGGGGTAACTGGAATAGTATCACAGAGTGAACTGTGAACTGTTATATATGTTAATACAAACGGGGGGGAAGGGGTAGCAGCCTTTATCACAAACTGCAGCACAGTTGCCTGCGTATGTAATACCTTCTACTTTACCACTGAATCTGAAGTGTACACAATGAAATCCACTGTTTGTCAGTTCCACCAAAGGAAATCTACTAGGACTGACTACACTTTATATGAAGGAAATCCAAATTCTGTGCTCAGAAATTCAAGCAGTATTTGGCAAACTACAGAAAATGTGCAATGTTTGTAATTTCCGTGTCCTTTAATTTTGTTTTCAAGTTTCCGGTTGTTAAAGCGCTGTGAATTATACATTGAGGAGAGACTGGGGATGTATGAGCAACAGAGGCGAGGGTTGGACCTGTTGAAGCGACAAAAGGATCTTTGCTTAGCACTGAAGGCTTGCCTTCTGACCTTGAGTGCCCCACTTCAGCCAGGCACTGTTCATTTTTATTTAGTTACAGGCCTATCTGGGGAACATGGTTGCTAACCTGAGCAATAAATACTAACAGAATCAAAATCAACTAAACATTAAAAATCTGATAAAATATCTCAAAATCACATGGGAAAACAGCAAATAGTATTAAAACTCAGCAAAGAAAGGTGATGGATAATTTAACAGCACTAAAGCAACAGAAAGAAGTTTTTGGGAGAGGTCATCTGGAGTATGGATTCCTCTACCATAGGTCTTTATTTTTGTAGTGCTTTGGGGGGTTTTTTAGCATAGGTTGTATATTGAAGTTGGTCTCCCTTCTTCACCTGATCTGTAGAATAACTTTATTGGTGTGTCTGTATCTTGTGGGTGCAGATTCTGTTTGTTATTGGACAAATATATTAATCTGTGTACACAGAGGCCTCATTTCCTCACTCTTCTCACCGTATTAGTAGAACTTCCATTCCCCAAAGTCCGTTGTAGATGGCAGTTGAATATCTCCTCAGCACGTTTCAAATACTGGGTGATCTTGCGCTTTACAGCTTCACGGCGCTCCTTGTTAGGATCCACTGTGCAAGAGTTGCATACATTAATAATTCTTAGCCCTATGTAGTTTTTCCCTTTATTCTATAGTTTCTCCCAAAATTAAAGCATTCTTGCTTGCTAATCAGGGCAATGTATAATCGGTATTAATATTTTAAGTTCTGAATTGAGGCATTTTAAAAATTTGTGCTACAGAAAGCTGGCATCTGTGACAATTAAGCAAACTGAGCATATTTGCATATTTCACTTATAGAACATACATGTTGCAATTCTTGCTCTGTTTGCAAAAGTAATTCTAGTTTTGCTAGTCACATGGAGGGAACAAAGACCTAGTCCATATATGCAGCAAAATGAGAGTCCTAAGCTGGAAAAATGGACTATACCCACTTCTGACTCCACAGCAGATCCCCTACATGAAATTTTAAAAAATATCTGCCCAAGAAGAAAAGCAGCAAAACCATGGTTTATTGTCATTGCTTTAGGGGGAAGTGTTTCAAAAATTCTATCTCCAATTCACAGTTTGAGGTGACCCAGTCTAATTCTACCAGCTCAGAATTCCATGGTCCCACTCTGCTGCTTGGGTAGACCAGGCCAAGGAGCTATTCCTGAAATGCTGCATTAGATTCTATGGAAGATTTCTGTGCATGCAACAGTCCTTGCTTATGTGCAATCTCTAAAATTACTGTTCATTTGTCTGCCCACTATCTTTCCTGTATGTGCAAGACATGGCCACAAGGCATTTCTTCTTATACAAAGCAAACTGAATAAAATCATGTGAATCATCTATTGTACATTCCATTGTCCCATATTCACATTATTATTTCATTAAGAGTTTAATTGAAGCTCTCTGTGTTGCCTTAGACCAATGCAAGCCAAATTGCATTTAGAACATTTTCCTTTCTGCTCACTGATTGCTGGATCCAACCTAGAAGTGGCACATGAAACCCACACACAGCCATAAGCCATCATGTCTTCTACCACCTCAAGATTTTACCACTTCAATGAGTTCTGCAGGGCACCAAAATCCCATTTTTCCTTGTCCCCTTATCTTGTCACCCCTGTGGCTTCTGAGATTCCTGCAGGCATCAGCTATACACTTCCAAGCATGATCTTTGCAACCATATGAACTAGAAACATCCCATCATACCCTGAACCCCATGGAGCAGCACATCCACGCCATTCTTGTAGTGATTGAATGCCTCTTCATAGTTCTCGCTCACATCCCGCTCCAAAGCCAAACGGATCTGCTTCGCTGCATCCACCAGGTAGTCATGCTTCACAGTTCCATGTACATCTGCACTCCCTACTCGGGTCCGAATATGCTCAAGATATACTCGGGCCTGGGAGAATGCTTGGGTGCAGGGCTCTGATTCCATGCCCAAACAGGTACTCACAAGACAGTTGGCTTAAAAAACAGCCATTCTCAAAACTCCTTACCAAGCTGATTGCTGCAAATCTTGAGATAAACAGAATTAGAAACAGGATACAGTTGCAGGCAAGACACACAGCTCAATCTTATGTACATTTACTCATAAGTAACCTCTACTGTAGCCCTGCTCTGGGTAGCCCAGGCTAGCCTCATCTTGTCAGATCTTGGAAGCTAAGCAGAGTCAGCTCTGGCTAGTATTTGGATGGGAGCCCTCCAAGGAATACCAGGGTTATAACATGGAAGCAGGTCATGGCAGACCACCTCTGGATGTCTCTTGCCTTGAAAATCCCAAGGGGTCACCATAAGTTAGCCGTGATTTGAGGGCAAAAAAAAAAGGCAGCTCTACTGTGCTCAGGTGTGGCAACTCTCTTAACTAAAGAAGACCAAGACTGCGGATTTATACCCCTCCCTTCTCTCTGAATCAGTCTCAGAGCAGCTTACAATCTCCTTTATCTTCTTCCCCCACAACAGACACCCTGTGAGGGAGGTAGGACTGAGAGAGCTCTCAGAGAAGCTGCCCTTTCAAGAACAACTCTTGCATGAGCTATGGCTGACCTAAGTCCATTTCAGCAGCTGCAAGTGGAGGAGTAGGGAATCAAACCTGGTTCTCTCAGATAAGAGTCTGCACGCTTAACTACTATGCTAAACTAAGCATGCATAGGATTGAACCCTAGATCTCTGCAGGAGGATTGTCACCCAAAGTATGGATTGTAATCAGTTAATCATTAGTTGATTAAATATCCACAAACATGGAACTGGTATCTTTATTTATAACCAGTTCCAAAGAAAAGGGCATGTTCCTCTGTTTCATGCGCATGTGCCACAGCAATCACCCTCTCAGAAGAGGCATTTCTCATTCTCACAAAAGAAATAATGCTTCTTCTAAGATAGTGTCTGCTACTTGCCATTTTTGTAAACATTTGTATTAAAAATAATAAACTTTTTAAAATCCTGGCCTAGTAACCAGGGGCGTATTTTAATTAGTTAATTTGACACACAGTTATGCTCTATGGAAATAATAATAGATCCATTATACATGTTACAGTTAGAACATTAACTTGGACAGGATGATTTTTCCCCCTGTGCTCATATTTATTTGTTATACATCTAACTTTCTCATTTAGACTCAAAGCAGATTATACAAGTATCTTATTCTCAAATTATATGTAAGTGTTATTTCAAGCATATGTTTTATTTCTAGAATTTTGTAATTCTAAATTAAAAATTGCTTCATCTAACCAATTAAGATTTCATCAGAAGATTTTTAATGGATTAATCTAAGCAATGAAAGAAGTAGACACTGCAGCCATGCTATGCAGAACCATCTAGGATGTCTGACAGCAAAGTATGAAGGGAGAACGAGCCACCTGAGTGAGATGGATTAAGATTCATATTACATTGCAGAAGCCGCCATTTCTCAGAAGCAGAAATGAAACACAGAAGTGGTTATTTTTGGTTCTCCTTTCAGTCTGTGAGAAGCAGGCTGGAAACAAAACATCTAAGAGCTGTTTGTCAAGGGTCCCTCTTCAGGGCCTTTCAGCCCATCATATTCAATTGACTCACTATCAGAGAAGATGGTGGTGGTGCGGCCATCATTAACAGTCCATGATGGATTTCCCATGTCCTCCTATGCAAAGGCGCATCCCAAGCTTATCTGGGACACTGGCATGACAGGAGCTCTCAGTGCCAGCATCCCAGGAGGCTTTTGCAAGGCACTGCTGCCAAGAGGGCCACTATGCAGAAGCATCCACCGATGGCTTTGTAAAACATATGAGATGGCTGCGTTGGAGGTCTTGAGCCTGCACCAAGAAGCTTTGCTTCCTCCTCCACTGCCCCCTCCGCCCAGGGGGGAGAGAGGAAAGATGTAAGCAGACAATGCAAGGTAAGCAGCCCCACCCACTCCCAGTTACCAAGGGAAGAAAGCATTGCTATTTAATTTACAAGGATCTTGACGCAGATGGACGTTAGACGGTGGGTGGGCAGGGAGGAAAGGAAGGGGGCACGTACATCATGCGAGGCAAGGCAGTACCTCCAACAGCTCTTAGGTCTGAAATGGTCCAAGGGGGAAGGGGAAGGCTGCCGAATCTTCTTCACCTGCTGCTTCCATCTCAACGCCGGGACCGGTCCTGCCTGCGGAGGACTCAGGTGCAGCAGGCTCGAGGCTGCAGCGTGTCGGGAGACGGGGGGGGGGGGGGGGCGGGGACGAGCGGTGGTCCGCGCTTCTCCTGATTGGCTGCGAATGAGCTCAGCCTCTGGACTTCAAAATAAAGTACCAATCCTCTGCCAGCTGGCGCTCGCCGTGCTTCTTAAAGGGGCGGCCGTGCCAGCCGCAGGATTGACGCGGTTGGAGGGGGAAGCCTCCGTTTGATCTCATAACGAGGAAGGGACCTTGGAAGGGACTTTCCTGAGGGGAGGGGGAAAGGTGGGAGCGGAAGAAAGCACAGCAAAGAGAGTGTAGTACCTCCAGCAGCCCGTGGGAGTGAACTGGTCCTCTCGACTGCAGCAGATAAGAGGGGATGGAGCCTTTGGAATCAGACTGTTGAAGCCAAATGGCCCAAAGCTCGAGGTGGTTTCCAAGAAACAAAATTATGACAATAGCAGTAGGACTGGATACTCAAGAGAATAGATTAAAATGAAATTTGCCTCTGGTGCTTGTTGCCCCAGAATAATTCTCATCTCACCCCTTCCTAACTACCGACACCTGTTCCTCCCTCAAATTTAATTTCCAGAGAGAGGGACTAGGGACTAGACTGTTGTTGTTGACACAGTCCAGGATTTAACTGTTATCTTTTTTATTTTAGGAGAAAGTTAAAGTCCAGTGGCATCTTTAAAACCAATAAAGTTTTATTCAAGGTGAGCTTTTGTGTGCAAGCACCCTTCATTAGATACATTGAAATGGAATTATAAATAGCAGTCGTACATACAGAGGGTGGGCAGCAAATGAGCACGCAAAGCAGTGAAGATGGTTTTAACAGATTAAAAGAATAACATGCTTGGCTTTAAGGCCATAATCTGCTTGGGCTCAGTGGGGAGGACGTCAGAATTTGAGATTCATGTATCCTTAATGGTTATGCTAATAATTTTATCATGTGGCATCCGGACTGATGCAGGTCAGTGCTACTGTTGCTTTTAGATCTGACAGCAACCAGGGACATAGACTTTTCAATTTCCGGGGTGGGGGGGAGCCATCCAGAGACATTTGATCCAGTGACATAATAGGGAGGAGCCAGTGACATCACAGGGAGGAATCCCCATTATCACTACCTATGAATTTATGGAGAAGCTCCCTCCCCATAAATTTAGGGAGCAACAGCAACCCCCCCCCAACAATGCCCATGGACCGGGCCAAACCCAGAAAAAGGTGGGAGTTGGCCAATTGTTATAGTGGTATCTCAGAGGTCTCTTGCGGTGTCCTGTTTTTGAAATTCACTTTTAGAATATTTATTTATTATTTATTTTAGTAAATTTCTATTCTGCCCATTCCCTGCGGGGCTTAGGGAAGAGCACAACATATAACAAAACAATAAAATACAATAAAAACATTTTAAAACAGAGAACTCAACAGCACTCAGATTACCATGACATCACATATTGCCCAGCCTAGCCATCTCACATCATGATATCCAATAGGAATGGCAGTTTTTATTCCAATTCCTAGCCCAGACGATAGTGCTGGCCGGGGAGGCCAACCAGATCAAGAATAGATGCCCACAGCTTCAGCTAAAAGCCTGGCAGAACAGCTGCAATTTACAGGCCCTACGGGAGGCTAATAAGCCAGGTAGAGCCCAGATCTCAATAGGGAGCTGATTCCACCAGGTTGGGGCCAGGACTGAAAAAGCCCTGGCCCTAGTTCAGGTGAGGTGGGTATCTCTTGGGCCGGGGATGGCCAACAGATGTTGGGAGGCCGAACGTAACGACCTCCTGGGCATATATGGAAAAAGATGGTCCTGCAGGTATGTTGGTCCCATAGTCACTCTAAGAGCTGCAAATATACAAATATATATGTGCATAGGACAAACTAATGGTCACAAATATGACAGTAAAAGGCAATACAGAAAATATTTAGGGGAACATTTCCCTTCCTCCCGCTGTTTTCTGATGACCCTGAAGCACAATCTCTACCTGCCCCGCCCCCCCCCCCCACAACAGACACCCTGTGAGGTAAGTTGGGCTAAGAGAGCTCTTATAGCAGCTGCCCTTTCAAGGACAAATCCTACAAAAATGATGATTGACCCAAGGCCATTCCAGCAGCTGCAAGTGGAGGAGTGGGGAATCAAACCCGGTTCTCCCAGAAAAGCATCCGCGCACTTAACTACTGCACCAAACTGGCCATCACCAACTATATGTTGGGTTCAGTATATGCTACAGTTTACAGCTGCTGCTGATACCGGGGCTTGACACCTAAATCATTCAGTTTTCACTTATACTCAGAAATCAAACTTTCATTTCATTTCATTTCATGTATTCAACATATCCTGCCCTACCCACAAAATGGGCTCAGGATGGCTCACATCATAAAATCAACAGCAGCAAAACAATAAATAAGATCAATGATTAATAGCAAAAAAAAAGGCTCATGTCAGATAATAAGTATGTGTGGAATCTAAATGAAACAGTGTACATGCACACAAAAGCTGATGCCCAGAATAAATCTTGGTTGGTTCTTAAAGATGCCATTGGCCTCTGATCTTCATGGCCACACTCAGTCTCACTTTCCCTCCAAATGTAAATTGGAACCAAGCAAGTATTTTGAACCCACCAACAATTAGGGTGGCCAGACCGTCCCGGTCTCCCGGGACATTCCCGGATCTGGCCACCCAATCCCGGATCCCGGGCTGCCTATACCGGGACCATTAAAGGTCCCGGTTTAGGCAGCCCCGGAGCCGGTGGGCCGCGGGCGCGGGCGGGGAAGGCGGGGAGTGAGGGAGGGAGCGTCCCTGCGCCTGCGCAGGGCCCCTGCGCACGCGCAGGGACGCTCCCACCCTCACTCCCCGCCTTCCCCGCCCGCGCGCGGGGCCCGGCGGCAGTGGTGGAGGCCTCTCCGTGGCGTCCGCTGGTCGCTGGAAGCCCTCCAGAGACTCTGGAGGGCCTCCAGCGACCAGCGGAGGCCGCGGAGAGGCCGCGGGGCACCCGGCGCTGGTCCCGGAAGGCCTTCCAGAGCCTCTGGAAGGCCTTCCGGGACCAGCGCCGGCCAGCGAAGGCTTCCCCGCGGCCTCCGCTGGTCCCTGGAGGCCCTCCAGAGTCTCTGGAGGGCCTCCAGGGACCAGCGGAGGCCGCGGGGAAGCCGCGGGGCACCCGGCGCTGGTCCCGGAAGGCCTTCCAGAGGCTCTGGAAGGCCTTCCGGGACCAGCGCCGGCCAGCGAAGGCTTCCCCGCGGCCTCCGCTGGTCCCTGGAGGCCCTCCAGAGTCTCTGGAGGGCCTCCAGGGACCAGCGGAGGCCGCGGGGAAGCCGCGGGGCACCCGGCGCTGGTCCCGGAAGGCCTTCCAGAGGCTCTGGAAGGCCTTCCGGGACCAGCGCCGGCCAGCGAAGGCTTCCCCGCGGCCTCCGCTGGTCCCTAGAGGCCCTCCAGAGTCTCTGGAGGGCCTCCAGGGACCAGCGGAGGCCGCGGGGAAGCCGCGGGGCACCCGGCGCTGGTCCCGGAAGGCCTTCCAGAGCCTCTGGAAGGCCTTCGGGGACCAGCGCCGGCCAGCGAAGGCTTCCCCGCGGCCTCCGCTGGTCCCTGGAGGCCCTCCAGAGTCTCTGGAGGGCCTCCAGGGACCAGCGGAGGCCGCGGGGGAAGCCGCGGGGCACCCGGCGCTGGTCCCGGAAGGCCTTCCAGAAACTCTGGAAGGCCTTCCGGGACCAGCGCCGGCCAGCGAAGGCTTCCCCGCGGCCTCCGCTGGTCCCTGGAGGCCCTCCAGAGTCTCTGGAGGGCCTCCAGGGACCAGCGGAGGCCGCGGGGAAGCCGCGGGGCACCCGGCGCTGGTCCCGGAAGGCCTTCCAGAGCCTCTGGAAGGCCTTCGGGGACCAGCGCCGGCCAGCGAAGGCTTCCCCGCGGCCTCCGCTTGTCCCTGGAGGCCCTCCAGAGTCTCTGGAGGGCCTCCAGGGACCAGCGGAGGCCGCGGGGAAGCCGCGGGGCACCCGGCGCTGGTCCCGGAAGGCCTTCCAGAGGCTCTGGAAGGCCTTCCGGGACCAGCGCCGGCCAGCGAAGGCTTCCCCGCGGCCTCCGCTGGTCCCTGGAGGCCCTCCAGAGTCTCTGGAGGGCCTCCAGGGACCAGCGGAGGCCGCGGGGAAGCCGCGGGGCACCCGGCGCTGGTCCCGGAAGGCCTTCCAGAGCCTCTGGAAGGCCTTCGGGGACCAGCGCCGGCCAGCGAAGGCTTCCCCGCGGCCTCCGCTGGTCCCTGGAGGCCCTCCAGAGTCTCTGGAGGGCCTCCAGAGTCTCTGGAGGGCCTCCAGGGACCAGCGGAGGCCGCGGGGAAGCCGCGGAGCAGCCGGCGCTGGTCCCTGGAGGCCTCCAGAGGCCAGCGCCGGTAGCGGAGAGGCCCGGCGCTGGTCCCTGGAGGCCTCCAGAGGCCAGCCCCGGCAGCTCCCTCCCTCCCTCGCCGCGAGGCCGCCGCCCGAGGACTCCCCGCCGCCGCCGCCGCTGGATCCGCCGCCCTGGAATAAGGTAAGGGGGCCGAAAGCGGGGGGGGGGCGGGGGGGGGGCCTTCCTTTCTTCCCTCCCTCCTCCCTCCCTCCCTTCCTTCCTTCCTTTCTTTCTTCCTTCCTTCCTTCCTTCCCTCACTCCCTTCCCTTCCTTCCCTCCCTCCCTCCCTCCTCCCTTTCTTCCTTTCTTCCTTCCTTCCCTCACTCCCTTCCCTTCCTTCCTTCCCTCCCTCCTCCCTCCCTTCCTTTCTTCCTTCCTTCCCTCCCTCCCTTGCCTTCCTTCCTTCCCTCCCTCCTCCCTTCCTTTCTTCCTTCCCTCCCTCCCCCCTTCCTTCCTTCCTTCCTTCCCTCCCTCCCTCCCTCCCCCTTCCTTCCTTCCTTCCTTCCTTCCCTCCCTCCCTCCCCCTTCCTTCCTTCCTTCCTTCCTTCCTTCCTTCCTTCCTTCCTTCCTTCCTTCCTTCCTTCCTTCCTTCCTTCCTTCCTTCCCTTCCCTCCCTTCCTTCCTTCCTTCCCTCCCTCCCTTCTTCCTTTCTTCCCTTCTTCCCTTCCTCCCTTTCTCCCTTCCTTCCTTCCTTCCCTCCCTCCCTCCTTATGTTGTTATGTGATGCAGAGTGTTGGACTGGATGGGCCACTGGCCTGATCCAACAGGGCTTCTCTTATGTTCTTATGTGATGCAGAGTGTTGGACTGGATGGGCCACTGGCCTGATCCAACAGGGCTTCTCTTATGTGACAATACTGACTTTGGTGGACCCAAGCACTGATTCAGTGTAAGGGAGCTTTGTGTTTGTGTCTTCTAGTGCAATTTTGTTCTCAGATCCTGTATTTACTTCATCAGTATATGGGATAAGGCACTTTCTCAACTGTGCTGCATAATGCAGCCTATTTATTTTGTCCTGTTGGCTCTGTTGGCTCTATCTGCGCCACCTTCATCACTTTCGGGGTGTGGATCCCCCAGTGGAGTGGTCTCCCGACTCCCTCCGCCGGCTGTTTCTGATAGCCCTGCGCCCCCTCTTTCATTTGATATGTGTCCCGTGCGGGTGCCACCCTCCCGCCGGGAGATGCCGCAAAATGAGCCCCCTTGAGGCTTATGGCGGCAGGGCTCGGGGGAAGCGAGCTAGACTGCTGTTCTTTTGAGGGGTTATAGAGTGTTTCGAGCCCGTCCCTGTGGCATCGGTCCCATCATTGTGGGGCCCAGGGGGCCGGCGCAGCGGCACGCTGAAGCAGCCTGTCGGTCACTTCCAGGTTCCTGTCCTGCATCTTGACCGGTGTTATTAGTGACAGGCTGCTTCGGCGTGCCGCTGCGCCGGCCCCCTTGGTCCCACAACGATGGGACCGATGCCACAGGGACGGGCTCGAAACACTCTATAACCCCTCAAAAGAACAGCAGTCTAGCTCGCTTCCCCCGAGCCCTGCCGCCATAAGCCTCAAGGGGGCTCATTTTGCGGCATCTCCCGGCGGGAGGGTAGCACCCGCACGGGACACATATCAAATGAAAGAGGGGGCGCAGGGCTATCAGAAACAGTCAGCGGAGGGAGTCGGGAGACCACCCCACTGGGGGATCCACACCCCGAAAGTGATGAAGGTGGCGCAGATAGAGCCAACAGAGCCAACAGGACAAAATAAATAGGCTGCATTATGCAGCACAGTTGAGAAAGTGCCTTATCCCATATACTGATGAAGTATATACAGGATTTGAGAACAAAATTGTTTCCGGCGGTGATATTTGGGGAATTTTTGGGGACGTCACAGGAAGTGCTGTGAAGTCACTTCCTGTTTCCGGCAGGTGACGCGGGGGAAATGATGTCACAGGAAGTGATGCCACTTCCTGTTTCCGGTGGTGGCATGACATCACCGGAAGTGACGTCACCGGAAGTGACGTCACTTCCTGTTTCTGGCGGCGCGCGCGCGGAGCGCGCACGCGACCCCCCCCCCCCCCCCCCGGTGTCCCTGGCTGGCCTTCAGACATTATGGTCACCCTACCAACAATGTTCCCTCTAAGCTGCAGTCTTGTGAGCAAAAACTCTACTTTGTGAGCTACTGGCATTAAAGTTGTGAACTATTGCATAAATTATTGTGCTCTACGGCCATTTTTACTGAGTTAAGACAAAAATGTGTGAGCTGGAGGCTAAAAATCTGTGAGCTAACTCACGCTAACTCAGCTTAAAGAGAACACTGTCCACCAAAGAGAGCCTGCAGTCTGACTGTTGGTGCATTAAAAGTGGAGGGGGAAGGAGTGTCACTATTATCTTGACAATTGCTGCCCTATCCAAGGCTGATTGGTTCATGTCTTTTCCACCTCATGAGACTTTCAAGACAAGAGAAGCAGAAGCTCAATTAGCATTTCTAAGGAGCTGAACTTGGGTTGTAAAATAATTAAGTCATTCATAAGTCATTCACTGACTTTGAAGCTCAGAGGGAAAAATCCATTCATGCCTTTAAAGCCCCAGGTCCTGTGTTCATTGCCCAGCAGGGGCTTAGCCCCGGGTGGGAAAATCCCTGGGAGGGGGGCTGGAGCCCCCCAGCCCCCACGTACTTTACACCTATGACAGCAACATTAGATACTGTGGATTATCATATCATATCAATTTTATTTATATCCTGCCCTCCCCGCCGAAGCAGGCTCATTATGATCTTATGACGCACTGCCTCACTGACATAAGAGTCCAGGGGGTTGCCTTACAGTGATTTTCCTCCTTTCTCCATAGTCAGGGACAGAGGGTGGCACTTGGCAAGTAGCTCTCATGACACTTGAATGTGGTGTGCTCCAGGGGGCAATTCTCTTTCCAATGATGTTTAACATCTACATGTGTCCCTTCATCCAGCTAGTCCAGGAGTTTGGGCTGGGTTATCACCAGTATACAGATGACACTCTGCTCTATTTGTTGATGGACAGTCATCAGAAGCATCGGGGGCCATTGCTGGGTGGCTGCAGCAAAGCCAGCTGAAGCTTAATCCAACTAAGATGGAGGTCCTGTACCTGAGCTGGAGTGGTTCAGAATCAGTATCAGGCTCCCAGCTCTGGATGGCACACCACTTGTGCCAGTCTACAAGGCAAAGAGCCTGGGGAGTGATCCTGGATACCTCACTCTCTATGGAGGCCCAGGTCACCACAGTTGCCAGGTCAGCCTTTTATTATCTTCAGCAGATCAGGCAGCTGGCACCCTACCTCCTCCCTCAGGACTTAGCTAAAGTGACCCATGCAATGGTCTCTTCCAGACTGGAGTACTGTAACTTATTCTATGCGGGCTTGCCCTGAGGCTAATCCAGAAACTCCAGCTGGTGTAAAATGTGGTGGTGCACCTGCTGATGGCAGTGCCTGTATGAGCATGTATTTGGCTGGTGCTATACCATTTACACTGGCTACCTATTGAGTACTGGATTTGCTTCAAGGTCTTGGTATTGACTTTCAAGGCCTTGCAAGGGCAGCCTGAGAATGAAATATCTGAGGGACCACCTGTCTCCATATGTGCCCCAAAGGGCTTTACGCTTAGAAAATCAACATCTGCTGGTTGTCCACTTAGCCTCAACTAGGGCCAGGGCCTTTTCTGTCCTGGCCATGGCCTGGTGGAACATGCTCCTGTTAGAGGTTAGGACCGTGCCAGATTGTCTACGTTTTTGTAGGGCCTGCAAGATGGAGCTGTTCCGCCAGGCCTTCAAATGAGGCAGCGGGCATCCAAACGAAGTAAATCTGCCTCCCTTACTGAAGTGCTGAAGTGTTTTATCTTCAATGGCCCATTTGAAATATGACATCGCTGATTTATTGGCCAGTTGGAAACTGTACTGATTTGAATTACTTCTGTCTCCTGCTTCTCAACTAGGAGGTATAATTGTTTTAATGTACTGATTTTATTGATCTTAATGTAATAATTTGAACTGTTTGACTGTGCGGTAATCCACCCTGAGCCTGTTCTCAGGGTAGGGCAGAATAGAGATTCACTTAATTAAATAAAAGAGTGTAGCCTGTTGGTCAGAGGCATGAGGAGTGCCAATGATATTGGGAGTCTTTAATCTGGCTGTTTTCAACATATTTTTCTTCTGTCACTTTCGTCCTTGTTGTGTTTTTGCATTAGGAATTAGGAGACAACACTGGATGCCCTGCAGTGAGGATTTCCAGGGGGGTGGATTCCCTGTGAGGGGTGACACTTTCTGCCCAGTCAGCATAGCCTTTTTATAATAACTGCCAGTTTTAAAGTAGTGAAAAACAGAGGTAACTTTCCTCCATAAAAATATGTTTTTCACTTATAGTTAGTGATTTGGGGATAGTGAGAGCCTTGCGTACAAAGAGAGTGCATGAAGGGGGGGGGGGCAATTATCGTTGGGTAGAGATTTAACAGTACGCTTCAGGAAGTGGAAATTCCATTTGTGCATCTGGATGTGGACCAAGCTTTTAATCCTATGATGTTTGCCCCAAGTAAACATACATGAGATTGAGCTGCATAAATTAAGATGCTGATGAAGGCAAAGTTTTGGGGTACAATACAAACACCTGGTTCCATTACTGTGGGACACTGAAATATGGTTCCACAAGGTTGTAATCCTAAATGTGTTTACCAGGAAATAAATCCTAGTAAAATGCCAGTAAATCTGAGACAACATGGTTATGATTGGACTGAAGCGGGGTGTGGGGGGAGATACACAGGGAAGAGGTCAGATAGATAAGAAGGGGAGAGGTTGTCAGATGGGTAATGAAGGGGAAGTTCTGAATGAAGTTCCTTGTTCTGACATAATAACCATTATATTATTATAATAGCCATGATTAACTATTACATCATCTGAAATACAGGAATGGCTGCATAAATAGCCACCCTAACCTGGATAGCCCAGGCTAGTCCAATTTTGTCAGATCTTGGAAACTAAGGAGGGTCAGCCATGGTTGGGATGGAAGACCACTGTGGATGGGAGACCACCAAGCAAGTCCAGCTTGTATGCAGAGGCAAGCAATGGCAACCCCCCTATGAATGCTTCTTGCCTTGAAAACCCTACTGAGTCACTATATAAGTCAGCTGCAGCTTGATGACACTTTCTGCCAACAAATATTTTTTCAGACTTGAAGTTACCTAGCAAGTTAACACAGATTTCTCTGGGATGCAGCTATGTATATTGCAAAATATATCTGATGTCATAGCAACCAGTTTTATCACACGTTATTCCTGTTTGGGGGGGGGAGTTATAGAAGAGAAAAACAGTCAGGAACTCCTTAAATAGAACTTTTCCATGGTTTTAAATATTTATTTAATTTTGATCCCGCCTTCCCCCACAAGTGCCACATTACTTACACTAGCCAGCTATACTGACTTTACTTCATGGTCTTGGTACTGACTTTCAAACCCTTGTACAGCCTGAGACCAACATATCTGAGGGCTCAAGGTGGATTGCAACAGTCATATATAATACTTAAAACAATCAAAACATGAAAGCACAATAGTTAACAAATAAAAATAAAATTCTAATAAATTCTAAAGATGGCAGCCTAATTCTGGGAGTTCAGGTGCCACTTGAAGGAAGCTACGTAGGTGGTCATTTGTAGCAACTTGGTGATGCTTATTGGTCTCTTAGCTGGGCAGAACAGAATGGGCACTATAATGCTGCAACAGTACAGTCTAAGTGGGCAGGGGGAGCATGGGAGGCCAAGATCAATTAGACATCCACCACCTCAACCAAAGGCCTGGTGGAACAGCTCCATTTTACAAGCCCTGCAGTAGTAAATCCTGCAGGGCCATAATCTCCAGTGGTAGCAGGCTAAATGGACATCTTTCAGGCCAGGGACTACCAGAAGGTGTTGGTCAGGTGAGGATAAAGCTCTTTGGGTCACATATGGAGTCAGTCCCATAGGTGTTGGTTCCTGGCCATCTAAAGCTTTAAAGATCATTATCATAACCTTGAATCAAATCCAGTACTCAGTTGAAAGCCAATGCAATTGGTTTAACACTGGTTGAATGCTTGCCTGCACAGATGTCACAGTCAACAGGTATGCTGCCTTTTTTGCACAAGCTGCAGTTTCTGGGTCAGGTTCAAGGGCAGCCCCACATACAGTGAATTACAGTAATCTAACCTAAAAGTGATCATTGTGTGGATCACTGCAGCCAAGTCCCAGGAAGTGAGATAGAGAACCAGTTGCCTGACCAGCCAGTTAACAGAAGGCTAATCTGGCAACCATGGTGACCTGGGTCTCTATAGAGAGCAAGGCATCCAGGATCACCCCTAGGCTCCTTACCCTCAGCACCAGTATTAGTGGTGCCCTATCAAGAGCTGGGAGATGAATTCCCAATCCCAGACCCCCACAACTCAAATACAGGACCTCTGGCTTCATTTGATTTAGTTTCAACCAACTCTGTCATAGCTAACCAGCCATGGACTCCAGTCCCCCATCTAGAATGGTGCCCTTGTCTAGGCATGCCAGCCTCCAAGAGGGACCTGGATGTCCCCTGGAATTATAGCTCATCTCCAGACTACAGAGATCAGTTTCCTTGCAGAAAATGAATGCTTTGGAGGGGTTTGTGGTAGGCATGTTTTTTCTGAAACCTGGTCCAGGAACCTTGAACTGCAGTTCATGGTTTGGTTTGTGCCCATCCCTATGGGGGACTCTTAGTCTCTACCATTTTGAACACACCCTTGCTGCTTTCTTCACACCCCACAGCAGAGTTCCACAGGCCAACTATGTTGTTTGCAGAAATAATTAAGTTTATTTTAAACCAACTAGTTGTTAATTTCATCTGATGTCTTTTAGTTCTTTATGTGAAAGAATAAACAGGGCATTCTCTCTTAGTCTTCAAATCACAAGCACTTTCTTATCAGACAGTTCATCATTGTGTCATCACATTTCCAAGGTCAAGAATCCAGAATTTGCAAGATGCTCAGTATGTAACTATATTATTTTATGTTGTTTTCTATTCTTTCTGGAAGAGATCCAAGCATGCTGTTATACTTTTGAAACAGCTGCAGTGCTCTAAAATGAAGTTTTCTGTGATAGTGGCACAATGATACTAAAGTATAGCTAGTAGGATTTCAGCAGGACTGTCTGTGTGCAGATTTTTGCCACATTTCCCTCTTCCCCAGCAATCTGTTCCAGTCCCTGGAAAGTTGATTCTTTGGATCACAGAACACATGTGAAAAAACAGCCAAGATGGGTTGGGGGCTGCAAGGAGAAGGGGGATGGGGACAAAAATCACCATTCCTCCATCTTCTATTAGCACCTTTTCTCCTTCCTCACTCCAGCCCCACACTTTGTCAATTCAGGTCCCATAATCCCAGGAATAAACTTTCCAGGGATCAGAAAAGACCATGTGGGTGAGAAACTTGGCAAAAATCTGGATCCATTAGTAATTAGTATTTTCAACTGACAAATCACTGGATCCAAGGAATGAAAGTTTCTTTGCTGACCAGTGAGAGCTAACTGAGAATTCAACAGTGATTATTATACTTATCGTTTTGTAAAGATCTGTCCTGAGTTTCTGGTTACATGTTCCTATAATTCTGTTCTTCTTCATTTTATCCACACAACTACCTTGTGAGTTAGGTTAGTCTGAGAGTGTGTGACTGGCATGCTGACTTGGACAGCTGAGCTTATGCATTAAAACAGATGAGCACCAATGCACTGGCAAAAGCCAACATGGCCAAATGTGATATGATGGGATACCTATTGAAACATGTAGATGAGAAAAAAAAATTAGTGATGAGAAGGTGGATGGCAGACAATGCTTTCTCATGTGTACAGGAGTGTCACAGAGTAAAAAAACAAAGAAGCAATGAGGTTTTGCCTTTTGCTGACAAAACAGCTAACCTTCCTCAAATGGCATTCCTTACAAGAGAACAGACTAAACAGAACAAAAAATTTATACCTAAAGTTTACAGGCAGAGAAAGTAGAAGGTGCAGCCCTGTCTCAGAGGCAGAGCACCTGCTTTGCAACCAAAGGTCCCAGGTTCAATCCCCAGCATCTCCAGCTAACAAGATCAGGTAGCTGATGATGTGAAAGACTTCTGCCAAAAACCCTGGACAGCCTTTGCCAGTCAGGTTAGGCAATGCTGACAAAAAAACAACAACTCCAGTGGTATAACCCTTTATACAGTAGCTTCATGTACTTCTCATGCTGTACTTCCTTCCTGATTCTTTGCAATGCATCAGGGATAAAGACAACAGCTGGGCTTGTATTTCATAATGCTTCTAATGTATCCTAAAGATGGGATTGGCCACAAAACAAATATAAAAAATAAATGACATGTCATTCTGTGTTTGAAAGCTCTGTAAATATTAGATGTTGGCTGATTCCTCTTTCCCAGGCTATGAGCATTGGCACAGTGTTGAACTGTGGAGATTAAATATATTTTATCAATAAAATGATCAAATTTAATAATTTGTCCATTACAAAAGACAAGTCTATCAGCCCTAGAATGCAAGCAATTTCAGCTGAGAATTTAACAAGCTTCACAGTGTCAAAATTTATTTATTAAAGTTATATGTCACTTCTTTACAACAATCCTGATGTGGTTAACAATAAAGCAATAAATAACAATAACATAAATACAAAAACACATTACAAAACACTCTGTAAATCCAACACTAACATCTGAACAAAAAATGAAAATAGCATTCCTCCAGTTAACCATCTCCTGGATGCACAATTTGGTTTGCATATTGAAGGGCTTTGGATACACTACTGAGTTCATAAAAGGATGTGGAACACTTTTCAGAGATGGCAGCCAAATCCTGTCCATGTTTACACAGAAGTAAGTCTAAAGAAGTTCAAGTAAGTGTACACAGAATTACAGCTTTTGTTGAACTAACAAAATATCAGTATAACTAGAGCTGGGAAAAGAACACAGTAAATAAAGCACAAAGCCGCTAAAGATAGCTGCAAGAAGAGAGTTTAAGGCTATTGTTCACTAAAGGCAGAAATTGCTCTGTTCTACATTTAATTGGTTTAGTTGCTTCCACATTAGTTATTGGACATTGTCCATACACTCAAATTTTATGGACAATCTAGATAACATTGTGCCAGACAGTTGCATTTCAGTGTCTACTGTGTTGTCTTTTTCAAATCTGATTTGTGGCCATTCTTTTAAAACTTACAGTGCAATTGCAGAACAAGTCAGTTCACCATAGTCTGGCAAACTGTGAGGCTTCCTAGGGCTGCTGTCTCTGTAAATGCTGCCCATTCCCTCTTTATCTTAAGTTACTGTTGCTTTTGTTTATCAGCTTAGTTATTTTCTGTTTACTTGCAGAAGCCAAGGCACTCCTGAATCTATCATTAATCAGTTTTGGATCCTTGTTTTTCTCTTTGTAGCCCAGGCAATTAATTGCTAATTAAATTTTTATGATCGTGCAATTACAGCACTTCAATAACAAAAAATTACAGAAAAAAATATTTTATTATCATTTTAGCTGCACAAAAATGCAGTAATTAAAACATAAGAACATACAAACTGATTAAGGACTGATTTATAAATGCTGCAGCAACCGTGAGTGAACAGAAAATACCTAATTAAACCGAGAAGCAGAGGTAACTATACAATGCAAAGATGGAAGAACCAACATTTAAATGGAATTTGTGAGAAGCAGCACCTTTGCTGAACGGAGCATTTACAAATAAAAATGTAGTAGGCATGGACACTGCTAGATTTTTATGTGGAATATAGTGCTATATTAACTGATATGGGATCACATTTTTAATTCGTCTTGCAGCTTTCTGCAAAAAAAAGGAACAAATAAACTCTGCAGATGTCTCCCAGTGTGGAAGGAGATTCTAACCTTCATCTTGGGGGTTAAGGCTTGACTAGCAGCAACCCCCCTCCCCCAGTCATACTCATATCCTTTTTGAATCAAGACATTTTCAAGAAGTAGTTTGTAATATGGTTTCAGAGTCTGCTGCTTGAAGAGAAAAAGCTAAAAATCCCACTGGGCAAACCCAGCCCACTGTGTGCACCTAAAGCAGCCCTTTGTACCCTGGCCCTTACACCTTAACTCTGTACTTAAACAAAAAGCCACCTTACCACTGAATTTACATCAGTGTTTTCTATCCAGACTGATTCTGAATATCTGGCCTTACTACCACCAGCAGCCTTCATTAGGCAACATGTTTTCTTAATATGTGCTCTTCTTCTTCTAGGCAAAGGAGTTCAAAGACACTACAATGGCAGGGCACAGATTTAAAAGAGGAACCTCAGAGCTGGAGAAACAAAGTTGTGCCTTCAAAAATGGTTTGTGCCCTTATCAATATGCTGCCTTGAAAAACTTCCAAGGATCATCAGTTCCTTCCACAAACCTCTCGTTCTCTGTAGATAACTTTCAGAGGGGTAGTGGGATTACTCAGTTACAGCAAAAATAGCAAGTTTTTGCTGTAACTGCTTACAAACTGCTTGCTGCAGCTCCTTACAAACATTTATTGTGGCATGTGACTTCTAGTCCAAGAAAACTTATCCCGTAATAAATCTCCTAGGCTTTACCAGTGCCACAGGATTCTTTGTTGTTTGTCTTGCACTTAAGAACTTTGAAGTCCATTAAAACAAACAATTATTTTAATTTTTCCTCCTGAGAGGTTAAAGGTTACTTTCTGGACAGCAAAAGCAAACAAGTCATTCAGCCCTTTCCTGTTGGTTCTTTCTAAATATCAAGGCTATGAATCCTTTATTAAATGGAAATATTTTATGGCGAGCTCTAAAGATATATATAGCAAATAAAATGCATTTTAATTAAGGGTGCAACCTTTAGCTGATAAGCCAGTGCAAACTGTCCACAAAAAAAGACTTAGTTGCAGATTAAAGTTTCACCCTAGCCCTGATTAATTGGTGAGGCCAGCAACCAAGCAAAATCTCTTGGGTCGTGGGAATCTTGAGGGACCACAGAAGTGCATCATCATCGCCCTCTTTGCTGCAGATTTAATGAAAAAGAGATTTGAAGATGGCTTTTCTTTCTGTTCTGCATACAAAGCTAGCAGACAGCTTGAAACAGTAAATTACCTCTCCCTTAATTAAAAATGTTGTATAGCACAATCCTAAAGATATTTTCATGGGAGTAAGCCCTACTGAGTAGACCAAAGAAGAATTCAGAGTAGACCCGCCTAGGATTGCTCTTTTATCTCCTGGGGCCCTCCAAAAGGCCTCTTCTCACTGATACTTTGCAATCTAGTCAAACATAATCCATTCATCTCTTTAAGAACCTACGTTCAATCAATAAAAAATCATTAGTCAATCAAAAGCCTCTATGTTTAATATATGCCAGTGTGGTCTATAACTTGATCTGTTATCTAAAAATGAAGATGGTTGCATGTTGATCCTAGCAAAACTCTGTGGGAAGACAACCCCCAAAGTGGTATTAAGCAAAGATCTCAAATACAATATATCCTTGAGCATTCTGAGACCCAAAGAATTTTAGCAGAAGAATGCTATTATGGTATTTTCCTTCTCCCAAATTTTGGAGGGAGTCTGTGGGGATGAAACACATTTGGTGTTCAAGGACATTTGGTATAAAAAATTAATCTTTGGAACACTGTTCTCAAGTCCACCTGAAATAAATGGGATAAATTAGCCACCACTAATTTAAGCCCCATAGATTTCAATGGGACTTAGACGTTGGATGAGGATATTCTTCTTGTTTTCTGTTCACAGAAGCTTCCATACATCATTTGCTTAGTGCCAATCATCAGCTCATACATGTCAAGCATGTTTCTGCCACTAAGCCAATCGCCTTTATACTCCTGACTTGTACTTTATGGTATTAGATGGCTGACTGGAAATTGCAATGAAGACAAAGTGCACTTCAGAAATTATTCCCAGTAGCAGAAGTCACATAAATCATGTTTGTTTGGTCCTGGAACCTCTTGCTGCATGACCAAACTAAAGGCATAATCCAGAACTATGGGGATGTTAATTATTGTGCACAAAAGCCATGTGTATATTATTCATATTTTTTGCCAAAAACAAAAAAATATTTTCAGATTGGTAATAGCTGTGATTTTTTTATTCTGTGCAGTGGAATCCACTAGCTGCACATCATCCATAAAAAGATTTGCCTGCAACCTGGAACCAGCCATTGCTAGAAGTAGCTATCTTTCTCTATCCATGACTCAGAGTATTATTCCTCCCTCTCTTGCTGGTGTTGATATTCACTCACATAGAGATCAGTCTTTCAGTCTGTGTCTTGCACGCTTCATCTTGATTCCTCTTCCTTTTCCTTTGGGTTTCCTCCTCCTTTACAATGAGAGGGGGGGAAAAGAGTGGGTAGAACATAACCCTGCAGAGAGTCCTTCAATCCAAAACCCCTATAAATTCTACTTACCTCCCTGGCTTTGGAACCTCTTGGCGAAGCCTATGGAGAAAAAAGTTACACAGTCACGTTAAAGATATGATATCTACAAAAATCATAGGTATCAAGGGATCTGAAGCTACAGAAATGATCACAAGAGCTTGCACTTTTACTTGTCAGTAAAATGAGGATCTCATCCTCATGAGGAACAGTTACTGCAGGTCCCTTTCTGTCTTACATTAACGGACTTGTGTCTCCATCTTTTGTCACTTTTCATTGCTCACCGATCCCATGTTAGTCTACAATTGAACTATACATCTGCTTATAATAATTTCTACCTGGGCCTCAAAACCCAAGTTAAGTCTCACTAACAACCTTTGAGCAACATTCGTTCATTTGTTTACTTAATTTATACTCTACTTTCTTCCCCAATGGGGACCTAAAGCATCTTACATAATTCTCCTCTCCTCCATTTTAACCAACATGAATCAATTGCCCATATGCCTAGGGAAAACATGGTGGTTAGAGATAAAAGAGAGTGCTAAGTGACTTTCAGACTCTGTGAAAATTAATTTGTTTATTTGAAAGATGTACATCACACAGTTCCACAAAAGATCTCAAGGAGACTCCCAAAAGAAATACATAATGGCTCTAAAACCAGGTAAGATCAACATTAAAGCCTAATGCCAGTTAAAAACACACCAGTACACTGACACACAAAACATTAGAATATCTGAAAAATCATGGACATTAATGAAAAGCCCTCCAAAATAAAACAGCTTTGCAACTTTATGGAAAAACCAATGGCCCTTTAGCTGGCCATTCTATTGGGATGGTGCCATGACTAAAGAAGCAAAAACTTTGGCTGACTGAACAAAGGCCTCAGACCAAGGTCTTTCACATTATCTGATCCTTAGCTGGAGGTGCTGGGGATTGAACCTGGAACCTTCTGCATGCCAAGCAAATGCTCTACCACTGAGCCATCGACCCTCCCAGTATCTTTCAATATCAGGATCCAAATGTTATCAAGCCTCACTCCATGTTTAGGATTCCAGACAACTGGTATTATTCTACAAGCAAGATACTGGATAAATCTAAAGCATAAATTGTCTTGGAAAGCCCTAACTCTGCTTGTAAGAGAAAAGTCACTAGGTGACATGGTGAAAGGCTTGTTGAGATTGCTTGATCCAGCAGGAATTCAACCATGTTAGCAGGATGCCCAAAGAACAGGATACTCAAATCGGCCACAATCAAGATCCATACCTGCACGAACATTTCTTGTGTTCAGCAAATGACATCTCCACGTAGGATGCCTGCTCCCCGGATTTCATCCTTAGGAGCTGAAAGGGCAAAACATGTGTCACTCCCCCACGTATTTATTTCTTTCTCTACTGTCACTATCTATTCCTGCTAGCTCCAGCCAAAGACATTCTGCTGCATTAGTCAGAAATTCCAAGCAGCAGCCACCCTCTCTCCACTATTCCACTAGTTCAGGGGTGGCCAACGGTAGCTCTCCAGATGTTTTCTGCCTACAACTCCCATCAGCCCCAGCCATTGGCCATGCTGGCTGGGGTTGATGGGAGTTGTAGGCAAAAAACATCTGGAGAGCTACTGTTGGCCACCCCTGCACTAGTTAATATGGGGACCAAAGGAACTTCCATTCATTTTAGTGCTGCTTGTGGAGGAGAACTTCTCAGTAGTTTGTGCCCCATGTGTCAAACCCCTCTGTCTCCCAGAAGGATCCTCAGCACCTGTTTTCTGAGCCAATTGCCTCATTTGTGTTCATAGCAGGGCTGCCTGCCTCTGTCCTGCCAGGATTGTGGGTTTCGAAAGCTTTGGAACATCTGGGAAATGAACCTCCAGACCCATTTAAACCAAATGTTTAAAATAACTCCTAATTCAACCAAGATGAGCTGCTCTTTCCCCAAATGTGCACAGCTCAGTGAAGGTGTGCAGTCAAGAAGAACAGACTGTATTGTTGCAAGGTGGGACAGGAAACAAAATATTTGAGTTGTGGCTTCATGACAACCAGGAATGCATAGAACAATCTCTTACTTGCATGGTGACGTTAGTAATCTCTGTTGGTACACACTGAAGGGTCTCATCTCCGCAGCATCCACTGCAGCGATGCAGGGAGACACAGGAAGGGCTGAACATGTGCTCCACCTCACAGGGGTACTCAGACACAATATTAACCAGTTTTTCCATGGGCTGACAGGAGCTGCGATTCCAAACATCATAAAATGATAGGACTGGAAAAGATGCCAGAAAGAGATCATGATTTCAGCAGTCATGTTATGCCCTGACCTGGATGGCCCAGGCTAGCCCAATCTCATCAGATCTTGGAAGTTAAGCAGGGTTGGCCATGGTCAGTATTTGGATGGGAGACCACCAAGAAATACCAGGGCTGCTATGCAGAGGCAGGTAATGGCAAACTCCCTCTGAATGTCTCTTGTCTAAAAACCCCAGAGGGTTACCATAAGTCAATTGTGACTTGATAGCAAAAAAATGAAAAGGAATAAAGAATAGCAGTTGGCAGAGGGGAGTGATATCCTACTATGTTGCAAAAATGTCTCAAAGGCTAGGCATGCATTCCATTGGTGGCTCCAATTAATCCAGATTGCAGCCATGGTGGGATGCATGTCTTCTACATAAAGAAACCTGGATGAAGAACTAGTTTCATGGTATTAGGGGTTCATTTAGCAACACATTTCCAAGGTATACTCTTCCATCTTTCCTTTCTTGTCCACGACTCGTAAGGCTTCACTAAACGTTGCACAGTCCTTCTGTTGTGTCAGGGTTACAAGGACTTTCTCTTGGACATGTGCTGAATTCCCTATTACAAATTCATTTATCAGGCACACAGGAGTCCAATTTAGATCAGGACTCCCAAGAGGGTACTTAAGCTTTTCCCCATGCACCATTTAGCCAACCAGCAACACAGCCCCAGAGGGTGCTGTTTCCTCCCACTGGGACTCTACATGTACTGGTTTGTTCAGTAGGACAAACAGCATCCCACTAGAGCTGTTTTAAGCCCAAAAATAGCACATAGTGATTCTGATCCCAACTTAGCCTTCATGCACTTAGAGGACATTTTAGCACACGTCTGATAGTATGTCCTTATGGAGGACATGACACAAGGACTGTGTAATGTCTAGATTCAGGTCAGTAGCCACGTTGGTCTGAAGTAGCAGAACAAAGTTTGAGTCTAGTGGCACCTTTAAAAGCAAAAAAAAATTATTCAAAGTATAAACTTCCACACTTCTTCAGATACAATGAAACAGAATTCTGAATTAGTGTGCTTGCACATAAAAGCTTACACCTTGAATAAAATTTTGTCACTCCTAAAGATGCCACTGGACTCAAACTTTGTTCTGAGTAATGTGTAGTCATATCTTTAGAAATCTTAATAACTACAGAAAAAGGTTCCCTACCTGTTTGAACCAACTAACAACTTTCTGACATGCTCAAAGAAAGAGAAATATGCACCATTTGGATTACACAGTGCAAGTCAATGCAATCAGTAGGGTTAAATATCTAATAAGCAATGTAATAGGACTAGGATTACAGAAATTTGAAACAAAGCCTAAAACAAAGCAGCTAGTGGCATCACACAATTAGAAAACATTGCACGAGACAGGCAAGCTTCACACTCACCTCCCACTTCAGGGGTGCTGTTTTGAGGAAACAAGTCTTCCTGCTAGAAAGAGAAAGGGGGGGGGGAGAAATCTAGTACAGTAAAAAGTAACTCAACATATTAATTTCACTAATAAATTCATATTCCGCCTTTCTGCACATCAGGAGTTTCAAGCTCTTTCACAATATAAATATAAAATAAATACTACATTAAAACAGTTCTGGTGGGGGGGGACCATTTTTATACTAGAACCAGAGAAGGAATATGTGAAATACAAATGGAGACAATCCCTTTGAGCATGTACCAAGCATTTTTGCTTCACCAGGGACTAAATACAATCAATCTACACATATCTGAGAGTCGAGGAGGGAAAGGTTCCCAAGTAAAAGGATCTTATTTCCAAGCAAGCTTTAGTTGCAGCAACTCTTGTTTAAAAAATGAAGCACTTTTCCAGTTCCGCTTTGACTCACAGTGATGTTGTCATGCCTTCCTTCATGCCCCATGCAGCAATATACAATTTACTGAATTACAGAAAGAAACTGCAGTTCGGCTTCTGACCATCAGCTGTCACTCTAATGCACAGATCTCTGTGCCTTGAAAATATAATAGAGGATTGAGCAGGGAAGGATGAAACTAGTACAGATCCGAGATGATGAGACAGTGATGCCCTTTGAACTGAGAAACAGAATGGAAAAGGAGTGAATAAGGTGCTCCAAACAGGAGTGGTCTCTGTGCGTTTGATGACTGGTATAAATCGATGTTTGAAAAAAATAGCCATGTTAAACAAAAGTTTTTAAAGAATAGTTCTAGGATGATAGATCCAGCTGGGCAGCTGTGTTGGTCTGAAGCAGCAGAACAAAGAGTCTAATGGCATGCCGAAGTGTGCCTGCATGTGAAACGTTACTCTGAATAAAATATTGTTGGTCTTAAAGGTGCCATTAGACTCTAACTTAGTTCTTGAAGTCAAAGGGAACCTTTTGCAGGACCATTATCATTAGTGCATTTGACTGGAAACAAGAAACTCAAAACTTATTCCAGCCGAAGATGGATTTGATCATGGAAGTATCAATGCAGCATCTGAGAATCAATTTTCACAACCAAGATGAACTAGATAAGCAAGTAACAAGAAGCACTAAAAATGCCAGCTTGAACCCTATACCTTGCCCCTGCTTGCACAGCACTGTCCTTTTTATGTGCTGAAAAGTGATTGCTAAAATAGTATCTAATTTGACTAAATCCCTGCATTTTGTTTTTTTAACTACACATATATCTGATACACTTATTCAGAGACATTGGGTAAACTTTAGGAGTTATCTTTTGTTGGGCTGATATAGAATTTTGTTTCAAAAGCTTAATCACCTAAGATGTTCAGTGATCCAAAATAGAAGGAAAGAGGTGAACATGAGAGAGGGGCAGATTAAAGGACAAGGGTACCCCATTTTGGACCATATTCAAGTCCCCTGTGCCTCTTTCTTCTGTCAGCACTACTGGGGAAGGGAGAAAGAATGGAGTAGTGCTGTGCAGTAATTTGAGTGTGAGACTAGGATCTGGGAGGCAGGTTTGAATCCCCACTCTACCACGGAAATTTGCTGGGTGACCTTGCAACAGTTATACTTTCTCAGCCTAATCTACCTCACTGCGTTGTTGTGAGAAGATTGATGCAAGCTGCTCTGGGTCTCCATTGAAGCACATAAGAAGAGCCCTCCTGGATCAGACCTGTGGTTTATCTAAGCATTCTGTCTCAGACAGTAGCCAACCAGTTCATCTGGGGGACCAACAACAGGGCATAGAGGCTGAGACCTCTGATGTTGCCTCCCAGCTCTGGGGTTCAGAGTTTAATGCCTCTGATTGTGGAGGTTCCCCTCACAAATAAAATGAGGGACTGCGAATCACTACCTGATGAGGTCGTCTTTATGCAGGACAGATTTTAGCACTGAACTTTGGTCCATACTTGGGTACAAGCAACCAATGCAAATTAAAATCCCACCAACCATCTGTTCATTTATTCATTGTTAGTATACAAAGCTGTTTGGCAGGAAGATGGGAGGAATCTAGTAATACACTCAGTCTCCTGACCTGCTAATCTACAGAATTTTAACTTTTCTAAAAGAGCTCCAGGGATATAGGAGAAAAAACAGTGACAGAACAACTAGGAAATGCAGGGCAAGCAATTCAGAAAGGGTGGAGGTTTACATCACCAACTTCTCTAAACCAGATGAGCCTCTGGCACAGCTAAGCAAATGGATGGTTTTGATTGCAGAGAAAACTGCTAGTGTTAGAAGCAAAAGAAGCAGGAGAACAACAAGGGGGTGGATATGGGTTGCAAAGGCTTGACAGTGATGTCATCTAGATTCTCTGCAACAACTCAGTGAATTAATGATGTTGCTTCCAGAGGAAACGGAAGCACCCAAGAGAAAAATCATCCTGGCCACAAGCAGAATTGTGCAATGGGGGGCGGGGGCGCTGAATGAGCTTAAAGGATTTTGGATAGGAGAACTTTGATATCTTCTCTTACAATATGACCACATACATCCTTCACAAAATTTATTTTATTCATTTATACCCCGCCTTTCTTCCAAATGGGGACACTAAGCAGTTTACATCATTCTCTTCTCCTCCATTTTATCCTCACAACAACCCTGTGAGGTAGGTTAGGCTGGGAGAGTATAACTGGCTCAAGATCACCCAGCAAGCTTTCATGGCATGAATGGAGTTTTGAACCCAGGTCTCCCAGATACTAGTTCAACACTTTTAACAACTACACTACACTGCCAATCAACCAAGAAGAAGATGATATTGGATTTATACCCCGCCCTCCACTCCAAATCTCAAGAGTCTCAGAGTGGCTCACAATCTCCTTTATCTTTATCCTCCCCAACAGACACCCTGTGAGGTAGGTAGGGCTGAGAGAGCTCTCACAGAAGCTGCCCTTTCAAGGACAACTCTTGCTGCGAGACTTATGGCTGACCCAAGGCCATTCCAGCAGGTGCAAGTGGAGGAGTGGGGAATCAAACCTGGTTCTCCCAGATAAGAGTCAGCACGCTTAACCACTACACCAAACTGGCTCTGAACCGATATGCCTCCCAGAAATCCCCCTTCCCCAAACACATCACATCAGACCCTTAGAGAGGGCCAGTTTGGTGTAGTGGTTAAGTGCATGGACTCTTATCTGGGAGAATTGGGTTTGATTCCCCACTCCTCCATATGCACCTACTGGAATGACCTTGGGTCAGTTATAACTCTCAGAGCTGTTCTGCTCAAGAGCAGTTCTGGGAGAGCTCTCTCAGCCTCACCTACCTCACAGGGTGTCTGTTTAGGGGAGGGGAAGAGAAAGGAGATTGTAAACTGCTCTGAGACTCCAGGTAGTGAAGGGCAGGGTATAAATCCAATCTGTTCTCTCTCTGTCTCTTAATAGCAAAGTGCCTTGTCCCGCCCCCCCCTCCATTAGGGAGGTTTCTTTCTTGACTGCCTGCCCACCCCTTTTACCTTCACAAGAGAGGAAAATCCCACAAAATAGGTAACAACAGGACCATGTGTGTATGTGTGCCTCCTGCTACCATGGACTGGGGGCATGCTTACAGGAAGAGGGCAGGTGCAAGCCCTTGCTCTCTCCCCTGCAGCTTGCTATTTGCTTCCCTTCAGCGGGGGGGGGGGGGGGGGGGATGTGACTCATGTGAGAAAGAAAAGCTTCTCCAGAACCAGAAGGAGAGAGGGAATCTCCCTCTACACTGATCGCCAAGGAAGCTTGTGAAACAAGGATTGGCTTCTTGCCCTACAAGCTCCCCCCAAGCTGGGGTCAGGAGATGGGAGAGATTATCCATTCACAGGAGAAGTTCCCTCTCCCCTCTGCAAAAGAAACCTGGGAAACAAGTCCCAGGTCTCTGCTCTGCAGACTTCACTGGGGCTGAGCAGAATCCCAGAAAGTATCTCTTGCACTTCTCTTGTCCAAGACCCTCTTTGTCCCCTCCCCGCCCCAAACCAGAGGAATCTTTGTGACAGGGGTGAGGTGTATCTTAAAAGCAAACAAAACACTCCACAAGGCTGCATTGTGGGCAACTTGCTGGATCCAGACATTGCTGGAGATTACGCTTCTCTAATCATCCACAGATATGAATTAATAACCATGAAGCTGCTTTTCTACTGAGCCAGTCCATTCTTCGGCAGGGGTCCTCAACCCCAGGCCGCAAACTGGTACCGGTTCATGGCCTGTTAGCAATTGGGCTGCGGAGTGAGGCAGAGACCTTTGCCTACTCCTTTTTTAAAGACCCCCGTGGGGGGCAGGGATGGGGTGTGGGCTTGGGGGCAGCCTGGGGCAGCAAAACCCCCAGCACCCTGCCACACCAGTCTGTGGAAAAACTGTCTTTCACAAAACCAGTCCCTGGTGCCAAAAAGGCTGGGGGCCACTGTTCTATGGGGTCTCAAGGAGGGGTCTCTCACATCACCCACTGTCTGATTATGAAATGCAAGAGACTCAACTCCAGGCCTTCTGCATGCCAAGCAGCTGCCCTTCCGCTGAGCCGCTGTGGACCCTACTTTGCCCCTCAGGTCTCTGCTCTGCAGACTTCACTGAGGCTGGGCTTAAAGCCCTGGAAGTGATTTATTCCATGACAAGGCTCTGCTTTGGAACATGGAAAATCATGACAGACAGTGGCTCTGAAAAGGTACAGGAGATCTTCCTCGGACTAATAACAATCCTGCCTTGGCCCTACACCTCCTGAGATGGGGGCCGGGGGATATTGTGTTTAGGGGGCTTGAGCACCTTTAAGTGTAATATGAAATACCATGAAGACAGCAGGGCTTTTAAATCATGCCGGGACTCACCAGGGCTTAGCCCCGGCCCCCGGAACCTCTTTTCAGGCTAGTTCTCAAAGGTCTGCCTGCCTGCCTGCCTTCTTCGGGTAGAGTTCCCCTGGGAAAGTTCTCAGGCGGCCGCCACCCGTCGGGACAAGGCTGCAGGGACAGAGGAGAGGCGTCTCTTCAGGGCTTCAGCCCAGGCGCTTCTTGTTCGGAAGCGGGACAGTGACGGCTTACACTTCGCTGGCTCTTTTGAGCCGCCAGCCAGAAGAACCCGCTCGCCCTTCCACCCACCCACCCACCCCGCCCAGCAGCGGCGCCGGCTTCGGGCGTCTTTCGGGGGCCGGGTAGTAGCCCCACCAGAGCTTGAACCAGATCCCACCTGCCACTGCGGGAAGCGGAGGACTGAAACACCGAAAGCTGCATCCCTCACCTTCGCGCCCACCATCTGCAAGGCGAGAGCCACGAGGAAGCCGCCGAGAGTTGGCATCGCGGTGGGCTCCGCACTTTTGGACGTCCCGATTGCGAACGGAGACCACAAGAGCGGGCACAGCCGCCCCCGAGTCTGCCCGGACGTCGCGTCTTCGGGGCCCCTTAGCGGGGCACACGTAGATCCCAGGAGCAGTAGCCGCCCGGCGCCAGCCAGGAGAGCCTCTTGTGCCCCGAAGCAGCAGCAGCGGCAGCAGGCAGGCAGCCTTCCAACTTGGTGCCCAGAAATGAAGAGGACAGAGCGGCAGGCTGCTGCTCTAGCTCCTCCGGCTGCTCTGAGGCAGGCTCCCGGCTGCACCTCCAGCTGCCCCAGGGCCACGTGCCCGCCTTCCAACTTCCAGCTCCTCCCACCTCCCAGTCGGCTTCCCGCCCTTGCTCTGGGGCCCCCAGGCCCCGGGGCCAGCCCGGCGGTTCCCTTAGCCGCGCCTCACGTGTCTGGAGGAGACAAACCTTGTGCCAGCGAGTCGGTGACCTCAGGCCGGAAAGCAGGCCTTGGGGAGGGGGTCACCGAAGCCAGTTCGGCTGCGCCTGGGCGCGTCCCGCCAGAGCCTTCAGTGTTCCCTGCCTTCGCGCTGTACGGCTTGCAGGACTGTTGTGTGTATGCTGGGCCTGTCCCAACTGGTAATCCTCTTTGTCCAGGTGTGAGAAAGTGACAGGGCGGATGAGAAGGAACATGGTGTGTGTGGGTGTGTGACTGTGGGTTTATGTGCGCTGTTATCAGTTATGTGGCATGCGGGATGATTGAGGCACAGCGCCAGCTTCCTGTGCGTGCAGAGCTGTGTCCCTGTGCAACCTGATGCCAGGGGCCTCTTAACACCTTTCGAAACCCTGGCAGGAAGGCATGTCTGTGTAAGTTGAAACTTCGGCTTTGATTGCAGGTGGAGAGGTACATCTTGTGTACACATGGTGTACTGGGACGCTGTGCCCAAATACAGCTTCCCAGGGCTTGGTCAAGCAGCTAGAGACTATTTGCACAGATGGTGTTCCATCCAAAGGATTCACATCCTACACTGTAGAAACTTCTTAAGTGTATAAAGTGGCCCGGAGGGTTTCTTGTGCACTTGAACAATATTAGATCAAGGATGTGGACCTGTATGCTTTTGATGGTGCATGGACACAGTCATATGTTGGTGCATCCATTAGTGCCCATGTCTCCAAAGTAATTCTTTTCAACCCCAACACTGACATGAGTGCTTCTTCGTCTTGAAAAACTTCTTGGGCTAATTGATTTCACTTGGACTACCCATCCCTGTAATAAAGTGCACATTGCAAACCCCAGGCATTTAGGATGAGTCCAAAGTCATAGGGATTTCTTGATCCTGTGAAGAAAAGAAACTCAAGAATACTTGAATTATTAATATTTTATTTATTATTTTTATTTATTTGCTTCAATTTTTATCCTGCCCTGCAATAATAGTTCAGAACCCCTCAAAGAAATTTGTATTTTAAATTTCAAATTACAGCAAGCAAAGGAGGACTAGGAGTGGAACAGGTGTCCCGCATTGAGATCTAGTGTTATGCAATGGTTAGAGTGATAGATTAGAATCAAGGAGGAGACCCAGGTTCAAATCTCTGCTCTGTCATGAAAACTTGCTGGGTGACCTTCGGCCAGTCCCACATTCAGCCTTACCTACCTGACAGGATTGTTGTGAGGATAAAACAAAAGGGAGAATGTTGTGAGCCATTCTGGGTCCTCATTGGGGACAAAAGTGAAGTATAAATGAAGTAATGTAGGGAGTCAGCAAAAGGTCCACACTGAATATAAAACACGATGTACATCAAATGCAGTTTTAATCTACAGGGCTACTGTGGGGCATTATGACAAGCTCGGACTAGCTGGAGCAACTCTGCAATTCGTTTAATCAGTTGGTGAACATTCTCTATGATTCTCAACTACACTTTTAACCTCTATTTCACAGTATATCACATGATACACTGGTGTAGTAAAAAAACAAACTTGGAGAAGAGCCATGCCACTATAGAGCACATGCTTTACATGTATAAAATCCCTGATTCAGTCATTTTAATCTCCAATTTAAGGATCCTGCTGGACACTTAGAGGTCTGCTGCCAATCACAGTAGACCAGGGTTTTTCAAATTTCCTGTCTTTCCACATCAGTGCATGTACTGTGCTAAGGAAGAGCACATGGACTCCCTGCAGAGGATTCTGAGAAGTGTCCCATGGTATCCTCTCAAAGTGCCTCATAGTTGACTTGTGTACTTTGACTGTGCTCTAGGGCTCCAGCCTGTGGGCACCTTTGGAATTCTGACACAGACTGGTGGGTATCTCTACAAAATGGCTGCAGCAGGAGGTGGAACTAGCCACAAAATCACTGCTTTAAGAGGCAGAGCCAGCCACAAAATGTTGGAGTGAGGTTATGCAGAACTTTAACAGCAAATTGCCTATATTTCAGGCAGAGGCTCTGTTTAACAGGATCCCTTTTAAAATCAAAGACACTGTAATACATTGAAGACCCTTGTGTTGTGGTGGCAATTGTTGCTGAAGTTACTTTTAAGGGCAGAGGGGAGGGCAGAGTTTGGGGAGGGGAGGGAGCTCAGCATGGACATGATGCCATATAGTCCTCCATCCAAACTTACCATTTCCTCCAGGGGAACTGATCTCTGTCATCTCAAGATCAGCTGTAATTCCAGGAGAACTCCAGGTTCCACCTTGAGGTTAGTAACCCTAATAGGGCCGGTGCTGGGCTTTCTGGCGCCCTAGGCGAATCACCCACTAGCGGGCCCCCCCCATTATTAAAAAATATAGGAAAATTGAAAAGCGCCAAACTTGAAACTTCACATTTTTAATTTACTGATTTTTAATTTTAATTCCCCCCCCAAAATGTGATGTTATTAAAAAATATTAGAATAAGTGCTTGCCGGCCATGTCAGGAAGGAGGGTGGCAGGATAGGATGAGGTGGGAGGCCAAGTCAAACATTGGGAAGAGGGGCTGGCTTGGCTTTGTTGAGGGGAGCTTGGTGATGGGAGAGGACAAGGTGACAGTGGTCAGGAGCCAGAGTCATGCGTCAGGGAGGGGGCACCCTAGGCAACTGCCTACTTTGCCCACCCCCCAATCACCGGCCCTGAACCCTAAGCTGACCCTTGTTCTAAGGAACTCACAGCAGTCTACCTGTTTCCTCTTTCAGCCTCACAACATTCCGATGAGGCAGGCTAGACAGAGTGATTCTGTCCTGTCCTTAACAGATGATGCTAACTGTTGAGTATAGATGTAAAGTATGGCTGTTCAGTTCAGGGTTTAATATTTCATCTGTAGCTCAGAGTGCTATGTAGCTGGTTGTATTCAATAGAAATGTGGGAATTCAGGACATTTAAAAATACTCCAAATTTTAAGATTAAACCTTGGAAATAAACAGCCTAGCCTAATGCTTGATAATTGACTGCAGCAGGAGACCATATAAGGGGTTTAAGTTTATAACTTTTACAACTCTTTTTCAATGTCTCTTGGTGACCATATTTTTCTTCTTGGCATCTCTTTTCTGCTACACATCCTTAAGATTAAGAAATCAAGCTCACAGAAGTCAGCTTGAATGTCAGTTTTGCTGCCCTTGGACATGTGCCTTGAGCTAATTCTTTTTTATATATATTTATTGTTACTAATTATCTTTAAAAAGCAGTTGCACATGGGCCAGATCTGGATTAGGGTTTTATTGTGCTCTGTGGTGCACAAACATAGATGAATGGATTGTCTTGGCCCCAAATATATTCAAAAAATGTTCTTTGCTACTGATCACAATATGTATCTCAATTGTGGTTTGAAATTTCTCAAGCCTGTGGCTGTAGCATTAAATTCCACACATTTAATGGGCATGTTTCTCTTGAGCATTGCACAGATTCGGCCAGTGGGTGGGTCAGATTTATGGTAGCAAACTTGTGCACTTTCTTCAGGAGATCAGAAATGGAGCTGGGGCTTGTAAAGGGAATTTAGTTCCAAGGTGCTGTTTTTAATACCCATTAATGCAACTGCGTCATCTCAGGCTGTGTGCAAAATGTTTATTCTTGCCTTCCTCTTCATGTGTCGTTAGTTCTACATGTGCAGGGAAATTTTGGCTTGAGATTTTTCTCAAACAAGTCTGTGCATTCTGCAATGTCACAATTCTATGAAAAAACTTTTCTTTGTCAACAGTTATATGGCCATATTGAAGGAGGATTCTTATAAATCATCATGCCTTAGGTTCATGGACAAGAAATTGTCAGCTATTGTTTTTGCCGCTGGATTTATCAAGGAATTTGGGCTTGCTGAATCACCAATTACAATAAAAAACAGATTAGGTAGATTGATTACAATAGTTCTATTCTTCGTGCTCAACAAGTTTGCTCCTCACTCCTTTTTAATATTTCCCCCTGATTCTCTTCCTTCTTATGCTTATCATCTGACCTCATCAGGTCTACTCAGGGCTTTTACTCTTGCTAGAATGAAGAATGCCCATTCAGTGGTGGTTCTGATAAACCATTTTTTGCATCTTCCCTACTCCAGCAGAATTTGCTCTTGCTCCCTTGGTAAAACAGATTCAGTCTCTCATATTTTACTAAATTCTATTCTAAGATACAATTTTATTCTACCATGACTGGTGAATTTCAATGGTTTTAATCCATACAGGGTGATCCCCTTCCTATTCTCAGATCAAAATCCTAATATAAACTTAGATGTTGCAAAAAAAATTATTCCTTTTGTCTTTTGGGAAACAGAGATTATAAATGAAATTGCTGATCGTTCTACAGCTCAAGACATTGAGTTACAGAGCTTTTATTGGACAAAAGAAAGGATCTATGCCACATGTTCTGCTGATTATTTGAAGGAGCTCTTGAATCTGAGCCTGACCATTTCCAATATGGTTTCAGGGACCAAAAACATGGATATCACGATTGGTGTGTCAGATATGACTTTGAAATCTAGTTAGATAGATGGTACTTCAAGATATACGGTAATATCCTTGGGAAACACAAAAGCCTCCAGGAGTGGTGTAGATGACAGCAACAGGAAGACAAATGATGATTTAGGACACAGATATGGCAGACCAAGCAGAGAAACTGATGGCAGTCAGCAAAATTTTAAGGAAGAAGGCTCTCAGCTATATGCACAGAATCACACGTAATGTGCACAAAAGTCATCACTGCCTGGCTAATGCAAAAAAAAAAAAAAAGATTAATGGATTCTAGTCTCTCAAATTCAATTCAAAATCATGACATGCATATCAAAACTTCACAGATGTCTGCATGGAGGGAAACACCTAATGGATGCCAGGAACTGCCTCCCCTGCCTACCACCAGCCAACCCCCTCCTCCAAAGCAGCCCAATACAGAAGTGCTAGAATCAACTGTGAGCAATATTAATAATTAGTAACAAGCTCCATAATGTTGCTTTCAAAAGGAGGCAGGCTCATCCACTAACAGTTCATAGGTTTTTAAAAGCAAAACAACACACACATATATTTATAGAAATGTATGAAAAATATAATAGATATAATGTAAAGTATAGATGGGATGAGTGTGACGCCCCCAGAGCCAGGGGCTGCTTTTCAACATGGTTACTTTCTAATAACAGGATGACAACAGGAGGAGAGGTTTGGTTGCATTTATTGTTTCCCCCAATAACAGACTCCTGGGTTGAAATACCTGATTACAGCCTGTTTACATTAAGACTCTGGTCCTGTTCCCAGGCCTGGATTCCTGCCTAGAGTTCCTTGACTGAGGCCTGCAGCCACCATACCCTCCCCACAGGGCTAGACTCTAAGGTGACTAGGTCTCCAAGAGAGCAACTCACTGCTCTTCTGCATTGCCAGCTCTGGGCTCAGAAATTCCTGGAGGTGGGTAGTGGGTGGAAGGACCTCAGCAGGGTATAATGCCATAAAGTCCACCCTGTGAAGCTGCCATTTCCTCCAGTGGAACTGATCCCTGTAGTCTGGAGATCAGTTGTAATTCTGGGAGAGGCTGGCAGCCTACCCACTCCTTTTTTGAGGTGTTCTCAGGACCCAGTCCTCCTGTCTTTCTCTCCTCCTGTTAGCTAGTGAGCAACCTCTCTTGGGTCTGTTCTCAGGTTCCATCACTTCATGCCCCACCCAGGGACCCCTCAGAGTGTGTGAGTGAGTAATTAAATTAATTCATTATGACCAGAAACGAAAGAACTACAAAGGTAACTGTTTTCGGAAGAGGTGTAGAAGCTTGCTTCTTTTCAAAAAAGGTGGCGGGATGCAATGCCCCACAGTTAACCACTTTTCGAAGCCAAAAGCAATTTGGGATGGCAGGAAGGTGAATAACTAAAAAAAAGTAATCTGAATAATAGGTAGGCAAAATCAACACATCAAATAGCAAACAGGGCAGCTTGTGCCCCTCATAAAAGGATACTTCTCACAGAAGAGGCATGAGTCCCTATTTGTTCAAAGCATGCCCCAGGTATGGAAAAAATATGATTTTAAAGAATTTGAAAGACCCCTTTCCCCCAAGAAAAGGACTGATGAGGACTGAGCATATTCCAGGAGATGTGGACTGCAGACAGCCACTGAGAAAACAAAATCCTATAAGACCATGAGGGCATACAGGATCCTAGAGGGATGAAATTTCCAGGTATATCCCTTATTCCTCCACACACAACTCTGTAGCTTCCTTCAGTTTAAAGTATTACTGATTAATTCTGAATATTTTTTAAATATTTTAAAATTCAGGTTTCAAAAGTAGCTGCCATTGGGGAAATTGCAAGAGTGGGAAAATACAAAACTTGGGAATCACAACAAAAGAGAAAACCAGTACTTCAGATGTAGGATTGTTGTTGTACAAATGTCATGGAGAGAAAGCCCTCAGTCCTATGGAATGTTATCTGTAGATCTGGTTATGTATGTATGTAGGTATGTGCGATAAGGATATAGCCATCTTCTTCTTTTTCTTTACTGAGTATCCTGTCTTCTTTCAATGGTGAAACTTGAGCATGTTAATCCTTTCTGAATAACTTCCATTCCATTAACATTCTTTAGAAGCATTTGGAAACAGAAACCAACACAAAACTCACTGGAGATTTAGTAGCAGTTTAAGAACTTACTAATGCATACTCCCTGGAGAGAAAAGAGTGGAAATGCTTATTCTGGGAGGTCTCTTTGGAATTATATGACAGTTCATGTTACTGAGTGACAGTGCATATGGGCACTTCCTTCTTCCTATATTCCAGCACCTCCTTTAAGAGAGCACAAAGGTGAACTTGCAACTCATACAAGAAAGTGGTTCTTGCAGGAATTGTGGTATAACAGACAGAATGTTAGACTAGGATCTGGCAAATTCTGGGCTGAATCCTCACTCTGCCATGGAAGCTTGCTGGGTGACTTGGACCAGGCACATACTCTCAGCCTAACCTACTTCCCATAATTGCTGTAAAATGTAAGCTGCTACAGGTCTCCAGTGGGGACTCTGTTGGCACTAAGGCTTCATCAGGATGGTGAGTCTTCCACTGGTTATAGGGACAACATCACTAAGTTCTTGGCCCATCTACACTGGCTTTCAGTCTCTTCCCAGGCACAATTCAAGGGGCTAGTGTTGACCTTTAAAGCCCTATATTGAGACCAACACACCTGAAGGAATGCCTACTTCCCTTATGAACCTATCTGACCATTGTGGCTATCTTCTGAAGCCCTGCTTTGGGTGTTCCCGCCTCCAGTGAGTGGCAGCACTTCTACACTGCGATGCCAAAATTCTGGAACTCTCTCCCCAGGGAAACTCATCTGTTCCCCTATATACCCTACCTTTGCCCAGTGTGTGAAGACTTCTTTGTTTAGTTTAATGTTCCCTCAGTGATTTCTCATTGCTGCTCTGTGTTTTAATTGTTGTTTTTATATTTTAGCTTTTGTTTTAATTGCTTTAATAATGTAATTTACCGGTTGTAATGGTTTTTTAAGATATGGTTTTATAATGTAAGTTTTAATCTGTTAGCTACCTTGGTGGCCCTGATGAGGGCCAAAAGGCATAGCATAAATTCTGTAAACAACTAAGTAAACCAAGTAATAACAGCATATGGACAAACTAGTGTTGCCAACTTTCAGGTGAAAATGGTAACCTGTAATCTGCTGTTACATATAGTCAAGTCAAGTCAAGTTTATTTTTATATCCCGCCCTCCCCCGCCAAAGGCAGGCTCAGGGCGGCTCACAGACATGGAAGCCATGATTTAAGTAAAATACAATGTAAATAAAATTTAAAAATACAATTCAATTACATAAATTAATTAAAATAGATAAAAACAGGTGATATAAGGTGCTATAGTCACAATCATATATAGAAATTTAAGAGAAGATTCTGAAGAATGGAAATGTAATCTTTGAAATTGCCCTTGCCATTGAGTGTTACAGTCAAGTTACCATTTGAGGATGTAAACATTTGTAAGTGATATCAATCAGCTCAGGACCCAAAGAAGAGAGTTGAAAATGGGGAAGCAAGATTGACCTTCCATAGTCTGTCCAGCTGAATTTATATTGCAACCTTCTGTGCTTGTAACATTTATATTGTTTATTATAAGTTACACACTGTTACAATTTATTTTTATTTTTTGTATTAATATTTTATGTATATTTTACATGGTATCGTATATTTTATTGTATAATTATATCACCTTTTATTGGTTATGAATTGCTTTTATTGTTTGCTGGTCTATGACCATTATAAATAAATTCATTAGTTCATGCACATAACTTGCAACATACTCATGATGCAGTTCTTTTGTGGTTTAACTTCCAGGTGATAGCTGGACTTCTCCTGGAATTATAACTGACCACACTACAGAGATCAGTTCCCCTGAATAAGATGGCAGCTTCAAAGGGCAGACTATGGAAACATATCCCTGTTAAAGCTTTCTCCGGCCCATACTCCGCCCTCTGTCTCAGCCTCCCAATCTCCAGGAATTTCCCAAACTACAGTTGGTACCCCCATCCTCCATTGTTTCAAAGAAGGGGGGAATAGCAAAAAAGCAAGGGCAATAGAAGCCTAGCAGAACAATCTCAGAATCCCAGATAATATCTGCAGTAGAAATTGAAGGTGGGGAACATTTTTGTAAGCCCAGTGGAATGAGTGTAATCTGGCCAGCAGAACTGGAGCCACTGTGGTAGTGCAAACCCAACAGGACTAAGGTCAAACCAGAGAATCTCTTCAACAGAAACTGAAGTGGAGTGGCATTTTTGCAAGCCCAGCAGAACCAGTGCAATGTATTAGTGCCCAGCAGAACCTAGTGCCATTGTGGCAATGCCAGCTCAGCAGGACTGATGTCTAGCACAGAACTACACTCCAAACAATCGGTGGTTGCAAGCCCAGTAGAACCAGTACAAAGTACTACTGTCCAGCAGAACTCAGTGCCAATGTAGCAATGCCAACTCAATTACACTCCAAGCAAGGGGGGCATTTTTGCAAACCCAGCAGAACCAGTAGAATGTGCAGAGTACCCAGTAGTACCAGTGCAATCACAGTGCGCCCAGCAGCACCCAGTAGCATTGGCATTGCAAGCCTGAAAGGACTGCTCTCAAAGCACAGTCACAAAGCAAGAAAATGGAAAGTTAACACAAAGGCCAGGAAGGGGTGGGGAGGGTCTTGAAACTGATATGACTAGTTTGAAACTGACAACAATGTTTCCAAGGTTAGAAAGTTCCACACACACACCCTTGTAAGTAAACATTTTGTTTGTGCAGAGACTGGAAATGTATCAGTTCACCAAGGGACACAAATCTCCACAAATTGCTTGAAAGTTCATGGAAAGTACATGTCATTTCATCTGCCAAGAATGTCAGTTCATGAACCACAAACTGGCCAAAATTAATTGTGAACTTTAGTTCATAAACAGGCTTGTGCCCATCCCTAGCCATGGCTTGCCTATCTAGTGAGAGGCAAGAGATGAGATTTGCAAGAGAGCTTGCAAGAGATGAGATTTGAATCAGACGTCCTGGATCACAGCTTTATCATATATGTACACATAATAACACTGGTTTACCTTATAATCTTAATGGTCCCTGTGTTAATTATTTCTGTGATAGGAGTTTAAGCATTCTGGAATAATTACGTTTATATGTCGCGTTCAGGACACATTCAGGGCCAGATTCCAAAAGATTTGTATTATATCCTTGCTTGTATTATCTATAAATGAGATGGTCTTGATAATTTCGCATTTTAGATGTTCCTCTCTTACATTCCTATTGCTATTATTTTTTCAAACATTTGGTGTTCCATTTTCAGATGGGGGGAAGGAACACAGTGATCACAGAGTTCTGTATGCATTGAGAAGTGAAGCCTCTTCCAAACCCTTCTCAGCTTTCCGAAATACTGTTGGATGTTTCCAGTTTAAAGTGGATTGACCATGCTGAGATTGTTTGAAGCTCCACAACAGATCAAAAGAAGGCCACAGAGGAAAGAAGTTAAAAGGTGAGTTTTGAAGATCAAAACTGGAAGAGGGCAGTGTATCACCCACCAGGGCTAACTGAAGTCTTTAACTGGCAATGGTTTTAAGAGACAGCAGATTAACTGAATAGAGAAGCATTGTCTATAGAGCGCACACACATTCCTACGATTTCAAATTTGCATCCAGTTAAACAGATTTTGCAGGTGTCTGAAACAGTACCAAAAAATCATTACAGTTGTTTACAAAATTAAAAAGGGGTGAATTACTAGCAATTCCTCAAATAATTTTCAGCTCTTTGGGTAAGGCGGAAATTCAGGCTTCCTTTCACGTGTCTATCTAATTCAAAGACTTGAATTATGTATGTCTGCCAACTCTGCCAATGATGTCAGAACATTCATGTTCTTTAAAGTGTAAATTCCTACACCATGGAAGGTTCCTCCAGGCCAGGTGGACTGTGGCACTGTTTGCTGAGGAAGCTGACAATTGGGGGAAGTGATCTGATGTTATTCACCTCTATTGCCACAGGCACTGCTGTTTGTTGCTCTCGGCAATAGCAGGAAGCTCCAGGCAGTTAGTCACCTCCAGCTGCTGCACATGGCCGGAACATGGCTGTTTGTTTTTTGCTTAGAGCCCTAAGGTATATGGTTTAGCTTCTACACAGGAGCAGCATCAGCTTTGTCCCCTGAGTAATAGAATCTCAGTCATTTTTGTGCTTTTGTTTGGCCCCACCATGGCTACCAGTCTTGGCCACTCTGCTAAATTTATGTATGTGCCCTATCTCTTCCTTGAATACCATGGCACATCCTAGTAGGGATATCATATTTAAACAAACAAACCCAACCACTCCCCAAGTTTATTTCTTTAAACAAACAAATAAACCCGACCACTCCCCAAGTCTCCTGTTCTTTTAACAACTGTATTCAAAGGTATGGATCTTTTCCCAGCATAGAATTACAGCAAGAAAAAATAATACTTCACCTAATATGGTCAGGTGGTATGTGAGCTAAGTCAGGGTTAGGAGATTGTTTCTAATAGGCGGGCTGCTGGAGCATCTGTATTTTTGAGTGATTTATCCTTCAGACTTGGAAAAGAGAACATCCACCCAACTCACTTCCAGCGGATGGAAGGGGGTGGGATAAGAGGTATGCATGACACGGGCTGGCTTGAAAGAAGCAAGCAGAGAGAAAGTTGTGAGCTGGCTGAACATAAAGCACTTGGTAGTGCAGAATCTGACTCTTTTCTGAGATATCTGATGTGGATCTGCTGCCCTAAGCACTAAAAATGTAAAGGTTGTCCCCTGTACAAGCACCAAGTTGTTAATGACCCAGGGGGTGATGTCACATCATGATGTTTTCTTGGCAGACTTCTTACAGTGTGGTATGCCATTGCCTTCCCCAGTCATCTACACACTACTTGTAAATAAAACATGTTACAAAGATGCCATAATCCAAACACAAAAGTCACAAAATACCTTTTATTGTGCTTTTGACTCTCAGAACTCTTCATCAGGCTGGGTTTTAATAGAGGTGGTGGCAGCTTTCAACTCAAAATAAAAAACTGCAGTTGCTCAAATGTCTCTCTATTGCCAAATGGAACATGCAGGTCCCTTAAAAGGCAAAGAGCAGAGGGGAAAGACATTGTATCAGCAAAACAGGAGATTAACTTTAGATTATGCCTCAAGTCTCCAGTGATCTCCCACCCAAAAGAAAGCAAAACCAGGAAGTGCCGCCTCTGTAGCTTCTAAGTGCTTGGAGATATATGGGCAAACAAGAATGTGTTATAATGGGTCTATTAAAATTCAAAACAGATTAATGGCAATAGATTGTTATAAAGCTATATCACTGCACTGCAGCAATTACTGATGTTTTAAAAATCTTCAAAAAATCTTCAAGTGACACAAGGCTCACAGTGGAGAGGTGGTACTAATCTGGGCAGGGCTTTTGCAGAGCAGGAAAATTTGCACCATTCCTTTTGGAATGCTTGCCTGCACTGTGTTCTTTCCAAAAAGACCAGAGTAAATAAGTTAGGGAAAGGGCATGTGGAGGACTGGCAAATCCTGGGAATAGTTCTGTTATAGCATGATACTGCATAGAAGCTCCAAAAAAGAGCTCCAGATTGGAAGCCACCATAAGCAGGTTCACTAGAACGGTGGTATAGAAACACATGAATAAGCCCAGCGGTGGGAAGTACTTTTCTCCCTTTCTTACAATACAAGAACTTGTGGGCACTCAATGAAATTGCTGAGCAGTCAGGTTAGAACAGATAAAAGGAAGTACTTCATCCAAAGGGTGATTAACACATGGAATTCACTGCCACAGGAGGTGATGGCAGCTACAAGCATAGCCAGCTTCAAGAGGGGACTGGATAAACATGGAGCAGAGGTGTATCAGTGGATATTAGCCATGGTATGTTGATGGAACTCTGTCTGGGGCAGTGATGCTCTGTATTCTTGGTACTGGGGGAGCAGGGGGACAGTGTGAGGGCTTCTAGTGTCCTGGCCCCACTGATGGACCTCCTGATGGCATCTGGGTTTTTTGGCCACTGTGTGACAGTGTTGGACTGGATGGGCCATTGGCCAGATCCAACAGGGCTTCTATAATGACAATGACATGGCCACTATATGCAGCTGCTGACCAGCACCTTCATGTGCACAATCCCCGAATGGGTTTCGTGCAGCGCTGTGAGAACTTGCTGCCGCAGTACTGGGGGCACCACCACCCTGTTCCCCCACAACAGACATCCTTATGAACCAACAATTCATTCCTGCAGGATGCAAAAGCAACAAATTCTGACCCCACCCGGTCCATGGGCCATCCCCTCCACACCCAGTCCAAAACGCAGGAGAGGATTTTGTCCTTCCTGGAGCAACGGGGCAATGTCCTTGGCATGCACCAGGTGGTCCGGTAGGGAATCCAGTGCTATGATCAGGTGTGCAGGAGCCGGATCAGAGTCCATTGAAGGCAGCGGCAGGTGACTCAGAGCGTCAGCATGTTCCATGGCCTTCCCCGGGCGGTATTGGAGGTCGTACTGGTATCCTGCAAGGAAAATGGACCAGCACAAGACCTGCAGGGAGAGCATTTGCGACGTTTGACAGTCGGAGGCAAACAGACTTAGGAGGGGCTTGTGGTCCGTCTGGATGGTGAAGGGCCGGCCATACAGATAATCATGAAATTTAACCCTCGCTACAATGGCCAGGCCCTCCTTATCAATTTGAGCATAATTGCGCTTTGGTTCTTGCAATGTCCAGGCATAGTAGGCAACCGGAACCTCCCTGCCATCTGGCAGCATGTGGGCCAGGACAGCACTCACCCCATACAGGGATGCATTGCAGGCCAAAATGATGGGCCACTCATCAAAATGCACCAGCAAGCTGCTTGATGTCAATATGTCCTTAACTGCCTGAAAAGCGGTGGCTTGCCAGCAACCCCAAATCCACGGAGCCTTTTTGTCCAGAAGCCTGTGAAGGGGCTCCACTTCCACCGCCTTGTGGGGGAGGAAGGTGTGGTAGAAATTCAAGAGGCCCAAGAAAGTCTGTAATTCAGCCTTGTTTGTGGGGGCAAGGGCCTCGCAAATGGCCCTAATGTCCTTAGCCGGGTGGATTAGTCCTTAGCTGAGTGCATCCACCGTTTAACCCAAGAAATCGTTTGACTTTGAGACCCGCCCCATCAAAATGCTGTAACGCCACCCAGAGGTGAAGGGCAAACTCCTCTTTGGTGGCTGTGGAGATCAGCACATCATCGAAGAATGGCTGGACCCTGGGGATACCTTTACGGAGAGAGTCCATTAAGTTCTGAAAGATCCCCAGGGCCACGCTGACCCCAAATTGCAATCACTTAACCCGGAAAGCCCCCCCCTGTGTTACGATGGTTTGGGCCTCTGCCATGGTGGCATCCATGGGAAGCTGCTGGTAGGCCTGTGCCAGATCCAGCTTCCCAAAAAATGTTGTGCCTGCCTGGGAAGCCAGCACATGACTGACGATGAGAACAGGATAACCGTGGCCTCGCAGCGCCTTGTTAATCGTGCATTTGTAGTCTGCACAAATGCGAACGCTTCCATTGGGCTTGACCAGGGTTATAATGGGGGTCTCCCGCCTCACATTTGCTACCGGCTCCAGAACCCCTTTGTCCATCAGACAGTTCCTCTTTGATTTTAGGTCTCAAAGCCAGGGACACTCGCCTAAAAGCACAGTCACCTTGAATTTATCAGGGGTGTCCTGGGGCAGATGCAGTACCTGTAATGAGTGGAGTGATGTGGGATGGAGCTCCATCTCTTGTATTGCCTCTTGGTGCGCGTTTTGGTGTCTCAGGGTCCCCTTGGATCAGCAGACTCTGGTGATGTGACTGATCTTCCCACAGTTCCAACAAGTCGCATCACGGAACCTGCAGGACCTTCGCTCGTGTAGATCGCAGCTGGCGCAAGGATGCGGAGAGGACGTGGGAGGACCCGGAGGGTGAGGGCATGTAGTGTGGTGAGTCGCTCAGGGCACCTGCAGAACCTCCTCAACCTTGTCGGCTGGTTCCACATGGTGGGCCACAGCGGTCGGCCTCTGGGAAGCCGGCAGGCTTGGTGCTTGGTGGACTTCGGCAGTGAACTGGTCTGCCACCTCCACAGCGAGGGCCTCCTCCATCGCGACCTATCGTGACCTGGAACGAGGGGTCCTTCTTGGTGAGGAGCCTCTGTTAGATTCTCTCGTCCCTGAGGCCACACACCAGCCAGTCCCGGAGGGCTTCTTCCAGGTTGCTGAAATTGCAATGCTGGGCTGCCCTTCAAAGGCCCATCACAAACCCGGTGATCGACTCCCCTGCTGCCTGGTTCCTTCTGCAGAACACGTGGCGGGCCACAATGATGGGGGGCTTGGGAGCAAAGTGCTCCTACAGCCTGTTCATGATGTTCTGGCACATTGTGTCTTTGAGGTTGGCTGGAGCCATCAAGGAACGGGCGATCTTGAACGTCGAGCAACTGCAGACCTGGAAGAAAGTAGCCTGCTTCTTCGCATCCTCTGTGATGTCGAAGGACTCCAGGATGAAAGTGAAACAGGAGGCATAGGACTCCCAGTCCTCTGAGGTGGCTTTGAACTCATCAAAGTGTCCTGGAGCGGCAGCCATGTCATCCAGTGGTGGTGATGCGATGTGTAGGGCTGGATGCGGAGTGCTGTGATGCGTGGCGCGGGGCCGATGGCCGGGACTTCTTGCTCACCAGGATCCCACCTTCGTCGCCACTATAATGTAGTGGGTTCTAGGCATTGAGGCGGTAGTGATAACAAGCTCTTTATTGAGTACAGCATGGTGGATGGCTGCACTATGTAACTGATGAACAGGCCCTGCAGAACAAACTATATACAGTACTGTGTTCCTGTGCTAGTGCATGATTGGGCCAGCCGGGGGCCTGTGACTGGAGCAGAGCAGTTAGGATTTGGATCCTCTTCCCCATTGTTCCTAAGTCCCCAAGCTCATCCTTCAGACTTCAGTGAGCCAGGCCAGAACATCATTTGGTCACATATGTATTCCCATATGTAACAGCTTCTCTTATGTTCTTATGAGGGGGAACATGCAGAAGCAGCACATGGACAGAGTTTCCATAGTTCTTGTACTTCGGCATCCAAACCATGGAGAAAACCTCTGTATGAAACGACCCAGTATCAACTTACCAGTGCCTCATGAGTGTCTTGCAGCTGGATTCTTTCTTTTTTGTTTGGTATTGTGTGTGCATGTGTATGCATGCCTGGAAGTCATGGTTGACTTCTGGAAACCCCTACTGAGGTTTGGACATTCAGAGAGGTGGCTCTGTTGCCTGCCTCTGCATCCTGGCTCTGGTATTCCTTGATGGTCTCCCTTCCAAGTACTTTCCAGGGTCTGCAAAAGAAGGCAACAATAAACCACCTCTGCTTCTCACTTACCTTGAAAGGCCCCTGCTGGGGTTACTATAAGTTAGTTGCAACTTGATGGCACTTATGTACATACATAAACTGCTTTTATCTCCACTTGGAATATATGGGTTATCTGGAAAGGTTAAAAAGCTCCTGTCCCTGATCTTCCTTTGGAAAATGCAGTCCAGGCAATGGCAATCTCCAACAGGAAAAAAAATGTGTCTTCTCAATAGTTTTGTTATTGCTTATGATTATGGGTGTCTTGTTTTATTAATTTTATGAATTTTCAGTGATATATCAGCATAGAATTGTTATTTTTTTACTACTTCAGAACCTGAAATTGTTCTGTAAGATAACATGAACTACACAATGATCATGAAACATTGCTGACCTGTTTTCTGCCTCTGAATTACGTCATGCAAACGATATTACTAAGTACTAGGCTTACAGTAAGCCCCCTTCATGTGCCACTTGTTCATTCCGCTAGCACAGCAGACTGCAGAATTGCAAACCAGTTTTCACTGCCAGGTTAAAAGACAGCAACCCTAGATCTCCCTAGGATGGGACAGCTAATTCTGTTGCCCTAAATTCCTTGGAGGAAAAGTAGGACAACAAATGCTTCAAAACATATCCTAGATGGTTGGCCAGTGAAGGTCCCAAGCCTAAGCAGAATGACCAGATCCGGACCCTGAGAGAGTTCCTGAACCTTCAGGAGCTGCGCAGCTGCTTTCCTCCTATGAAAAGCCACAGCTGTTTGAACTTCTGTGTTTTATGGACAAAGGTCTTTCAGCATCTGGAGTGGCAGCCTGAAGACTCCAGCCGACCTCTATAGTAACAGCTCAATGGACAGACATTAACAGAGTGATACTATTTGCATCCATGATAATATCTGCATCCATCTACTGATTTCTGCAAATAAACCTGCAGGCCAGGTGTGATTTTTATTTCTTCCAATTAATTGGCAATCCTAGTTCACTATCTTACAAGTTTGGGAATGCCAAAAAGAGAGAGGGAGAGCAGTGTCGCAGGGAGAGTCACTTCTTCCTGTTTAGCATGAGTCAGAACTGCAGCAGACAAAGGTCTCACCACGATTGCAGACCCCATGAACGGAGCTGGGCAGCCTGAGAAATCCTGGTTCCCATGGTGATTGTGCTTAATCGCCTGCAGAGTCTTGATCCTGGACAAAAACAAACAGCAGGCTCCAGATGCCAGCTAACAGAGCACAACTGTTACCATAGCGAGAGCAAGCTTTAGGGTGTCTGGCAGGGCTGTGTTTGTGCTGCCATCCGAACACTGTTTATATTGCATGTGCATGCATGCACGCACACATCCTGCAGCATGTGCAGGAGGGCAGCTGTCATAATGACGCACAGGGCAGCAATTGAAAAAGCAGCTGGGTGAGGGAGGAAAAGAAAACACCTCAAAGCCTCTCCATGTAACAAAAATAATACTCATTATTCCTACTTAACCAGTATTAACTAGTAACAAACACTGTGCTTACAGTGATAGCCAAACATAATACAAACAAACATATTTATACAACACAAAATCCCTCCGGAACCGAAAGCACACACTGCTCCTACTGTATGATGGATCAATGTCCTATAGAAAAAATATGGAGCTGTAATACAAGTCCGACAATATCCAAGACCAGTCCAATATTGTTTCGAGTGCAGACTCTTCTTGGGACCGTTGCCTTTATTGTTGATTCAGTAGGTAAGTGGTGCTTCTTTTAATTTTTGCTGTAAAGTATACCAAACATTTGTGATAGTCTCATGTAAACTGAACAAGCATTTCTACATAAAATTCAGCCACAAATATTACATACTAGGCAACCAATTATATGTAAATAAAATGTGTCACATTATTAACTCACTTTCACTTTCATAGCTTTGTTTTCATTTCTCCTTGGAACGCCTGCAAATTATCTTCATATCCTTCTGAAATGGCGTTCACTATCTTTGTTCTTAATCATACACACCTGCTCATCCATTGTATTCACTATTTAAAGGCACATCTCCCATATAGTACAACATTAAATATAAATATTATTATTCAAATGATCTCATGCTAAATAGAAAAAGGGAAAACCAGTAAATTTTGTAAAAATCATTCTACTAATTCATTTCAGTATAAAAACTGTGCAATAGGTATAATGCATTTTGATAAAATAGGTCCACTCCATGACCAAAAGGGACAATCCTTCTCCCCAGATGGTGCAGGCTTGTGAAGTTGGGACAAGTGCCGGATGTACTCTGTGTGTAAGCAGACTCTGAACTCAGTCACTCTGAATTCTAGCCCTCCTTCCCCAAGAGAAGCTGCAGCTTGCAGCCTGCGTAAGTTCTTCACAAATCTATGTACTTTCTTTTGCATGAGTTGTTATTTTGCTATATGTATAATTTGGGAGGGGTAGTCATTAGGAGGGGTAAGGAGCAATGTGAGATGGAAATCTTAGGTACTCTTTAGGACATTTCATTAAGTCTTGCCCACATATTCACAATTTTCCTTTTGTGTGAAAAGCTAAGATTCTCAGGAAGTTGAATTCTGCACCCTATACCACTTGCCGTGCTTTTCCTGTGTTTGTGTAGAATTGCAGCTCTGAGTATATTCAAGTTACTAGCTACAAAGCCAAATTCTAGTACAACAAAAACAAGAAAATACTGTGGCACCTTAAAGGCAGATTTATTATGGTATTAGAACAAAGCAGTAGACAAGTGCACCTTTAAGACCAACTAAATTTTATTCCGAATGTAAGCTTTCGCATGCTCTTAAGCAGACTTCATCAGATAAAATGGGATTTTTGTCTGATGAAGTCTGCTTAAGAACATACATTCTGAATAAAACATAGTTGGTCTTAAAGGTGCACTTGTCTACTGCTTTGTTCTGTTGCTTCAAACCAGCACGGCTGCCTACTGGGATCTATTATTATGGTATTATTAGTGGACAGTGTCCACTTTATTAGAAGACAGAGAAATACTTAAAGGAGGAGAACGCTCTCATTTCACCAGCAGACGTATCTATAGGGTGGGACGGTCTGCTATACAAGGGCTAGAGAAATGCCTGCTGTCCCCTGTGGACGTTGGGTCTTCAGAGTCTCATCTAGCAAGAGAGGAAGGTAGCCAAGGATTTCCCACTATCTGGATTGACTGGGTAGGCATTCTGCCCTTTCCTTCCATAATTCCCAGCATAGGCTGCAGAAACTTCAGTGGTCTATGTTCTCAATCAAGCATCTGTACTTATCATATGGAAACAGCTGGCTTTGACAATCGTAGTAATATTGACCCAAAGTGAGATAACATGGAACGTGTGCAAGAAGGAAGCAGAAAGGATGCAGATGGGAGGGGGAACATCTGTTTGAGTTAAAACAGGTGTCTGTGTGGCACAACCAAGGAAGTATTTGATTTGGCCTTTGGAAACTCACTGGGTGGCCTTGGGCAAATCATCCTCAGCCTAATTTGCTATGCAGGACTGCTATAAGTATGAATGAGATAAGAACTTTTACTTCCAAACTTAGGGTTCCTGTGCAGCGGCGTGATGTTAATGTATGATTGACCAATGTTTCAAAGACAGATGAGGCCTGAATACGTTTGAAAAATAGATCTGCAGAAAAATAGACTTGGTCAGTCTGTGCACTTCTTCTCCTTGAAAAGGCCTTCAGGGTTTGACATCTCTGATTCTCTCTTCCTTATTTCTCTGAGCCTGTTCCTTTTAATTTAAAGGCAAGTAAAATAAAATTAGAGAATCTCCAGACTTCAATTGCAATTTTTCAGGTTGTTTTCCACAAGGATAAATTATGCCACATCGTGTGCCACTCACAAGAACAAATCTGGACTGCACTAAAAGTTGTGGCTGTGGTAGAAACAGAGTTTAACAGTAGGATGCGAGCAATCACTGAAATGCCCTAGATCAAACACAAGAGTTGCCAGGCTCTAGATATCTGGAAATCTCCAGATGACAGATAATTTCCCCTGGAGAAAATGGATGCTTTTGCTGGAGAGACTCCATAGCACTATAACCTGCTGGAGTCCCTCCCCAGACTCCACCCCCAAATATCCAGGAATCTCCCAGAACATAGTGTAGTGCCACTGCAGAAGAGGACGAATGAGAGGGCAGGCTTCACTGGAGTTGCTGGGATCAGCTTAGGGGTTGCCAACTTCTAGGTGGTGTCTGGAGATCTCCCACAATTATATTTACATCTCCAGGTGACACAGATCAGTTCAGCTGAAGAAAATGGCTGCTTTGGAAGGTGGAATCTATGGCATTATACACCACTGAAGTTTTTCCCCTCCCCAAACCCAGCCTTCTCAGGCTCTACCCCCCAAATCTCCAATCCAGATCTGGCAGCCCTAGAACAGCTGGCTACTATAGGAAGCTCTCAGTGACCAAGGGGCTATAACTAACAGCTTTGTTCATACTGTGGCTTACTTTCTTTTCAGTAGAACAAAATTTGAGTCTAGTCACCCATGGCACCTTTAAGACCAACAGTGTTTTATTTTGGGTATAAGCTCTTGAGTGCATGCACATGACTTCAGATACAGTGAAACAAAACTTCTTCAATCATAAATTTTGTTTCATTGTATCTGAAGAAGTGTGCATGCACACAAAAGCTTATGCCCAGAATAACACTTTGTTGGCCTTAAAGGTGCCACTGGACTCAGACTTTGTTCTGCTGCTTCAGACCAACATGGCTGCCTACCTGGATCTTTCTTTTCTGTAACTAAAATACATTTGTGTTGCCACAGTACCTTGTCTCACTGAGCTTCTTGGACCATCTAAATCCATTTAAGAATTCCTGCCTCAAGCAAAATACCCTCTGGCAAAACACTTAGAGTTGGCAACCCTAAAACACACACATTCAAAAGCGTGAAGCAGATGCCTGTACAGAGCAACACAGAAGTGATTGAATGCTGTCAACATCATATCATTAGACCTCCCAGTGCCACGGTTGGGAATTTTTTCTAGGCCATGCCAGCACAGCAGACTCTGCAGCCTGGGAAAAGAGTGGGACCCACTTAAACTGACCTTTGCTGCTATTGCCAATATAACCAGTTAGAGGGAGGCTCCAGGGACACACAGGCTCCAGCTGTGGGAAGGCAATTGCTTGTGCAGTGGCTGAAAAAAGGATGGTGGTGCCATGACTTCCACAAAGAAAAACAAACATTTAGGAGCCCAAACATTCTCCCATTTGCTTATTTGTAGCTATTATTTATCTGCAGATCATGGCCTCCTGTTTGATGGCCTGAACTCCAAGGTCCTCTATTAAAAATTTGGATTTAGCCAGGGCTTCTAGTGAAAGGAAGTTTGATTGGGGCACCCATGGGGGAGGGAGGCTGGGGGCCAGAGACTCTCCCTGGCGAGAACAGTTTGGCTTCTGCCGCTGCCTGAGCAATATCCTCTGACTTCCAGCAATGGCATAGAAAGGAAGGGGCTGCCTTGGCTTTTGCTTTGCCTGCCCAACCCTTTGAGCTGCCAGGAATGGCTGCTGTCCCACCTCATTTGCTTTGGCACTGCATTTATGTTGCACTCTCCAAAATAAATCCAGTGTTTCCCCCAGTAAGCCTCTGCCTGGTGCTGGATCCTGGCATCACTCCCTACAGCCTCCATGTGCTCGTCATGCAGACGCCTCTTGCTTCTTTCTATGACCCCCCTCCCCTCCCCTCCCCTCCCCTACTGCTTCTGTTTCTGCTGCTTGGCACACAGAGCCTTCTCCCCACTTTAGTCATGCAAACAATGTGATGATGGCTGATTATTTTCAATTAATGTGTGAAAGTCAAACCTCCTGTCTTGGGCAAAATTCACCACTCCCACTCCTGGCCCAATTAACATGCATGATGAACAGGCATTAAAAAGTATCATAGTACTTTAGAACTAGCTAGTTAATTATGGCACAAGTTTTCATAAGCAAGGGCAGACTTCATTGAATGCATAAAGTGATCTGGGAAAGAGGTGGGTGGTACACGGGCTGAGGTGGGATGGACCAAATAAACCCAGCGGGAAAGAAGCAGAATTATTAGAGTGCAATGCAGAGACAAATGGGAGACAATCCTTTTCTATATTTTATTTATATGGTGGTGGCTCAATGGGGGGTATTATCAGGGAGTGAACATCTTTGCCTCCCCCCAACCTGTGTTTTCCCACCCAATGATCTTTAGTAGTTAGCAGCACGGTCCTCAACAGAGTTACAGCCTTCTAGTCCATTAGCAGCACATGCCTTATCGGGCTTCCCAAACTCTTGTATCTTGTGAAAGCTGGAAGAGCCTTAAGGGACATGCACAGCTTGCTGCAGTGAGTTTGTGTTTCAAGGTACTAGAAGGATGAGAGACATAATCTCAGCCACTAGCCCTTTCCATAAATTACATTGAGTGTGGTACAGCCCATGTACAGTGTACATTTAATTGCTCTTTGTATGTGTGGTATTTCTCATATTACAGCCAATATGTGTACAGCTGAACATATGTCACAAATCCTATATTTATCCAGGTTCCAATCCCTGGTTCACTGGGTAAAGGAAATGCCTGTTGGCTACTTCTTAGATATATGGACGTATAGGCAGGATATATTTGCGTTCACTGTAATGTGAACAGGGCTACTCTAGTTCTGGGGGAGGAGAGGAATGGGGGCAGGCAGCAGCAGGGGATGAGATATGGTAGAATGGGGGTGAGATGGTGGTAGCAGCAGAGGAGGCAGAGGTTGCTGCCTCCCCAAATCAGCCATCTGAGGCTACAACCTCACCTTCTCATTAAAGACTTCATCCTGTATTTACTTCTGTAGGCATTTTTACATTGTCTTAAAAAACAACAACAGGGTTCAGTTTACAAAACAAATCTACGCAACCTAAAACACTGTTATGTCTTGAAACATAAGCTGATGTACCGCATGGCGATCGCTTCAGAGGCGACCCCGCGGGTCCCCAGATGTAGCTCGCCAGACGCCCCGCCCATCAAGATCTGTGGCGGGAAGCTTGACTGGCCAGGATTGGACTAGTCAGACTGGGGGGCAGTTCCGGGTAATGTATATAAGCGGGACCCGGCCCGCGTGTTCACTCTCTTGTAACGTACCACTGAATAAAGCATGTTGCTTTCAAACCGTCTTTCAACTCAGTACATTACAAACACTATAAAATATGATGTGAATTTTTAAAACCATTAATGCACAGCTAAAACCACAAGAAAAAGCCACATTAAAATAGGTTCAAATACTGGTATATTATAGTGTTAGGGAGAGAGTTTCATAACTAGGGTGTCACAACAGAAAAGGCCTTGCCTTTGGTAAAATAAAACAGAAGTCTGGGCATCTCACCTTTGAAGCCAAAGACACTTAGAGAAAGGCCTCCAAAGATGACCTGGCTGGAGAGACAAGTTCATATGGGAGAAGGCACAAGGCAGTCCTTCTCATATGTATGTCATTTAAGTCTTTCCAAGCAGAATCTGTGCTTTGAATTGCACCTGGAGACAAACTAGAAGTCAGTGGGCATCCTCTGACACTGAATTAATACATTTCTGGCACTCAGGATCAGTTAATGGTTGACAGCCACATTTGGTGCCAGCTGTTGAACTGAGAAAGTGAGGAAATGTCCTGACTCACTTCTCCTTATCTCCAGCTGAAACAAAGCCAAAATATTTGCTCTCATTCCTTCCTTGTTATCCATCCCTCCCCTTTCCCCCCACTCTGGATTGCAGCCCTGGTTTGGGGTTGCCAGCTCTGGGTTGGGAAATTCCAGGATTTTGGGGGGGGGGGGTGGAGGCTGGGTAGGTAGGGTTCGGGGAGCAGACAACAGGGACCTCAGCAGGTTATAATGCCACAAAGCAGTAATTTTCTCCAGAGAAATCAATCTCTGTAGTCTGGAGATCAGTTGTAATTCCCAGAGACCTCCAGGCCCCACCTGGAGGTTGGCAATCCCACCCAACTGTTTAAATTTAGATTGCAGATACCTTGGATACACACTGACCTTTCTCTTGACCATGTAAAGTTCAGTATTCACGTTGAGTACTATATAAAATTAATAGGAATAATCACATCAAAACAAAACTAACAGCCATGGTGTTTTTTTCACACTGGTAAGAAAAATACATCAGTTACTTAACCCCATTTATATTGTACTCTGGTCTCTGTGGTCCCAAGAAGATGGATGGCAGAAAGGGGAGAGCAGAGAATTGTCGGGTCTGGACAGAAGGAATGTACTTCCCCTCATCCCATCACCTCTCCCCTCCTCTCTTTCTTGAGGGCATTTGATGCCAAGTCTCCAGTAACCTTCCCTGGGAATGCGCCAGATGGGCTTTCTCAGACAATTTGTGCTGGAACTGGCCTCCCCCAGCTGAAATAACAACAGCCTTAACCCAAAACTTTGATATTGCAGCCAATCAGAAAGACGCCAGACTCAGGGCAAAGGAGAGAAATGCAGACCAGGCCTGGAGACAACTGCAAGGAGCATCACCTCTTGCAGGCCCGAGAGAAACTGACAGACAAGACTGAAACCAGGCTAGCTTGGAACCGGCCCAGCCAATCAGAACCAAGCTGGAGCTGCCCAGGCGCTCAGAAGGCAGCTCTCCATGAATGTATCTCGGAAGGAGCATGACCTCAGGAACGTCTCCTTCAGATGAGAAATCGTGGGATTGTTACTATTTGAATCAGGGAACACCAAAGGGATTTCTGGGTTAAAAAAACACAAAGTTCCTGAGAAATGCCCAGATGAAGCTGTGGGTGGAAGATGCAATTCAAAGTTCATCCTGCCCTTTCCAAATAAGCTTGCAACAACCTTATCCCATGTGACTGGGAGGGAGGGGGGAGGATCCAAGAGGAAGGCACAAGTAATTTGTTTCTTTTGCAATAATCTGGTTTTGTGACTCCAAGAGGCAAAATCTGATTGTTTACTATCACTGAAGTGTACCACTCAAGTCTACCGAAAGCATTTTCTCTGTTGGGTTGCCAAATCCATCTTGCAATTTTGTTGTAGATTTGAGGAGCAGTGGGGAGGGAGCTTAGCAGGGCTTGATGCCACACAGTCCACCTGCCAAAGCTACCATTTCATCCAGGGTAACTGATCTCTTTATTCTGCAGATCTATTGTCATTCCATGAGAATTCCAGCCCCCCCCCCCACCTGGAGGTTGGCAACCAGAGGTCCTGTGTACTGTACCACATATTCTAATCTTAGATTTGGGTTTTAGCATGCATGTAAGGGGAAAATACTGGAATATTGTTGAAAACAAATATGATGGGGCTGGAGGAGGGGGGAAAGGTCCGACAGTGGCTTGCCCAAGGAGTTTGAAAAGACAGGATCCCTGTGGTTTTAAGGCTTTTATTTATTACATATATCGCAGCCATGCTCCAAGGAACCTGAATCTCTTTCACCTTATTTTATACCACCACAACAACCCCTCTGAGGTAGCTTAGACTGAGAGAGAGAGCAAGGATTTGATCCTGTCTCCCTCACCCCTATATCTGCATGACTGGGCAGACTTGCCAATTTTTTGCCTTCAGCACAGCTTGTGATAGAGATTTTCAGACTCCCACCCTGATACTGCTGCACCATGTGCTTCTTCCGTGGTTCACCATTCAAATTAGTGCTGCATGTCAACCACAGACAGCACGGTCTGGTATTTTTAAAAAAAACAACTTTAAAAATTTTAATTTTGTAATATAACTCATGCTATTTCTCCATCTTACATTCCTACAGTATCTTACACTCATATTACAGATCCATCAATTACCTCCCTTCTCCCACTTCTCCCAAATTGACCATTATAGAACTCATTTATATTTTCAACCACATGCACATCTTTGGAGCCTGAGCCTTATTTCATTATAGCCCCCTCCTGTTTTTACCCATCCTATATATTTATACCACCTTTCCTTAATTTCTTCAATCTTGTCCTCTCCTTGCTTTCCTTGTTTTAGTATAGATAATATATCTGACTGAATCCATTCGTATAAATAACTGTTTCATTTATCCAAAGTCCATTTCATGGCATCTTTCCAACCAAATGCTATGACAGCCTGGGCTGCCAGAATCATAGCCTTAAATATCGCCTGGAAGGCTTATCTTTTGTAGGGTTCCCCAGTATTCCCATAAATAACACCTTTCCTGAAAGTTTCACTTTAACTTTACACACTTCTTGCACCTTTCCCAAAATCATCTGCCAAAATTCAGCCACTTTTGAACACTCCCACCATAAATGCACATAATGTCCCTTCTCCTTTTTGCAATGCCAACAATTGGATCTCAATCCCTTAATCATATATGCTAATTGAGCTGGTGTTCTATACCATTTCCAAATTAATTTCATTTCTAATTCTCTAAAGTTTTCCAATTTGATATCATTAATATTTCTCATTACTTTATCTCCTGTTCCGATAATTCCACATCTTTCTCCCACTTTGACTGTATTATACTTATCATATGATCTTTGCTTCCCCTCATAATATTATATATCTTTCTTGTTAAACCTTTTCTGTCATCTTTCCTACTTCTATACAGTTCTTCCATCAGGGTATCATCCTTAAATATTCCAGAATATTTCTGTTGTTTCAACATACTATATAAACCATTAACACCTAACCAATATTGACTCCCTACTATTCTTAATAAATCTTGCATTGGTATTTAAGTACCCCAGGTATCATATATATCTTTCACTTTCCTTATATAATTTTCCTTCAGTTTCTCCCAAAAGGTTCTCTCAATTTGTTTTGACTCCCTAGTAGTGCCCATTTTGAAATTGTAGGCATCCACATTGCCTTCTCCCCCCCCCCATATTTTTAATCCCACTTGTCTTGGTCCTATTGTATTTTTATGTCTTTTTTATTTCTTGTGTAAATATGCCAAATCTACCTTCTCCTTTATTTATACTATCTTCCCAGTTTCTAAGTACCTTATCCCATATTGTCAGTTGTTTTGACCTTTGACCTTGGGTGTGTATGTGCGCCCATGCTCTACCATTTAAAAAAACAGAATGGCAAAACTGGAAGATTCACACTTCTGAACTGGTTTGAACATGACCAGGGGAGTTCAGACATCTGGCAAAGTGGGATGACTGCAGGGATCTGAAAGTACTGGAATACATCTGCTGTCTATTTACTCTATCTCCAACTTGTCTTATGACAGGGTGAGTACAACTGGGGAACTGCAGCCATATGAGGGTGTGTGAACAAGTCAGTTTAATCCATTAGGGCAGAGGTGGCCAACGGTAGCTCTCCAGATGTTTTTTGCCTACAACTCCCATCAGCCCCAGCCATTGGCCATGCTGGCTGGGGCTAATGGGGGTTGTAGGCAAAAAAACATCTGGAGAGCTACCATTGGCCACCCCTGCATTAGGGTAAAGCAACTATATCGGGCCAAACTGCCTAACTGCAGCCACTGATACCGTTTTGATTCTGTTAAAACTGAGTGAACAAACAGTGGTATTTCCAGGCTTGTGTGACACTCTGGGGCTTATGTGTACACTGAGGCTTATGGTGCATGAGGTGATCTGTAGGGGCTTGTTGGATTAGAAAATATTGTCTGGCCTATTCTGACCATGGCTACTTTTGTGTGTCTTTCTGTGAATTCCCAAGGACATGTTCCTGAGAATAAGGCCTATTGCGTAATATGTCTGAGCACTAAGGCTCTTCAACACTATATAGTCAATGCTTTTGTACAATCAACTGGATGTAGAATTAGAATTGTGAATTTATACATTGTTGGTTTTCTAACTAACATTCTGCAGCCCCCAGGAAAAAAAAGCATGGAAAACCAAATAGAAGAGAGGAAGCCTGGAATTGCAGAAATAAGCTTTGGCTGGGATAAAGCATGGAAGCAAAACAGGAAAATTAAATCAATTAATCCTGTTGCATGTATGATTAATCTGCTATAAATAATAATGCATATGGCTAAAGAGGAAGAACACACAAAAAAGTTTTGTCTGTGGAAAAGTTACATGTTGATTTGGAACAATCCACACTTTTCTAAAGCTTATGGCTTCCTTTAAATAAATTCGAGTTTGTTTATGGACACAGTTGTGGACTTTATTTTTGAAAGATATTTTGGAGGCTGGTTTATATACGGAACCTTTTGGTTATTTTCCTCAATTCCATTTCTCCGTGGGACTTTTTTGGTTGCTCAAACTCCAGGTGTGGGCTAAAGATCTCATGGAATTACAACTTATCTCCAGGCTACATAAATAAATAATTTAAAGCATTTATTCTACTTCTCCTGGAGAAAATGGATGCTTTGGAAGGTGGACTGCATAACATTATTGTTGTTCAGTCACACAGTTGAGTTCAACTCTTTGTGACCCCATGGACAAAGTCACGCCAGGCCCTCCTGTCTTCCACCATCCTCCAAAGTCTGCTCAAATTCATATTTGTTACATCAGTAACGCTGTCCAGCCATCTCATCTTTTGCCGTCCCCTTCTTCTTTTGCCTTCTGTCTTTCTCAGCATCAGGATCTTCTCCAGTGAGTGCTCCCTTCTCATTTGGTGGCCAAAGTATTTGAGCTTCAGCTTCAGCATCTGACCTTCCAGGGAACAGTCTGGGTTGATTTCCCTTAGGACTGACTGATTTGATCTTCTTGCAGTTCAAGGGACTCTCAAGATTCTTCTCCAGCATGACATTATACCCTACCAAAGTTCCTCCCATCCTTAAACCCCGCTCAACCAGGCTCCTCCCTTAAATTTCTAGGTATTTTCAAACCTGGAGTTGGCAACCCTAGCCTCCACCCATACTGCAAATGCATGATGGGTAGCACAGCACTGGTTGGCATATCCAGGACCATATGGCAAAGCAGGATGAACGCACGGGGATCTGAAAGTGTTGGAATTCATTTGCTGCCTGTTTACTCCATCTCCAACTAATCTTATGACAGGGTGAGTATGACTGAGGAACAGCAGCCAGATGTGGGGGTGTGAACAAGTCACTTTAATCCAGAACCATGCAGGTGAGCGGTAACCCAACATCCTTTTCAACCCCCTAATGACATGGTTGACATAGTATTATACTTGTTTTAGTTAATTGATTTAATGGGTTTTAAGGTTAATTAATGCTTAATTTTAATGTTTATAACGTAACTGTTCATAATGTAACTGTTTTATTGCTTGGTGCACCATTGGTCACCGCACTGTTAGCCGCCCTGAGCCTGCTTCGGCAGGGGAGGGCGGGGTACAAATAAAATTTATTATTATTATTATATATTATTATTATATGTACAAAAGTATCATTGAACAATGCCATTTCATACAAGTAAAATACATAGAACCGTGCATGGTAGGACTGCAGTTTGAGAACTTCATTACAGTGTAATCCAACTGTAGCATGAATCAGCAGATTCATGTGTGCAGCCCAGGCTGGTTCCAGATTTCTGTGGGCCCTGGGCAACAGAATACAACAGGATCCTTTGGTACAGCCTCTTTCTCCCCTAATCACACTCCCTCCATTTGACCCTCCCCTTTGCCTCTACCCTTCCTTCTTTAATCGCCCCATTTTCCATTTCAATTTAGTTACTCTGGTAAAAAGAAATACTATAACATGTTGCTTACCTTTTAGTACTTTCTATAAAACCACAGAGAAGAAAATATGCCTTCCAGGATTTTATTTGAAGTCCTATTCAGTAAAATTGGCATATTTATGTGCAAGCAGTACATATGTTCTGGAGGAACCCTGGCCTCACCTGAAGAAAAGGCACTCTTATCAATGAAGAGAGGAGACCAATCTGCATCCATCCAAAACACGTAATATGTGTTCAAGATTTTGGTTATGACCTTTAAGGCCTTGAGCGGTCTGAGACCAATATATCTATGGGACTGCCTCCTCCACTATGTTCTTGGAAGGGCATTATGCTCTATTGGTTGGAACTTGCTGGTGATCCCTGGTCCTAAAGAGGTCTGGCTGTCCTCAACGAAGGCCAGGACTTTTTCCGTTCTGGCCCCAACATGGTGGAACACTCTACCAGAAGAAACCAGTGCCCTGTGGGATCTTTAACAGTTCTACAGGGCCTGTAAAGCAGAGATGTTCTGCCAGGCTTTTGCTTGAGGACAGCGATGGTTGCTGAGCTGGCACCTCTTTCCTCCCCCCCCCCCCACCCATGCAGTATCTGGAAATTTGAATGAGAAGATGCCACTGGGGGGTTGTATTTTGTTTGTTAGTCTAATTGATTTTATTGTCTAAATGTATGTATTTTTATCTATTGTACATCACTCCAGGGCTTTTTTTGGTAGAAAAAGCCCAGCAAGTACTCATTTGCATATTAGGCTACACCTGCTGACACCAAGCCAGCCAAAACTGCGTTCCTGTGTGTTCCTGCTCAAAAAAAGCCCTGTATCGCCCAGAGCCCAGCCTCACTGGGATGGGGCGATTCATTAAATTGAATGAATTAATAAATAAATAAATAACAAAGCAACTGCATGATATTGAAGATTCTTCTTTGAAACCATTTGGTAGAAAGAAGGGAATTGATTTTTAATTTTTATCACGGAGCAATACCTTACCTGATATCCTTCCACAACTGAAAATTTATAATGTAAGTCCACGTATCTATTTTAATTCTGCCTGTTTTCTAACAAGCTCAGAGCATTGCACATGGTTCTGCTTTGTCCTGTGAGACAGGTTAGGCTGAAAGAGAATAAACAGAGCATCACGCATCTGAGTCCATTGCCCTATTGACATTGCACTGGATGACCACCCCAAAGTCAACCAGCACAAGTCATATCAGACCAGAAATTTGAATCTAGGTCTCTCAGATCCTAATCCAGCATACTATTACACATATGCAAGGACTTCACAACAGTCTTATACCTGCAAGGGGAGGGATAATAAATCAACATTTGAGAGCGCCAGTTTGGTGTAGTGGTAAAGTGTGCGGACTCTTATCTGGGAGAACCTGGTTTGATTCCCCACTCCTCCACTTGCAGCTGCTGGAATGGCCTTGGGTCAGCCATGGCTCTGGCAGAGTTTGTCTTGAAAGGGCAGCAGCTGTGAGAGTCCTCTCAGCCCCACCCACTTTACAGGGTGCCTGTTGTAGGGGGAGAAGGTAAAGGAGATTGTGAGCCACTGAGACTCTGAGATTTGGAGTGGAGGGTGGGATATAAATCCAATATCATCATCATCAACATTTGAGGGGAGAAATGGAAGAACAATGGAAAAACACAGGACAGAAAATGTTCGGGAGTGATATTACAACTTTGAAATAACTGGGTGAGTGAAAGGCGTACAGTTCACATAAAACAGTCAGTCTGGGATTAACCTACGTTTCACAAACGAGGCAATGTTTAAGAAAGCGAATGTCTGTTTCTAGGAGGCAATCCCGTCATTCCTTTTAGTGCATCCCTTACGAAAGTGTAGTTTTTTTTTCTTCCAGCCTTTAAAACAAGAGCCATAATTTGGAAAGGCTTTTATAACTGTGTAGTAGCCAGAAACAAAACAAAATGCAGCAAGGATTACTTGGCCCCTACGAAACAAAAAGTGGTAGTTTTGAAAGTGAAGGGATGTGCGCGCAGTCTTTATGGCATTTACAGAACAGATTACTTGTAGCTTAAGCATGTGTGAATTCAGATACGAAACCTTATACCACCTGATGTGATCCAATTTATAGCAATGCAAACCCAAACAGCAACAGAAACCCGCCATACCTCTCCCCCCGCCTCAGCGCCTCATAATACATAAATCCTGCGCAAAAAGACTCCGCCCATGATACAACTGGACATACCACTTGTAATCAGCCAGGGCCCATGTGTTCTGTCGGCCAATAGGAACGGTTCTGAACCGGAAAGGCGTCCATCTCTCGAAGGCATTCCGGCCTGTTCTGGATCCCTTTTTTTCCAGTCCTGCCACTGAACAGTTCCTCCTTCCTTCCCTCCCTCCGAGTCGGCGAAATGTCGGTAGTGACGAAGAAGGAGTCGGAACTATCCGGCCAAATCGAGGACTTTGTGGCGCTGCTGAAGCGGGGCGGGGAGCGGCCGCGCTCGGAGGAGGCTGCCCGGCAAACCGTGGGGCTGCTTCGGAGGATCGTGGCTCACGGGCGCTGGGACAATGCAGGTGAGAACGAGCCAGGGCTGAGCTTCCTCCGCGGCGCACACAAGCTCCTGTCTCGTGGAAAGACTTTCTTCGCAGTCGTGACTTCACCCCCACCCCCATAATTTTTTCACGGTGGACCTTATTTCAGTTGGTTCAGCTTCCACAAGTATATATTATTGGCAAGACTTGTGCTTGCCATATATATATTTGTGTATGTAACACACACACGAATCTCTTAAACCTGTTTCCCTACAAATAGTTTGCTTTTCGCCTTAGGAAGGCCACATTGGAGGTATAAGACTTCTGTGCTTTTAAATAGGAGTCTAGTGCGATTTTATGCAGTTGCTCCTGTCTAAGCTCAAAATGGATTGAGACTGGAGCAACTCTGGATAGGATTGTGTTGTAAGTGGCCTTTTATATGTGTGGCTTTCATTTTTATTATTTTTCACAAAGTTAACTTGACTTGGTAGAGAGTGTGGGTCTTTTTGTGTCATGATGGAAGGAGATTGTAAGCCGTTTTGAGACACCACAAGGTAGAGAAAAGCAGGGTATAAAAGCCAACTCATATATCTTTCCTTGTATGCTTCTTCATATGTCTGTTGAAAAGAGCTCTGACAGGCATTAAGTCTTTAAGATGTCACTGGACTAATTTCACTTCAACAGACTAACATCACTACCCATTCTTGAAAGATCATAATGGAAGTTTGTGCCTTTTAAGCATTGTGTAGCCAAAGAGGGAATGTTGGCAGGTTACAACTTGTCACATAGGGTGAGAAAACCCAGACAATAATTGAGATGATCACAGATGTATTTGGCTCACTGTGACACACATGAAAGGAGTACTTTGGCCTCAAAATCACTGGAGTGGTGTACCAACCTGGAGACTTAAAATGCCATCCTAGGAAAAGATACCATTGATTTCAGTGGACTTAGAAGAGTGTATCTTTGCTTAGTGTAACTCCTCACTGTTAGTTGGGTAGGGGTGCAGACACAGCTGAGTGGTCAGTGGTCAAATAAAGAGGAAATTTACCATAATTAACAAGCAGTCTAAAGTGCTTCACAAATTGCAAGCAATAACAGGACAATAGACCTTTGTATTGCTTAGCAGAACTTGATTTGATCTACCTTTCTTCTGATGTAGAAAGTCAGTCATGTTATAGTGACTTTGAGCACCATCTTGATTAAGATTCCAACCTGTGTGATTAAGATTCCAGCCTGTGTGTGTGGACATGGTATATCTAGAGATGGAAAGCAATTGCAGTCCAGATTTCTCTGCTATGTTGGTTATAAGTCACCATAGGGGCTGTGGCCAAAAGCTTCACAGTCTAGTTTATCTGCAAAAAAATTCTCATTTCTCCCTCTTTCTCTCCTGTCATGAGAGAAAACTGACCCATCATCCTTTACTAGCATTTTGAGTTACTGGAAAGGTTTTATGTGTTTGGCACCACTTTTATCTTGCAATTCACTTCCTGTATTGTTTATAGTATACCTTATCTTAGATAGCTTGTTGTTCGCATTGTTCTCTAAAGCTGTAATTCTAGTCCTATTGCATTGTTCATTGGTTGTTTTATGCTACTTGATCACACTGTTTATATCCTGTAATGCTCCTTGAGTCTCAGCAAAAAAGGTAAACTGTAAATAAAAACTATTTTCCACTGAATAAAACACCCAATAGATGTTGTTTACCTTGACTTCCAGAAAGCTTTTGATAAAGTTCCTCATCAAAGGCTCCTTAGAAAGCTTGAGAGTCATGGAGTAAAAGGACAGGTTCTCTTGTGGATCAAAAACTGGCTGAGTAATAGGAAGCAGAGAGTGAGTATAAATGGGCAGTCTTCGCAGTGGAGGACAGTAAGCAGTGGGGTGCCGCAGGGCTCGGTACTGGGTCCCATGCTCTTTAACTTGTTCATAAATGATTTAGAGTTGGGAGTGAGCAGTGAAGTGGCCAAGTTTGCGGATGACACTAAATTGTTCAGGGTGGTGAGAACCAGAGAGGATTGTGAGGAACTCCAAAGGGATCTGTTGAGGCTGGGTGAGTGGGCGTCAACGTGGCAGATGCAGTTCAATGTGGCCAAGTGCAAAGTAATGCACATTGGGACCAAGAATCCCAGCTACAAATACAAGTTGATGGGGTGTGAACTGGCAGAGATTGACCAAGAGAGAGATTGGTAGATAACTCACTGAAAATGTCAAGACAGTGTGCGTTTGCAATAAAAAAGGCCAACGCCATGCTGGGAATTATTAGGAAGGGAATTGAAAACAAATCAGCCAGTATCATAATGCCCCTGTATAAATCAATGGTGCGGTCTCATTTGGAGTACTGTGTGCAGTTCTGGTCGCCGCACCTCAAAAAGGATATTATAGCATTGGAGAAAGTCCAGAGAAGGGCAACTAGAATGATTAAAGGGCTGGAGCACTTTCCCTATGAAGAAAGGTTGAAACGCTTGGGACTCTTTAGCTTGGAGAAACGTCGACTGCGGGGTGACATGATAGAGGTTTACAAGATAATGCATGGGATGGAGAAAGTAGAGAAAGAAGTACTTTTCTCCCTTTCTCACAATACAAGAACTCGTGGGCATTCGATGAAATTGCTGAGCAGACAGGTTAAAACGGATAAAAGGAAGTACTTCTTCACCCAAAGGGTGATTAACATGTGGAATTCACTGCCACAGGAGGTGGTGGTGGCCACAAGTATAGCCACCTTCAAGAGGGGTTTAGATAAAAATATGAAGCACAGGTCCATCAGTGGCTATTAGCCACAGTGTGTGTGTATATATAAAAATTTTTGTCACTGTGTGACACAGAGTGTTGGACTGGATGGGCCGTTGGCCTGATCCAACATGGCTTCTCTTATGTTCTTATGATTCTGATTTTGCAGAAAGACTAAATATAGGACCAATTTGAAAGTTCACTTTGATATGAACAGTTCTTTGTAGCTTCAGTAGTAAATCTTTTGCTTACAAGACTTTATAGGCACAAAGGGCATTGTCTACAAAAATAACATGTTTTGTTAGAAAATAAAGCAAGGACAAAGTTGGTACTTATTTATTTTAAGGTTCATAAGATGACTACCATAATGCCAATTTCCAGGTTAGGGCTATAGCATACAACTGGGAGCTCAAGAAGTGTATCCCTGGCAAAGGTAGATACATTTGCTTCATGACCAACTGATGTGAAAAGTGGTAAGGTGAAGGAGCATGCCACTATCCATGCAGTTCCCTGCTAATTTTGTGGACAGACAGAGCAACAGATTGTATGGAAATCTTTTATGAATGTATACTGTTAGAACTAAATGGGCAAATGCTGCACTTTGAAAGGGAATTATCAGGTCATCATCCTTACTTTTTTTAGGAGAGCTGATGGAGTTGATTCGTAAGGAAGGCAGGAGAATGATTACAGCGCAACCATCTGAGACCACTGTGGGCAATATGGTGAGACGGGTGCTGAAGATAATTCGTGAGGAGTATGGCAGGTGAAGCCACTTGTGTTGGCTACATATGTCCTTGTCCTTTGAGCTTCACATGTTCCATGTTGGCCTTTTGTGTTCATAATCCACCCATACCTTCTAATAAAGATGAGTTCACCAACAACTAAAAAAAATAGCCACCCCGTCACCCTTGCTGATGCAGGGGCCAGAAGGGCCCGGGTCCTAGGGCACCAGAAACCCTGGCACTGGTCCTGTTCACTTCAATTGGTTAACAATGGCAGAAGGCTTCTCTTGAGCTCTGCCTATGTCTCTCTGTCTACACATTTTTATCTTGCCTTTTTCTTTAAGGAGCTTTAATTCAACTTGTCCCTTACCACTCCCACAACCTCTAACAACAAATAGGCGACTGGTCTAAAGTCACCCAGTGAGCTTTATAACAATGGGGATTTGATCTCAGGCTTTAGCCCAACACTGTAACCACTAGACAGCATTACCTCTTAAAAACAGTCTCCAAACCCTCAAAACAGTTTGTCATGATCCTAGGTCTAGGGAAGCCTATATTGGAGTAGTAACCAAGCCTACATTTCCCAGAATGCCTTCTGTCTCTCTGATTGGGTGGGCAGAAGTTTTGGAGGGAAAACTTGCTCAGTGAAGAATAGAGAGGTGGCATCTGGGAGGAAATAATAAAAAGACTAGCTAGTGAGGAAGGTTCTCTCTGGAGAGGCTGCAGTCAGTAGAGTTCTCTCTGGAAAGGCTGGGCTGGAGAGAAGGTTGTAGTCATGAGGGTTCCCTCAACCAACGAGTGGTGGATCAGTTGGAATCAGAAGGAAGGGAACGTATAGTTAGTTGCATCAGGGCTTTTCTTTGCACCACCTTTGTTGGGGTTTTTTTCACTTTCATTGTTGCACTAATAATTAAAACCACTTGTTGTTTGAGAACTTACAATAAATTTATTGTTATACTGCCCAGGTCCTCATGTCTTTTCCATTTCGGATAGAAGGTGTTCGTTAAGAAAGAAGACACAGGGGTTGGGTGGATGCTTTGGGCCCTCCCAGACTGACTGATACCAGAGTGGTGGCAGCCACTAAAGGCCCTCCCTGGTCTCCTGCATATGACACATGCAGTATATTTTTCTTCTCTATACAATCATTGTTTTTCCCCTCACTTTGTTCAGAGAGGTAGATTTTAAAAACTGTTTTGAAACTAGATTGATTTTTTTTAACACCTGAAGAGTGGGCAGAACAGCTCTTTCTAAAATATTTCGTGTTTTCTTTTTTACTTTGACAACCTAAGGGGTAGGGTGACACAGAGTGTTGGACTGGATGGGCCATTGGCCTGATCCAACATGGCTTCTCTTATGTTCTTATGATAGCTTATGACTTCTTACCTAGGTAGGAAGCCACATGCTCCTAACCATGCATGGGATACTCTTCTCTTCCAGAACGTTAGTATTTTCTTGGTTTTTCCTGATTTGATAGGTTCTGTTGGTTCCACAGGCTCCGAGGGCGCAGTGAGGAGAGTGACCAGCAGGAGTCACTGCACAAACTTCTGACCTCAGGAGGTCTCAATGAGGACTTCAACACCCATTATAGCCCACTCAGGGCCAATGTAATTGAAGCTATTAGTGAGCTGTTAATTGAATTAGGTAAGAGATGCTAGCAGAAATAAAAGGTAAGGACTGTACTGTAGAAGTAGAACATAACTGTTAGATGCCAAAGGTCCTAGATTTAACCACTAGCATCTGCCATTAAAAGATTTCAGGTATGAAGTGTTTCAGAAAGATCGTTCTCGGCTGGAGATCCTACAGCCACTCACAATCTAAGCAGGCAATACTGAACTAGATGGACCAAGAGTCTGTATACAGCAGGTTCATATGTTCAGCTGGGAATTTGGAAACTAGATAGTTGCTATTCAGTGAGAGAGGCACAATTCCAGCAGTGAATCTTGCTGAAATTCTGCATCCCAGATAACTACAAGGGGCTGTCTTCATACCTGCCAGATCAGCAGTGAAATGAGACAATTAAAATTATTAGAGGACACTGGGGCTCATTAATCATAAGTGGCACAGATGCAGGCAGCAAGGACAGCATTGTAGGGCAAGGCTTGACAAATCCGAGGCGCCAGCTTGCCATGGCGCCTTGAAATTTCATTGTGGCACTTAGGATTAGAAAATATGGTAATAAAAATACAAAACAATGGAAACTGAAACATGAGCCTATCTCCTGCATTTTGGGGCTGACTTGTGAAAGCAAAGGAATTTATTCAATACTTGTCACAGGGAAATACTGTTTTCTTGGAAGGAATCATAACTGTGCCTTGCAGGGCTTATTAAAGCTAGAATGGACATGCTGTGATTGCAGACCTGAAGACTTTCGCTGAGCAAGTACTATGTATTCAGTGCACATGCTCTCTCTTCTTAGGCCCAGAAGACCCAATCAGTATATTGGGTTATAGATTTAGATATGGAAAAGGTGGGAGTGTGCATGCTATTTTAACTGTGGTCCTAGTTTCTAGTTAGTTCAGCGGAGATGTATAGGACCTGGGTTTCCTCTCAAGGATTGACTTCTCTACATTGCAGAGGGTACAACTGACAACATTGCCATGCAAGCACTGGAGCACATCCACTCCAATGAGGTGATCATGACCATTGGCTATTCACACACAGTAGAGGCATTCCTCAAGGAGGCGGCACGGAAAAGGAAATTCCATGTAATTGTGGCTGAATGTGCACCCTTCTGCCAGGTAAAGCTTGTCTGGGATTCATGAGTTTGCTATTTGGTGCTGACTACAGAATGCTACCTCGGTTATCCTTGTATCTTTCCTATGACGGCATGTACAGGCCACATAAACAGAAAGTAGGCTTCGAGAGCTGCCCACCTTTTACAGCAGGAAATGCTGATTCAAGCAAGTATTTCTCAGAGAAAGTACTGTGTTTTGCTGTGTTAATGGGCAGGCAGGACAATATTCTTATAAAGACAGTGTCAAACAGCTTGATGCAGGAAGCAGGATAAAGAATAACAGTAAATTCATTTAAACTCGAGCCATGTAGGGAAATTAAATATTAGATAATACAGTAAAAAACAAAAAATTCTGAGAACTGATAGAGCACTTTTCAGATGCAAGAAAGGACTTCCTTATACAAAACACAAGTATCAGTGGAAATCACTGTCATGTGGCTTTGTAATGGTAGCATTATTTTTTAAAGAAGTCGCTGATCAGTAGTGACAGCTGAAGCTGAAAGTGTATCTCCATTTTCAGACATCTGGCTTCCTGATGTTAGGATTAAGAGGAGATGGCTATTGCCACTGTGCTAAGGCATCTATCTGGCTACCAGCTGACTGAAGAAATGCTAAGTTTGGAGGGACTATTGGTGTGACTTTGCAAGGCAAACAGGCACAAACTTTACTTGCCCAGCCTATCCCTTTACAGTCTTCAGTTTTCTCTTTCTCTTTTTTGGAAGCAGGGCCATGAAATGGCTGTCCGTTTGGCCAAAGAGGATATAGAAACCACAGTCACAAGTGATGCAGCCATCTTTGCTGTTATGTCTCGAGTCAACAAGGTAGGCATGAGCAGGCTGCTTTGTGCTTCTTCTTCCCAAGTGAAAACCAAGAGTGTCATGTGTGTTAAGCCTCACTGGCAGTTTGAAAAGAGGTAATACAAGAAGGAGGGGCTCTGGTCCAAGTGAACTCTTACCATCCATTAGATGCTACAAATCCCTAAAAAGGGAGACATCTGTTTTGCACATCTTGCAATGGCCAAGAACACCCAAGACTATACTTCTCAGCACATATGTTAAAAGACACTGTATCCCCTTAAACAGGTTTAAGGAACATGCTGGAACAAGGATGCTGATTTAGGCCACTGAGTAAAGAGAGTGTCTGTTTTGCAAAGAACACAAAGTTGCCGCTGTTGGAAAAGTTGTTGCTTTTCTTACCTGGAATATGTATATTTCATTAGTGACAGCATTTCAGCAACCTGGCAACCTCACAGACAGCTTCTCCTACTTTTGGATATATTAAAATAGGAGAACAGGGTGGGCTGCTTGTCTGCATGATGTGCTGTGATCCCATAATCAAGGGGAAAGTTTGTTAAGATGACTGAAGACTAGCCTTAGTCTTACTACTGCAATGAAGTGAGGTGGGTTTTTTTTGCCCTAGTAGATTGTTCTAGCATATATGGATGCTAGGTATGGATACGAATACCATACCATCATCATGACAACATGTCATGCCATAGCATTTTAAACTCACTTTCCCCTTCATTCTAATTCATTTTCATGCACTCTTTCATATACTCATTTTTATTTTGTAGGTCATTATTGGGACAAAGACTATATTGGCCAATGGTGCATTGATAGCTGTCAGTGGGACTCACACCTTGGCATTAGCTGCCAAACACCACTCTACTCCTCTGATTGTCTGTGCACCCATGTTCAAGCTCACACCACAGGTAGGTGCCTTGACCTATGAGAAAGTATTTCTAATGCAGAGAAACCGTCATGTTCAAAACAAACAAGAGGTGCAGGAGGAGGAGAAATCTATCTATTTGTTAGTGCAAGCAAGGTAGTTTTCCAGTTAGATCTGAAAAGACTCCAAGATAGCCGTGTCAATGCTCTACAGTCTATCCTAAAATTTGTGGATGCCATTGTAATTGGAATAGAGCTTATTGTATAAACTAGGGTTATACGTGTATTCTGTTGCCCTGTATATGTGGAGAGTGGTAGTAAATTTGGAGTCTCAAAACCTGCAATTTTTTTAAAAATAAAAAAATTAAAAGCTTTTTAAAACTATGAAGATAGGCTCTGTGGGAGAGGTGTCAAATACAAGATAACAATGATGTTTATTTTGATGTTCTCTCTTTCAGTTCCTTAATGAAGAAGATTCATTCCATAAATTTGTCTCTCCGCAGGAAGTATTGCCTTTCACAGAAGGTAAAGATCCTTTGATTTAAAAAATATTTTTGAGAAGATGTACACATGATGTCATGATTCTGGAATTCTCAAGGGATTTTTGTGTTTTAGTAAATACTTCGTTGCTTATTTCAGCAACTAGTTTGACCTTCCACTGATTATTGTTTGAAAAATAGCAAAGAGTTTGCCCTTCTCTGCACATTCACCTGTGTAGTATATAAGGGAATATGAGTGTAGTATAAGTAAATTATGCTAAGTCTCTAATACACACTGGTACATGATTTTAATGAAATATCATACACCTGGTTATAAACAATTAGCTTGTTTTTGTAAGTTTTCTTATTCCAAATTCTTTTGGGAAAATGTCAGCTTCCATATAAAGGACCAATCTGACCAGTGATATGCCACACTGAGCAGGCCCTGTTTAATACTTAGATGGAAGACTACTAAGGAAGTCCAGAGTTGCTATGTAGAGGCAGGCAATGGTAAATCAATGGCATCTCTTCCCTTGAAAACTCTGTGGGGCCACCATACGTTGACTGTGACCTGACAGCACTGTCCACCACTTGAAAGGACTAGTTTATTCACCCAGATTGGCAGAATTAATAACTGCAGTCATAAGCATGCTTACAGTGCAGCTAATCTATACATGGGCCAATGAGAATTCTTCTGAGCACACTGGGACAAACTTCAAGTATAGGCTAATGGGGTCTGAACTTGCTGAGATTGAGAGGGGGAAAGATCGTGGGGCTGTAGTGGATAGCTCAGTGCAAGTGTCAACCCAGTGTCCTGCAGCAGTGAAAAAGGCAAACTCTATATTAGGGATTATTAGGAAAGGGATTGAGAATAAAGCAACCTATACTGTAATGTCCCTGTCTAGACCTATGGTGCAGCGTCATTTGGAGTATCATGTACACTTCTCATCACCGTATCTTAACAAAGGCATTGCAGAGCTAGAAAACATATGGAGGAGGGGAACCAAGGTGATTAGGTGGGTTCCCTAGGAGGAAAGGCCAAAGAGCCTGGGACTTTTCAGTTTAGAAAAGAGACAACTAAGGAGGGACATGATAGAGATTTATAAAAGTATGCACAGGGTGAAGCGAGTTCATAAAGATACATTTTCCCCCCTTCTCCCAAAACTAGAACTCAAGGACATCCACTTAAACTGATGGGCAGTAGGTTCAGGATGAACAAAAAAAAAATCCTGCTTTACACAGATAGTGATTAAAATGTGGAATTTGCTTCCAGAGGATATAGTGATGTTCAAAGGAATAAATAGCTTTAAAAAGACAATTAGATAGATTTATGGAGGATAAGTCTATCAGTGGCTACTAGCCATGGTGACTGAGGGTAACCTTCACATTTAGAAGACTAAGTCTCTAAATCCCAGAGCCAGGAGGCAACATCAGGGAAAGGCCTTGCCCTCTATGCCCTGTTGTTGACCCTCCATAGTTGGCCACTCTGTGAGACAGGATGCTGGAATAGACAGACCATTGGTCTGATCAGGGCTTTTTTTGAACAGGAATGCAGTTCCGGCTGGCTTGGCATCAGGGGGTGTGACCTAATATGCAAATTAATTCCTGCTGGGCTTTCTCTACCAAAAAAGCCCTGGGTCTGATCCAGTGGACTCTTACGTCCTTATGTGTACACATGCCTAGAATTCTGCTGCTCAACTGTTCTATGCTGTATGAACAAACACTAGAGCACAATTGACAAGGTGCTTGTCCTGCCATCTTGCTGCTACATACAGGGTGGTTTTCTCTTTGCATATCATATGGCGACCACTGCCAATGAAAAAGTGAGGTTATTTTTGTGTTCTCTCCTACTTTTCAACATTATTTTCAATGTTTTTTATCTTTCAGGAGAGATTCTGTCTAAGGTCAACGTTCATTGTCCAGTCTTTGACTATGTTCCTCCTGAACTTATCACTCTCTTCATCTCAAACATTGGAGGCAATGCTCCTTCCTACATTTATCGACTCATGAGTGAGCTCTATCACCCAGATGACCGTGAACTCTGAACTATGGACATAATTTCACATAATGCATTTATACATTTGTTTTCATGAATAAGTAGGTAAATAAACATTAGGCAGCAAAAAAACTTGCTGCCCTCTGACTATGCTTTTCAGTCAGCAAAAGCTCTCCTCTCAAGCTATATGTGTTTGTTTAACTTTATTAAACCACAGAAGATCATTTATTTCCCTGCAGATATTCTGGGAAAACATCACTGTATAGCATTCAACAGCAGATACAACTCAGTAACAGTCTAACTGTAGAAGGAATTACTGGAAGTTAAAGCTACCTTCAGTCTGTTAAATGCCCTAGTGAGAGGCTGCTCTGAGTTATCCACTTTATACTTTTTGAAACAGCAACACCAGCAGGACCTATAAACAGAGGTTTTTGTTTCACTTAGGGAGGGTATTTTATACCTTCAGAAATGGCAACACAGATTATCTCAACGTGCAGAGCAAACTGTTGTGATAATAAGCCCTTTTTGATTCATGACAATTCACACAGAAGCTTTAGCCTGCATTCTATGTTTTCCGATTTGAGTACAACTCATGCTGCAAGTGATATCAGAACACTAGAATAGGCTGTAATATTGCTTGGTCTGTGCAACAGCTGCAATCAAAATTGTGGCCAAGTATGTGGTCCCCTTTTATGACAGCTGCTGCTTCCTCAGAGTAAATGATTAAAAGTCATTCCAAAGCTTTTACTTACACAGTTTTAGTGCAAGATGGAGACCTTCCTTGTTCCCCAGGAAAAAAGAATTTAGTTTTTGCCTCCAATAAGGGCATTTGGGCTGCTTCTTCTATCAGAATTGCTGAAGTCCTTTCTGCTGCTGTGCTTTCAAGGCTGCAAGCTGGGCCCCACCAGTTTGTGTTCCAGAGGAAGCGCTGCTAGAGAAGAGATGCTTGGAACTAAAGCAGCACTGAGACAGGACTTATGTTTTCCCAGTGAGATCCTTTTCTTTCCTAAAGCGCTGCCAGGCTTTAGCCATTCTTCTTAGTTTAGCCAGATTAGGTTTAGGCTGGAGGAAGAAAAGAACATTTAATGATACACCATAGGCCTCAATTGAGAGAATATAATCCAATGACTGTGATTGTGTTTCTATACAAACGGATATTCATGCTAAGAACACAATCAGAGTTTATGCACAATAAATGAGAATCTGTGCCATACAAATATATTCCTTCCCAAAAATAATTTGTACAGGTGATAATTTAGAAGATATTGGATTTATATCCCGCCCTTCACTCTGAATCTCAGAGTGGCTCACAATCTCCTTTATCTTTGTCCCCCACTCTCCCAGCAGCTGCCCTTTCAAGGACAAGCTCTGCAAGAGTTATAGCTGACCCAAGGCCATTCCAGCAGGTGCAAGTGGAGGAGTGGGGAATCAAACCCTGTTCTTCTAGATAAGAGTCTACACACTTAACCACTACACATTGATTTCTTGCACATACAAAATTAAAGCAAAAGCAGAGAACCCACAAGGACTTGGGGGAGGCACCTCATTTTCCCTTACTCCGTTTTTTCGCTTCTGTAAGCCCCATAGCCTCTCTCCTTTTTCTGCTTCCTTCTCTACTTCCCCCTAGCCAGCCAGCCTCCATTTATCTTCAGTGTTCTCTCCTTCCCTGCTCCAACAGCCTGTACCAAGGAAAACTTACACAGTGGGGAACCTGCAAAGACTTGCTGGGGACATCTCATTTTCATGTATATCTCCTTTCCCACACAAATTCCTCTTTCTTTTTGGCAACCACCCATATGTTCAATTTTTATTCTCCCCCCTGAGGACTCAAAACGGCTTACATTGGTTTCCTCTCCTCTATTTTGTCCTCAAAACAACCTTGTGAGGTAGGTTAGGTTGAGTGTGTGTGACTGGCCTAAACTCACCAAGTAAACATACACAACAGAGTCAGGGCTCAAACCTGGATCTCCAAATCCTAGTCTGTAACTCTAACCACTATACCACACTGACTTCAGTGGGGTGGCTGCTGTGGAATGGTAACAAGCAGTTATTCCTGGCTAAGTCATGCAGTGTGGGTGGTATCAAGGCATTTGCTGGTTGCTGCCAGGCCTGGCTCAATGAGTCCTTCCTCAAACGTCAAAACAGCCCTGAAAATGGCCCTGCACCTCCCCCTGCCTTTTGCTGACAAAAACCAAGGCTTGAAGGCAGCAACTGTATTACCAGTTGTTTTGCAGAACTGGGTACCAAGATTGGTGGATGAAAACACCCTACAGACTATAAATTGTAGAAAGTCTCAGAACAACCAGCAAATTCCACAGAACAATCAGCACAGTCAACAACCATCTTCCTTATCTTCACACCCCTTCCAACCCTCCCAGCAATTAACACAGAACAATGGTCACATTCAACAGCCAGTTTCCTTATCACTACCCTTCCAGGAAGCCCCACCAAACAATGGGCACATCCACAAACCAATTGCCCTTTCATCACACCCCCTCCAGCCTAGAAATAGCAGCTCTCCAGCAGCCCTGGCCCCACTCAATGCACAGCAGCCAAGAAGGTCTGAGCGCCTGCTCCGGCTGCAACGCCACTGAGGATGTTCTCTGCAGCTGAGAATGAAACGTCTGGAAGGAAAACTTTCTCCAGTAGAACACGGCACTTGATCCTGAAAGACTCTACAAACCCTACTGAGTCATATTGTCCGCCATGACACTATGCATCTTCTAGTTTACTTACTTGTAAGTTATCCTATAAGAAATAAGGTGAGGATCTTTTTATACCACATAAGTACAGAGACATTTTTCAACTAGGGTCTTGCCTGCACGATATCCTTACCAACTTAGATGGTCCACTTGGAAAAAAGATCTTTTCAGGAAACATCATACTTCATTATCCTTTTCAACTTAATTAAACATTTTCAGTAAGCCAAAAAAACAGTATTCTCTGTTTCTGCACTCCTACAAGTTTAAAAAATATGGGAAAGGCCCTCAGTTAACTATTATCTCTGCGGCATGAAGAACATGTTGCTTTTAAACGTTCAGTTGTTGGGAAGTATGGGATCTGCACATGACAAACACACTCAGTTAAAGCATCCTGTGCATTTTTATCAGCTTCACAGCATGTACCTGACTTTCCTGCTGCAAGTGAGCTGTGTCTGCAAGAGGTAGCATGGAGGGTCTCCCGTGAGCACACTGGAAGGGCAACTGACAACAGGACAGAGTTTTCATTAGCTGGCAGCTCTCCTCAAAAGTCAATGTGTCATTAAACTTAATAGCACCTGCAAGAGAGGGGGAAAACACGGAAACTGAAGTTCTGCAAGCAGGGGAGGTTCCCTCCTAGCTATGAAGCTGAATAAAAGGAGAGGAGCCTGGCCTTCCCACACTTAAAAACACAAGAGTTGTCTTGCCAGATCAGATTTATAAGTCAGACTTAGATATCTCCTTTCCCAATGTCTGGTATTCAGAGATACATTCCAAAAATAATGGAAGATCCACATAACGAAAACACAACAAAATCATGATGTTATACTTCCAGATTCTTCTGTGTCAGAAATGCCTGTGGTGAAACAGTCCCCACAGGCAGCTTTGTTGGATTTACCACAGGGAACATGGAATTTACTGAGCTGGCCCAGGTTCCAAACTGCTTGACCCTAATGGTAGAATGATGTTTGGGGTACCTATTTTGCCACAATCTATACCACTGCATTTAACAAAGTTATCCTTGAGCTGTCTGAAAGGGCTAGAAAGTGTGCTGTGAAAAAAGTCAAGTATATTCCTTACCATGGCAAGCCTGGGAAGCCAAAACCTTCTGAATTGTTAGAGGTAGTGTTCCTCGTGCTCCTCCTGTGGTCTGTAGTAACTGAAAGCAGAAAGACATCATTGCACTTCTCAAAAATTATTAATAAAGCATCCAACAATTAGAGATAGTTCCTGTGCCACACACTGCGGCTACTGTGGCAGTACTGTTTTTAGCACCCCCTGTGGAAGCAGCTGAACTAATAGGCTTCTGTCTCTTTCCTTGGTGAAAGCTAGGGAGGAGGGAGTGGGGCTCACCATTGCTGTCTTGTCTACAATCCCCCAAACATCCTGCGGCTGTCTCGTCTCTATCAGTGATTCTGTTACACAGACTAAGAGAGCATATACATGTCATCCGTCAAATATGGAAACATAAATCTGAATCCTATGCCCACCTGATTTAGAGTCACAACAATTCATGTGGCATGAAGAATGTTTATTTTACTTTCTCTAGCCAGTTTGTAAGAACTATTTTATCATTTTACTCTTTTTACTCCTTTCTGTTGATTGTTCTTTATTGTACTTGTTTTGGAAGCTTCTCTCCTGCCTGACTACATTTTACAATCCTAAAGAAGGCAGTAAACTTCCTGCTATCAGTGGGCCAGAGTAAACATTAGCTTTGAAATATCTAGATCCTCTTGCCCAACAATAACAACACTTAACATTTATATAGTGCTTTCAGCATTCAGATATTTCACACATATTATTTTGTTGTAATCTTTACAAGGTGAAAAGACAAGTGCTATCTGCCTGGATCGGGGTAGCAAGGAGGTTGTCTGTAAGGTGCTGGAATGGATTCTCCAACAGTGCAAATTCCAGCTCCAGGAATGTGTCAAATGAGATCGGCGAAACAAAATGATGGGGAGGATTACTTCCCTGCCCCCTTTTTTCAAACTATAGTCCAAGTCTGGACTGAAGACTCCTGTTGCTGCTATTCACAAAGGAAAAACATGCTGGAGATTCAGTCTTGTCTGAAAGATTCTAAACACAAACTCAAATATGTATTCCTGCAATAGGAAGGTAATGTGGAAGTCTATCCAATTCAGAGCTCTTCTTTAAAAGATAACATACCTCAACTTGTTCTCGAATGAACTCCTAAAATAAAATGGCAAAAAGATGCAAATCAGTCTAATGCAGGTGTGTTCATCTTCACAATTATCAGTCATCCATCCATAACAGTGGTTATCATAACCTCAGATAACAAGCATTTCAGGATATAATCAATCTGTATATGTCACATGGAAGATATACTATAATATACCAGCAGACAATATCAGGGGAAAGTATGTGGATGAAATCAAGAAGAGCTCACAAACACAATATTAAAGTGCTTGTCCCCTTCAAGTGAGTGTAACCAGCATCTCAAAGGAAATATGTGAAATCTTACATTATTTATTTAATACAACATTTATATCCCAGCTTTCCTTGTAGTTCAAAGCAGTTGCCTTCAGCTAGCTTGAATAAATTGGAAAGCGCTAAGAGCTGCTACTGCTGCATTACTGCTTGCACAAGTGGAATTGCACTAAGTACACTTTCCACTTAAGCATCACTGGATCCTATCCAACAGATTTCTTGCATCTCCATCTCACCTGCACAATGCTCTTAGCCACAGTCTGTCTTCCACGGCGCAATTCATTGGCTTCTCTCTCTACAAAACACAGTGGCACTTTTCCTACCAGAATCTGCAAGGGACTATTCTCTGGAAAGGATACTTCAAGGCCCCATTCCTCTAGACTTTTGTGGCAGAACCTGCAAATTAAAATTTAAGCATAAGCCCCCAAAATGGAAGATCAGCCCCTGACATTTCCTCTTCTCTGGGTGTTCAAAATCGCAAGCCATAGTTACTACACTTTCTCAAAAACAAAACAGGCTATAGAAAAGGATTTCCCACATCTGTTGAATTCTTTATTCACAAGGAGATGGAATACAAATGCCCTGAGCTTATTTTACAGAGAAAGGATTCTTGCTAATTTGGATACTGGCTTTGATCACAATGAATGAGTTCTGCCTGTGTGGGATAGTCTCTGCTGTGGAGTGTGATTCCTCTTCTGCTAAAACTTCTGTTTGTTAAAGGACCTACTGAAAACCATCATGCACAAACAGAAGTCTTGGTGGAAGAGGAAGCACGTCCACAGCAGAGACTACATAGGGTGCACAGAACTTGTTTACAGATCAAACTGTTCTCCCTTGAAAGGTGGTGTCTGCTTCTGTGGTGGCCCATGTATCATAGAAATATTTTGAAACTAATATAGCAGAATAATAAATTAATGTGCATTTGCCATTTTAATTACAATTGTATTACAATACAGTCTAAACAAATAAACAGAGTAAGAAAGAAAAATGTGTTGATTTGGACGGATTGCAGTTTTGCTATAAAGCAAAGAATACAAGGATCTTATTGATAAATCTGAAACTAGGTTGAGAAGTATTTGCCCAAGGCCTATACAATAACAGTATGAGGAAGAAAGTTAGAGTCCAGTAATACTTTTAAGACCAACAAAGTTTTAATAATAATAATAATAATAATAATAATAATAATAATAATAATAATAATAATAATAATAATAATAATAATAATAATAATAAATTTTATTTATACCCCGCCCTCCCTGCCGAGGCAGGCTCAGGGCGGCTTACAGAACATGGCAAAAGCCATGTTAAAACAATAAAACAAGATAATACAATTCAATACAATTAACAATTAAATATTTAGTCTAATCTAATAGTGCTACTATCTCAGTTATATTAATGATGGCGTGATGTTTATTCCAAGTTCCATCTTAGAAAGCTAGCCGGAAGAGAGCGGTTTTGCATGCCCTACGGAATTCACTAAAATCCTGTAGGGCCCACACCTCTTCCAGCAGCTGGTTCCACCATTGGGGTGCCTTTATAGAGAAGGCCTGTTCTCTAGTTATTTTTAATTTGGCCTCCTTTGGCCCAGGTACTTCCAGAAGGTTTTGTGAGCTGGATCGTAGTGCTCTCTGGGGAACATATGGAGAGAGGCGGTCCCTAAGGTAGGCAGGTTCTTGGCCATATAGGGCTTTAAAGGTAATAACCAGCACCTTGCAACGAACTCGGTATACAATTGGCAGCCAATGCAGCTCCCGCAGCCTAGGCTGCACACACCGGGGTAGGCCCAATAGCAGTCTGGCTGCTGCATTCTGCACTAGCTGCAGTTTCCGAGTTCGGCACAGGGGCAGCCCCATGTAGAGGACATTACAGTAGTCTAGCCTCGAGGTGACCATTGCATGGATCACTGTTGCCAGGTCATTGCGTTCCAGGAAGGGAGCCAACTGCCTCACCCACCTAAAATGAAAGAAGGCGGATTTGGCAATGGCTGCTATCTGGGCCTCCATTGTCAGGGAACATTCCAGTAGCACTCCTAAGCTCCTGACCCTGTGCAGTGACGCACCGTCAAAAGCTGGAAGGGAGATCCCCGGACCACAGAGGCCTAGGCAAAGGACCTCTGTCTTCGCTGGATTCAATTTCAGCCCACTCGACCTAATCCAATCTGCCACAGCTTGCAATGCCCGGTCCAAATTTGTAGGGACATCGGCAGCTTGGCCGCCCATCAATAGATAGAGCTGGGTGTCATCCGGGCAATCTGGGCAAGGGGGCGCATATAGATGTTAAATAACATCGGGGAGAGAACTGCCCCCTGAGGCACCCCACAATTAAGTAGGTGTCTCTGGGACAGCTCTCCCCCAATCCCCACCCTTTGTCCCCGGCCCTCCAGGAAAGAGGAAAGCCACTGCAAGGCTAACCCCTGAATCCCTGTGTCGGCGAGGCGGCGGGTCAGCAGCCGGTAGTCGACCATATCGAACGCAGTCGAAAGGGCTAACAACAGCAATACTGCCGCACCGCCTCGGTCCAGATGTCGCCGGAGATCATCCATGAGGGCGACCAATACTGTCTCTGTCCCATGGCCCGGGCGGAAGCCGGACTGGAATGGATCTAAAGTGGAAGTGTCATCCAGGAAACTCTGTAGCTGCAACGCCACAGCCTTCTCTATGACTTTGCCCAAAAAGGCCAAGTTTGAGACTGGCCGGTAATGAGCCAATTCGGCCGGATCTGATGTAGCTTTTTTCAGGAGGGGGCGGACCACTGCCTCTTTCAGAGGGATTGGAAAAGAACCCCCCGAAAGAGATCTATTTATGATGTCCCGTATAGGACATCTCAGCTCCTCCTGGCAAGCTTTAATTAGCCAGGAGGGGCACGGGTCCAGATCGCAAGTTGTTGGGCGTGCAGTAGAGAGGATTCTGTCAACTTCCTCTAGGCCGAGCAGGTCAAAATGGTCCATAGTCAAACCAGAAGACAGGCACGGAGCCTCGAGTTCGCATACTGTATCTAATATGGCAGGGCAGTCGCGGCGGAGCGACTGGACTTTGTCTGCAAAAAATTTCGCAAATGCCTCACAGCCTATCTCTAATTCCTTAACATTTGGTTTGCCTTGTGACAATGTAGTAATGTTCCGAATTGTCCTAAACAATTGTGCCGGGCACGAATTTGCAGACGCAATCTTAGCCGCAAAGTACGTTTTCTTTGTGGCCTTGACTGCCATCTCATAGGACCTCATAAACTTCCTATAAGATGCTCTAGTCGCTTCGTCACGAGTACGCCGCCATTGCCTCTCTAGCCGTCTGAGGCCCTGTTTCAGCTGGCGTAGTTCTGGGGTATACCACGGCGCCAGCTTAGTCCGAGGTTGCAAAGGGCATCGAGTTGTGATCTCATCAATGGCCCTGGAGAGCCGGCTATGCCAGGTCTCAACCAGGTCATCGAGGGAATCACCAGAGGGTCAGAGATCCCGCAGAGCCATTTGGAACCGTTCCGGATCCATCTGGTTCCGCGGGCAAGCCATAATGCGCTCGTTGCCTAGACAGGTTTGGCATGGAGCATCCACACGAGCCCTGAGGGTGAGGTGGTCCGACCATGGCACCACTTCTGCGATTATATCGTCCACCATAACCCCGGCCGCAAAGATCAGGTCTAACATGTGCCCGGCCTGGTGCGTGGAAGATGTAACAAATTGAGAGAGCCCTAGCGTCGCCATGGATGACACTAGGTCCGTCGCCAAACTGGAGGCCGGGTCATCAGCATGGACGTTGAAGTCACCCAGGATCACCAGCCTTGGGTGCTCCAATGCCCAGCCTGCCACAGCCTCGAGCAGGGACAGTAAGGCGCTGGCTGGTGCGCTAGGCGAATGGTACACCAGCCAAATCGCCAACTTCCCACGCCAGACCGGCACATTCAATGCCTTCGATCTTTGGGGCCGGGAGCACCCTAGAGGAGTAAGCCTCTCGTATGAACGCCACTCCTCCCCCCGCCCGCTAATCCGCGATTGGTGAAAGACTGAGTAATCCGGGGGAGCTGTTTGTGAGAGGGCCACCGTATCTCCCTCTTGAACCCAGGTCTCAGTCACGCAAGCCAGATCCATGTCCTGCTTGAGTAAAAACTCTCGGAGGACAGAGGTCTTATTATTAATGGACCTGGCATGCAAGGTATATGCTTTTGTGGGCACACACACACTTCTTCAGATACAATGAAATGGGAGAAAAGCATTCAAACTTATATTCAGGGTTGAGGAAGAAAATGCTTATGTATGTACATGCCAACAAGTTGTAACTGATTTATGGTGACCCCAGCAATGGCTTTCAAGGGAAGTAAGAAGCAGCTTTGGTTTGTCATTACCATCCCTGTAGAGTCTTCCTTGGTAGTCTCCCATCCAAGTACCAACTTAGGCTCTACTTAGCTTCTACTTAGCTTCCAAGACCCAGGAAGACTGGGCTATACCACACTGTTTTTCTCCCAGTAAAAAAACTTGTCAAAAATCAATTACCCCAATATTCACAACGCATAATTTAAGGATTCTCATTTTTTGGGAAAATCTCTGAATAACAGGATTTTACATTTTCCTTGGGCTGTTAAATATATTGGGGCATTTCACATGAAGATTTTCCCACAGGTTGGGTGCTGAAATGAAGGGGCATTTCTCTAGTCTTCTTTACAACGTCTTTTTTCCATTTGTTGTCCCTTCTGTGGTTTCCTCATTGTTTCTCCATGAATTCGTAAACAATTTTTGATCTGATCTGAGAAACACAAAGGAATAACAAAGAAACCACAGAAAGACAGCAAATGGAAATCATGTTGTAAGGTAGTTCAGAGAAGAATCATGGCAATTGGCACCCAAATAACAGGAAAATCTCTAGGTGCTCTTATTTAAAGCCTTTTCTCTAGTGCTTAACTAGACATCCCTCTGCCCACGTGAACTTATTGTACTATCTTCGGAAGGCAGAATGAACAATTAATCCCCCCTCTTTTTTCCTGACATCCATTTAAACATTAGAAAGCTGACAACATGCTCCCCGACCCTTCTTTTCAGTCGGCTTTCCAGAGCTTCTTTCCAACGACTAACTCTCTTGGCCCTTCGTTTTTCTCTTTCACACTGCAACTGATGAACCGCCTAATCTTTCCAGCACATACTGGGAAAAACTCCAGCACTAGGAAAAACTCCAGCACTGGAACTGAAGATACAGCCAATATATTTAACACTGTGGCTAGTACTAACCATAAGAGCCTTCGCTGCTCCTCTGTTATCTCAATCTCCAGTGGTGGGCACACAGTGGAAGTCAGCAACTTCTTCTTACCTGGTGCTTCAGATTGCTTCTCATAGGAATCTGAGGGCAGAACAAATGCATTGGGTTTTTTTTTTTAACAAGCATACAGGAATCATCCTCAATGTCTGTCCCCAGCATATCTCTTAAGTTGGGAACACAGCACATGTATGCAATAAGAAATAGTCACATTCTCTGGCAACTGATAATAAGAAACAGAAATAGAAATATTCTCTGCCTTCAGTAACACACACAGATTCCCAGCCAGTGTCAATTGCAGTCATCCTAATAAGCAACATTTATTACAACATTTCCTTCAACAAATGACCACCTCACAATACAACAGTGTGAACTATTAGAAGTGTGTGACTCTCTTACTAAACTCTTCAACAAACACTTCCCTCAGTCCCAGAGGGCATTTCACATTCTTTAGCAGTTATGCTGCCAAGTCACAACTCAGAGCAGTTTCTCTTGGACTCTTCTCTGTTGGAAATTCATAGCTCTTGTTGACAAAGAGGTCAATGAACTGTTACATGCACAATGGACTGCTGCTGAGTATTATAAAGTTCTGGCCAGAATTTCCTAAGGCTTGAAGCAGCTGCATCCCTTGTAGGCAGTTTAAGCAATTTGCATTATGCTAAAAATATGATGCATAAAGAGGGAACAAAAGAAACCAGTAGACACTTTGCTGTCGCTGGGGGGAGGGTGCACTGGTCATCCCTGAGCAAGTACTAAATCAAACTAATGCCATATTTCCATTCTCTGCAATTAATTACATGGTCCTCACAACTAATCAGATAGTTTGTACTTCCACCATGTGCTTTTCTCAGGAATGAAGACACTATGCTCCCTTAACTGAACCTGTACCTGTGATAAGCTGCTCAAGACGGATGCGCTCATGGATGGCATGTTGATCCACCAGCACAAGTAGTTTTCCATCTGGAAATGTGAAAAAAGGAGATCATCACCTTTATTTCTACTATACTTTTTTGTACAAATGTATTACAGTTTTCATTTTACTTTATTCCCACCTTGTGAGGTTATGCTAGGATGAAAGAGAGAGAGTTATCCAAATCAAACTCCACATGTCAGGGATGTAATGTGCAAAGCTACCCCCCTCTACTAGTACAGGAAAAAAACCCATGTATTTAGGGTTTTTTAATATATTTGGGATCTTAAACCTGTGTATAACAAGGTCCAAATTCAGATCAATGCCAGGAAAAACAAGGGGAAAAGGACTCTTAAACAAGGGAAACAAGGGAAAAAACTCTTAATCAGAAAGGGTTTTTATTAACAACAAAAGAGACTAAATTAATCTATGCAAATAGAAAAATGGCAATGAAAAACACAGAAAGGAAAGAGCAATGCAGTAAGTTACACACAAGAATCTTTCCCTAGTAAAAACTGTCAACCTAGTGGAGAATAAAATTAAAAGAAGGAAAACAAGAAATATGAGCCTACTCCTGGAGAGAAGTGGGGGTGGAGTTTGTCCTCAGCAGTGAGGAAGGAGTGTTAGGGGAATACACTGACCGGGCAGGGGAACACAACATGGAGGCAGGTCTGTGAAGCAGAGAAAGTGAGAGGCCAACCGAGAGGCTGAGGCAACAGGATGCATTCCAAACCAGCTACATAAATGAACTGCGGGTTATTCTTTACACTTTTGCCAGGATTAATGAGGGGATGGGATGTTTGCATTGGAATGTGGAAAAAATAAAAATTCAATGTTTTAAAGATGAGCCAGCCTGAAAGGAAATTCATATCTGTATTGTGGAAAGCAGTATTCCCCTTGTGCCATGAGAATATCAAAAATGTTCCCTTGATGAGATCTGAAAGTTAAATAGGTAACTATCTGTGACTGGGCACTTATCATGATTGAGGAAGGGCAGGAATCTTCCTGTCCAGTCACTGAGACAGCTGAGAAATTGTCAGAATAGGTCCATTGCTTATTGTTTGGAAAGTTTGGGTGTTTGGAAAGTTTGAGTCATTAGTTAGGATCAAATTATCTGGGAAGACAGATAAAGATGGGTAACCAAGTTAGTGTGTTTGTAGCAGTAGCAAAGTCCAGTAGCACCAGGGCCGGTGCTAGGCTTTCTGGTACTGTAGGCTGGGAGGGCAGGGGCTGCCCCCTCCCTCCTGGGCAATTTAATTCATGTGAGAGGGCACCCAAGAGCAGCCACTGCCTTCCCTGTGCCAGTGAAAGGTCCCGCCAATCAGCTGATCACAGGGTCTTTACATCACCCGGGAGACCTGCACCTGCTTGTAGGCACTCTCCCAATCATGCAGAGGCACCAGCTGAAGCAGCTGTGCTGGCCTCCCCCTCCATTTAAAGAGCCCACCGACCAGCTGGTCTGTGGGGTCTTTAAATCCTGCAGGAAGGCATGTGTGGCTGCTCCTGCTGCTCTTCTCATATGATTTGAATTGCCAGTGGGGGTGGGGTGGCGTAAGATCATCTAGTGGGCACACTGGCCCTGAGTAGCACCTAAAAGACTAACAAAATTTGTGGCACGTAATGAACTTTCATGAGCCACTGCTCTGTTCTTCAGATGGGAAGAGGCTCCAAGGGCCTTGGTGGAAAATGGTCCCCTAATGAACCTCTTTTAGGGTGGGTATTTGCATGACTGATATAGGAGTTGCCCTGCATCAGAGGCACAGTCAGGATTTTAAAAGTTGGGGCTTTTTAAAAAGTCGGGGACACCCTTTCCCATCCACTACAGGGCTTGCCACTTCTCAAAAGCTTTCTGGGGTAGGAGCAAAAGCCGGAGGCTCTGAAAGTGGCCAAGTTGAAGCAGCCAACCCTAAAACTTTGGAGTCAAAAAGGGACTGCGCTTTGTGTGCAAACAGGGGGGTTTCCTTCCACTTCCCTCTCCCCCACCCTGGCACTTTGCAGCCAGAAGGGTGTCAGTATTATGGAAAGACAATGCAGTTTCTAAGCACATGCTGGAAAAGTGAAAGTAACTGATCTGTCAGATAGATCATCTAGGTGACAGGAGGTGGCTGCTTGCCAGATTGCATCAGCCTGGACAATGTCAGCATGACTCAGCAGCAAGCTGATTGGTCACCTGGGGAGATGAATTGTATAAATGTACAGAGACACTTTACTGTGTGTGGGTTATGTATGGTGGAGTTGCAGCGGAGCATTCTGTCAGTTTGGAGAGTGGAGGTGTAAATAAATTGTATATAGTAGTTTTACCACTGCTGTGTGCAAGCCTTCATTCTTTGCGTCACCTAAGACCACCCTCGCCAAACACAGGCGCATCAACAGGGTTATGGGCCCAGCACGCTTCCGCTGCGCCTGTAAGCTCTGAGAGAGGTGGTGAAGAAGGACGCTGAGGTGCTCCAGAAGCTGTCTTGGAGGAGAGGACCAGCAGTGGCTGAACATCGGAGGCTGAGCAGGATGGCTACAGCAGCAGCTACTGTCCTGGTGTATAAACTAACTACCACCAACTACAATGTTTGGTCGTTGAGGCTTGAGCATTTCCTCAGGCGAGAGGGGCTATGGGACTGTGTGTCTGCTCCTCCCAAGGATCCCACACCGGCAGAGACCGTCCAGGACCAGAAGGCTCTTGCCACAATCATCCTGAGTGTGTCTGACGACCAGCTGGTGCATGTTCAAGGGCACCAGAATGCGAAGGAGGCTTGGGAAGCCCTCAAGGCCGTGTATGTCCAGAAGTCAGCAGGCTTGCTGATATCTCTAACTCGGAAGCTGTACAGGAAACGAATGCTGGCCAGGGAGTCGATGAGGGACCACCTCGACGGTATGTCTCTGTGTTTCCAGGAGTTAGAGCAGTGGAGGAGAGCTATGCCTGATGAGGACAAGGTCTACCTAATCCTCAGCTCTCTGCATGAGAGGTTTGACATGCTCTTAATGGCGTTTGAGGGCCAGGATGCAGATACTGACTTTGCCGTACATAATGGGAAAGCTCCTGGCTGAAGACCAGAGGCAGCTGTAATGCAAAGAGCAGGCTGACCATGACCGGAGGGAAAAGCCGACGGAGTGTAAGCAGAAGCCTGGGAGAGTCGTTTCCAGCTGGCAGGCAGAGCCAGAGGAGAGAGCTTTACAAGTTAAAAATAAAAAATGTTACATCTGCGGGCAAGCCAGGCATTTGCGGAGGAGTTGTCCCCAGCAAAGGAGAGGCCAGCAGCCGTCTTCAAGGACGCAGCAAGCAACTCTGGTGAGAACTGGCTCAGGGCTACAGAGTGTGCCATGGATTATAGACTCTGGAGCAATGCAGATGTTTTGTTGCAAGGAGGAACTGTTGCAGGACACTTAGCTGGCAAGTCTAAAAACTGTAAGCCTAGCAGACGGCTGGGAGGCTGACGCGCTTTGCCAAGGCACGGTGCATTTTTCAGGACTAAAGCATACCTTTGCTAATGTACTGTGTGTGCCAGCTTTGGAGACAAGCTTGTTAAGCGTCTCAGTGTTAGCAGCAGCTGGTTTCACAGTATTCTTTGATGTTAATGGCTGTAAGATACTGAAAGAAGGTAAACTGTTGGAAAAGGGCGTATTGAATGAAAATGTTTATGTATTAGACCAGACGGTGGGAAGGGCACAGACAGTGTGGAATAAGCAACCCCACAGTAGGTGCATTCATAGATGGCACAGACATCTGGGTCATGCAAGATTTAATACCATCAATAAGACACTAGCCATATTGCAAGGGGAAAAGGTTGATGCATGTAATGTGTTCCTAGACTGCAATATATGTAAAGAGGCAAAGTCCAAAGCATTCCCAGTAGCTAAAAAGATGACTGCGTGTCCGAGAGGCCACTCCAATTAGTGCATGCAGATGTGGTGGGGCCGTATGCACCCAGTGTATCGAAGAATAGATATGGTTTAATCATAGTGGACGACTACAGTCGCTTTGCGTGGGTGTATGCAATTAAGCAAAAATGTGATGTGTTTCCAACCTTCCGGTACTGGGCAAAAAGAGTACAAAGGCAGTTAAACTGCAAAATAGCAGCTCTCCAAAGTGATATGGGGAGGTGAATTTATTGGCAAGCAGTTTGAAGCTTGGCTAAGAGAGGAAGGCATTAATCACCGAGTTGCCAACGTCTCCTCTCCAGCCGAAAATGGTGTTGTGGAGCAAAAAGGAGGCACTTTACAAACCATGTGTCATCCCTACTGGCAGACAGTGCACTCAAATTGGCATATTGGGGAGAAGCATTGAAAACAGCTTGTTTTGTTACTAATAGATTATGGACTCAGGCTCTGGATGATATACCATACAGAGTACTGTATGGAAAAAAGCCAAACCTTGACTACCTTAGAATCTTTGGGTCTAAGGCGTGGGTGAATATTCCTCTAGACAAGAGGAGGAAAGGGGGAGCCAGAGCCAGAAAGCTATTATTTGTAGGCTATCAGAATGGCATGAAAGCATATTGGTTTGTGGACACAAATGATATGGTAAGGCTGAGTAGAGCAGCTTCATTCTGTGAGGATGAAAACTGGTCTAGAATTCATGCCAATGAAATGCCTAAGAGTGTTGAGTTACAGCTATCTCTACAAAGTGAGGAGGGGCAAAGGGATGCAAATAGAGAAGCTCCCTCACTGAGACAGAGAGAGGAAATAGTTGGCAGTTCAGACATTATAAAGCAGGAAAGCTCTGAAAATGTAAGGTGCAAAACGCCTGAGGTCAGAGTGTCTGCTAGAGAAAACAAAGGTATACCACCGAAACGGTATGGCTATAACACTGACATAAACCACGTGCATACTATAGAACCTCAATGCTATGAAGATGTATTAGCTTTAAACAGTCAGGAGCGCACAGGGTGGCTACAAGCCATGCAAAATGAGTTTAATTCTCTGACTGAAAACAATGTGTTTACACCTGCAGAGTTGCCAGCCGGGAAGCATGTAATCGGGTGCAAATGGCTATACAAAATTAAGCGTTTAACTGATGGGCAACTACAGAAAAAGGCAATGCTGGCTGCTACAAATGTATTAATTAAAGAACTAAACTGAGAATGTAACTGCAATAAATAAATTCAGAGTGTCAAACTAATGTATAAGCACCAAAGAATGATGTGAGTGCTGGTAAGCTCAAAGTTGGGAAAAAAGAGTGTGCTATTATACTATAAACTATACGGTATGTGCTCCCATGGAGCGGCCAGAGGAAAAAGGATGAGCCGGGGGAGGCCACATAAGCAAACTGCCAAACTGATAAGAATGCAACTACTGGAACAAAATTAAAGTGCAGAACTAAATGTGTGTGCTAACACAGAGTCACTGAGGCAATATAATAATAAAAGGAAGTAATAATATGAATGGTAATAACTGTACATCTGAAAGCAATGAAAAATGTGAAAGCAATATGTAAATGTAAACTGTGTATTAATGTTACTGTGGAACATGTGTGATATGCAATGTTAAAATATGTTACAGCTATGTGCTATACGAACCTGAGGAGGGGTGTCAGTATTATGGAAAGACAATGCAGTTTCTAAGCACATGCTGGGAAAGTGGAGAGTGGAGGGCAGGCCCATAGCCATTGGGGTCTGTGGGGGCACTGCCCCTGACTTCCAGCAGCCCCCCTCCACATTCCACACAGCTTTCTCTGCCTCCCTCCTCTCTGTCTGCTGCTTTTGCAGCTGCAGTGCACTGTGCCCTGCCCAGATCTCCTGGCTTCGGCTGCCACTGATGATGCTTTGCCAGCTCAGCCATGGCAAAAAAAAAGGAAAAAAGCAGACTGCACCCCAGAGGCCCCCCTGGAATTTGGGGGAGAGCTAATGGAATTTGGGGGCAGTGCCCCCACAGGCCGAATAGCTACGGGTCTGCCCTGCATTCTTTTCTTGGAGTGACTCACTACCTTTTTGAAACTAGTTTAATTCAGGCTCCTTTTACCAAACCTAGGCCTACACAGAAGTGAATGCATATACAAAACGGGGAAACAAGCCATGCCAAAAAGTGGAGTCCTCAGGGGTTGAGGGCCCCAGGGGCTTCAAGACAGAGACTTGGTCATGGTTACCCAAATAATTCTTTTGTTGACTGGAGAACTGAACAAGAGATTTCCCAGTCCAGCACTCTATCCACTACACCATCTACTCAATGTTAGCCAACATTTTACCACTCGACATGATAAATGAATTTACACAGCTTCTCAAGCTACTTTACATGGTCCTGCTCTACTTATCCAGTTCTGAACTGACACCAACAGTGCATTTGCTGGATGGCACTGGTTATTTTTAATAACATTTTTAGAGCTTTGGAAGCAACATATTTTGCAATTTGTATAGCACAATTCACATTGTTGGGGTTTTTAGTTAAGTACTCTTTTTTAAAGATCACAAATCACAATTCAAATCTTGTGCATACTAGCACATCCAAAGCAAATGGCATGGGCTAAAATGGCAAAGAAACAAAAATATTAAGGAAGATGGACCATTGGGCTGATTTGATATTAAAAGTTTAATTTAAAAAGTTTAATCCCTATTAATTTTAAGGGGATAGAACTCTTACCCATCTCCTTGTTTTCACCTGGCCTAGTGTTGATTAAACAAGCAATAAATTTATTGTCCACTTGATTAAGGACCTGTAAAACATGAAAATTAATCATTATTGATTAAAATTTCCAAATATTAACGATATAATCATTCAACAAAAAGACTTTAAAGCTGTCTAAATATCTAACAATTTGTTGTGTAGAGATAGTTGGGCTAGCCTGCTGCAGTCAAAACAACAAAAAGTCTTGTGGTACCTTAGATATTTTATTTATTTATTTATTTATTTATTTGGTGACTTCTATCCCGCCCTTCCCACAAGTGGCTCAGGGCGGCTTACAACAACAATAAAACAATAAAACAGTAAAATCAGAGCAAGTTATTACCTCTAAAATCAGACAATTAAAACCTAAAAACCTTAAAATTAAACATTAAACTATACAGTATAAACACAAAGATCTGGTAGCTACATTATCTCATCAGGCATAGGCTAACCGGAAGAGGGCTGTCTTACAGGCCCCGCGGAACTGAGCAAGGTCCCGCAGGGCCCTCACCTCTTCCGGTAGCTGGTTCCACCACATAGGGGCCATTGTGGAAAAGGCCCTGTCTCTAGTTGCCTTGAGACGCACTTCCTTGGGCCCGGGGATGATGAGCAGATTTTGAGTGCCAGACCTCAGTGCTCTCTGGGGAACGTGTGGGGGGAGACGGTCCCTCAGGTAGGCAGGTCCCAGGCCATATAGGGCTTTAAAGGTGATGACCAGCACCTTGTACCGGACTCGGTATATTATTGGAAGCCAGTGCAGAGCCCGAAGGCCCGGCCGGATGTGCCCCCACCTTGGGAGGCCCAGTAACAGCCGGGCCGCGGCATTCTGCACTAGCTGCAATTTCCGGGTCCGGCACAGGGGCAGCCCCATGTAGAGGGCATTGCAGTAATCCAACCTCGAGGTGACCGTGGCATGGATCACTGTTGCTAGGTCGTCGGGGGCCAGGAAGGGGGCCAACTGCCTTGCCCGTCTAAGATGAAAAAACGCGGACTTGGCAGTGGCCGCTATCTGAGCCTCCATCTTTAGGGACGGCTCCAATAGCACCCCCAGGCTCCTGACCCTGTCCGCTGGCCTCAGCGGTACACCGTCAAAAGCTGGCAGAGGGATTTCCCCTCCCGGTCCCCGACGGCCCAAACAAAGGACCTCTGTCTTCGCAGGATTCAATGTCAGTCCACTCAGTCTGAGCCACTCAGCCATGGCCTGTAGTGCCCGGTCCAGGTTTTCTGGGGCGCAGACCGGTCGGCCGTCCATAAGTAGATAGAGCTGGGTGTCATCAGCATACTGGTGACACCCCAGCCCATACCTTCGGGCAATCTGGGCAAGAGGTCGCATATAGATGTTAAACAACATCGGGGAGAGAACCGCTCCCTGGGGCACCCCACAGTTAAGTGAGCGCCTCTGGGACAGTTCCCCCCCAATCGCGACCCTTTGTCCCCGACCTTCAAGGAAGGAGGAAAGCCACTGCAAGGCCAACCCCTGAATCCCCGCGTCAGCAAGGCGGCAAGTCAGCAGCCGATGGTCGACCGTATCGAACGCCGCCGATAGGTCCAACAACATCAGTACTGCCGAGCCACCCCGATCCAGATGCCGTTGAAGGTCATCCACCAGGGCAACCAACACCGTCTCCGTCCCGTGACCTGGGCGGAAGCCGGACTGAAGTGGGTCAAGGATGGAAGCGTCCTCCAGGAAAGTCTGTAGCTGCCTCGCCACTGCCCTCTCAATAAGTTTGCCCAAAAAGGGCAGGTTTGAGACCGGCCTATAGTGTGCCAATTGGGCCGGGTCTAAAGATGGTTTTTTAAAGAGGGGCCGGACCACGGTCTCTTTAAGGGGCGCCGGAAAAAGCCCTTCCGTTAGGGATCTGTTTATGATATCCCGTATAGGATATCTGAGATCCCCCTGGCAAGATTTAATAAGCCAGGAAGGGCATGGGTCCAATTTGCAAGTTGTTGGGCGGGCAGATGAGAGAATCCTGTCGACTTCCTCCAGGCTGAGGGGGCTGAAACCGTCCAGGATATGAACAACTGATTATGGCATAAGCAGTTAGGAGGCAAAGAAGAAACGAAAGGGGCAGAGGAAAGCGTAACTGAATAGCAAAGCCAGAAGACCCAGCAACAGGACATCAGCATGTTGCATTATTTTGCAGAACAAAGAACAAGTACCAGTCAAAAGAACAACCCACTGAGAGTGGGTACAGATCACCTGTGACAAGCTGGCAAATAATATGAACAGTATATTTAAAACTCTAAAGAGCTTCAGTAACTTTTGTAGTGAATTACTCATTCCTAGTTCTTACTGAGCTCAAGTCTGATAGTGTCAAATCTGCATATCAATACCAATTCAGCAGCTTCACACTGAAGCTGCCCTTGGAAATTTCTTTGCTTAAATATGGCAACTTTTAAATCTGTTACTGAATATCCAGGAGAACAGACAGCACAACCTTAACCATAAACACCCCCCTCTAAGCTCACAATGGATTTATAAGTGCACAACCCTTGTTAGGATTGCACTGTGAAATGTTCATTCACTTGTTTCTGTGTTTTCCTTAGTAAGGTCTGATTTGTGTCCATTTCTTTTCTTCCATAGACACAGTCGAGTTTTGCCAGTATAAATGGCAAAATTTCTGGTACATGATAGCATTTATCACAGAGGATGTGCAAGTGAATGAGAAGATCTGTGGCTGTACCAATCTACAGCTCAACAACAATGAAGACAATGTTATTTTTCTAGTGACAGCTGCAGTAGTACCATTTAAGCATATGCTAGGAAGCTTACCTGCATTGACTCAATCATGTCCTTGGTGAACCGGTAAGGATACAAGATATTATGGATTTTCACAGCAAGGTTATCAGCCTGCCCACTGCTCACATCAAGAGCAACCTATAAAGAATGTAAAAAATCATCTTAGGATGCCCACAGATATGTATGTGTGTGTGTACATACACACACACACACAAAAGACTCAAGAACATGAACAGGAGAAATGGTCTAGTTTTCGCCTGCTGGTAGAAGACCATAATAGAAGGGGGCAGAAGGGGACAAATCTCCTTGGAGAGGGAATTCCATAATCTTGGTGCCACAACAAAAAAGTCCCTTTCTTGGGTTGTCAACTGTCTAGCCTCAGATGGCATGGTTACCCAAAGCAGGGCTTCAAAAATAACCATAGTGGTTGGATACTTAGCTGTTACTCTACATTCTCACTTAATGAAGGTAAGCATATTAAAGGTAACACCTATTGAGGGTGAAGTTACTTGAATACTAAAATCTTTTTAAAAGAAAAATCAATGTCGTCAAGTAAAAAATATTAATGTGCACATAAACACAAATGTTGTACATTTACAAGCACATCTATATTAAAGTTGTTTGGGAATGAGTTCCATTAATCTCAATTTGATTCAGCAGCAAATACTGTAAATATAATAAAAATAAAGACAGTATCTCTCATGAGTAAAAGGAACATAATTTAAAATTACAGTACATAGTCATTAGTTAGTTGGATCCTACAGCTCATTCTGCTGTGCCTGAATTTTGTGTTCCTGTAGTGCAAGGAACTTCCTCCAATGCAAAAAGCTCTTCTGAAAGCAGAGAAGGCTCTAATGTTGGCTAAATATTCTGTAAACCAGAGGAACACACCAGTGTCAGCAGTATGAACTGACATGCAGTAGTAACCACATTCCCATGTAATGTCAAAAGGTAGCAACACACTACTCTGAACTTTTTAATTTCCAGATGGGGGAAAAATATTTTAGAGGGCAGTGCTTTCTCTTCAACTTAAGAGTGTTGGCTCAACAATGTAAGTGGGGCTTACACAAGCACTTTGACTTCCCCGTTTTAAAAAAAACCCTCTAAGCAAAATAGCACTAACTTAACTTAAAATAACTTTAAAAATACAGTGATCATCATTAAAAAAGGCTTGTATACGATTCATGGGAGAGGGGGGAGAATCCCTTGGCACACAAGTCACAACATAATACAAACATTAAATAGTTCCCCCCAAATCATGACTACCTAATACAACTCACCTCTGGGCAGTGAGCAAACACAGGATTGTCCCACTCTGAAAACACAGACTGGAGAGATTCTCCTTGTGCATCTAGAATAGAACACACATACAATCTTAACTTTTTAAGGCTGCTTCACACCTGACATGTTCTCTTGCATAAAAGAAAACTGATTATGCTATCAAGTTTGAAATGCATCTACAAAATTTTTTTCATTGCAAATATACAGACTAGGCACACATTGTACTTTAGAGAGGGGAGGGGAGAAGTGTTTAATTAGATTTTTGGTTATCTCACCAGACACCTTACAACTCAGAATGTCACTGGTAAAACTTGTCTGGTGCATCATTTTGGATCTATATCTGGAAGATGACATCCCTTTTCACAAGCTTTGGGGGCTGCTGATCCTTGCTTAAAGTTACACCCCTACCTATTCTAAAGCAACCTCTCCTACAATAAACTGCAAAGCCACGTCTATCTTCATTGAAGTAACATCACATGACACCATAACATTAGGTATACCATCAAGGGCTCATTGACCAACACATTCCATAATGCGATACCTGCTATCATGTGACAGTAATGCTTTCTGTCATTTACATTGTCAAACTGGACAGTCTCTATGCAAGAGAACAGATGAACATATCAGACATTAAAAAAGAACAAGTGAGCATTTGATTCTCCATGGACACTTAATAATAGAACAAAATAGACCAAAACAAAACTGCTGCAATTCTCTGATACTATCAAATTTGGGCTTAACTTGAGATGGTTAGTTCATTACAAACAATAGTTGTTCTTCCTTACAGGTTTTTATGTAGGTTATTCGGTTATCCTATTAATCCATTTTTTTTGCTGGCAAGATGGCGGCGGTGGAGGAGCCCTAACGCCGGAGCTCCTCGAGACAACAGCTTTTCACCGCCACACAAATAAACAAGCTAAGCTACCTGTGAGTGACTTGCAGTTACAGTTGCAGCTGAGGAAAGTGAGGGGAAATTTCAAGTCCTAGCATCCCGCTTTTCTATCGAAAACCTTCCCGGGTGCTGTGGTGCTGGGCCGCGCCGCGCCGCTCCGAGCCGTGGAGTGGAGTGGAGAGCGGCGGCGGGCGAGGCGAACTGCGTGACTGACAGGGGACGGTGCTCCTAGCCAGCTACGGTGCCGGACTGAGCCGGGCCACGCCAGGGCCGCGGAGTCGGGCCACGCTGGGCCGCGGAGTGAGCGGGGAGCGGCGGCGGGCAACGTGAGCTGCAGCGGCTTGCTGACCTGCTGTGGGGCCGGGCCGAGCCGCACCGCGCCGGGGAACTGGGCGGAGAGCGGTGGGCGGCGTGGACTGCCGCGGGCGGGAGGAGGAGCGAGCCGAGCCGGCCGTGGCCGAACGTGGCGGAGGCTGTGAGGCGGAGGCAGAAACTGGGGAGCCGAGCCGCAGACTTGAGCTGGGGGCCGGAGGAGACCACAGTCAGCTTTGGACGAGCCGTGTGTGGCGACGAAGTTTGGGACGTGTCCCCCCTCCCTTCCCAGTGTGGGAGTGGTTGTGGGGCATTGCGTTGGGACTCGACGGGTGGCCGAAGGGCCCAGATAATATCGAAAGGGGCCGAACTGATTGCTGACCGGGGCGGAGCCTGCGTGACGAAGAAGACGCGGGGGGGCTAACACCCCTCCGGGCCCCCTGAGATTGCGCAGTGGTCGCCCGGGTCCACCGACCGGCCACATAGTCATTATAAGACCATCCCAACGTCCCTCCTATTGAGCTGTCTACTCCTCCTGCACCACTTTAAAGAACAAGCTCCACATGGAGTTCAGCACGCCCGAAGATAAAGACAAAGACTCGAAAATAAGATCACAGCACTTTATAGACTTCAGCACTTTAAAACTACTGCACTTTACTCAATTGTTTACATCCCCTGCACTAACCCCTCACCCCAGCAGATCTAAATTGCCAACTTAATGGCATGATTGGTTTGGTTCTATAGGCTATTTAAGAGGTTGATTATTGGCTAAAGGGAAAGTTGATTAGCAGCAAGTTAATTAGGGTAGAATTTACTGGGAGGGTTTTATAATTAACGAGCTGGGGATCTGAAAATTAATTGGTGGCAAATTAATTAAGGAAAGATTTATAAGGAGGGTTTTTACAATTAATGAGCTTTTAGATTAAATTAATTTGATTTTTAGCTAATGATTGAGAAGTAAGATATGAGTTAATTAAATAGCTATATAGTAATTGGTAGAGTAGTTTAATTAATTTAGATAAATAGATAGATCGACTGGAAGGAGAGGTGAGGAGAAGAGGGTAGCTTTAACGGTTCCACCGGACTAGGGAACATTAACAAAAGATGACAGGCCTAGGGATTCCAGTACTCCTGGGGAGGGGAAGATACGACGGTGGGACGAGGCAGAATTATAAGGGAAGGAGATCGAGACATAATAGTGATCGACCCCCTTCCAGCCTCCGTCCCATCCCGACGGTGACAAGTAGTAAGGCCAGGTTGAATTACTCGCCTCCGTCACTGGTGCTATGCAACGCCAGGTCCATTAATAATAAGACCGCTGTCCTGCGAGAATTTTTGGCTGAGCAGGACATGGACCTGGCTTGCGTGACCGAGACCTGGGTGCGTGAGGGGGAGACGGTAGCTCTCTCCCAGACCGTTCCCCCGGGATACTCGGTCTTCCACCAGTCACGGACTAGCGGGCGGGGGGGAGGGGTGGCACTTCTCATACGAGAGGCTTACTCCTTCAGGGCTCTTCCGGCCCCAGAGATTCCAGGCATAGAATGTGTCGTCCTGATGTGGGATGTTGGGGAGGGGTTGGCGATCTGGCTAGTGTACCGACCGCCTAACGCACCGGCCAGCGCCTTACCGTCCCTGGTGGAGGCTGCGGCGGGCTGGGCGTTGGAGCACCCAAGGCTTTTGGTCTTGGGTGACTTCAATGTCCATGCTGACGACGCGGCCTCCAGCCAGGCGACGGACCTGGTGTCATCCATGGCGACACTAGGACTCTCCCAGGTTATTACAACGCCCACTCATCAGGCGGGGCACATGTTGGACCTGGTCTTTGCAGCCGGAATATCAGTGACTGATATTGCAATGGAAGCAGTGCCATGGTCAGATCACTTTGCCCTTAAGGCTCGTATGGGGGTGTCACCCAAAACCTGTTTAGGCGGAGAGCGAATTTTAGCTCACCCGCGGAGCCTGATGGACCCGGAACGGTTCCTAACGGCCCTTCGGAACACCTGGCCTACTGGCGACTCCCTGGATGATCTGGTAGAGTCCTGGAACGATGGGCTCGCCAGGGCTATTGAGGAGGTCGCACAAAAGCGCCCTCTGCGTCCCCGCTCGAAGCCGTCGCCCTGGTTCAACCAGGAGCTGCAGCAACAAAAGCGAGGACTCAGACGACTGGAGAGGCAATGGCGGCGTACTCGAGATGAAGTGACCCGAACATCTTAAAGAGAGAATTTAAAAGCCTACGAGATGGCAATCAAAGCCGCAAAGAAAGCGTTCTTTGGGGCTAAGATTGCGTCTGCAACTTCGTGCCCGGCACAATTGTTCGATATAATTAGAGGACTTATAATGCTGCCGCAAGGCAGACTAAATTCTATTGAATTGGAAATAGGCTGTGAGGCTTTTGCGAAATTTTTTGTGGACAAAATCGCGTCACTCCGCCCCGACCCCCCTGCCAACTTTGAGACAGTTAGCGAAATCGAGGCCCCAAGCCTGTCTTCGGATTATACGCTGGATGGCTTCGACCCCCTCAGCCTGGAGGAAGTTGACAGGATTCTCTTATCTGCTCGCCCAACTACTTGTAAATTGGACCCATGCCCTTCCTGCCTTATTAAATCCTGCCAGGGTGACCTTAGATATCTTATACGGGATATCATAAATAGATCCCTGACGGAAGGGCATTTTCCAACGCCGCTCAAAGAGGCAGTGGTCCGCCCCCTCTTAAAGAAACCATCTTTAGATCCGACCCAATTGGCACACTATCGGCCAGTCTCAAATTTGCCCTTTCTGGGCAAACTTATTGAGAGGGCAGTGGCGATGCAGCTACAGACTTTCCTGGAGGATGCTTCCGTCCTTGACCCATTTCAGTCCGGCTTTCGCCCGGGATACGGGACGGAGACGGTGCTGGTCGCCCTAGTAGATGACCTTCAACGGCATCTGGATCGGGGCGGCTCGGCGGTGCTGATGCTGTTAGACCTGTCGGCTGCGTTCGACACGGTCGACCATCGGCTACTGAAGGGCTGCCTCGCCGACGCAGGGATTCAGGGGTTGGCCTTACAGTGGCTCTCCTCTTTCCTGGAAGGTCGGGGACAAAGGGTCGCAGTTGGGGGGGAGCTGTCCCAGAGGTGCACTCTCGACTGTGGTGTGCCCCAAGGGGCAGTCCTCTCCCCGATGTTATTTAACGTCTATATGAAGCCTCTTGCCCAGATTGCCCGAAGGCACGGGCTAGGGTGTCACCAGTACGCTGATGACACCCAGCTCTATCTACTGATGGACGGCCAGCCGACCCACGCCCCAGAAAATCTAGATCGGGCATTACATGCCGTGGCTGAGTGGCTCAGACTGAGCGGGCTGAAGCTTAATCCCACGAAGACAGAGGTCCTTTGCCTGGGTCGCCGCAGCCTGGGAAGGGGAATCCCCCTACCAGCCTTTGACGGTGCGCCGCTGGTAGCGGCAGACAGGGTCAAGAGCTTGGGGGTGTTATTGGAGCCGTCCTTAAAGATGGAGGCTCAGATAGCAGCCGTTGCCAAGTCCGCGTTTTTTCACCTTAGGCGGGCAAGGCAGTTGGCCCCCTTCCTGGAGCGCGACGACCTAGCAACAGTGATCCATGCTACGGTCACCTCGAGGTTGGACTACTGTAATGCCCTCTACATGGGGCTGCCCCTGTCACGAACTCGGAAATTGCAGCTGGTGCAGAACGCCGCGGCCCGGCTGTTACTGGGTCTCCCAAAGTGGGGACACATTCAGCCGGGTCTCCGGACCCTGCACTGGCTTACAGTGACATACCGAGTCCGGTACAAGGTGCTGGTTATCACCTTTAAAGCCCTATATGGCTTGGGACCTGTCTACCTGAAGGACCGTCTTTCCCCGCATGTACCCCAGAGAGTACTGAGGTCGGGAACACAAAATCTCCTTACTGTCCCTGGGCCGAAAGAAGCCCGCTTGAAATCCACCAGAGAAAGGGCTTTCTCTGTTATGGCCCCTACATGGTGGAATCAGTTGCCGGAAGAGGTGAGGGCCCTGCGGGACCTTGTTCAGTTCCGCAGGGCCTGTAAGACGACCCTCTTCCGGCTAGCCCATACCTAGCTTGAGAATTTAATACAACTTGCCAGATTTCTTTTTTATATATATTCTGAATATTTATTAATATTTATGGTTTTACCTGTTTTACCTGTTTTAAATCGTCATTCCCTTATATGTTTAAATATTGTTAATTTTATGTGGGATCTGTTGGAAGCCGCCCTGAGCCACTGGTGGGAAGGGCGGGATATAAATTCTAAATAAATAAAATAAAATAAAATAAATAAATCCAATTTATCAACAGGTAAGAGACAGCCCTGTGGTGCAGAGTAGTAAGCTGTAATACTGCAGTCCAAGCCCTGCTCACAACCTGAGTTTGATCCCAGCAGAAGCTGGGTTCAGATAGCTGGCTCAAGGTTAACTCAGTCTTCCATCCTTCCGAGATCAGTAAAATGAGTACCCAGCTTGCTGGGGGTGTAGATGACAGGGGAAAACAATGGCAAACCACCCCATAAAAAGTCTGCTGTGAAAACGTTGTGATGCGACCCCAGAGTCAGAAATGACTGGTGCTTGCATAGGGGACTACCTTTACCTTTTACTAAGCAAGGACCATGCCCATTATGTGTAAATCATTTACTCTTTCCACTGGGTTTCATTTTAATGTGAGCTCTGCAATGTAACAGACCATGCCCTTACCTTAGGAAACCTGGCCTTCCGGGCATTCTTTGTAATAACTCCCTATCACAACCACTGCCTCGTGTTGTTTGCAGCTTTGGGATGAAATCTTGTTGCCAACTGAATGTGACACTTCATGCATTTGATGAACTGGGCTCTGGCTCACAAGTCTCTTTGCCAACTTTGCTGTCTTTCAGGTGCCACAAGAGTCTCTGTTATTATGCCTAAAGTAGGCTAATATGACTACATCTTTGGAATCAGTAAGCTTTGGAGAGGGTTGTTAAAATGGCATCTGGTTCTTTGACCAGTCTGTGTTTTAGTACAACTCATCATGCCCTAACAGGACTCAAAGTCAGCTGCCCATTCTGTTCCCACTGGAAAAAAGAGCATACCAGAACAATAATTCAATTTTGCTTGGATCTTAAAAATTACATCTGTTGCCATTTTCAGCCTAGAATGAAAGAACAATCAGAAGAGGAGATTAAGTCATTTCTCTTCAAACCACAGATAGCGTTTTACATAGAACTGGGCATCTCACACTATCCACGCTCAATCAATAATTGACTTTGACCTAAGAGAGTTATTTCCAATTTCACACATTAAGTGAATCATATAAGTCTCATTGTTAACAGACCTAGAGTAATTCCAAGTTCCTGTTGGGACAGCTGGCAGCCTTCTTTAATTTGTTTTTATTTAACATAGTACTCTATGTCCTGGCAAACTGGGCCTACCTCTGAAGTCTTGGCTCTGCAAATGCCTCTCTTTCTGAGGTCTCGGAAGGAAAGGAACAATAAACTCACTTCTAAAAGGATGACATGTGTACTGGAACCCTAAATAGCCAATGAAAGAATTACTTCTGTATATGCTCTTACAGACACAAGTCTGCAAATTCATCCTGTTATTCTTACTATTAAAAGATCAAACTGTGGTTAGCTCTGGAAAAAAAAAAACCCTAAAAGACCCAGAACAGAATTACACCTATTTCAATGCCTTACAATGAAGAAATAAAGTTACAGGCAATGTGTTATAAATTATCAAACAGTTACAAAGGAAAAGTGCACATTAAATGTTCATATGAAATAGGACAGTAGTTTCTAGGGCTGCCGACATCCAAGTGGGGCCTGGAGATCTCCCACTTTTACAACTGATCTCCAACTGGCAGAGATCAGCTCCCCTGGAGAAAATGGCTGCTTTGAAGGGTGGCCTCTATGGGATTGTACCATGCTGAGGCCCCTCCCCTTCCCAAACCCCACCCTCTCCTGGCTCCACCCCCCAAAGTCTCCAGGTATTTCCAGCACAGACCTGGCAGCCCTAGTAGTTTCCAATACCATGGTTTGAAACTGGCAAACCAGTTTGGTGTAGTGGTTAAGCGCGCAGGCTCTTATCTGGGAGAACCGGGTTTGATTCCCCACTCCTCCACTTGCAGCTGCTGGTATGGCCTTGAGTCAGCCATAGCTCTGGCAGCAGTTGTCCTTGAAAGGACAGCTGCTGGGAGAGCCCTCTCAGCCCCACCCACCTCACAGGGTGTCTGTTATGGGGAGAAAAGACATGGAAGATTGTAAGCTGCTTTGAGTCTCTGATTCAGGGAGAAGGGTGGGGTATAAATCTGCAGTTCTTCAAACATGGAGTTATTTTCCTCCTAGCAGCAGAGATTTAGCAATGCAGTGAACATTTGTTAATCATGACTTGATGGCAGTTTCCACCTCCATTGCTTTCAAATGGTGAGAGATACTATGGCCTCTATTAATGTTGGTCGCCAGCTCTGGCCTGGGAAATTCCTGGAGATTTGGGGGCAGTGCTGCGGAGAGGGTGGGATTTGGGGAATCAGGGCTTTTTTTGTAGCAGGAACTCCTTTGCATATTAGGCCACACCCTCCTTATGTAGTGAATCCTCCAAGATTTACAGGGCTGTTCTTACAGGGCCTACTGTTATCCAGGAGGGATTGGCTACATCAGGGGTGTGTGGCCTAATAAGCAAAGGAGTTCCTGCTGCAAAAAAAGCCCTGAGTATAATATCATAAATCCCACCCTCCAAAGTTGCTGTTTTCTCCAGGAGAACTGATTTCTGTAGCTTGGAGATTAGTTGTAATGCTGGAAGAACTCCAGACTCCAACAGGAGGTTGGCAATCCTAACTAACGCCAATATTGGATTAGTGCTCCACATCTTTACACACACACCCACGTATATATGCTTGCTTACTGAAGAGATGGGGGGCAAAATGCAGAGCAAGTTTAGAAGCAAGCTTGGGAAGTTTAAGAAACACTACAATAGAATCCCAGTGCCCAAAATTCCTGTGTATTTAAACTGACTTTGTTATCTTCCATGGGAGGGCTAAAGAGTTCTTGAAACAAAAGCACAAAATGACACTTTTACTAGTAGAAACTTACAGCATGAACCCCACAGGATTTAGAGCCTCTGTGGTGAAGTGGCTAGGATGTTGGACTAGGATCTAGGCAACCCAGGTTTGAATTGCCTCTGCCATGGAAGTTCATTGGGTGACCGGGCCAGTCACTCTCTTTAAGCTTTAACTACATCTCATGATCATGAAGAGGGGGGAAATTATGTATACTGCCCTCAGCTCCTTGGATGAAGAGCGGGATAAAAATGTACTAAACAGTTCTATAGGATACCCAGTTTATGCTATTGCCCTTAACCACTTGAAGTCTGCAAGAACATTCTATATGTGGTAGATTATTATTATTATTTGTACTTAATTAATTGCCACATCCCAGCTCAGACCAGGCTCTGAGCAATTTACAACATAGTTAAAGCACATAAAATTAAAAACACACAAATTAGCTAAAATTGTAAAAATTCAGATGGAGCCCTATGGGCTTTCTTTGAATCCTGAACTACCAGGGCATCCTGTGGGGCTGCGGGGGGGGGGGGGGGGGAGAAAGAAACTTACAAAGTGTCTTGGGGATAGGGGGGGAAAGAGAAAGGTGCCAGTCAGTTAATAAACTGTTGCTGCCCTCATCTAAAAACCTGATGGATCATCTCTGCCTTACAGGCCTTGTGGAATTGCATCAAGTCCTACAGGGGCATGATATCATCTGGCAGAAAGCTCCACCTGGTCAATGACAGCCAGACCACCAGGGATCACCAGAGTGTTGTTACCAGTGGAACACAAGGCTCTTCCAGGGACCTACCAGAGAAGACAATCCAGCAGATGAAACACAAAAGCTGCAATTCTAAAATCTTTTCCCTGAGAGTAAACCCCATTGAAAAAAATGAGACTTTGTTCTGAGGAGGCCTGCTTAGAATTGCTCCCACAATTATGCTGTGAACTTACCATTCTCCATGACATTTACAGCCATTGTACTTATATCTTTAGTACATACAGCTTTAGGTTCCTCACTAGGAGGAGCGCTGTAGGTGCTCAGTCCAGTCATTCTGTTGACGTATACTGTCCTACCCAAGGATGTATCGAACTGATCAAACCACTCAGAAAGATGACTCTGTAACTCCACATTCTCAGATGGATTTGCATCATCTACAGCACCTTCACTGCTACTTGAGAGGACCACTATACGATCACAGGTGTTCACATTTTGCAGTGAAGATTCATCCATAACACTTGTATCTTCACAGGTGTCTTCAGGACATACCTCTTCATTGGTCGATGCCAGTTTTCTCTTTTGGGAAACTACATAGTCTCCATCGGTGTCAATGAAACAAAGGCTGACAGTACTTTCCATATCCACTGCTCTTGTGTTAGAGATCTCCATAGGATTACTTTGCACAGGAAAGCATGGAGCAAAACTCTGGCTCTTTGTCCCTACTTCTCTTGTGGATAATTGAGATATAGAATAGTTACTTTGCAAAAGGTTATTTTCAGATGTGAGACCACAGCTGCCTTCATTTGGGGGGCTTGAATACAATTGGGTTTGTTCAAAAGGTTGCCCTCTGGGTTCTAAATGTATAGTTTCTTTAAGGCTTCCCTTCATTTTTGACACTTTGGAGGCAAGTGTTCCTGTGAATCCAGAGCTTCTTGGAGCTTTTGTTCTGCTTTGAGAGTAATCTGTCAGGGTCAGAGGGCTCTCTCTTACATATGTTTTTCTGCTTTCTTCAGAGCAGAACTGAGACTTTTCCATGGGAAGATGGCAATTGTGGTCTTTATTATTACATCCAACATGCTCTTTAGCTGGGATGTCACAAATACCTGAGTGTTCAATATTTTTATTTTTATCAATGAGAGACCCAACGCAGCCTGGGGCTGCAAACTCATCTGCCTTTTCTGACTGTGTATTCTTTATGTTCCCATAATGTCGCCTGAATCTATCTAATGAACCTAATTTTGGATGCAAGCTTAGTTTTGCAATGGCACAGTGCCCAAATCTAGTTAAATTCTCAGGCATTTGCTTTCTTGAGGTTGCACCATCCACATTATGAACAGAACTGGATGGAGTAATGGAACTCAGTTCTTTGACAGAATGTGTCGCAAAGTCACCACTGCCAACTTCAGGAAATAAATCCATCAAATTCTTTTGGTCTGACATATGCTCAATTGCCTTGCTTTCATAGCCATTTTCTGTGTACATACCTCCTTTAGTTATCCTAAAACATTCTTTAGGACTTGGAAATGTGAGTTTTTTGTCAAATACATCCCTGGCACTCACTGGACCTAGTACAGGCAGTATGTTAGATGAGTGGTTAATGTCCACTGTTTTATCTGGTGGCTGACTTTGCATCAGGTGCACTATAAGGCCTGTAGAACATAACTTTAAAGATTCTTGTTCCATTGCTGCTGCTTCATGGGAATTTAACCCATGAGAATTTAACCCCATAGGAGGCTCTCTTTCCTCTTCTGCCATCCTGTATTTTCCCACCAAAGCACATTTAAAGGGAAACTGATGTTTGCATACGTTAATATCTCTCATGTTAACAAAGTGTCCAACAGCTGCAGAGCTGGGGCTAGTTTCCTGAAAGGCTGGATCATGCAGGTTGTTTGTGTTTTTGCCAGACTTCTCAGAACAAAGCACCATCCTACTATTACTGTCTATTTCTACAGCATCTGACAAGTTCTGCCCACACTTGGAATTTATGACCTCAGTCTGTGGATCAACACATACATTTGGCTCTTTGTGCAGGTGACTCAATTTTGGAAGATCAAGAGTGGTGCCATTTTTGCTGGGCAGAGGATTTGCCACTTTACTGCTGCTTTCATGTACTGGCTCACTGATAGCCAAATCTGGGAAAGCACCTGTTTCTTTCATATTGTTAGTGGGTCCTCTGTGATCTGATGTCTCCTTTTCAAGAGATATTTTCCTTCTAACAGACTTTGACTGCAGATTAAACATTTCATAAGAATCCACAATATTATCACAAGCTTTCTTGAAATTCTCCTGCGTGTATTTCTCCTCAGGAAAAGAAGGATGTAAAGCCATAGCAGAACCCAAACAAAAGCCATTGTTTTCATTAAATTCTTTAACATCTTCACCACATGGCTCAATAAACAGATGTTCTCGTTTTAAGAAAGCTTTCACTCCCTCTTCAATGAAAAGTAGAAGAGCATCCCAACTGCGAAACTCTATTAGAGTTTTTGCAGGTTCCAAACACACATCATATTCATCATGCTGGCACTTTATATTCAGAACAAAGATTCCATACAGCTCTGGACCAGAACGATGATGAGCAGGACTTGAAGTGACAGGTACACTTTTTGTTTTACATATAACACTTTGTTTTCTTAATAAAAAATCAATTAGCTTATGCAGTCTTGTTTTTAATACCAGTCTATTATTCACATACAAAAACTGAATATTTTTATTGTAATGCCCTTCAGAACTGATATAGCCACTTATCTCAAATCCTCCAGACTTATAATATATTCCTCGCAATTTCTGTGATTTACCTAGACCATAAATTTGAGAAAACCGAGAGCACACATCTTTTGTCTTGGGCAGCTGAAGTGCCATAGAACAGGAAGCATAATTTCTTAATGAAAAAGAGACAGAGGGATGCATAAGTGAAAGAGCCTCTACTTTATGCCTTACTCTCTCAAATTCCAGTAAGGAATCCATGCATTTCCTCCGCACAGGTAATTGGTGGAATAAGTTGTACACAGTCACTGTTGTTCCAGGACTTGGTCTATTCAACTCTGCTTCAGAAACTTCCAGTCCTTTCCCATTATGAAATAATTTCAAAAAAGTTTTTGCAATTTTATTTGTCTTGGATGAGATTTCTACTATGCTGGCCATATTTGCAATGCTTGCCAAAGCCTCTCCACGGAAGCCATAAAATGTTAAATTTTCTAGGTCTTCCACAGAGTAGCATTTACTTGTAAAGTATCTGTTTCCTGCTTTGCAGAGGTCTTCTCTTCCCATCCCAGAGCCATTATCTACAACCTGGATTTTAAAGGTTTCCAAATCCAATCTAATGGCCACACATGTTGCTTTGGCATCTATGCTGTTGAAGACAAGCTCTTCAACACACTGCCCCAGAGAAGTGATGGCCACTCCAGAACGCAAACTGGTTTGCACTTTTTCAGTCAACTGTTTGATCATGACAAAAGCAGAGGGATGAACAACTCAGGAGACTGGATATACATTGTGCTTTCTCATGCTATGAATCCCCTGTTAAAAAAAACACAGAAAAAAACACATTATTTTTAACCAGAGCCCTCATAAACCCTTTAACATTTACTCTATAGTACTTCAATGGGCATTTCTGTAAACAGTTAAACAGCTACAGAATAATACTCTTCATTTCTAAGATGACCATCATTTCTGTATGTTCTATCTAACTTGATCATCTTCAGAACATGAAGAAACCATGAATGATCAGTTTCTGAAGTAAACTGTGATAAATATTAGAATAAAATTAGAGTCCAATGGCACCATTAAGAGTGATAAACATGAATATTTGCAACATAAATATTTGCAATATTGAAATTGCAAATATTGAATATTTGCAACATGAATATTTAAACATGAATATTTCCAATATTATAACCCTTATGAGCTGCCAAAAGAAATCAGTTGATGCATCTCACTACTATCTATAACTTCCTTTATTTTTACCCAAATCTATTCAGGAGGATGCTCTCCTTGACCTTTTCTACCCAGCACTAGTACCTATAATTGCAATATGCAGAATGCCACAAGAATTGAGCTGGTACATGGATGGTTCTGGGAAATATATGATATTATTTCACTAAATTCATTCTGCCTTATGCTCCTCAGATCCATTGTGTCTAGAGTTTCCAGAGTTTGTGTTAAAGTTAAAATAGCCCACTTATTTCTGACAAGCACAATGCAAACCTCATTGTGATTTTGTTTTAACCGCAGCCTGCCTATACAGCCAGTGCCCGCCTCCTTACATTTCACAGACGAAAACTACAACTTGCAACATTCTCATGTCAAAGAGTTCTGCCTGAGCCATCCACATTTACCAAAGTTACATATAAAAGAAGGCTTTACTTCACATCCTGTCTGCTATATTCCTTCACTTTGCAACAGTATATCCTCTATTGTTTTAATTCAGGAAGGTTAAAAGATTAACTTGGATGGGGCGGGGGGAAGAAGTAACTGTCTTGTGTATATGTGTGTTATATGGCATCAAGTTGCTGCCTACGCATGTCAACCCTATGAATTAATGACCTCCAAAATGTCCTATTGTTAACAGCCTTGCTCAGGTGCTGCAAACTGTCATACCACGTGTTATTAACAATTCAAAACATACCTCATTAGTGTGTGAAGTGGCAGACTATGTGCTGTATGTATTCATGTACATGTGCACACATTTATAAACAGGAGCACTAGAGATAAGATGCATCGACTGAAGAGCCACCATATTGACAACTCTCAATACCCATAAATAAAAAATAACAAGGTACAAGTGATTGGCTCAGGGACCAGAAAACAGGAAGAGCAGAAGATATGCCACTGTGGAATGGTGTACTGCAGGCTACTGAGGCTCAAATCCCCTTCAACTCTAAACTTACTAGGTGATCCTTGGTAAATGATCTCAGGGTTTTTGTGATAAAGGGATAAACAACCTGCTACCCACCTGAGTTCCTTTAAGGTCCTGAGCTCCTTGGAGGAAACATGGAAAGAAGGAACTATTGAGTGCCTCCAGTTAGTTGGAATGTGTGTATATATAGATAGATATAGAGATTAGAAGGACATTTATTAATGCCTGATGACAAAGGTTGAAACATAAATATAAGGGAATATATATATATAGTACTGTATACACACACAATTAGCACCTCCTCTTTGTTAGGATAAGGAACCATTCCAAAGGAAAAATGGGTAATGCTCATCAAACTTCGTTCTGGCTTAGAAGTAGCAAGTCACTGCTGAGACAGTCACCCTTTACCGGCTAGGAAGGTAACCATCAGCCGCTCACCCTGTGCTACTGTCGAAGCAGTTACGGTCTCTGTCTCCTCCTTCCTTTCATGCCAGGCGCAGCCAGTCACAGCAACTCCCGTTTTCCTTTTGCACTCCGCTTTCCTCAAGGGAAAAAAGGGCACCGTCCCACCAACCGTAACGAAGCCGACCGCTTCTCCCCACAAACACGCACGCGCTTGCGCTATTAACGGTGTAAATCACCGGACTGCAGTGTAGTGAAAGGAGAAAGACCCGCGCAATGAGCTTAGGTGCAACGATGGACTTCAATTCCCAGCCTGCGCTGAAGTGTTCTTGCAATGCACTATGGGAACTGTAAAGCTGCGAGGTCTTCAAAGTTTCTTCTGTGGGATGTCAGTATGCCTTGACGGAATCTTGCTACTGCTACAAGCCACACCACCACAGTGGTGGGTTGCCACTCAACGATAAGAAGCTTATACTTAGCTGCTCTTAAGTGGAATGCACTAATTGGGGTAGAACAGCAGCGTTCCTTTAGCTAAGCAATGAAATACATTGTTTACGGAAGTTGTGGAATCTTTGCTTGCGTCTTTTTATACTCGGAGTCAGTTCATACCACTGAGCCCTGTCATACGCCCAATGTATTTATAAACCATTATTAAATAGAGGATAAGTTGGACATTCAGTGGTGTCCTTGCGTGTTTCAACTGGAAAGCAGTTAGCAGAACTGCATTGGTTACTTATACCATTTCTTGTCCACACAGAGACTACCCCTTAACGTTAAACAACTTCTCACTTAAAACTGACATAGACTGGGACCAGGGGTTGCAGTAATAAGATGCCAGCTTTGTCTCCATATACACTCTTAACAACACAATAATCAGACCTTACAAAACCAGCTGCATAATCTCAAATTCATGGATTTGCTCATTTTCCTTTGAGTTATTAACGATGCCCTTCTAATCTCTATATCTAAGAGACAGGCCATTCCCTACATGAATGAATAAACTGGCATAAATCTGACATTAAAAATCACAATACTCAGAAACCAGTGGGAAAACATTAATTTTCCAGAACATTCCATTGCTGACCTAAGAGTAATAGTTTTCCTACAGAGAAGCTTCAAAGGGAGATTTCAATGGCGAGATTGTCAAATTTACAATTTATTAACAAGTTCGGAACACTAGCTCAATAGGGACACAGGAGTATTATCTCATGACATACACTAAGTGTTCCCACCTCTATGTATTTCTCCAGTTTTAATCAAGCTGATTATTGTTTGCATTGTACCTTTGCATTCTGATTCCAACATGTCCTCCTTTGCAACAACCTCCAAATTCTGACCTAGATATAAAGGTATTCTGTTTGTATCTGACAAAGTGAGCTTAGACTCACAAAAACATTTACCCCAGAAAAATATTTTTGGTCTTTAAAGGTGCTGTTGCAGTCAAATTTGTTCAACTACTGTATTGCTACACACATACTGTTGTTACTCAATAGCCTTTTATTAACTTGAGATAACCTATTGGAAAACCTTATTGCAAGTCAAATTGCCCTCAAATGAGGTAGGGGAATTAGTCTGGTGGGCAAGATGACCAACTAAGCGGAGTCAAAATCTGTATATACAGGAGGTGGACTCCCAAGAATTTTCCTTTTAAATAATGAGAATTTTGGTAAACTATAATTGGTTTTATTAATAATAATAATAATAATAATAATAATAATAATAATAATAATAACAACAACAACAACTTTATTTTTGTATCCCGCCCTCCCCCGTCAAAGGCGGGCTCAGGGCGGCTCACAGACATGGAATTCCATGATTCAAATAAAACAATATAAACGACAATTTTAAATACAATCAATTACATAAATAAATTAGTTAAAAATAGATAAAATAGGTGCTATAAAATACTATACGTCATAATCATACATAAGATGGCTAGATGGCTACAAATCAGTTTAGCCAGGTTCTGTCTTAAAAGCAAGCTGAAAAAGAAATGTTTTGCAAGCCCTGCGGAATTGGTTCAGGTCCCGCAGGGCTCGCACCATCTCTGGAAGTTGGTTCCACCATCGAGGGGCCATTGCTGAGAAGGCTTGCTCCCTGGTTGTCTTCAATCTAGCCTCTCTTGGCCCAGGGATTGTTAAAAGATTTTGAGAGCTGGATCTCAGTGCTCTCTGGGGAACATACTAGAAAATTATTCAAACATACAAGAAAATAAAATCACTCATCAATCACACAATTCCTAAGAAAAATAGAGATGAAAATTACATAGAGAAACATATAAGGAAAAGACATACAGGGCTTATATTATACCTATATTGAAGACTGAAAAAGGAATGGTCCAGCAGTGAAAACAGTAAGGGGAGGGGTGAGTATGGAAGGGTCCAAAACAGAGTTCAGGGGTGCAAGTCTCTGGCAGGACAAGACGAGACACTGAACTGGCCAATCACATGGTCTTATTACCAAATTTGTGTCCCCAGGCAATGGTATCAGGTGACTCATGACAGATGTCAGGTGACTTATTACACTGCATGACACAACTACATGTGACCTCTGATGTCACAGAAGGGCCAGAAGGGGGAGGCTTCCAGGAGTTTGACAAGATTAGCAAGTCATGATGGGTTTACCTAGTGTAAACCAGCCTAAACAAAGAAAAAGAATTGGTCAATCTAGATCCAAATTGTGATTTACTTTAGCATCATAGCTAACACAATGGGATGATCTGTGTGACAGGAACTGGTCTTCGCAAGACAATTCTTCTAGCTGAAGTTGTATTGTGTAAGAACTGCCTTGGCTGGCAGGAAAAGTCTTTGTGTAGGTGAGAAGATGAAATTAGTAAGCCTATTGTCAACCTTGGCCGTCTTCACATTTGCATCTCCATGGCATGTCCTAGGTGCATGGGGCTCCCGCCTTACTCTCATGGCGTCCAGTGAGACCTGAAGTAATATTGTTTTAGGATGTCATAGGAAAATGGCTCCTGCAGAGAGACTGTTTAATGGCTTCCATGGACAGGAATGCAGTCAGGATCTGCATGGCTGAGCAGCTCAGGAGAGAAACATGATCTAGAGTCCTTCTTTGCAGGGCATGTACAAATAGGCACAAGCAGGGAGCTGGCTGGAGATTGGCAAGGAACACTGTTGCATGATTCACACAGAGTAAATGTCCATATGTGAAGGAGTAGGGAATCAAATCTGCTTCTCCCAGATTAGAGTCCACGCACTCAACCACTACACCAAACTGGCTCTCTGGTTACACGTCAAAAAACACATTATAGCATTTTAAAAAGTGTAGAAAAGGGCAACTAAAATTATTAAGGGAATGGAACACTTTCCCTTTGAAGAAAGATTAAAGAGATTAGGGTTCTTTAGCTTGGAGAAATGATGACTGAGGTGTAACATGATAGAGGCTTACAAAATTATACATGGGATAGAGAAGATAGAGAAATAAGCACTTGTTCCTTTCTTACATAGAAAAGCTCTTGGGCACTCAATGAAATTCATGAGCAGTAGGTTTAGAACAGATAAAGTACTTCTTCACCCAAAGAGTAATTAACACATGGAATTTTCTACCATAGGAAGTGGTGGCAACTACAAGCACAGACAGCTTTAAGAGGGGAATTACATAACTATATGGAGCAAGGTCCATCAATAGTTGAAAACTGAAAGTAATAAAATAATGCCACAAGGTATAGATGGAACATTATGTCTGGGGCAGTGATGCTCTGTATTCTTGGTGCTTGGGGGGGGGCAACAGTGGGAGGGCTTCTGGAGTTCTAGCCCAACTAATGGACCTCCTGATGGCACCTGGTTTTTTTGGGGGGGGAGGGGTTGGCAACTGTGTGACAGTGTTGAATTGGCCTGATCCAATGTGGCTTCACTTATGTATATATTGTATAGGCCCAGCAGCATGCACTGTCAAAAGGGAGAAGAATATTCCCATGTATAGAGCTTTATTTCAGCCCTAGGAATGACTGTTAAATATTCATGCAAGAGAAAGCAAAAGGGACACTGCTGAAATGAAGATTAAACCTGCCATCTGTCCCATGAGCCCTCAATCACTGAGAATTAAGCCCATCCCTTTCATAACATTATCTCTCTTGATTCTATTTGTTGGTCATTATGAGCATGATAAAATGTTGACTGATTTTTATAAACAGATTAGAGACAAAATTCACTGTAAAGAATAGGCCATTTTTCTTTTTTCCTCCGTCCATTTATTTATATGCCATACTACTCACTCACGTAGAACCTGAAACTAGAACACAGAAACAAAACTAAAAACAATAAATATATGAACATGGATGAACAATAGTATACAATAAAAACACCATAATTTAGATGGCATGACAATAAATCCCAACCCTCTTGTGTCCTCCCAGGTGACTCACTCCCAGTGTTTCAAATTCATTTTTGTACATATATTGGGGCTATGTATATTTAAGCAATGTCTTTATTAATACCAAAAATATTAGCACATTACATCCTCAGGACAGCAAATTTGCCTTTATATCAGCTCAGTCAACTTAATAACAATGTAACAAAAATATATAGCACTACACTAAAGCAATCTCTGAATGTTACAGCTAATAGCAAAAGAAAATGGGGTTTCATGCTTTCTCATATATTTAATGTTCTTTAATTATTTTACAATGTAAAAGTCATTATGTTCTAACTTGGTTATTTTCTTCTCATTACGGAAATCTGCTTTTTCAATGCTGGACTTGGGACTTCCCGTCTTCCGAAGCCATTCTTGAAGCTGACGTACTTTGAAAGCAGGGCCTTGGATCTGTCCTTGCACAGTGCCATAGTCCGTATTCTGGACCCAGCCAACTACACCTAACTTTTTCCCTTGAGCCTGAATGAAAGAAAAGCAGAGGTGCGTACAACACAATAGACACTGCAATTAGTCTGAACTGGCAACAACCTACAACTTCTGTTTGACAGCAACCACCACAAGGTAAATAAGCTGTACCTATCATTTTTGTTTTTACTGGTGCTTTTTAAAAAACATTATATTTTATATTTGTAGTAGTGGTTTGTGGAAAGACAATCTATAAATATTTTAAATCAGGGCTTCTTTGAGCAGGAATGCCGTTCCGGTTGGCTTGGTGTCAAGGGTGTGGCCTAATATGCAAACGAATTCCTGCTGGGCTTTTTCTACAAAAAAAGCCCTGTTTTAAATAAATCATCATATAAAGCCTCCAGAGCTCTCAAAGTTAGATTCTCACTGTTGAGCAGCATATGCCAAGCAAGAAAGGCTGCCCTGGAAACACTATGGGCAGAATACACATACCTGTGTGTATTTGCGGAAAAACACTCCTTGGACTTTCCCAAACACTTGATAATCCACTGAAATGAGGCCGTCTCCCTCAGCCATAGCAGGTACCACCTGGATCAAAAGCAAAACCACAGTTAGACAGACTAAGGCTTGCAGAGACCAACTCCATTTCCAGTGCAGGAACAGGGAATGCCCGCGACCACTCTCCACCGATTGCGGCATAAAGACGCCAGCTGAGTAGCCCCAAGGCGACATAAGGCTCTGGACTGCCTCCCCCTATAAGGCCAGGCATGGAGAAGGTGGGAAAGGTTGAAGGGCAAAGCGGGGGGAGGAGGAAATAAGTGTAGGTGGGACAATCCTTTAGACCCCGCCCATAGTTGCAGCCCCATAAACGGAATAAAGGGTGGGAGCCTTGAGACCTGCCGAATGAATGGCTGCTCCAAGCTGTATCCAACAGCACAAAGCTGTGGTTCTTTTCCCAGCCAGTCAAGGGCCACCACGCGGAACGAGCCTAACTGCCACTAACGGCTCAGCACTTAGCTCCTGTCATCATAGAGCTGCGATCTTCTCCAGAGGCTAGAGAGGCCTCGGCGTCTGTGGTGATAATAGAGCCCAGTTGCCGGGGGGGGGGGGCTCCCCTTGGGTAAAATGCGGGCGAGAACCGCGAATTATTCCGAGTCATGGAGGCTGAATAATTACGTTCAGGAAAAAGCGAAAGCCGAGGGAAATATTGTCGCGGAACCGGATGTAGCACCCGCATGCTTGTTGCTAGGCGACTACGGTAAACAGTCACCCCTCTTGGGCTCGAGGCTTGGATAAGAACAGGCAGGCAGGCGGGGCAGCAGTTGTTGGACAGACTAGAGGAAGGTATGTTTGGAGCAGCGTCGTGAAACAGGATTGCTATAGCTACCGAGCCTCCATCTCATCCTTCAGTTTCTGGGCGGAAGGTCATTGTACAGAACCGAACGGCCAAGTGCTTGCGGTGAGCATTATTTCGTGAAATGTTTTGATTGTATATCTAATGAAGCCGTAGCCTTCTCTACCAGTTTGGGGGTCGTGGTTAGAGACCCATGTTAGAATCCCCACTTTGCCATGGAAGCTTGCTTGGTGACCTTGGACCAGTTATGCACTACTTCACAAGGTTATTTTATGGCTACAATAGGGAAGATACCCTCTAGGGTGAGAGTCAGGTTATAAATGAAGCAAATTTATTTGCAGAAGCATTCACTGAGAGTTAGGAATGTTTAAAACTGGGGTCTGAGAGGCATTAATCCAAATGTTACTCTTTAAAATAAAATGTATTGTGCCTTCTTCTGTAGCTTAAACATCTGCTGCAATTGTCTTCAGGTTACTGTATCATTGCTTGTTGGTTTTTAAACCAAGTATCAGCTTTATGTTATATTAAAAACTTCATTTGGGGTCAGTAGTTTTCAAAATAAAATTATATATGGGTGCTGTATATTTTCAGTTTTGTGATATGAGAATGGGCAAGGTGAGTATTACATTTTAACTGAGAGGGATCTGTCTAAAGTCACTTCCAAGTTTTCATCTCCCAAGGGCAAGCAGCACAGCCCTGTCCAAAGTTTCAGTTTAGCCAACCAGAATTACCATTCTCTTGTATGGATTAAACTGCAGTCTGTTCCCTGGTAGCTACTTGACCACAGCAGACAGGTAGTGGCTGAGGAGACTTAGGTATGTACAGCTAGTTATCATAGCACACTGATGATGCCCAGCTCCAAAGACAGCGATGATCTCACATACATATTAAACAATATGGAGATAGCAGAGAACACTGTGACATTCTGCAGGGTAACTCCAAGAATGCTGATTCTGAATCTTTTGCCACAACCTTTAGACTATGACTAGATAGAATTAAACAGCTCCAGTTCTATCCCACTCATATATTTTCCTCATCTTGTAAACAGAGATCATCCACCAGAGTCACTAAAGCGGTCTCCGTTCCATAACTGGTCCTGAAGAAAGACCTGGAGTTTCTCTGTACCAGTGTCTATAAACTTATCCCCAAAAGGCAGGTTCAAAACTAGCCTATAATGAGACTGAATTTTCTGAACAAAGGATTCCTTAACAAAAGATATATTACTGCCTCCATTAACACACTTGAGAAACACCCTCAGATAATAAGATGTTAATGATTTTCATTGGAGGTTTCCTCATCTAGGCAGTATAGCCTGGCAAACTTTTATTGACTAGGAGGGTCAATGAAACAGACTGCAAGTGGTTACCTTCACAGGGACAGCAAACAGAAAGGACCATATGGGAGTGGGACTCCAGACCCCCTCTGCTACCTGTACTGTTTCAAACTAGCATCCAAGCTGGTTCATATCTGATGATGTCAGAAAAATCATCATGTAAAAGTATAACATCGAATTACTAGTTCTCTCTTATTATGGGACTCCAGTCTAGGGGTCTTCAACAACAAAATTATCTTAAATAATTGAGCTGGCCAAAATTCTGCTAGTGCAGTGATAGCAGTAATACCACACACATGGCCACCTCATAATCTTTTAGATGGGTTCTGTGAGATCTGGCATGTCTTCTGCCAACAACAGTGTAGCCATCTTCCCATCTTGAAGACACCCAGCATAACAGCATATTTTGGGGCTGGCTTCCTCCCAGAAGGAAGAAGAGGACATTGAAGAACAATCTTGTTGATTGCCTCATATGACTAGTATTCCAAGGTGTTTGTACAACTGCTGTTGGGCCTCAAATGTTTTCAGGGTATCTTAAAGAGGCTGTGGTCCTCCCTCTCCTGAAAAAATTGACATTAGACCTGGCCGAATTGGCACATTACCGGCCGGTCTCAAAGTTACCCTTTTTGGGTAAAATTATTGAGAGGGCAGTAGCGCTACAGTTATAGAGCTTTCTGGATGACGCTTCCACCCAGGTCACGGGACGGAGACAGTGCTGGTTGCCATGGTGGATGACCTCCAGTGGCATCTGGATCGAGGCGGCTCGGCGGTACTGATGTTGTTGGACCTATCAGCAGTGTTTGATATGGTCGACCATTGGTTGCTGACCCGCCGTCTCGCCGACGCAGGGATTCAAGGGTTGGCCTTGGAATGGCTTTCCTCCTTCCTTGATGGTCGGGGACAAAGGGTGGCGATTGGTGGTGAACTGTCCTGGAGGCATGCGCTTGACTGCGGGGTGCCTTGGGTGGTGCTCTCCCCGATGTTGTTCAACATCTACATGCGCCCCCTTGCCCAGATTGCCTGGAGGTATGGGTTGGGTTGTCACCAGTATGCTGATGACACCCAGCTCTATCTACTGATGGATGGCCGGCCTGATTGTGTCCCAGAAAATCTGGACCTGGCACTACAAGCTGTGGTTGGATGGCTTAGGCTGAGTAGATTGAAGCTCAATCCAGCGAAGGCAGAGGTCCTTTGCCTGAGTCGTGGTGGTCTGGGAAGAGAAATTCCCCTACTGGCGTTTGACGGTGTGCCACTGGGAATGGTGCACAAGGTCAAGTGCCTGGGGGTGCTACTGGAGCCTGCCTTGACAGTGGAGGCCCAGATAGCAGCCACTGCTAAATCCACGTTTTTCCACCTTAGGCGGGCAAGGCAGTTGGTCCCCTTCCTAGAGCACGGCGACCTGGCAACAGTGATCCATGCAACGGTCACCTCAAGGCTGGACTACTGTAATGCCCTCTACATGGGGCTGCCCTTGTGCCAAACCCAGAAGCTGCAGCTAGTGCAGAATGCAGCCGCCCGGCTGTTATTGGGACTCCCCAGATGGGAGCACATTCAGCCGGGACTGCGGGAACTGCACTGGCTGCCAGTAGTATACCGGATTTGTTACAAGGTGCTTGTTGTTACCATTAAAGCCCTGTATGGCCTAGGACCTGCCTACCTTAGGGACCGTCTCTCCCCACATGTTCCCCAGAGAGTACTTAGATCGGGATCACAAAATCTATTAGTAATCCCTGGGCCAAAGGAGACAGGGCCTTCTCAATTGTAGCCCCCTGCTGGTGGAACCAACTGCCAGATTGTGAGGTCCTTGGGGAACCTTGTGCAGTTCTGCAGGGCCTGCAAGACTGTCCTCTTCCAGCTGGCATTCAATTGACTCGGCACCGGTATTTAGGAGAAGTGGAAGAAGGCCATCGCCACCAGAATAGCAGCAACTCAATATTCTGTTTTACTTTGTTTTAACTGTTTTAATCATTTTATATCTATTTCATTATCCAATGTGTAATTTTAATACTCATTAATTTAATTTTGTGGGATTTTATGTTGTGAGCTGCCCTGAGCCTGCTTCGGTGGGGAAGGCGGGATATAAATCAAATAAATAAATAAATTGGAATCCAACTGGATCCATCAGCCTCTCAGAGCCAACCACTCTAATTGAACTGCCAACCTTCCAGAATGGGGGAAGTTCCATAAACTATGCCTTCAACAGATAACAATCAGGTCATAGCACGGGTTCAATAACTAAACCTCTTACAAGATCACCGTATATCTGTTCGTACAAAAAATTAAATTCAGCATCTGACCTGTCTCATATGATCATAACAATGTTTTTAGAGCTAATGGGATACTTTCTACGTGGTTTGTATAGATTTTAGGACAGCTTAAGGATTTTTGGGGTGTAGGAAAAATCTTGAGAAGAGGAACTAACTTGTGGAACTTGCTTCTGTAGCATAGGTTTATGTTTTCTGGCATAGAGAAGAGTAGGCAAAATGCAAGGAAAATATGTCCATCAATGGCTGTAAGTCTTAGATGCTGAACGTGATCTTTAAGCTTGAAGACAGAACACTTCTGAATGCCTGTTCCTTTGTGCTGCACAGATGGAGGCTTTGGCCTGTGTGCTCTTGCTGTGGGTCTTCTGGGCACCTGGTGTTTCACTGAAGAAAATAAGATGCTGGGCTAGAAGGACTACTACTAACATGATCCAGCAGGTCTCTACTTCTGTTGTTTTGAGTATCTGGTGCATGAAGGGAGGGGCAGAGCCTGCTGGATAAAGAGAGATCCTACACGGGGTCATATCACATGAGTGGATATGGATAGAATAACACCTGGGCAAACTTTGGTATCCTGGTTCAATATCTTTCCAATATGTCAGTTATTTATTTATTTATTTATTTATTTATTACTTTATATTTATATCCCGCCCTCTCCGCAAGCGGACTCAGGGCGGCTTACAATATCATAAAAACAATCAATTCCATAAAAACATATAAAACCATAATACATTTATAGGTTAAAAACTATTACGCTATCTCAGTCTAGTCTGGCGGTATTAGGTTCTGACTATGACCACCAGCTTCTGTAGGATGTCCGGTGGCAGCCCATTTTCAGTCAACCAGAAAAGCCTGCCTAAACAGTTCGGTCTTACAGGCCCTGCGGAACGCCGACAAATCCCGCAGGGCCCTTATAGCTTCTGGGAGGGTGTTCCAGAGTTCTGGTGCTGCCACCGAGAAGGCCCTAGATCTTGTTGCGGATAGCCTGGCTTCTTTTGGGCCAGGGGCGGACAGCAGATTTTTTGTCCCTGATCGCAGTGCTCTCTGGGGGATATATGGGGAAAGGCGGTCCCGTAGATAGGCAGGTCCCTGACCATAAAGGGCTTTAAAGGTTAATACCAACACCTTGAAGCGAACTCGGAACACAACAGGCAACCAGTGCAGCTCTCTCAGCACTGGCCGAATGTGCTCCCATCGTGGTAGCCCCATTAACAGCCGTGCCGCAGCGTTCTGCACTAGTTGTAGTCTCCGGGTTAGCGTCAGGGGTAGCCCCATGTAGAGAGCATTACAGTGATCTATTCTTGAGGTGACCGTAGCATGGATTACCGTCGCTAGGTCGCTGCGGTCCAGGTAAGGGGCCAGCTGCCGTGCTTGCCGAATTATTGTATTTTGTGAATCACTCTTGGAGGCCAGGGGCAACCTCTACGCTTTTATAAATCCCCCCTGGGACTGATGAGTCTTTGCATCTCATTTTCCTAATATAGTGGGGGAAATAAGACAGTAGAATGAGAGACCTAATCACAGTATACTTGACTTTTGCTGTTTCCCCAGGATTTGCTATGGCTCAATTGCAACTGGCTGTGTGTTCCCGTGTGGATCCAATAGTGTCCAATCCCAATCTTCCTGCATCAAGCCAGGAGAAATGTCATTCAGAGGCTTTTAGAGAACAGCCACGATTAGAACACCTGAGGACTAATATCCAGCAACAACTCCTGTCTAACAAAGATAAGAAGTTGAAAGATGTTTGTATCAAAAAAGGCCGGAGTGCTTCCTGTTCTGAACCTGCAGAAAGTAACCAGCTGATTTCAGAAAATGCTGGCTTCTGGTCTGCTGGTCCTCACAACTGGTATCTCAAGAAACAAGCCAGCACTCTATCTTCCCTCTGGAGACCCAAGCGGAGAGGTGTAGACAGGGCATACCCACTAAAACCAGTCTTTCATCAAAAAGCTGAGAATGGTTCCATACCTAGTTCTTGGCAAGTGGCAAACCCACAAGCTACAGAGACTCCTTCCCCTAGCATTAGCTCAGAGAAAAAAGGAAGAGCGCATGCAGCCAAGGCCCAGCACATTGGAGTCCCTTTTCCTTTTTCAGTAGAGCAATCAAAGAGAGCAACTTCTCATCCAAGAAGGGCAGAGTCAGGGTACATTCAAAAACTGGAGGCTGCTGGTAGGAATTTGGAGCAGGAGATCCAGAGGAAGGAGGCTCTACTCAGGGAGAAATTGAGGAGAACAGAAGAGGAGCTCCGGAGGATCCAATGGGAGAAGCAGCAGGCAGAGGCAAAAGCAAGAAAGGAGCAAGGTCTATGGATGCCTGAGAGAAAAGCAGCAGACATCTCTTGGAGGCATCTTTCCAGACCTACAGCCCAGCCAAATGATGGTCTTGGGAAAACTGCTCCGAATATCCGTGTAGCTTCCACAGAGACAATCCCAGTTCCCTCAGAGCTCCATATGGAAAGGCTCAAAAAACAACGGTTGATGGCTAGCAACAGTAAAATTCGAGAAAATGTTTCCCAAGAAAATGCAACTCTTTGTGCAGAGGTGGCTTCCAGGCATGACCAGTCTCCAACAGCAGTCCCCTTAGGACAGACTGACTGTATGGTGGGAGCACCACCACTACCATACACAGAGGCACCAAATAGTGTAGAAGACTGGGGTGAATGCAATTTTTGTGGACGGAAGCTTTACTGTTCCAGGTTGGAGAAGCACATGAGTATCTGCAGCAAGAATCATGGCTCCAAGAGAAAAGTATTTGATTCAAGTAAAGCCAGAGCAAAGGGCACTGAATTAGAGACCTATAATCTCTTGATGGGCTCTCAGGTAAAACACTTACCTACTTGTATACTATTTCTTATCTGTGAAGCACAGTGATTTCCATGGTTCTGCAAAACTATCTCTGATACACCCTTAAAAATGTAATTTCAAATGATTTTTGGACCACCCTCTAGTTCCCATCATATCTAACTAAGGTGCAGCTCAATTCTTTGATCCTTGGAATAATCCTTAAAGCATATGGAAGAAGAGAAGCAGATACGGTTTGGCATTGCCTTTCTCTGCAGTCTTCCTTGATGGTCTCCCTTCCAAGTACTGTCCCTGCTTAGCTCCCATGATCTGATGAGATCAGACTATATCATGCTGTTTCCCACTTAAATGCAGCTCTCTGTATAGTGACTGTCAAACATTAGGTTGAGTAAAGTGTTTGAAAAAGTTAACTGGAGTCTCAGTAAGGTTTTGATTCAAGACAGCAAGACTTAGCTTAGAGAAGTATAGGTTGTATAGCTTCTTTCATAGTGCCATAATTAATCAAGGTGAGTCACCCACAACTAATCTGTAAAACCATGTTACAAACAGCATTGAGTTGAGAGCTTAGCAGGGTACAGCAAAGGATCATAGGAATGAAGAAAAATTTCACATATGATTATAGTGCGGACTAGAGGAGCTAGGAAGCTTGCTCTTTCAGAAAGTCTGTACAATTTCACAGTTAATTCTGTTAATTCTTCCCAGTTGAAGTAATTTCATCTGCACTCCAGCCACAATATTCAGGTATTATAAATAGTCGTGGCATTGGATTAGAGAGGAAGTGTACACCTGAAATGTGATGGAAGGAAGCTACCATGACTTTAAAAAAAGCATTTTTCTATATAAGCCCCATCTCCATACCTCCTGGGACCACATGCCATACACATGTATCATGGGGCTCTATTTGTTTAAGTGTTTCAAAAGATTGGGAATTTACAGCATTAGAAATGTCCCACTTTCACACATATGACAGCTGGTTTGGGTTCACATCAAGAACACTGGCAGGAAAGATTTACATGATTACACTAATGGATTTCCTTCTCCCCTTTGTCACTACAGAAAAAAACTTCAACCAAAAGCACTGATGGTTCCAAGCAAGGCAGTATGCAATCTAAGCAAAGCAACTGGAGGCAGAAGCATGAGTCTTTCATCAACACATTGCGTCGGGCTCGTGAGGTGCAACGAGTAATCTCCAAAGGGGGGAAGACCTCAGACCTTCTTCCAGCACCCCCCATGGAGAATCCAGACTACAAATTGTGCCCATACTGCACACGTCAGTTTGCCCCTAAGGTAGCCGAGAGACACATTCCCAAATGCAAAAACATTAAAAATAGACCACCACCACCACCACAGCAAAAGAGACGTTGCTAGTAACAGACCCAAGTGGAAACTTCAACTGGAGTAGTTTCATTAGGACCTTTGCCATTTCCCTCAGTTGGACAGGACAAATAGGAGAGAGCATTCTAATAGCTGTGGCTTTGGGCTTTTTTTTTTCTTCAAAAACCAAAACCCACAAATGTGTAAAGTCTGTAAACCCACAAGCTGTGAGTAGATTATTAAATCCCTCATGTTGTGTACTAGGGTCAATACTTCTTAAAAGAGGTATAGTAGGCCTCAGGTGGTATCTTCCATATCTGACTGATCCCAGTTATTTCTTCTGTGCATTTTTTCACAAGAATCTCTTGCACTTTATGCTGAAGCACTTGAATTTTGTCTGGCTCTTGCCCCATGAGATCAATGTGCTGGGTCATAGATAATACTGAAAATGTTCAGAAGACCAAAATTCCACCAGACCATTAAATCCTTGTAGTCATTTTAGCTTGTGTTTAGAAGAAAAATCCTTTGTTCTTCTATGCAATACCATTACCAGAAGCAGAGCTGAAATGAAGGCCTCATAAGTACCTAGGTCAGCCACCATAGTAAAGAGGATTCTTATCTAGAATGTCACAAACATAACTGGACTGGGAAAAGGAAATACCTACTTGAAACACAGCATACCTGCCTTCTCACATCAGGGTTTTAAAGCCATTTTTGGATCACCTGTAAATACTAGTAACCAACACTTCTTCAAGGCAGTCTGTAAGAAAACAGCTGTAGGAGATAATGGGAGTGAAAGTTGTAGGATGGGGCTGCATGATTTGGAGAAGTTCAGCTCTCACCTCAGGAAAAGGGAAAATGATATAGTTCATGGGAAGGTAGGCATTGGAATGAGCAATGTTTGTGCCATCAAGTTAGTGGAGAGCATAAGGGGAACAAGTGTGTTAAAAGCAAGTAAGGGGAGCACGTGTGTTAAAAGCTAAATGGTTGACAAATGCTTGCATATTTACTTTTTTCCAGTAACAAATTCACTTTTGCTATACATGGAAGATGGTAATTCAGACAATGGGGGAAATACAGGTTAATGAATGTAAGACTATAAAGTGTGCCATATTGCCAAAATCTGTGTCATAGCATTCTCCCAAATCCCAGTCTCACTTTATATAATGCAAAGCTTTAAAAGTTTTATGATTTGAAAGAATACCTACAGATATTCGCTGACTCATATTTTCAGGTGAACGCCAAATGCGTATTTTTGATATCGCTTTAAAGAAGGCAGGTATAAAAGAGGTGGTGTCCACGAGCTCCTGCTTCATCTCACTGGTTGTAAAAGTACGTTGGAGATCATTGAAGTGCTTGATTTTGAGAAAACTTAGGATATATGATTCAGGCAGTGTGTGCCTTTAAGAAACTTGAGAGTATGACAATGGTTGCAAAATACTGAAGTTACAAAATCCCCAAAAGTTGAAGCTGGTACAGCTTTTTCCATGGCATGTGGGCTCTTGCCCCTTGTTTTCTGTGTGTGTTGAGAATAGATAACAAAGTAGCAGGCTTGGGTTTTTTTGTGGCTGTCTTACATCCACCTAAGAAAACACTACTTCCAGAGGAATTAATGAAAAATACCTAAATTCAGATCCTGTTTCTCTTCATTAATGGTTTAGGATTTGCACTGGTGGATGATCTTCATTTAAAGATGGACTGGAGAGTCTTCCCTGTTGAACTTTGATACAGTTGACCACTCTGTTTTTATCCCTCAGCTTGACTATGGAATTGGTTTCACTTTTTTTGTTGTTTAGCCAGACACAGAGACTCCACCAGAGCTGCAGAATCAACCAGGTGGAATTTGTCTTGTGGGGGTACCACAGGGTTCTCCTTTCACCCATACTCTTAAACTAAGGCTGCTGAGTGAGTTTGGGGTTGGGTGTCACCCGTATGTAGAACAAGCCTCCAGGTTCATCCATCTTGGTTCTGAACCAGTGGTTTGCAGCTTGGGTCATGAGGCTAAGGCGGAACAAACTGAAGATGAATCCAGACAAGGCAGAGGTAATACTGGTTGAGAAGGCTGATATTCTAGAGCAGGGGTGGGGAACCTTATTTCTGCCAAGGGCCATATGGATATTTATAACATCATTCATGGGCCATAAAAAGTATCAGCTTAAAAAACAGTGCTCCACAGAGGGAGAATGATTCAGGCCAGCAAAATTAATGCAAATAATTATTTTTCTATTTGAAGTGATGTGGGGAAAAGCCTAATCTGGTGCACACACACACACACACCAGGCCCATCGCCCTAGGCAAATGCATAGGTCCAAGACTTCTTTGTAGAAAAAAACCAACAGGAACTCAGTAGCATATTAGACCACATCCCCTAATATTAGCATATTAGGTCACACACTCATTAGCATATTAGGCCACACCATCTGGGATAATCACGTGCAAACTGAACTGTGACAGTAATTTCCAGGCCCTGCAGCAATTCTGGCTGGTCAGCCAGGCCTAGGGTGGCCAGACCGTCCCGGGCACCCGGGAAAGTCCCGGTTCTGGCCCCCTATTCTTGGCTCCCGGGCTGGCTATACCGGGACCATTAGAGGTCCCGGTTTAGCCAGCCAGAGAGCCGGTGGGCCCCGCCCGCGCGCGGGGCCCGGCGGCGGTGGCGGAGGCCGGGGAGGCGGTGGAGAGGCCGGCACTGGTCTCTGGAGGCCCTCCAGCGACCAGCGCCGGCCTCTCCGCCGCCTTCCCGGCCTCAGCCACCGGGCCCCGTGCGCGGGCCTCCACTGCAGGCGGAGGCCGGCACTGGTCGCTGGAGGCCCTCCAGCAACCAGCACCAGCCTCTCCGCCGCCTCCGTGACCGCCGCCGGGCCCCGTGCGCGGGCCCTACACTGCAGGCGGAGGCCGGGGAGGCGGCGGAGAGGCCGGCGCTGGAGGCCCTCCAGCGACCAGCGCCGGCCTCTCCGCCGCCTCCCCGGCCTCTCCGCCGCCTCCCCAGCCGCTCCGCCGCCTCCCCGGCCGCCGCCAGGCCCCGCGCGCGGGCCTCCACCCGCCCTGGAAGCAGGTAAGCAGGGCAGGCAGGGAAGGAGGAGGCCGAAAGTGGGGGGGGGGCGGCCTTCCTTCCTTCCCTCCCTCCTTCCTCCCTCCTTCCTTCCCTCCCTCCTCCCTTCCTTCCTTCCCTTCCTCCCTTCCTTCCCTCCCTCCTTCCTCCCTCCCTCCTTCCTTTCTTCCTTCCCTCCCTCCTTCCTTTCTTCCTTCCTTCCCTCCCTCCTCCCTTCCTTCCTGTCTTCCTTCCCTCCCTCCGTCCTCCCTCCTTCCTTCCTTCCCTCCTTCCCTCCCTCCTCCCTTCCTTTCTTCCTTCCCTCCCTCCCTCCTCCCTTCCTTCCTTCCTTCCTTCCTTCCTTCCTTCCTTCCTTCCTTCCTTCCTTCCTTCCTTCCTTCCTTCCTTCCCTCCCTCCTTCCTTCCCTCCCTCCTCCCTTCCTTCCTTCCCTCCCTCCTCCCTTCCTTCCCTCCCTCCTCCCTTTCTTCCTTCCCTCCCTCCCTCCTCCCTTCCTTCCCTCCTCCCCTCCCTCCTCCCTTCCTTCCCTCCCTCCTTCCTTTCTTCCCTCCTTCTGGCCCCCTATTCCCGGCTCCCAGGCTGGCTATACCGGGACCATTAGAGGTCCCGGTTTAGCCAGCCAGAGAGCCGGTGGGCCCCGCGCGTGGGCGGGGAAGGCGGCGAGTGAGGGAGCGTCCCTGCGCGTGCGCAGGGACGCTCCCTCCCTCGCCGCCTTTCCCACCCGCACGCGGGGCCCGGCGGAGATGCAGGACAGGAACCTGGAAGTGACCGACAGGCTGCTTCAGCGTGCCGCTGCGCCGGCCCCCTGGGCCACACAACGATGGGACCTATGCCACAGGGACGGGCTCGAAACACTCTATAACCCCTCAAAAGAACAGCAGTCTAGCTCGCTTCCCCCGAGCCCTGCCACCATAAGCCTCAAGGGGGCTCATTTTGCGGCATCTCCCGGCGGGAGGGTGGCACCCGCACGGGACACATATCAAATGAAAGAGGGGGCGCAGGGCTATCAGAAACAGCCGGCGGAGGGAGTCGGGAGACCACCCCACTGGGGGATCCACACCCCGAAAGTGATGAAGGTGGCGCAGATAGAGCCAACAGAGCAAACAGGACAAAATAAATAGGCTGCATTATGCAGCACAGTCTCACTGGAATCTGACTGGCTTCTCAGCGTGGAACCCGTTCTCTCTAGTCTTCTCACTTTGAAAAAAGTAAAAAAAGAGTTTTATTTAACTTTATTTCCCCCTTTCCCTCTCTATAACTAATCTTGGTGTTTCCGGCGGTGATATTTGGGGGATTTTTGGGGACGTCACAGGAAGTGCTGTGAAGTCACTTCCTGTTTCCGGCAGTGGCATTTGGGGAAAATGATGTCATTTGGGGAAAATGATGTCACAGGAAGTGATGTCACTTCCTGTTTCCGGCAGGCGGCGCGCGGGAAATGATGTCACAGGAAGTGATGTCACTTCCTGTTTCCGGCGGTGGCATGACATCACCGGAAGTGACGTCACTTCCTGTTTCTGGCGGCGCACACGCTTCGCGCGCGCGCACCCCAACCTTCCCCCCACAAAGGTGTCCCTGGCTGGCCTTCAGACATTATGGCCACCCTAGCCAGGGAGGCTACCGCGCAGTACATCTGGGCCCTGTGATCTCTGCCTGGCCCTTGGGAGGCTGCTGCACAGTACGGCTGGGCCCCACAATCCTTGCTGGCCAGCCAGGCCCCAGGGAGGCTGCCACATGGCTTGGTTCGGCCCAGCAATCCCTGAGGGCCATACCAAATGACCTCAAGAACCATAGATGGCCCTTGGGACGGAGGTTTCCCACCCCTGTTCTAGAGAGACTGAATCCTTTTGTACCAGATGGAGTAATGCTGGCTTTTTCAGAGCAGATTAAGACCTTGGGGTGCTCATGGACTCCACCTTGCTGCTTGCTGCATCTTACCAATTTTCTCACTACCTAGATTCAGCTGATCTGATCATGCTGGTCCATTTTTCTGCAGTCTTACAGTTGGATTGGGGCTGCTCCTAAAGATGCCTTGGAAGCTACAACTGGTTCAGAATGAGGCAGTCCAACTACTGTCAGGCTAGCCAAAGGGAATATATGTTGCCTATTTTGAAACAGCTTCATTGGCTGCCAGTCTGTTTCCAGGTGCATTTTGACCTTTAAAGCACTTTACAACCTACCACCAGTATTCCCTCAAAGCTGAGTTAGTGTGAGTTAGCTCACAATTTTTTAGCCTCCAGCTCACATTTTTGTCTCAGCTCAGGAAAAATGGCCCTAAAGCAAACTAATTTATGCAGTAGCTCAACTTTAATGCCAGTAGCTCACAAAGTAGAATTTTTGCTCACAAGACTTCACGGCTTAGAGGGAACATTGCCCACAACCCACATATTTGATGGACTGTCTTCTTCCATATATTCCTGTGGACCATCAGGAAGCCATCTATTGGCTAGCCCACCAATGAGAGTGGCCATTATAGCATTGACCAGGGTCCAGTCCTTTTCCAGCATGGCTCCAGCTCTGCAGAATGGACTCTCTGAAGAGTTGAGAGGTGCCTACCTCCTTGGAGATCCTCAGTAGGTTGCATGGCCTGCTTGTTTGGCAGAACTTTGAAGAGCCGGCATCTTTTAAAAAAGAAGTTGGGGTCTTGGTACTTTACTTTTGGTTTTAGGTTAGGATGTTTAGCTATAATTGTAAGCCACTCGGAAACAAGAGGAACAGTGGGATATAAATGTTTTAATAAATAAATTACTTAGGATTTCTTCAATAAAACAGTGCTTATAAGATCTAGAAACATGTTTTGTACAAAGTGAAAGCTATGGTAACATGCTAGGTTATACGGTTGTGTGGTATTCCAGAAAAGTGAAATTCTGACTAGGGATGGGCATGAGCATGAATCAATTCACAAATCGTGATTCATGCATAAGTTGGGCCAATTTATGGTTTGAACAAACCAGTTCAGCTCTTTGTGATTGATTTGGTTCATTTTTGCAGTTCACTTTTCCCAACAGCCTGGCACTGATTTAGTCAATTTCTAGGCAAACTGGGGGTGGACTTCTCAGAGCCCTATAAACACCCATAGCACTTGTCCTTAGCTTGATTGGCAGCTCTAGGAGCCAGTCACAGAGCTCCCATTCTGCATTACATCGTTGCATTACATTTGAGGGAGCAGACATCCTGGCTCAGCTGCTTTCACTTTGCAGCATGAAGAGTTACTTATTGTAAGAGCTGAGCTTTCATGGGGGCACCTGCTTTATGGGGCTATAACTAACATATGGACATATGAAGCTGCCTTATACTGAATCAGACCCTCCTTGGTCCATCAAAGTCAGTCTTGTCTTCTCAGACTGGCAGCGGCTCTCCAGGGTCTCAAGCTAAGGTTTTTCACACCTATTTGCCTGGACCCTTTTTTGGAGATGCCAGGGATTGAACCTGGGACCTTCTGCTTCCCACGCAGATGCTCTACCATTGAGCCACCGTCCCTCCCGTATTCCAATCCAATCTTTGCCAAATTTGGAGGGTGGGTGGAAGAGAGCCTGTTGAAGACTCCAGGTGACTTTTACACTTCCCAAACCAATGAACTGGTTCAGGCAATCATATGAACCCACCATATCCCCAGTTTGTGCCCATCCCTGGTTCTGACCCCTGCCTCCTTTCCCAGCAAAGCCAGTTAAATTTCTGGTCTCTCTGAAACATGGCCCAATGGAGTACTGCATACATGAAGGTAAGATTTTACATACTCAGAAGTGTTGCCTCTCACATTTTATGACTGACCTCTGTCTCAGATTAAGTCCTATAAAAATGCTTATCCTCAAATGTAATGAAACGATTTCCCTTCTCACCTGTTCAGTTTGCAAGCTACATACTGAACACAAATGGGCAGACATTATCTGAAAATGGGAATACAGCAGTAGTTTATCCATAGGTGGATGATGGTAAAAAGCCCTACACACAAGGGTTGCAATCTATGAATCTCCATAATGAGCCTTTTGACAGATTGCATGGATGCTGTTTCATTCATTTCACACGGGTTTTCAATAAGCCCAGCATTTTTTGTGGCTGCTGAGTAGAATCCTGGGGGGAAAAGTTCATTTAAAAATATCAAAATGAGAGGGGGAAGGCGGAGCGTCGCTTAAGCATGGCAGACGCATTCTGATCGAGCTCCTGATCATTCCCCCTATTTCGACTAATATAACATCACCAGGCATCTTAGAAAATTCAGCTTTCGATGGGACAACATAACAGAACTAAAAAGAAGACCACTCAGAAAGGAAAAAAGTCTGTTTTAGACTTCTTCAAAGCGGACGTTTTGGAAGAGGTTAGTAGGCCTGTGACCAGATCGGCTCTAAATATGGCAGCAAATAATTCTAGCCCACCAAGCCCCAGTGTAGAAGATGAGGACGCTCCTTTAAATAAAAGAGATCTAAATCTCCTGAAAGCAGACATCCATCGCTTCTTTAAAGAATCTTTAGACTCTTTCCTTAAGCTCATCCAGTCTAAAGTACAGGAGATGTCGGAAGAACTCACTGTTACTACAAAAGTAGCGGAGCAAATGGCTGAAGCGGCCATTGTGCTGCAAGATGAAGTGAAAACTCTTAAAAGAAAGGAGGCTATGCTAGAAAATAGAATTCTAATATTAGAAAATCGTTTTAGAGCCTCAAATTTAAAATTTCGCGGCCTGGAAGAGGGCGAGGAGGGTCTATGGACTTGGCTACGTTTATAACAAATTGGTTGAAATCAGCTCTGAAAATGGAAGCGGGAAGCATGTCTATAGCCACAAAGACTGGGAGTAATGCCACAAAGTAATGCCACAAAGTATAGCCACAAAGACTGGGAGTAATGGCTTCGGCCAGGAGAGGGAGGCCTAGAGACGTTTTAGTTCATTTTGTCTTCCCCAAAACACGAGACTTCATTTTAAAAGAAGTGCGAATAAATGGGGCCCTGATCTACAAAGGGAAAAAAATTCTGGCGCTTTTAGATCTACCACCTGAAGTGCTAGAAAAGCGCAGGAAGCTAAGACCTTTTGTTTCCAAACTGCATGCTGCAAACATAAGATTTAGATGGAGCCCCACGTTGGACATCTTGGTTTATAAAAACGGCTACCTGCATAATGCGGCTGACATGGACTCAGGCAGAGCTCTACTCAAGGTGCTGTCATTAGAATTAACACCCACGGAAGAAGAGGAAATACTTAAAGCTAACCCACCATCTGGAGACTCTACAGCATAATATACAGGAGTTTAAATAAGTTGTTCTATTAACATTGCTAGATGTCTTTTTGAAACTTTTTTTCCAATCCAAGTTGCTGTTTTAACTGCAAAATCTTTGGGTGGGCTTTCGTGATTAAAAAAAAAATTTTAAGCTCCTTGTTTGTTCCGGAGCCTTGTTTGTTTTCAGTCTTTAATAGAATGAGTTGGATTGATATAACTGATTAGTAGATTATCTTTTAACTAAATAGCATAATTGTTGAATGGGAAAAACTTGAGATTAAATAGTCTTTTAAATCGGGAAGTAAGGGTGGGGGTGACAATGCGACTGATATGATTACAGAGAGAAGTGGCTGAATGAATGTGATACGCTAGTTTATGAATGAGTGCAAATAGAGTGAGGAATGTTGGTATGAATGCTTATATGGAATCAGTACCACTATTGCCTCAATATATGCACCTAATAGTGGACAACTAAATTTTCTTAGGGAAACTTTCATGGAACTGCAATCTTTCCAGCAGGGCAATGTTCTTGTGGGAGGGGACCTAAATTTTGTGGCAGATATGATGCTGGATAAATCAAAACACACTAATATACCAAAAGGAAGCTCATCGTCTCTGACAGAACTAAATTCAGTTTTCAACTCTTGTAAATTGGTTGACATGTGGAGAACTTTGAATCCTAAAAGCAAAGATTATACCTTTTTTTCTAATGTCCATAATTCTTATCCTAGAATCGATTATTTATTAGTTTCTCCATCATTGATCAATTTGATTGAAAATGCTACAATTGAGGTACGTAGTATTTCAGATCACTCCTTGATACAATGTGACCTGCTTGCTCAACAGCCAGACGGAAAAGGCCCGAATTGGTCCCTTAACAAACTACTACTCTCAAGTGAGGTAATAAACAAAAAGTTAGAAGAATAAATCCAATCTTACTTTTCTTTAAATGCCCAATGTGGGGTATCACAGGCTTATGTATGGGATGCCTTCAATGTGGTGATGCGGGGCAATCTCATCTCTATTGCCTCGGCCAGTAATAAAGCCAAAAGGAAATCTATAGAGGACTTAAACAACCGTATTGCCTTCTTGCAGGCCAAACATTCTAAGTACGGTGGTAAAAAAACTCTGAGGAAATTAAATCAGGTCAGAAAACAACTAGAATTGTTAGAATCTTCTGCTATTCAAAAAAACCCTTTTATATCTCAAACAAAGATATGTAACTAAAACCTCTAAATCAATTAGACTTTTGAAATATCGCACAAAACAGAAAAGACTGCAAAATATGGTGCATGCAATTAGAACACCTCAGGGAGTTGTACATTCATCTTCTAAAAAGATCTCTGAAACCTTTTTTAATTTCTATAAAAAACTTTATGAATCTAACAATCCAGACCCACACCAAATTGAAAACTATTTAAATTCCATTGATTTCAAAGCATTCCTTTTGGAAGAGCATGCATCTTTTTTGGACAGACCTTTTAACTTGACTGAGTTATCATCAGTGATTTCAAAAATCAAGAACAATAAGGCTACGGGAAGAGATGGATTCCCGATCGAATTTTATAGACACTTTAAATCCTCTTTGTTAACACCATTATTAGACACCTGTAATTCGGTCATGGAAGAGGGGTGCCTCCCCCCAAGCTGGTTGGAATCACGAATGATAGTAATTCATAAACAAGGAAAAGACAAACTTAATCCCGCCTCCTACCGCCCTATTTCGATTTTGAATCATGATTTTAAATTTTTTTCTTCTTTACTTGCAGAGCGACTGAAACGGATTATTACACATTATATACATCCAGACCAGGCCGGCTTCATGCCAGGACGTACTATTACAGACAATATCCGAAAATCACTTAATTTGATCCACCTAGCAAAATCTTCAAAAGTACCATCTTTAAGCTTATCTCTGGACGCGGAAAAAGCGTTTGACAAGGTGGAAGTAAATTACTTAAAAACTCTACTCAGGTTTATGAAATCTGGACCATGTTTTTTGAAGTCTATCTTTGCCGTTTATAGCTCCCCTTCTACACAAATTAATGCTAATTTTTATAGATCAGATGAATTACATCTTGGTAGAAGTACCCGTCAGAGCTGTCCTTTACCCCCTCTATTATTTGCCCTAACAATTGAACCCTTTGCCTATGCAATCAGGAATGCGTCAGAAATCTCGGGTATCTCAATAACGTTGTTTATAAAGCCAGTTTATTTGCCGATTATATGGTGTTTTATCTTAGTAACCCTTTAAATTCATTAATGTCTCTTACAGACAAAATAGATGAATTCAGTAAATACTCAGGCTTTTCCATCAACTTTAATAAATCAGAAATATACCCCATCAATATTCTGCAGAAGTTGCAAGAGACTATTAAGTCTATATTACCTTTTAAATGGGTTGAAAAAACGTGGAGACATCTAGGCATATTATTTCCACTGAATCTATCAGACTTATATAAGGTTAACTATGGACCGTTATATAAACCTATGACAGACACTAGGGGAATGGTCAAAGATGAACTCTATTCTAGAGAAAATAGATCTTATTAAATCCTTTTTACTTCCTCTTCTTTTTTTGTTTCAAAATCTCCCTATACCTATCCCAAAAAAAGACTTCACAAATTGGCAATCACTCTGGACTTCCTTTTTATGGAATAAACGTAGACCAAGAATTGCTTTTTCATTGCTAGCGAAACCTCGGAAAATGGAAGGTTTGGCCATCAATTTGATTGACAAATATTTTATAGCAGCACAATTAAGACATATTGTATTATACGCTTCCCCTTATGAAACTCCAGCCTGGGTACAAATTGAAAAAAATAATCTACCTAATGTACTATTACAGGAATTTATTTGGAATTCTAAATCTGACAGAAGGGAGTATGTTTTGTCTAATCAATTTCTTAAACACACACTGCAACTATGGGATCAATGGAGAAATACCCTCTCTCCTGCATCCTCACCACTGATGGCATTTCTGGGGCCAATCCTGGTTTCCCTCAGGTCAGAACATAAATCACTTCAAGGTGAGGAGGGATAATAATATTTTCAGACTGATAGATGTCACAACCAATGGCAAACTGAGTACCCATGGTCAGTTGGAACACAAATTCAAAATTTCTATCCCTTGGTACCAATATACTCAAATACACCACACTCTGCATCAAATTGTACCAATTGTCATGGCTAATAGAGCTCTCAATCCTCTGGAAAAATTATTTCACAAAGGCAGTACTTTGGTTAGGGGGGTAATCTCCATTATCTATACCCTTTTAAATCAATCAGTGTGGTCAAGTAAATCAACTCAGCAATCTGCTTGGCAGAAAGATTGCCACATTGTAATAAATGAGAACCAATGGGAACAAATTTGGGAATCACCTTTATTTAACTCCAAATCTTATTATTTTCGATTGCAAAACTACAAAATCTTCGCAAGGCGGTATTTGACTCCCTATAGGCTTTTTAAAGGAAAAGTGAAAGAAAATCCAAATTGCTGGAAGGGTTGTGGCCAATTGGGCACGTTCATTCATTGCTGGTGGGAGTGCCCAGAGATCAATGTTTTCTGGAAAGAAGTGCTGGAAAAAATAACAGAAATAACTGGGATTACAATTCCATCTACACCTGACTCGGTTTTATTAAACTTGTAGACAAATGCTGATTGGTCTGTTTTGAAGAAAGAACTACTATCCCTGTTATTGTTAGCAGGAAAAATAGTTATTGCCAGTTGCTGGAAAAAACTGAATGTGCCTAAGTTAAATTGTTGGTTCAACAAAGTCTGGGATATATTAATTCAGGATAAGTTAGCTACTAATATATTGCTGCAAGAAAATGCTAAAGCTGGGGATTGGTTCCTTGAAAAGTGGTTCCTCTTTCTTGAGTATATAAATAATAATGAGACGATTGTTGGGAAAATACCTTCTAAATATTTGAATATTATGATAATAGATCATACAATAGAATAGATCATACTCTACAATGGAATTTCATGTAAGACTTAGCCTTGGAGCTAAGGAAGGGATAATTCTTTGTATAGTAAAAGCTTTTTTCCACTTGCTGTGGGATAACTGCGATATGTATCCTGTAAGACACTGATCTTTCTTAAGTTAGTTGTTTGCATGTTGTTTATATTTCTTTTATGTTTGTAAAGAAGAAATGGCTATAATTTTTTGCACTATTCCAATGTGTTAAAAGATGGATGTTTGTTTGTTGTTTAACAAAAAAATTCAATTAAAATTTTAAATTGGGGAAAAAAATATCAAAATTTGAAAGTAAGTAATATTAGGACTATGAGTAGACACTGACTTCTAGTAATTGAAGGTCCTAGATTCAACTCCCAGCATCTCTAGAAAGGATCAGGTCAAGAGTGATATGCAAGTCCTCACTCAGCCTGAGACCCTGGAGTGCTGCTTTTAGTCTGAACAGGCAATAGTGATCTTGATGGAATGATGGTCTGATTCAGCATAAGACAACTTCACATGATACAAATAGAATAATACAATCAAATTTGACTGCCATTTATTTGGCTACATAATGTTTATTTTATTGTCAAACACTAGGGTTGCCAATCCCCAGGTGGGGGCAGGGGATCCCCCAGTTTAGAGGCCCTCCCCCCGCTTCAGGGTCGTCAGAAAGCAGGGGGAGGGGAGGGAAATGTCTGCTGGGAACTCTGTTATTCCCTATGGATATTTATTCCCATAGAAAATCATGGAGAAATGATCTGCAGGTATCTGGGGCTCTGGGGGGATGTTTTTTGGAGTAGAGGCACCAAATTTTCAGTATAACAGCTAGTGTCTCTCCCCAAAATACCTCCCAAGTTTCAAAAAGATTGGACCAGGGAATCCAATTCTATGAGCCCCAAAAGAAGGTGCCCCTATCCTTCATTATTTCCTATGGAAGGAAGGCATTGAAAAGGTGATGGCCCTTTCAATGTGATGGCCAGAACTCCGTTTGGAGTTCAATGATGCTTGTCACAGACTTGATCTTGGCTCCACCCCCAAAGTCTCCTGGCTCCACCCCCAAAGTCCCCAGATATTTCTTAAATTGGACTTGGCAACCCTATCAAACACACAGCTTGTTCCCAAGAGTTTATCAGCTAGGAGGAACATTTTGCACTCCAGTGTACACTCCCAGCTTCCAAGTATTGTCAGAAAGCAGAAAACCCTGTCTCGATTACATGTCTGAGACAAAACCCCATCAAAAGCAACTCAACTAAAGCAGACATATCTCACCAATACAGGCCACTCCTGTCATGTTAATGCAATGATTACTGATGGTACACAATGCTTACATTGTACAGCAGTAACGAGGCACACTCTTACTGGAGAATGCAGGCACTTTCATGGTAGCATTTCTAATAGTGGCAAGCTTAGAACAAAGTAAACTTAAAGTGAAAAAGTTTGTTCCATCTTAGCAAAATCAGAACTGACATAGCCATCAGGGGCGTACAGGTAAGCAAGTATCACCTTCTTTAAAAAAGAATCAGGACATGTAAGCTAATAAGTGTCAATGTTTATTTAAAAGAAAACTTCAAACCATTCCACCATCGAACATCTCAAAGATATATAATGACAGTGCAGATATAAGACATTCTACTATAACAAATCAATAACAATGCTAGCAAGAGACCAAAATCTGCATAATTAGCACTGTTGAATGGAGAAGAGATGTGGGTCTGAAACCGCTCCAAGGCACCCTGGCCCACTTGTTCTTCACTCTTAAGTCCAGAACAAGGTCTGTTTTAAAATGCTTCTTTGGTTACATAAAATAGTTGGTGCGTTAAGTTGTGGTCTGTAACAGGCACATATTGGACAGTGTGAATCCTTTATTAAGGCACATATCGCTGTGAAGCACAGGTCCCCCTCAGTATAGTAATCCACTACTCCAGTAGCTCCAAGGGGAGCACCGCACTTTGTTTCCCAAACATGGAGCACTGTGAAATAAAGATAGCAGTGCGCTGCAGGAGAGCAACCCCCATCAGGTCAGCAAATCTTTGCTGGACATGGCCCAGTTCTTTTCTACTGTATAACTTTTATACAATCCAATACTTACAGGAGATCCTGTGTATAAAGAACAATCAAATGTCACAATCTACTGAATAATTTGGAATTCATTAGGTTATTTGTGCTCCTCCTTCCAATAGTAAAGAAGTCAAGCCTCCTTGATCTTGCGCCTGAACACAGGAAAAGACAGCCTAATTCTTTTCTATTTACTGTTATAAAACTGAACCAGGTAAAGCTTTTAAAAATGTGCTATTCCTAGGATGCCCTGGCACCCATCTCCAGCCAGAGAATATTTCATCAGCCTGAACATGCTTCTAGAAGAGAAGTGTACCTAGGGATCTTAGAGACATGCGTATGGGAGGCTAAGACCACAATATACCACGACCAGATCAAAAGTAAGCAATACTAGCCCTGACCTGGATAGCCCAGATAAGCCCAATCTCAGAAGCTAAAAAGGGTTGATTCTGGCAAGTACTTGGATGGGAGACCTCCTTGGAATACCAGATCCAGAAGCAGGCTTTATTTAGCCATCTTTCTGAATATCTTCCATGCCCCCAGTCACCAAAGGTCGCCATGACGTCCAGGTGCACGTGCACACGTACATAAAATACCCCCACCCTAAGAAAAGTAAGGAATACCAAGGTACAGAGACTATTCCAGAGAGTTAGGTTAGACTGTGAGGAATTGTGGAGAAGAACACAGATGTGCCTGCCAGGAGTCATGTCTACTCCACATTTTAATCAATTGGGCAAACTAATTAGCAAAAGAATCAGTTTCAATATTTAATGGGAAAATGGACTATCCTGCAATCAAAGTTACTTCATAGTATATTACTGATAGTATACAAAATGCTTTGAAGTGACATATGGCCACACACTGCCAGTAGTTTGGTCAGTGCATTGTTAAAGCCCACACAGCTGCCTTCTGGGCTCAAATACTAGACAGGAAGCAAAAACTGGGGTAGGGCGTAGAGTAAGAAGCGTTCAGCTGCTCTTCTAAGAAACTAGGCACACAATCAGAAAAGTTCTGGTATTCAAATCAAGCTGAACAGATGGAACAAATAACTGTCTAAATTAAAATTCTACACATTCCTTCTCTGGCTTTTAAACAGCTGTCATGAACTCTTCTTGGATAACAGGAAGCTTCGGCCAGTTTTTTTTGTTGTTGTTCATTTCTGCTTAGCAGGAAGTGCTAAGAATGGGTGCTTGAGATCCTCTTCCAAACATCCCTTAAGTTAAAGCTTTAAACACGTTTGGTACAGACTGGAGGAAATAGGACTAGAAATGCATCTGAAGTAAAAGATGTAAGTGCTACCATTTATCTGTTTTGCGAGCTCTTATCTACATTCAGAGCAAGCTCTTTCCCTGGCTTCCACAGAGGCAGGGGTCCTGCCCCTTAACCTTTCAGGACATTTTCAACCTGACCACAATGTTGGGGCTCAGCCAGTTTTGATACATCGTTTTCTCCTTTTACTTGCCTGAAGATGAAGCAACTAATGTTGGGAGCTCAATACTGCCATTGGGGAGCTATGAAAGAATGAAGAGCCTACAGCAATTCCTGTGGTGTGGTGACTTGACCTCAAGGGCAGGCTGATATGAGGACTTGCTGCTGTTGCGATATTGGAGTGTGCCCCTGGCTAGAACTTGGAGCTCTGCCACTCTCTTAATTTCCTCCTATGCTCATAGCTTAAGAGGGCCCCCCTCACTCACACACACACACACACACACATACAGGGATGCTGTCCTGGAGAATCAAATCTCCATGTTCACAAAAGACCTGGAGTCAGGAAAGCTGCTCTTGCATTGTTAGTGTGCTGTGAAATTGAATGGATTCCAGTGGACTCAAAAGACTAAAGACTGAAGCGGCATGAATCAGTTCCCAGGAGACACCAGGAGTCAGAATCCAAGTCAGGCTTTGGATCCGCTTCTATTTCTTCTTTAGATGTTGTTTGTGTGGCTTTGGTGTGAGCTTCCAACTGTTCAGATAAACAAGAAAATAATTCCTCATAAAGTAAAGGTGCAATTGACATAATACAATACAAACTTCACTAACTGGATATATGTGTTAGTTACAGTTCTGCTGAGTTCCATTATTGTGCACCAAAATGTACAAACAGTAAAAGACTAACAACCATTTGCCCAGATTGTCAAGGAAGTATTACAAGAACCGTTTTGTTTCTCAGAAACTCCCTCATCTGGGCTTTCTGCCTCTACATCAATGAATTAAATAGACATAAATTTATTTATTTATTTCTGTATATTTATATTCCGTCCTTTCCCATAGCCAGCTTTTAAATTCCCTAATTGAAGCTTTATAAGAAAAAAGAGCTGAAAAGAGAAGCAATTCTTATTTTACTATACTAACTTTCCCCCAACAATGGTCTACACAAAAGCAAGGAAGAAAAATGTGGAATAATGGAAAGGAAAATTCTGCTTGCTTTAAGTTCAGGCTAACATTAGCTCCCCAGACCACAACTGATAGAGAAACTTCCATTTTACAGTCAAACCACTATTGCCTCATCTCACTCAACCTTTACAAGCAAAAGAAATATAGAGCCTGTTAACATCCTACCCTCTGGATCCAGATCAGTTTCAGTGGACTGCAAGAACACTTAACATCTGACACATTATCCACCAGTTTCCTCAGAAGGCATCCTTACCAGCTGTGTTCCTTCCATCCTAGAGAGACTCTGAAGCTGAGCACTGATACGAACTGTTTCCTGCTGCAGCTTCTTCTGGTCAGCCAAGCATTTTAATACCAAACCATTCAGTCGTTCTAGTTCAGCCTGCAACAAACTGCACTTGCAAGCTGTCGGCACCACAGATGTCTTCCCCTCACTGCAGGCCTCTGTTGTATCAAAGAGGTGCTGCTACACAGGGTTCAGGAATAAATTTGTCAGTATGTACCAAATGCATGAAACCTTCAAGACCAATGACTGCCCCAAGTCATAGTAAAAAACCCATGTGTGCTGAGAAGGGACAGATCAAAATACTAAATACTGGAAACAGAATTCTTGAAAAATGGGTACACTAAAATATTTGCTCACAGACAAACTGTTGCCAGCTCTCCAGCCACATACCAGAATCATTCCCTCCTTTGGAAATAATGCCTCTTGCAATTTTTAAAAAATTCCTTCATCAACCCTGTTTAGCTCTATTGAATATTTATTTTATTTTGTTTTTTAAAACATTTATTAGCCATCTTTCTACCTTGTGGACCTCAAGGCAGATTACAATAGAAGGGATGATTAAGAAACACATCAAAGAATGCAATTTAAAGTCTCAATTAGGACTGCCAATAAATAAAAACTAAATTAGTCAAATCAGTCCTAAATAAAACTGTCTTCAACTGCCTCTTGAACACTGAAAGTGAGGGGGGCCAGGCTCACCTCCCTGGGGAAGTTGTTTCATGGGACTATCACTGAAAAGACATGCTTCTCAGGTGCCCACCAGATCAGCTTCTTTGATTGGTGGGAAAGTCAAGAGGGCCTCTCCCTCTGATCTTATGAGAAATGAGAATGAAAAAACCCAAAAATTTCCAATGGGCAGGGTAGAACAAGCCATGATCTACTAGTCCATCACCTGCTGGTTGTCTTTAGATGTTCGCTTAACCTCAACCAGGGCTTTCTCTGCTATTCTGCCTGGCCTATGGTTGAGGTGGCAGGCGTCTACCAGTTGGCCTCCCTGTTGCAGCTCAGATGCTAGAATACCACCAAAGATTACATCACTTGGTTATGGTCCAACGATTCCCAGATAAGACATTAATATTACAACCAGCACAATGCCAACCCATGATAGGTATATTGTTAATTTAAATTAACTGTTTTATTATCTGATATTTATTTGCTTTAATGTATTGATGTGACCTGCCTTGAGCCAGTTTGAGGGGAGGGGAGGAAATAAATCTAAATAAATAAATAAATACCCAGGACTCTGTTGTGGACTTGTTGGTATCAACAGGAGGAGGAGATGCCAAGTGGAGTCCCTTCAGCTCATTGTAGGGAAGTGTCTCCTTCTCAGATCCTGAAGAGGCTAGACTCACAAGAGAAGGTGTTTCAGGCATGGGGATGAACTCTGCATTCTCCAGCTCCTGGTCATAAAGAAAGTGTGAGATTTCTGTATCAGCATTTCTTTACACTGTTAACTACTACCTGAAGAATAAGAATCAAAGTTACATGAAGATTTCTGGCTAGAAGCTGGAAAACCTTTCCATGAATGCTGAGAGGGCTGCAGTCACTCTCTGTGTATAAATACACTGAAAGTCAGTATATGTACCAGCAGATAGAGAGCATAGCGAAGTAAACTGAGCCTCAGTCCAGGTTTGGCTCACGACTCCTTTTTCTCTCTTCCTACTAATTGCAAGAGGTTGTTGCTGCACAAACTAGGAGCAGTGACCATAGTGCTATTAAGTCCAGCATTCCTGTCAATGGTAAGTTACCCATAAAAGCCAAAACAGTAACATTTGATTCCGAAGGAGGGAACTTTGCAAAAATGAGGGAACTAGTCAGAAGGAAGCTGAAAAGGAAACGCAAGAAAATCAAATCCCTTGTGGGTTTTTGGAAGCTGCTTAAAACCATACTAATTGAAACCCTGGTAGAATGTATTTCCCAGGTTAAGAAAGGTACTGCCAAATCTGAAAGGATGCCTACATAGTAACAATCCATGTCAAGAAAGCCATGAAAGTTTTGCTGAAATTAAATGCATGGGAATGGGGTACAGGGCCTGGCAAAAGCAATGTAAGTCAATGATCAGGCTTGCGGAAAGAGAATTTGAGGAACAGACTGCTTTAAAAGCATCAAGAAAACCAATAAGCATTACTTTCAATATATCCAGTACAGGAGACCAACCAGAGAAGCAGCTGGGCCTTTGAAGGATCAAGGGATAAAAGGACTGTTAAAGAGAAGCTAATTTGAACCTGCCTTGGCAGGATGGGTGGATATAAATCCCACCAATAAAATAAATAATAAATGAATACCTTGCATCTATTTTCACTGTGGAAAGGGTGGGTCATGTACCCAGGCTGCAGTCACTATTTTCAGGAAGGAAGACTGAAGAAAGAAGTCAAAATAAGATGAAAAACAATGAAGTTCTAGAGATGCCCTCTACATAGAGAAAACCCTCTATGTCTCCAGGTCTTCAAGGCATACACCCAGGGTTTCTTAAGGTGAGACTGTTGATCTATTAACAAGTACATGTAAGTTCAGCCACTGGGCCAGAAGACTGGAGAGTAGCAAACATTACATCACCACCATTTTTTAAAAAGGGGTCTGCAGAGAACCAAGAAATCACAGGCCAGTTACCTTAATTACCTGTCGCAGGCAAATTAGTAGAAACTGTAATCAAACATAGAATTATTAAGCACAGAGGAACAAAGTCTACTGAGGTAAAATTAGCATGGCTTTTGCAAAGGGAAGTGTTGCTTCACCAAACACTTGGAGCTCTGAGAAAATGAACAAACATGTACATAACAGCGACCCAGTACCTGGACTTCCAAAACCCTTTTGACAAGGTATCTCACAAAAGACTCCTGCATAAGTGTAGCAGATATGGGATAAGAGGACATGGCCTCTTATGGACTAAAAAGTGGTTAAACAACAGGAAGGAGAGTAGGAATATATGGATAATTTTCTTAGTGGAAGGAAATAAGCAGTAGAGTCCCACAAGAATCATTGTGGCCAGTGCTAATTTGTTCATAAATTATCTCAAAATGTGAGATGAGCAGTATATTAGCCATATTTGCAGAGGACACAAAATTCAGACTGATGAAAACCAAGGATGACTGAAGAGCTCCAGGAGGATCTCCATAAATTGGTAAGCGAGCAACAATGGGGCATGAAGATTCAAGGGAGGTACGGTAAGTGGATGGTGATGGACACTAGAACAGAAATCCCAACTTTATGTTACAGGGTTCTGAACTTGCTGAGACTGAAAGAGACCTTAGAATCACAGTGGATAACTCAATGAAAACATCACAGAAGTGTGCCACAGAAGTGAAAAAGGCAAACTTTATGCTTGGGATTATTAGGGCAGGGATTGAAAATAAAATAGCCAGTGCTTTAATACCCCTAAATAGATTGGTCGTGAGGTCTCACTTGGAATACTGTGTGCAGTTCTGGTCATATATCAAAAAGGACAATGAAGAACTTGCAAAAGTACAGAAGCATGATGGGGCCTTGCAGGCAACATAGGCCTCAGTGGGGATCTGAAATCTCCTGGGTCCAGAGTAGACATTTTTAGTAGTGGATGCACCACAGCCTGTTTCAAAACTGGGGTGACTATAACCTCTTTTAAGGAGGCATTCACTACCTCTCAGATCTAGTCGGTCAGCCCCCGCACCCGAATTTAAGTAGCCAAGAAGGCAAGGGACATACGAGCAGATAATAGGCCTTAAACCTTCAGGTATCCTGTTTACATCCCTCAAATGAATAAATTGAAAAAATTCCCAATGGTTGGACAAGTTGGAACACAGCCACCATCTGACTCTGCTACTGCTAATATAGAGTCCAAGTTGGTATGGATGCAAGAGATTTTATCTACAAAGTGTTGGGCAAAACAGTCACAGTCGACCACTGAGGAGTCTTCCTACAGGTCAGATCCCACCAAGCCTCTGACCACATGGAACAGCTCCAATGGCAGTAAAAAATATTTTTTTCTTTGCCACCATCACTGCCACAGAACATGCTTCAAAATGAACTTTAGCCCATGTCTCATAGGATTTGTCCCAAGTCTTCCTCTACTATTGCTCTAGCCATCTATCTTGTCTCTTCATTGCCCGCATCCCCTCAGTAAACTAACAGGCTACCTCGGCTCTGATATCTGAGATAGGCTCCTGAGAGTGATTGTGTCAAATGCCAGGGGTCATTTCCTCATTCCAGAGTTCACTCATGGCATCACCAGGAGCATCAATCATGTCAACAGGAAAAACCCCTAGAGCAGTCAGAAAGCCATTCAGATCCATCTGGCTAAAGAGACAGATTATTTTAATAGAGCTTGTCTATTGTCCCAGTATCTTTGTAAGTCTGAACCCAAGCAAATAGTGTTTGTGACAAAAGAACTGTCATCAAATCTTCCTCAGATCATTCATTCTACCCAGAACAAAATACCAGATCAAAAGTGTGACCAGGTCAATGTATAGGTCCAGGTATTTTCTGAGACGGGCCAACGGTTATCATGGAGGCCATGAAGTCTTGAGCCTCTCTTGACAAGACAGCCATACCATGAATGCCAACATTAGGTACACAGCGTCAGAATTGGAAGTTTCCTAAATGCAGCACTGTTAATTTACCACAGAAATCTATTTAGTCAGTGAGTTCTCTGAAATATTTGAAAAATCAGTTATGAATACATATTAGCTGTTAAAGGAGCAGCTGCAAAATCTCCTTCCTTGGACTCCTTTTTGATCCTGAGTTTAAATTCCAGGTAGAACATCCTCCTAAATAAGATCTGCTTTGTGTTGATCTGAACAGGTTAGCCAAAAAGCTTCATCCAACAAGCAATTCCAACTACTACCTTAATAAAAATAAGGACTCCAAACAGGCCCGTAGCCAGAAAATTCCAAATGGGGGGGTCCATGGAAAAAATTTTTGGATGAAGGCCCCCCTCTGGTGGCCCTTGCTCTGGTCTTGCTCTCCATGTCACTCTGGTGGCCCCGCCCTCCTCTGCATGGCACCCTCCCCTCCCTCCCAACTCACCAACGTGGGGAAACAGTGAAAAGTAAGCTTCAGGGGCTATTTCAAGGCGGCCCCCCCCTGCCGATCACATGACTGGTGAGAAAACCTCCCCACCTACCCCCCCCAGGCCTTTATGGCCCCTCCATTCCCTGGCCCCCGTTCTCTCCGCTCCGGTTTGGCGGCCCCCACCCCACTCCACGGGTGCCTTCCCCCTCCCTCCCAACTCACCAATGCAGGGGAACAGTGAAAAGTGAGCTTCAGGGGCTATTTCAAGGCGACCCCCGCCCCTGCCGATCACATGACCAGTGAGAAAAACCACTCTGAGGACGGCGGTTCATATGCCAGCTTTCTAGTGCACTCAGCAAGTTCAGCACCAGCGCTGACCTTGCTGAGCACGCCAGAAAGCTGGCGTATGAATCGCCAGCCTCGGAGCAATTTTTCTTGCCGGTCACGTAATCGGCGGGAGGGCCGCCTTGAAATAGCTCCTGAAGCTCGCTTTTCACTGTTTCCTCGTGTTGGTGAGTTGGGAGGGAGGGGGGAGGCGCCCGCAGAGTGGGGTGGGGCCACCAAACCGGAGTGAACGGGGGCCGGGGAATGGAGGGGCCATAAAGGCCCAAGGGGAGGTTGGGTGGGGGGCCATGCCTCCCCGTGGCTACGGGCCTGACTCCAAAGAAGTGATTCTAAAACAAATTTCCTGTGATCATTTAAAGAACTGCAAATAAGACATTTATGTCTAGAGATGAACCGCTCAGCCACATCTTCTAGGTCTTTTGGTGGAAAAAGGTCACTTTTCTTTTATCTTCTCACCCCAGAGACTACAGAAAAGTCCATTTGGAAATGGTTACCTTGCGCAGCCAGCTAGGGCAAGAGCTGCTGGCAGCAGCACTGCTATCTCCAATGTCTTCTGTTGAACTGATATGATCCCCCATTCCATGGTCTGCTTCCATGGTTCCTCTAAAACCTCTGCTGGAATCAGGGGTCTCAGATTCTCGCTCACTTTCCTCATCTTCTCCTCCTTCAGTTGTAGAGTTTTGTGCCACTAGCAGAAAACAGCAGAATTTCAGCAGAATTTTCTAGTCAATTCTCAGGATAGCCATGACACATAAAAAGATAATCTCACTTATCTGTGAGCTGAAGTGTCCCTTCACCCTAACTGCATAAAAATAACAACCCTGGAAAATTGCACTCTTGACACTCACAAGGTTCACCTAAATCCACCTTCTAAAGGCAAGCAAAAGGATGTAAATAAATTCCAAGGAGTATTCAAGCCTAAATATGGAGGATAACTATTCCTGTGTTAAAACACGGTAGCCAACAGAATATAAGAGGTGTTTTCTGTGGTTCAAGAAGCTGCACAAATTTTATTATATTGAGATATTTACCCCACTTCTCTCCCCAATGGGACCCAAGTCAGTTTACAACATTGTTATCCCTTTCTCCACTTTATTCTCATAGCAAACCTGTAAGGTAGGGTGAGAGAGGGTGACTGGCCCCAAGATCACCCAGCAAGCTTCCATGGCAGAGTGGAAGCCAGATCTAGTCTAACACACTAACCCTCACACTACACTGGCTCACTGAAACAGGGCTGCTGGGAAGGGGACAAAATTCAGACCCCAAGCAGGGTCTCTTGGACAGCAGAATTTAGCTTCCCCTGGAATGTCTCTGCTCTTCGGGTGGCAATCTCTCTCTCCCTCTCTCTCACACACACTCCCGATACATGGAGAGACAGATGCCAAGGGCTGGCTCAGTTTCCTCTGTCTGCTCCCTCCCTGCACCTATGTAGCCAGCCAGCCTCACCCTTTGCATGCTAGGAAGACAGCACATGCATCATGTGCTCTTTCTCACCCTACAGTGATCTGCATGGCTGCAGCCAGTCTGTTATCTGTTGTCATCGCGTTTTCTGCCTTGCAAAAAGTCCATTGTTTGCTCCATTCCCTGAGCTGCATAGAAAAGCTTCTCTACCCCAAGAAAAAGATTGTCATCTGGTAAATGAACCCTTAGCTGGATGCAGTGGAAGAGGTGAGGGAGGATTTCTCATGTTCCAGAGAAAAATATGATAGAGGGGGCAGGGCTGTTAAGACTCACATTGTGATGCTGGAGAGCCAAAACTTTCCAGGCAGTTGCTCAAAATGAGCATCACAGGAAAAAGATCAGTGTCTAAAAAGCAGTAGTAGTTCCAGGTAAGACTGCCAACTGACCAAGAAAGAGGGTTGGTTTGCACCTCTGCTTTTAATGGCAGCCTGATCTATAAAAGTCAGCAAGGAAACTTTTGACAAAAACTGAGCAAATGTTTATTACTTGCTTGCTCCTGCAGTTCAAACTGCTGTGAGAGGCACAGCAATAGAAGCTAGTAAGAAAAAAGTTGACAACCCCTATTCTGGGTGAGGATAATTGCAAGGGTTGTGGGGAGGCTGGGGAAAGGAATGGATACAGGATGAATTTGGGGGCAGGGGAATCTGGGAGAAGAACTGAAGGAGGGAATTCAAGGCTGCAGTCCTCCTGTGCATATTTAAATGCAAGTAAGCCCAATCACACTCAGTCACACTTTGAGTTAACAAGGACAGGATCCAGCTAACTGGAGCAAAGCTTAAGAATGTACAACATGCTTGATTAAAAAAAATCAGAAATCTTACACTGGCTGACAGAGGAGGATAGGGCGGTCTCTCTCTCTCTTTTCTCACCTGCTTTTTCTTTCTGTTTAAGGAGGAAGCAGAGAAGGCAAGAGGAGGGGAGAGAAGGACTGGAGCCAGTGGGATTTCAGCATCCAAGGGCTAGAGTTGCTTTCTAAAGTTAGTGTAGATGTGGGACCTGCCAAGACTCATTCTTTGCTTCAGAAAAGAGATACTTTTCAGAAAGAAGAAAGTGCTTGCTAAGAAACACACTTATGGGTGCCATGGCGCCCATGAGTGCCAATTGCAAAAAAATTTAATTCATTAGCTGTAATAATCTTCTCCCTTCTTTTCCAAAGTAAATCAATGAGATAGAGAGAGTGAGAGCCTGCAAGACAGACGGATAGAAAGTAAGATAGAATAGGGTCCAAAAGCACTGATCACCACAAATCTAGGGCACAGAAGTGAAAGGAAAAAGTGGCAAGAGAAAAAGAAAGCAGAGAAGGACAGAAAACCCTGGAATGCCTTGGCTTCTCAACCAGGTTAAATGTAGCCTGTGGAAGTCAAGTGTGTCAAGTCTGAGTATAACTCTGGCTCAACCAGAGAGCATGCTGGGTAGAACCAAAGTAGAACCAAATGCTGCTAGTGCCTCTCCACTGTTCCCCCCACTTTTCTTAGAAGCTCTCCCTGCTTTGAAATGATGTGTGAAAAGTCTTATCTGAACCTTCTCAGCCCAGGCCTGTGGGAGTCGTAGGAGCCTAGTAAAACATCAAGGCCACTACGCCTAATCAACATGAGAATGTACTAGTAACATCTATGTGTGAATGTCCCCTGCACAATTTCCCTGCCCGTAGGAATGCTTTTGAAGTGATCTTTATATGCAATGTATTTACTGTATGGTTTTAGTTTCTTCAAACCCTGGCTCAGGCCACAAGTATCCAGTATCAATAAACTAGCTTCTTTGTATCTACATCGACTTGTTATTGAATCTGCAGACTTGACAAAGTGACCATAACATTAGCCACACTTTACTCAGTAATCCATCAGAAGACATGGCAAACATAGCCACTAAGTCATCTGAGGCTGTGGCAAGAAAAACCTTTGCAAAGACACAGAAGTTTGATTTTGATATCGGCCTTTTACAGAATGAAACCCCTACATCTACAAAGGTAGAAGAAGCAGTTCAGTGAGGTCCTGAAAGGCATCCTACAGTTTTTCTGAATGATTCAGTAAATCATTCAATTTCAGTTTCTCTTCTCCATGCTATATTGCAAAATGATGAAAATGTCCTTTGAGACTAGTTATGGAGTAAAAGCAAACAAGCTTATTGCCTATTTAGTGTTCTTCCAGCATCAAGTCATTCCTCACTTTCATCTAGGGGTGTGCATTCAGCATAAACTGAGCTGAAAAAAAATTACCCCCCAAAAATACCTTACCAGTACTTTTGGGATATTATTTAAGTTGAATACAAATTCAGAGAATCTGACTGCTACCAGTATAACTGAGCCCAAATAAAAGCGGGGGGGGGGGGGGGCGCGGCTGGGGGGAGGGTCAGCCCCAGCCAAGGTAGTACAGAGTTCGAGCCGCAAGAGAGGATCCACTGAGGAAGCGGGAGCTGAGAGCTCCATGCCACCTCAGCTGCAGCTGGCCTGGCTCTTCTCACAGCTTGGTTTAAAAGCAATGCAGAAGCCAAGCCTGCCCCAGGAATTGGGATCTGAGAGTTTTCAAAAATACTAAAAAAAATGTTGGGTCCAATGCACACCTCTACTTTTTCTGTTAATGGATACTGCAGTCAACTTAAGTGGATCAAGTCATATAAAAAAATCCAACATCAAGAAACCAAAAGGATTTCTGTTCTTATTTCGAGCCATGGATCCTTATTCCTGAGGACTTATTTGTGGGTTGGCATTGTTCACTCTTAAGTTATATTTGGAACAAGGGCTTATCTAGAATAGGGTATGCAACTCTCATTTGTTCTAAATACTCAGGTGGTTTGGCTCTTCCAGATCTGCATAAATTTTATGAAGCTGCCATTTTAGGTGGCCTTATTAGATACTATGATGCTGACTTAAATTCAGATTGGAAGGCCCTAGAAGATACCTATCTAAATAACAAATCATTTCATTCTACACTATGGGAATCTCTGAAGGACAGACCTCCAAATATCTTCTCCAACCTTTTTCTTAAAGCTATTTTTCAGATTTGGGACAAACGTCGCCTCTCTTTAGCCCCTCCAGTGTCTCCACTATCTCATTTATTAGATGTTTCTTGGTTTCAACCGGGGTTTTTTTACAAGTCTTTTCCAACTTGGAAACAATACAACCTATACAGGTTTGTGGACATTTTGTCCAAAGGAAAAATGCTTGACAAAAAATCTTTGGAGGGAAAAACTGGTGGAACTAAAATCCTGTGGGTTGAATACTTGCAAACTAACAATTTAGTGACATCACTTTCGATGAAATATAATTTCAATTGACCTCTTACTTTCTTTGAACACTTGCTATATTCTTCTCCTTTAAAGCGGAAGGGACTGATTTCATTTATTTATAAGGGTTTGCTTGGCACTGATGCCGTTGATTTGTTATCCTATCAAGATATTTGGCAAAGGAATAGTTCAATTTATTTTCAGGAGGATGTTTGGCAACAAATCTGGTCTTCTCCTTCGTTTGTTTCAAAATCGTTGAATATACAATTACAAACTAAAATTTTTTTGTTTTGGTGGTATTTAACACCTCAGAGATTAAGCCATATTGTGACAAATCAATCCTTCAAATGTTGGAAAAATTGTGGAAAGGAGGGCACATTTATACACTGCTGATGGTCATGCCCGGTGGTGCAGTCGTTTTGGGCAGTAATAGCGGCAAAAATCAAGGATATCACGGGCTATAGTTTACCCCTAAGATCAGAACTCATTTTGCTTGACTGTTGGAAAGATATTCCTATTACTTCTCTCAATAAATCCCTGATATCCTTTTTACTAACTGCTGCTAAAATGATATTGGCCCAATTTTGGAAATCTCCCAATATTCCTCCGATTAAAGCTTGGTATGCCAATATCTGGGAGGTCTATGCTATGGACAAGATAGCAGATAGTTTACGCAATACAAACGATTCACAGGGTAACGAATCTCTGTTGAAGAAGTGGCTTCCATTTCTTAAATTTTCTTTTGGTCCTGTAGAACAAATGCATACATGTATACCTGGTAGATATTATGACGTTATCAATTTGATGTAATCAAGATATGGACAAAGTAGTTATTCTTTCATTTAGCTGCCAATTATGTATTTTTGTGTTTTGTTTGTATTTTGTGTATATTACCTCTCTGCTGTTTTTGCTTATTCACAAAGAATGATTGGAGATACGGTCATTGATTGCTTTGTATATACATTTATTAAGCTCAATAAAAAGCTTTTGGAAAAAAAAAGAAAAGAAAAAAGAAACCAAACGGCACAAAATCTGTTAAATTACTTGGCAAACCTTGGGGAAATGCTTGGGATGTGATGATACAGTTTATCAACACTGCAAAAGAAAATTCAAACTGAAGCAGCAGTGTGGAAACAAATCCTGTGCAGAATATTAGATGTTACATTGTTTCTTGGAGACAGGCCTAACAATCAGGGGTGAAACTCAATAAATTGCACATCTTAACAATGGAAACTTTCTTGGGATTCTTTAATTGATAACCCAATATGATCCCATACTTCAAGAACACATCAGCAGAGTGAGACTCTCAATTGGCCCATCAACACTTACAGTATCATTACTTGTTCGCTGCTATACAAAATGAATGTACAGAATGTTGTGCTGCATATGTGCAAAAGGTCATCCTAAAAGAAAGAGATATCCAAATACTATACTATAATTGTTGATGCCACCCCAGACTCAGCACACTATGAATCATAGAATCATAGAATCAGAGTTGGAAGGGACCTCTAGGGTCATCTAGTCCAACCCCCTGCACAATGCAGGAAACTCACAAACACCTCCCCCTAAATTCACAGGATTTTCATTGCTGTCAGATGGCCATCTAGCCTCTGTTTAAAAACCTCCAAGGAAGGAGAGCCCACCACCTCCCGAGAAAGCCTGTTCCCCTGAGGAATCGATCTAACGGTCAGGAAGTTCTTCCTAATGTTGAGCCGGAAACTTTTGATTTAATTTCAATCCATTGGTCCTGGTCCTACCTTCTGGGGCCACAGAAAACAATTCCACACCATCCTCTATATGAAAGTCCTTCAAGTACTTGAAGATGGTGATCATATCACCTCTCAGCCTCCTCCTCTCCAGTCTAAACATCCCCAGCTCCTTCAACCTTTCCTCATAGGACTTGGTCTCCAGACCCCTCACTATCTTCGTCGCCCTCCCCTGGACCCGTTCCTGCCTGTCTATATCTTTCTTAAATTTTGGTGCCCAAAACTGAACACAATACTCCAGATGAGGTCTTACCAGAGCAGAGTAAAGTGATATCATCACATCACGTGATCTGGACACTATACTTCTGTTGATACAGTCCAAAATTGCATTTGTCTTTTTAGCCACTGCATCACACTGTTGACTCATGTTTAGCGTATGATCCACTAAGACCCCTAGATTCTTTTCGCACATACTACTGCTAAGACAAGTCTCCCCCATTCTATAACCATGCATTGGATTTTCCCTACTTAAATGCAGAACTTTACATTTATCCCTGTTAAAATTCATTATATTGGTTTTAGCCCAGTTTTCCAGCCTGTCAAGGTCATCCTGTGTCCTGTTTCTGTCTTCTTCTGTGTTTGCAACCCCTCCCAATTTAGTATCATCTGCAAATTTAATAAGCATTCCCTCTATTCCTTCATCCAAATCATTGATAAAGATGTTGAACAAAACAGGTCCCAGTACAGATCCCTGAGGCACTCTACTTGTCACTCCTCTCCAAGAGGATGAGGAACCATTCACAAGCACTCTTTGGGTGCGATCTGTCAACCAGTTACAGATCCACCTAACGGTAACAGGATCCAAACGATATTTTACCAACTTGTCAACAAGGATAGTATGTAGAACCTTATCAAAAGCCTTACTGAAATCGAGATAAACGATGTCTACAGCATCCCCCAGATCCAGCGAGGTAGTCACTTTCTCAAAAACAGAGATCAGGTTAGTCTGACATGACTTGCTCCTGAGAAAACCATGCTGGCTCTTAGTAATCACATTCATTCTTTCTAAATGTTTCAGGACCAACTGTTTGATGATTTGTTCCAAAACTTTTCCAGGTATAGATGTCAAGCTGACGGGTCAGTAGTTACCCAGATCCTCTTTTTTCCCCTTCTTGAAGATGGGGACAACATTCGCCTGCCTCCAATCTTCCGGCACCTCTCCTGTTCTCCAAGACTTTAAAAAAAAAATAGCCAGAGGCTCAGAAATTACATCCGCAAGCTCTTTTAGAACCCTTGGATGCAATTCATCTGGCCCTGAGGACTTAGTTTCATTTAAAGAAACTAGGTGTTTATGTACTACCCCTATGCTGATCCTAGGTTGGAACTTCATACCCTCCTTATATGTTCTGTTTTTGCCATGTTGAGCACTGTTCCTCTCAGAAGAGAAGACTGAGAAAAAGTAGGAATTGAGCAGTTCCGCCCTCTCTTCATTATCTGTTACAATTTCTTTCTTGCCCTCGTAATGGGCCTACCATGTCCTTGCTCTTTTTCTTACTCTGAACCCCTTTTCACACTGTGTTCATTCTGTGTTATGTCCACTTCAAAAATGAAATAGGTCCATATGAAATACAGGAAAGGTTCCTGGAATTTGTTGATTGCTACAAGATGACTGGTGAAGCAAGATTTGCAGATAAGACTTCAAGACTTCAAAACTGCCCCAAGATCCTCAATGAGCCAAAGTCATCTGTCAGCTTTAGGAATCTTAGCAGTAGAGGCATAACTTGCCCCAAAACTTGACTTTCGTAGTGTTACTGAACTGTTTGGTAGCCAAAAAGCTCACAGAATACTATGAGCTAGATTTCTTCAAAACTGTCTCTTTTCATTTAATGTTGACATGTTTTAGATGGTTGTTATTTGGAAGCAGGTTTGTTGTTGTTTTCTTGCACCATATCTTATTTCAATAGGTATTATGAAGTAAGTAAAATCTGTTCTTTAACAATCCTCTTGTCCCTTTTTTTTAATGTTTCTTATTCGTGGATAGTAGCAGCAAGTTGATAATATTTGGTTTTGAGCAGGGGCGTCGCAATGAGGGGGAAGGAATTTTTGTACAGGCAGCCCTGCACTGAATACTTAACCCACAAATTCTGAAGCCTAGAAGTTCTTTACTCAAAGCTGTTAACACTATTTACTGACTTTACTTCATCTCCAGGTACAGGTTGGAAATCATTATGTGTAGGGCTTTTTTGCTAGAAAAGGCCCAGCAGGAACTCATTTGCCTATTAAGCCACACCCCCTGACAGAGAACCAGCCGGAACTGTGTTCCTGTGCATTCCTGCTCAAAAAAACCCTGATTATGTGTATGGTTGTTTGTTTATATTTTATATTTTAGTTTATATTTTCATTTTATCAACCAACTTGATGTAAAAGTTTTTTTGTTTTGTATTGTTAGATGTATTTCAGTAATGTTCTGCATAGATGTGATTTTTATTTTGGAATTGTTATAATTTTTTCTGGAATTTAATAAAAATTTATATATACATATATATGAAAAAAAAATTCTGAAGTCTGGAAATTAACATTCCCCCATACGTAGAAGGATCTGCTGGGTTTAAATGAGAAAGGCTCCTTTGATTTAAAAAGAGAAAAGACATTCAGCTGGGAAAATATGAAGAAAAAGAATGCACTCTTGAGTTGCAACTGACTCACGGTAACCCCTATCACAAGGCATTCTGGGCCTAAGACAAGCAAAGGTGGTCTGCCATTGCTTTCCTCTGTGCAGCAACCCCAGTCTTTCTTCTTGGTGAAAGATCTGTGGCTGACCCTGCAAAGCTCACATACTCAGGTGAGCGCAGGTCAAACTGGTCTAATCAGGCTGCTAAGATGTGACCTAGCTGAAATTAAGTGCCTTCATAAGAATGCCTAGAGAGCACAAAAGGATGAAGTAAATGTTGAGCAGAATCTTAAAATAAGCACATAAAAGAAAAACAAGAGCTTTAAACCTAGGAAGACAGAGCACAGTACTTATTGCTTTTGTTTTCCCTTTGCTCTTCAATAATTTGACGGCGTTTTCTAAACTACATGCCATTCCTTTTTGCAATTAAGGACTGCAAATACAAATAATTTTTTTTTAATGAATGGAGTTATAGTGCTCCACATGCACCTGCATAAAGCCTAATTTGGCATGCATGCCAAAGTACAAAGAGAAGAAACAGGGTGACTCCTGCCTAGATTTGAACAGACAAGATGCCCAAAGCTTCCAACATCCAAAGTAATCTGGAGCATGTGGAGAGATCAAGAAAAACCTGGGGTTCTTAATTGAAGAAGAACCTTTAAAGGGACAAAAAAAGTGATTACTTACCAGTCCCAATGGACAGGCCACTGCTACTTGAACGAAGGATGGTTTTAGAATTTATCACTTTTTCTGTAGAGAAAGAAAGGTTGTGTTGTTTTTTAAAGGAAGAGGTTTCAGAAGAAGCTGGGAGTGCTGACATATTTCCTCTGACAGAATATGGCCACTCTTCCAAGTAACCTTTAGTTAAAGAAGTCACATATCCATGGACAGGCTCCTGATCCCAGGGCTTCTTCTACTTACCAACAATTATGATAGTGTGCCAGCCACGGCAAGACAGATCGGGAACGTAATGCAGGGAGCCAAAAATGGGTCGAGGCCACGATGTGCAAATATCAGAACTGTGAGCTCTCTCTGTTGGGGTCATTGCTAAGCGACCATTGCCACCATTCCCCCAGGCAAAGATATGGTTATCTAAAGAAGAGAAGACATCTTTCAGTCTAAGTCTAACAGTTTATACAGTTTCAGGCTCCTTTTGTTTGAATGGCTAGATTCTGAAATGTTAATAATTAAGTCCACATCCACTGTATATGCACTTTGACAATACAAACTGTCAGTATAAGGAAGGTCTCACTGTCAGAGAAGTTTTCTGGAATCAGCTCCCCTTTTGTGCTACCATTCTCCAAGAAGGCAGGGAACCAACCATTTTTAGGACACTACAAACTCAAGCCACAGAAATATTTTATGTGGCATACTATTTTGTTGTAATTTGCCCAGAGCCTTCTTGCGGGATAGGGAAGAGTATAAATTAAATTAAATCAGCCCAACAGCAGCCATACTCACCATCAGTAGCAGCTATAGTGAACTCATCACCACAGGAAACCCTGATAACTTGCTTTCCCCCAAGGGGTCCTCCAAGCAGATTAATACCCAGACGTTTCTTATAGTCTCCAACACCCAGTTGTCCACACTTGTTGGAACCAAAAGTAAGCAGGCGGCCCCGTTCTGAAAACAAAACCAAACGCAGAGTCATTGCAGGAATCAAGACAGGAAGGTGCTAAACTCTGCTGGAGAATCAGTTGGACCATAGGAACATCAGTGTATGTCATAGTAAGTTAGTGAAAAAACTACCTGTTACATTGCAGTGTCAATTAATGCTACATCACTGGTAGTTTAAGTGTACTGTATGTTTTAAAGTGTCAGTCTTTTCAGAAACTCTTCCATGAACACATAGGTCTGTGCCTGAAAAATTCTGAAGCTCCATTACTGTAGATTGCCTAGTAAGTGATACTATATACATAATTCCTTATCACCCAAGGGAACAGAAGGCACAGTCAGAAGCAGACATTATCACACCCCCTAGTATGCCTCACTGCAAAAAATGTCAATATTGATGGTTCTAGACACAGTGGTAAAAATTAGAACATTCTATCAACAATGGTTTATAGAACTAGGCTACATAGCAGATTGAATATATGCAAGTTAAGATGGAGCTGATTTCACAGAATCTGCTGTACAGAAAATTAGTATACTCTTATCTGGAAGTAGGACTGTATTGCAGGGATGAATGCAGTTTGAGCATATCTCACCATCTATAGCAGCTGTGTGTGTCTTTCCTGGGGCAATGGTGCGGATCTTGTAGAAAGAGAGCTTCTTGGCCAAAGTGAAGGTGGTGGTGTAGGGAATTTCTTGGTAAGCCTAAGGATGAGAGAAATCAGCATGACACATCTAATGTCAAGACCCAATACTTTAGTTAATGTGCAATGCTTCAGTTAGCCACACAGAAACAGATATCATATAAATCAGTCCTTTCAACTGCTTGGATCAAATTCTAGACTTCTTGTCTAGAAGTGTGCAGTAATACTGAAATGAAACTAAAATAAACTTTCTGAGAATCGGTAAATTACAATTGTTCCCCTCTCTGATTTCCTTTTATTGTTCTGACAGGATCCTAAGCAAAACAGACACATTTTAACTTCCTTGCCTTTTCCATTTATTTATATCCTATAATAGGGATAGGCACAGACTGGGAAAGCCCAGTTTGCTTTGGGGCTTGTGTATCGGGTGACCCTGTACTGAACCCCTGAGCCAAAAACCCTGCCCAAACTGAACCAAACATCACATAATCCAGAAGTGATGCAAGCATGCTGCCCCCAGAAGCACTTGTGTTACTTTTGGGTGGCATTAGGCGCCACCCCCATGTCACCTAGAGTGACGAGAACATGTTGGGGCAATGTGTTTGCATCACTTCCAGATGATACACACATGCTGTGGCGGTGCTTGACACCACCTGGAAGTGGCATGGGCACACTGAGGGCCAAACACCTGAACTGAACCAAAGCTCGGTGAGTGTTTGGGCAGAGGCGATTTTTCAAACTGTGGTTTGGGTTTGGCTCAGGTCTGTGCCCATCCTATCCATACTTCCTCCAAAGATACAATTCATGGATAGAATGATCCCATAACCCCCTCAAAGAGAACAACTCTCTCATTCTTAGTGTCATCCCAGAAGTGCTGCTTACATCATGATTAATAATCCCTGAAGTGCACTGGTTCAGGCCCAGCTTGTTGAATTCATTCAGACCACAAGCTAAGACCTTGCCGGTCTGTGTGAGCAGAAAAGTTCCATCACTGCCACACTGGACTGAGACAATATTGGAGGTCTTCTGAATTTCCACCTATAAAGAGCAACATCAAACATCATGAGAGAGAGAGAGTGGACATCAAAACACAAACTGAATACCAGATATTGTATGGTAGTAAAGCAGAAATCAAAGCTTCAGCCAGAATACAGCAGCAGCTGCAGAGACACAGACTGATGCACTTAATACTTCAGAAGGTACACTTGCAGTACACTGTAATGAACTGATCTTAGAATTATTTTTTCATTGGTTTATCACTTTTAACTATCTATCCTACCAAGTTTGTAGAAATAACTGTTCTATAGTTACAAAAATATGTAGGGAACAATATAAATATGATAGCTGCCATTTTGCTGTCCCATCAGAGGAAAAATGCTCTAGAAAGGAGATACAGCGAACCTGCCTAAAGCTTGTAAGTTATAACAAAGGGCCAGTCAGTATTACCTTCTGTGGGAGGGAATAATCATCTTCTGAATCCAGCCCTAGGCGTCCTGTGTTTGGAAAGACACAATCAGACATAGCCCTTATTTCTCATGCTAAATAACAAGATTATGGAGAAATGACTGTTATTTAAATTCCAAGCAATTCTTCCCGGTTCTGAGGAAACAGGACTGACACGTTTCTTAAAGTCAGAGACACAACATTCCATGTTTGATGGAAAACCATTCTAGTGCTCATTTTTAAAGAATGGATGGAAATCTACAACCTCAGCTCCACAGAAAATAATCCTGTCACCAACAACTAGTATATTTCAATTGCATTGCTATGCAGCTACACCCATCCAGAAATTTGAGACGTTGGTATGTGTCTTTTGAAGTCTCTATTTATTTACTTTGTTCCATTCCTCCACCCCCAGCACTAAAGGCTGAAGAGAAAAGAAATCACAAACCGTATTCTCCACAGCCCCATGTGTAGACCTCTCGGTTTCGGGTCAGCACAGCCACATGATTATTTCCACAAGATACCTGCTCCACAGGATTGTTCCGAAAGAAGGTCAGCTGCTCAGGTTCTAGAACCTCAGAGCCAAAAGCCTTGTTAACTCCTATACAGCCATCATAGTCTGAGCCAAAGGCAAAGACCTGACCTTCATCTGCAAAAAAAGAAGGACCAGATGAATTAGATAGGAAGTGTACCTCAGTTTACTTAATAGATGTGCTTAACTAAAAATCAAAGGCTGCCCAAGGTTATTTGCATCTTTAACACAGCTAAGTTAAAAAATAATGTAACCTAATTCTATCATTATCTAGAATAACCTAATCATTTAGCTCAAATTAGGTCAGCTACATGCTGGGACTAGCGGATTCTATATATATGTGGATTCTATTTCTATGATGGGATGAGGCTATGCCACAATAGTAGAGCATCTGTTTGGCATCCAGGTTCAACCTCCCGCATCTCCAACTATAAGGATCAGGTGGCAAGTGATGTGACCTTGGAGACTCCTAGGACCCTGGAGAGATGATGCCAGACAATGCTGACCTTGATGGACCAATGTTTATGTAGCATTTTTATCCTGTCCTTTCTCCAAAGAGCTCTGAGCTCCTTTATAACTCAGTACGTATTGTCTCATTTTATTTATTTATTTTATCATGTTTATATTCTGCCCTCCCCTAATGGGCTTAGGGTGGCTGTCATTTTGCCACTGTCATTATGTTTTATGCTCTCTCACTAGCAAAAGTTTTCTTTTTTTTCACAGTTAATGCAAGATTTCAATTCTACCACAATCTATATACTTTGCTGTATATTTGCATCTCACCTGTGATGCACACAGTAAAGTCATCTCCACAAGACACTTGGCGGATAGCCTTGCCCTGCAGTTTTTCCACATGCTTTGGTTGCCTGTATGAGGCTCTGTCTCCATGCCCCAGTTGGCCATGCAACTTGGTGCCTCCCTGCATGTTCTGCAAAATACAGAAGTATGGGTGAAGGATACGGAAGGACATATACCTGAAATCCCAGTCAGAACCAAATAAAAGAACAATATAGAGGATTTGCAGAGATCTGGAAAGGGCTGCAAATACTTGCAATGCCCTTCCATGCACACACCTGCAGGTGAATATGGCCAGGGCAGTGTAATGGTCAGCGTGTTGGATTAAGATCTGGGAGGCCCAGGTTCAAATCCCCACTCAGTCATGGAAGATTGCTGGGTGCCCTCAGACCAATCACTTGCTTTCTCTCAACCAAACATACCTCACTGGGTTTTGCTGTGAGGATAAAGTGGCAGAGAGGAGAACAGCATAAGCCATCTAGGGATTCCACTAAGGAGAAAGGTGAGGTAGAAATGAGGAGAATAAATAAATAAAATCCTTGTGTCCCATGGGATTCTGTTCCAGATGGTCAACCTTTGAGGGGGAGGATTTTCAGAAGGTAGGGGTTATCATTGAAAGGCGGGAACAGAAAAGCCTAATCTTAAGCAGAAAATAACAGGACTCTCAGAATGCATTAATGTTATTAGGATCACTTATATGCCAACAGGTTGCAAAAAAGGGGCGTGAGATGCCTGGCAGGCCACATGTCAGTTTATGACTGGTGCTGACATGCCAGTCAACTGACCAGTTGATTGCTGGCTATCTCTCGGTTACAGTCAAATATTCCATGAAGCCGAGGATGCCACTGAATCGTTTTATTTCATTATGGCTTCATTTGTTACCGGGGCAGGACAGAGGACTGCTTGCCCCCTAACTCTTCAGCAAGCAACACTGTAAAGCTTCTCTCTCTAGCAACATCCATAAATATGGCCATCTCTAAACAGGAAGAATTGGCCTTCTGTCTGCCTCAAAATTTCCCTTTTTTTAAAAAAAACCTTACTTTTAAAAAAGCAATTTTTACTTTGGCTTTATCTGGGACAATAAGGTTACCATACAATTCCTATTATGTGAAATTATATCTCAGTTATATGAAAACAGTACAGAAATAAAGCAAAAAGGATGCTTAAGTTCACATTTACAGAAACTTTATTAGCATTACAATAATTCACGGCAACGTTTCTTAAAAATTTCACAATTCATTTTATGTAATAACTAGAAACATCAACGCTGATAACGCTAGCATCTTTTTTTGAGTTGTTCTAATAAACTCAATGATTTGACAATATTTGTTCAGTGAGTTAAATCTTATTTACTGATCAAATAGCCAGCCCCACTCAGGACTGTGCAACAATGCTTGGACAGCTGTGCAATGCAATGCATATGTTCTTATGCTTGCATTCACCATCTTCATGCACCCAAATGCTTCCCTTATTAGATTAACAAACTGGGAGGGGGTTCAAACAAAGCTGCTCATTCTACCACTCCATCCCAAGCTTCCCAAGTTCTTCCAACACATTTTACTTACCACCCATGTATAGAGCTCCTTCTCCACTGTCACCACCGCAAAGTGAGTGTTTCCTGCACAGACCTGTCGTGCACTGCAGCCACCCTTGATGACATCCAGCTTTTGAGGAGTGGACTTTCCACCCCCCCACACATACACTTCACTACTGCGCGAAGTCACCACTGCAATGGGAGCCTCATTCATAGTGCTTGATCTATAAAACAAGAGGGAGTAGGGAATAGTCAAGACTGTTCAGCATAAATCCCATTCCAGGTTCTACAACAGCAGATATGCTAGAAGAGAATTAAGAGATCAGATTTTTAAATATATCTGGAGCAGGAAAACTAGCCAGAGAAACAATTGGGCCTTTGATGACAAAGGAATAAAGGGATTGCTAAAGAAAGAGGGGAGATGGTAGGAAAGTGCAATGACTTTTTTGCTTCCAGGTTTACTGTGGAAAGTGTGGGCCATGTACCCATGCCACAGTCACTATATTCAGGGAGTGTTAAGAACTGAGCCAAATTGAGGTGACCAGAGATGAAAATCTAGACTTATTGAGGATATCATCTATAATATAATAACCAATCCAGCTCTCCCATTGGCTATGGAGTGTGCATCAGTGGTTGGTCTGTCAAACATCACTCAAGTGCATTTGCGTGGCATTGGCTGACTCTGCTCCTCTCCCCACCCACTAACAGCCCCAGGACAATGAGGATTGGGCCACTGGGGAAATGCTAGGCAGCAGCTGTTGCTAGACAACCAACCTTGGTTCTCTCAGTAAAAAAGCAACCAAGCTTGGTTCTGTCAGTAAAAGGTGGGGGCAGAGGCCCTTTCCAGGCCTATTTTGGCCTTTTAGGGAGAACTCAGTGGGCCCAGTCCTGACTAGGGCTGCCAGTTCAAGGTTGGTGGGAAATTCCTAGAGATTTTGTGGTGGAGTTTAAGGAAGGCAGGAGCCTCCGCTGAATATAATGCTATAGAGTCCATCCTCCAATGCAGTTTTTTTCTCCAGGGGGAGAGGGATCTGTTGTCTGGAGTTCAGTTGTGCTACCAAATCTTTAGGCTCCATTTGGAGGCTAGCTACCCTAGGCCTGGCTGCTTGCTACTGTTCAGCAGCAGTCCCCCCTATGACAGCCAGTGTGATGTAGCAGTTAATGCTTCAGAGCAGGATCTGCCAGGCCCAGAAGCTGTGGAAACTGACTGGGTGATTTCTGATCAGTCACAGACTTTTGGCCTAACCTACCTTACAGTGTTGTTGTGCAGATCAAAAGGGGGAGAGGAGAATGATATAAGCTGCTTTGGTCCCCACTGTGGAGAAAGAATGCACTTTTTCCTAGATAGAGGCCGCTAGCAGGAGTTAGGAGATGGAAAGCTGAAGTCAGAGGGGCAGATAAAGGTAGGCTGATGGTTGACTGGGAAGGAGATAGGGTTGCCAATTCCAGGTTGGGAAATTCCTGGAGATCTGAGGGTTGGAGCCTGGAAAGGGTGGTGTTTGAGGAGGGGTGGGACCTCAGGTACAATGTCATAGACTCCACCCTCCAAACTAGCCATTTTCTACTGGAGAACCATTGTTGCCAATCTCCAGGTGAGGGCTTGAGATCACTTAGGATTACAACTGCTCTCCAGATGGCAATGGGAGAAAATGGCTGCTTTGCAGGGTGGAGTCTGTATTATTATATCCTGCTGAAGTTGCTTCCCTCATGCTTTGGTCCACACTGGGCCATAACCTTGGGTGGCTGGGAAGACAGCAAAGGATGGCACTCACCCAGAGTCTCTTTCTAGAGCCTGTTGCATTTTTCCCTACAATGCGTCTTATTCCTAATAAATAAATCTCTAGGTCCAGATGGCATACATCCTAGAGTTCTTAGGAACTCAAATTGGAGATAGTTGATCTACTAACCCGTATATGAATCATTAAATTCAGCTGCTGTACCAGAAGACTGGAGAGTATCAAATGTTATATCAATTTTTAAAAAGGTATCCAGAGGGGAACTAGGAAATAACAGACCAGTCAGTCTAATGTCTCCCCCAGGCAAATTAGTAGAAACTGTAATCAAACAAAGAATTGTTGGACACATGGATAAACAAAGCTTGCTGAGGGAAAATCAGCATAGCTTTTGCAAAGGGAAGTCCTGCCTCACCAACCATTTGGAGCTCTTCAAGAAAGTGAACAAGCATATTGACAATGGTGATCCAGTAGACATTATATATTTGAACTTTCAAAAGGCTTTTTGACAAGGTACATCACCAAAGACTCCTGAGTAAACTTAGCAATTATAGGATAAGAGGATGGGTTCTCTTATGGATTAAAATTGGTTAAATGACAGGAAACAAAGAGTATGAATCAATGGACAGTACTCACAATGGAGGGAAGTAAGCAGTGTGGTCCCACTAGGATTGGTGTTGGGGCAGGTACTATTTAATTTATTCATAAATGATCTGGAACTGGGGGTGAGTAGCACATTGGCCAAGTTTGCAGATGACACAAAATTATTCAGGATGGTGAAAACCAAGGTTGACTGTGAAGAGCTCCAAGAAGATCTCCACAAAGTGGGTGACAATGTGGCAAATGACGTTCACAGCAAATGAAATAGCATACATGGTCTGGCAACCTCATCCAGAATATTTTAAATGTTTACACACATTTCACTCTCTCCATTGTTAAGTGTTCTCTCCCAGTATCTGTCACCTCAAAGGGTGAAAAAAAATCAAACACCACAACAGCATTTGTACCTGAGACAAGTAAAAAATAACGGATGACTGCAGATTACAACATAATTTATTTTAAAACCATACAGTTGTTGAATTAATAGGCAAAGCAAACAGAATGCAATTTGGTGGGAAGTCATTTCAGGCTAATAGTGAATGGTAAACAGGACATCCTTAAATTCTATGAAATGATAATTATCACATCCTATAACATCATACAATGAAAACATCATTAAACCTAACACCATTTCACTGTCACTTCCAATTAAGTGAGGGGTGAAGTCTAGAAACTAGGGTTGCTGGGAAATTTGCAGAGATTTGGGGGGTGGAATCTGGGGAGGGTGGGCTGTGGGAAGGGAAGAGAATTCAGTGGAATATAATGCCATAGAGTCCACGTTCCAAAGCAGCCATTTTCACCATGGGAACTGATCTGTTGCCTGGAGATAAACTGTAATCCCAGGAAATCTCCAATCACCACCCAGACGCTGGCAACCCTACTAGAGACTGATTTTTTTCAGTGCCACTTGACAAACACCTCCTACCTTACCTTGGTCGCTTGTTTGGGCCATTAAGCAGTGCAACTTTCTCCTCCATCTCCCTGCCAAAAGAAAGAATAAAAGAACAACAACCATCTATTACTACTGTGCTTCTTGGAGATCAGAAAATGCTTTGCCAACACAAGCTGCACAGAGAAATCACTCCAACCAAACTGGTGCACCACCATCAGCGGTGTGATATGATCAAACCTCAGTGCCAGTACCATCCCACTATAGCCTGCAATGCTCCCTGAAATCCTGCTCCCAGAGGGTCAGTGAAAACAAAGTGGGAATGAGAAAGCAGCAGAAATTGTGTAAGTGCAACACAGCACATTTATTTATGTTTCTTACATAAGCTGTCAAGTTTTTACTCTTAAAGAAAAGGGTGTACAGATATATGAGTGAAAAAGTTTAAAAGCCCCATGTGATGTTCCCCTTAACTTGCAGAAGTCATCCAAGACACTCCTTTCAGTACGCTAATAGTGGAAGGACATGTTAGGGGAAACAACAGACTCCCAATGGATCTCCAGAGTGTGTTTGCAGCGGATACGCATAGATGGGGAGAAGAGTGCTTAGCCCTCCCTTACTTGTCCTTCGAATTCCCATCCCCCCATCTATTTCTTACCTCCAGAAAATATAGTTGGGAAAACAATTTGGGGAGAACACAGGAGGAGTGGCAAATGAGGAAAGTTACACACACAAACAAACACACACCTATACACCTGTTCTCCTGTAAATGCTCTATCCCCACCATTTGACAGCAAACACTGAGTGTCAAATTCTGTGCTTTCTGCCCAGCATGCAGCTCCAGCACAATTGCCCTTTTGGATAATTTTCATGTCAAAAGTGATATTTCATGGATTTTCATTTATATCATAGAATACATCATTTGGTACTGTGAATCTACAAGAGATGTATAGTTTCCCAGACAGAATTCTAACATTATAGCAGTGGAAGAGAGGGGTTTTTTACAACTTTATTATTTGCATGCATTAGCACCTTGAAAAGGTGTTCTTAACAAATCCTCATACATATCAATTATTAGAAACAGTTTGAATTTTTGATTGTTCTAACTACTCTAAAGCACTTCACATACAGTACTTTGCTGTAATTCTCACAACAACCCTGTAAAGTAGGTCAGCATTATCCTCATATGAAAGCTTATCAGCCCTATAGCCAGGATTTCTGACCTCAGGGGGCATGAACAAAAGTTAGCAGCCCTCTCCCCCCAGTGGGAGGCCTGCAGCTGCTCCTGGGCACTGGAGGCCAGTGCCTGCTCCTGGGTGCTCTCCCACATGTTTTAAACAGCCCTCCCCCCCACTCCCACTGCCTCCTTCTCCTGAGGGGACACAAGAGCAAAAGCTAAAAAGGTGGGGACCATCTCCCCCCTCCTGGGTGATTTAAACCGAGTGGGAGAGCGCCCAGGAGCAGGTGCCAGCCTCCCGCATGATTTAAAGGACCCGTTGGCATGGGAGGAGCAGCAGCTGCTGGGCACTCCTCCAGCCCAATTTTTCACCCTCACAGTCCATCAAGCAGCAGTAGGGGTGGGGGAGGGAAGGCTGGGGGCCCTGAGTAGGGACACCTCACAGGAAGTCAGGGGGCAGGGCTCTCACAGCTCCTCCCCCATGTGGCTACGGGCCTGAGACTTATTGTACTTATATAATGTAAGACAAGGTTGAAATTCTGTGTTTAGATTTTTAACTACCATTAGAAAGCCCCCTTTTTATTGTAAGACCTGACTTTTTCCAGATACATTCTCTGGGGGAGTATTTAATGACAGCCCTCCTTTAACTTCTGTAAAAAAAAAAAAGCATTTCAGACTCTAAGGTATAATAGAGCTTTGGGTCCTCACTAGGGAGAAATATGGGATATAAATGATGTAAATAAATTTTAAAGATAAAAATAATACTCATGATGTTCAACACATATATGATTGCTCACCTCCTGCGTTGGCTGAGAAGGGGACAATCAAGGAGCTCATCTGCTGCAGGCCTCTTCTCAGGATCCTGAAAGAGGTGAGGGACAGGTCACTCCCTAAGGAAAGGGATCATTTTTTTTAACAATGAAGTCTTAGGGCAAACCAGCTAATCACAGCCTTGTGATCTCTTTCCATTTCCCCAAAACTGAAGAATTAAACTATTAGGCAGAAAATGAAGAGTTAACTAGAATATTTAAACTGTAGATTGAGCCTCCAAAGTCAAGGGCACTGGGGTAGCTGCCTCCATGTTACTAGAATTCCTGGCCAGTCAAAAATACTAAATCAAGGCATTAAGAGTTCAGAGGCACAGAATGCCAAGAAATTTACATTCCCAATCTTTGAGGCCTATACAAGATCAGTCTCCACACTACAGACATGTATTATGGACACCAAAGCAACAGCACCAAAGCAAAGCAAAGAGCAGTTATCTCACCAACCTGATCAAGGCAGGAATGCACCATCTGAATGAGATCCAGAGAATACACACTAGAATCAACCTCAATTGCCCGGTTCCCTTGCACAATCTTCACACAGAGGTTCAATGGATTCTAAAAGGAAATAATGAAATAAGCTGAGTGGAGCTGAAATCCTGCCTGAAAAGGCAAGCTATTACCCACCATTCTAAGTAGGCAAGCAGGACAGTGGCAAGGGAGTTCAGGACCACAATAAAAGGCACCAATATCCCTAAAGATGCCTAGTATATCTAGATCAAGGGTGTCAAACTCATTTGTTATGAGGGCCAGATTTGACATAAATGAGACCTTGTCAGGCTGGGCCATGTGTCATAAAATGTAATGCCAGGTAACATAGATATAAACTTTATAAAGGGCACAAACACAATTAAAGAATTTTTAAAACTTAAAATAAAACATGCTTAAAACATTAGCACGCTTGTAATATTTTGTTTAACAGTCTCTGATAACTGACACCTTTTGCTCTGAATTATTGCATCAAAAACTGGAGACAATGTCTGCGCTGTAGCAATCTTGAGTATGCTGTTTAGGCGTGCATCTGTAAGTTGCGAACCTACTTCTGATTTATTGACATTCATTACAGAAATCTCATGGCCAATGCTTTGAGCCGAAGACTCAGAGGAAACATTAAATGGCTGGGCATTGTGAGCAATTGTACATAAGCTGCTTCATGTGCTGCTCAAGAACATGTGAAGGCACCATGGCACAGGGCTATGTGTTTGTCTACAAAACTATAATCCTCCCCAGAGAAATCATTACAACTTCTATGAGGCAGTGCAAGAATAGAGAGACAGCCATGCGTAGGGGTCAGTATCAGCTTACTATCTGGGAAGTCTATATTCAAAGTTCCCAATCAACCAAAGAAAATCAAAGGAAAATGTGAAAGAAAAATCAAAGGAAATGTGCTCGGTAAACCTGGTCTGGATACACACTCTCAGCCTAATCCTGGCCTGTTGTTACTCTTCTTCTAAATAGTTCACATGCTTTCCTGCTGAGAAAGACTGGATCATGAAAGCCCCTGGTATAACAAGCCAACAAAACACACTCATCTTTCAAGGACAATTCCTAAGAGAGCTATGGCTGACCCAAGGCCATTCCAGCAGCTGCAAGTGGAAGAGTGGGGAATCAAACCAGGTTCTCCCAGATTAGAGTCCACGCACTTCATCACTACACCAAACTGGCGAGAGGCTGCTTTGCTTAGCTGCCTCATCACAGAGAAGAAATAAAAAATAGTGACTGAAGGAAGCAGGCGAGGGAGAAGGAAGTAGGCAATGACCTAGGGACTAGGCCTGTGGGCTGAACGATTCATACCCCTGATCTAGATCTCTCACTTCATAAATTCTCAACATTGAGTTAGTCTCTCCCAACCAACATAAACAGCAAGAGACAAAATTAAGCGAGAAGAAAGGTATGCAGCATCATAATTGTGACTTACTGTAGCATCAAAAGTTCTTTTCAGTGTGAGGAGCTCAAAAGCAACACAGCCAACTGCCCAGATGTCAGATTTGAAGTTGTATTTTACTCCCTGGCAGAGCTCAGGAGACATGTAGTATGGGGTTCCTACCAACTACACAAAAGCAAAAAATATTAGATATGCTATCCAGATCCTTATCATATCATCAGACATAGTTTATGTTGCAGGAGTTAGATTACTACTGCGAGTGGCAAGTTTTCTGTTTTAAATATAACCCCCACCCAACTCCAAAGTATCATGCTTAGATTTTAAGAGTGTGGTGTTATAACCAACTACTGGGTTCTACCATCCTATTAACGACTGGGAGATGGCTAGCAAATTGCCTTTCAGTTATCAAATTTGCTCAACCAACTAGAGATGCATTTTAAATAATATTAAAATTAAAATAAATACAGGAATGCATGAAAAAGGAAAGATAATGAAGAGTAAGGAATGAGTCAAAGTAAACAAAAAATGACAGGAAACCAGTGACACAATGAGGACGGATTATGCAGAGATGTAAGATATGTAGAGATTTGTAAGTGTACATCGGTATATCTGTCAGGGAGCAGGGTCGCTGTTTTAAGGAAATATGGGCCTGTGAGAAACAAAAGGTGACCTATGATGCAGCTGTGCCTTTCTGAGGGGTCAGGTTACAACTTTAACCAAATTAAAGAGAGAGAACTAAATGATTTCTGGAGCCAAGACTGAGAGACTCAAGAAATTGCAGAGGCCACAAAAACTGAATTAAATACTAAAAGGAAGAAATAATTAATATTGCTATTTATGATGTTTTGAAACATCATGTGAAAAATAATCTCAGTCGAGAACTTCTGGGCTACGTCATCTTGCTAGCAGGTGGATTCGTGAGCTCTCCTGCTTGCGACTCCCCCTGATCGGGCAGGGGGAGGGGTGTCACGGATCTGACACCCCCAAAGAGACCCTGAAAGGGTCTCTTAGGCATGAAGCTTTCACAGTGGAGCAGGGGTGCAACGGCTGTTGCTCCTGCATGCTCTGAAGCTCTTCCCATCGTGACCACTAATACAGCAACAAGAGACTAACGCTCGACTGCTTGTCTTTCTTTTCTCTAACAAGTCTTTGATCTATCAACTTCCTATCTCAAGCACGATAAATCTGCAATGCAAGTAAGTTTGCTTTCAATTGTCAAACGCTAATGGGTCTTTCTTATATTCTAATTGACTTAGTAGTTCAAAAGAAGGGAAAGAAATCGATGTCTCTAATTTCCCTGTGAATGAGACCGTGGAAAGTCAAAGAACATCTTTAAACACTGGAAACAATTTGAATTAATCAGAATATGGCCATGTAAATTGACCCAGATCATAATTGGATATTTCCTAAAGAGACTATTATTTGGCTGCAATATGGTCTGAACAAAATGAGATACCTGTTAGAGTGATTTTTCCTTGCTGTCTGATCTGAAATTCACACGTTAACATCTAAAACTTCAGCTGGAGGTGACTGAGAAGGACGGGCTGTCTGGGACTTTGAGCTATTGTTTAATTAGGATTAATGGACTGAGTTTGCTGACAGAGAAAAATGGTGAAATTTCTTATAAAAAAGTCATTTTGAGCAATTTAAAATCTCTGAGGCAAGATCTTGGTTTATTGGCTGATTTGGTTGAGAAGCAAACGGCAGCTTTTTTGCTGAAAGTTAGCGAAATCTTAAATTTACATGAGCAAAGTGCTAAAGAGAACCTGGTGATGTCTGTGGAATCGAAATGGGAGACTGAGCTGTTGGGAAATCAACAAAAGAAAATTAAAATGGAATCTTGTGGCGCATTTAAAAAAGAGGACCAGAAATGGAGACTGCCTCAAGCTAGGTTGAGAGGAACAAAGGCTGTGGAATTTTTCTTATCTCCTTTGAGAAGGATGACTGCTTTAAGAAGTGAGAAATCATGATGTGGAAATCTTTCAGAAAGAAGACTCTCCTGAATTAGACTTTTCTCAGTGAATAGCTGGACATGCACTCTGTAAGAAATTCTGATATGTGAAATTACAAGGTTAAGTGAAATTTCTTTTTTTTCCCCTTTTGTTTTTGTTTGTTTTTTGGCTATAAGAAGCTGTCTTGCTTAAAACAATATGGATTTAAAAGTTAAAGGGCCAAAAAGGTTTTGAAAAGAATTTTATGCAAAATAATCTTTTTAGATTAATTTTTAAGACAGATAACGTAATTTCTTGACAAATTGCTGAACTTGTTTTTAGTAGATAATGATATTAGTTTCTATGTTTGTTATAGATATGGGTAATTTTACTAGTTAATCCATACTCAGGAGATTGATTTTTTTCTAGTAAGAAGGGTTTCCTGAAATGTTTTTATTTTGGATAGTTGGGTAGGTAACGCTAAATAAGAACAGGTTTGAGATTTTCATTTTTGGGTCATAAAAAGTTGTTTTTCCTAGCCCAATAGGGATACAAGAGACGGATTAATTGTTAAAAAGGTAGACAATACAGATGTTATGTAAACTGCTAGATTTGTTTTTGTTAATAATGTCAGGAGAAACTGTTTATATTGAAATGGACATAATACCAGGTTGTATTTCTTTTTAGTTTCTTTTTAAGGATAAAGATATGAATTTTTCGTGTCTCTGTTAAAGAGAATAGTGATAAACTGGTAAATTAGTTTGTATGTTTTTTTTAACAAGGTTAAGCCAAAGTAGTAAGTTTTGTGCTGAGACTGCTCTGACTTGTTCAGATTTATATGTGCTGAAGAACTGTCTAGACCTGTATTGTCAGTAATAGTTTGGTAAAAAATGTTTTATAATGGAAGATTAAGATGGCAAAATATATGGAGAATTTTATACTTACAGGTAGAACGAATTGGATATTTTATTTGGAGGTAGACTTAAAATTGATATACTTGTACTTTTCCTTTCCCCCCTCGCCTTTCCCATTCTGTATATGCTCTCCCCCTCTCCCCTTTTGTTTTCCTTTTTTCTATCTGTGCTTATGCTTTTTCTTTTATACTTAAAACCAATAAAAATTATATATATATATAAAAAAAGAAAAATAATCTCAGTCTAACCAACCATTTATTTTTTTTTTTAAACTTTAAATTTTTATTAATTTTTCAATGACAATCAATGTTATCATTATATTTTTAACTAACAAACAAAACTTAAAAACGTAAAAAATAAACATCATCCATATTACATTAGTAAATAAATTTCCTTAAGCTACCTCTAAGTCTTTATAGCGTTGGTTGTCAATGGATGAAACAATATGCAATTTAACTGTTACATAAGGTTTTCAATAATATGAAAAATCAATATATTTCTTTGGAATATATTTCTGAGGCTCTTCTTCTGAATTTATGTATTTAAAGAACGGAAACCATTTTTCAATAAAATTGTTGTTTTTCCTTTGTGTCTCCATTGCTTTTATTTGTATTGCTAATTTATCCAGAGCTGCTACCTCCCAAACTTTTGTTAGCCATTGTTGTGCCGTAGGGGACGCATCTCTTTTCCAAAATTGTGCAATCAGTAGCTTTGCCGCCATTAACAAGAGAGTTATTAATTCCTTTCTCAGTTTCGAGAGTTTCAAAGTAGGCCAATAATTTAAAAGAAAAGATTCAGGTGTAAATGGTATATCATCTGCTGCAATCTTATCAATTATAAGTTTAATTTCTCTCCAAAATTTGTTAATTCCTGGGCACAGCCACCAACAATGAATGAACGACCCTTCCTGCTTGCAATTTTTCCAACATTCTGAAGTTGGTTTTATATGAGCCAAAAACAGTTTCTTAGGCGTCAAATACCATCTTGCATACAGTTTATAGTTTTGAAGTTTCAGATTTAAAGAGTATGTGGTGTAGAGTGGGGATTCCCATATAGATTGCCATTGTTCCCGAGAAAAAGCTATGCCACAGTCTTTTTCCCAAGCTTTCTGTTGGTTTGTAATGCCAGACCACTCTTTATCGTTAATTAAGTTATATATAGTTGACGTTAGTGTTTTGATTCGCTCTGTGTTCCTTCTCAGCAGGTTTTCAAAGGTTGTTAGCGGCCTATCAATTAGTTCTGTAATTCTGGGGTTGTGCAGGGTATAATGTATTTGTTGGTATTGAAACCATGGGATTAATATTTTAAATTGAGTCTCCAATTGTGTTTTAGTAAGCATTTGACCATTCTTAATGATATTTTGGAATTGGTATATTCCTGCCTCTCTCCAAACCCTAAAATCCCCAAGTGCACGTCCTGGTTTAAACCACGCTTGCCCCAGGAAGCTTGCCATCGGGGAAGTGGATGGTATTAAGATTTTTTTGTACTTATCCCATATTTTTAATGTCAAGGCCAAGTAAGGGTTATTATGTACAGTAAGGTATCTGTCTTTAGGAGTGTTCCAAATGGCTTCCCATAGATGGTCATCTGTTAAATATGATGCTTCAATTTTTACCCATGCTTTCGTGCAATCCTTTATTGCATACATTAAGATGTTTTTTAGATTTGCAGCTAAATAATATGATTCAAAATTAGGTAAACTCAACCCCCCCTGTTTTGTTGGTCTCGTCATTAAATTAAAATGAAATCTTGGTTTTTTGTTTGACCACAAGAACTTGGAAATAAAGTTTTGTCTGTCTTTAAAGTCCTTTGTTGAAATATAGCAAGGTAGATTGTAAAATAGAAACAGATATTTAGGAAGAATAACCAACCATTTATAATTTTAGAAAGAAGATACAAATACCAAGAAAAAAATCTACTGAGCAGATGATGAAGATACATTTCTCAACAGCACCTTCTGAGCAATAAAATAGTCTGTAAATATTGATGAGAGAATCCAAAAGAAAAGTACGGAAAGTAACCAACATCATGACTCCCAAATTTTGGTAACACATATAACTTCCTAAATGGAAAAAGGAAAAAAATATCTCAAGACAGCAGATACTTACAGTCTCAGCCATGGAATACTCAGAGTTCAACTTTTTCGCGAGACCATAATCACCTAGTTTTATGAGGTTCGCTTTAGTGAGGAAGATATTCAATGTCTTTATATCTCTACAGAAGAAAAAAAAGAATGTAATGTTTGATGCAATTCTTCAGTTCACCATGCGTAGGACTTGCATATTGCTACTTCATCTTTCATTAATTTTACTCTTACAGGTTTCACTGAATTCCTTTCCATGCTTAGAGCCTCTCTGAGTTTCACTGCAACACCCAACAATCAAGTTGTATTACATCATGTGAACAGAAACAAAAATAAAACTCATGTTTCTATACATGTAATTTTATATCAATTAATAGCTACATTTTCCAGGATTTTTTAAAAGATACAGGCCAATCCAGAGGCTGTCCTTGCTATTTCCTGTTAAAATTAACAAGTGTTGGTTCTCTACCTGAAATTCTGGAAAGCCACAGCCAGGCAGAGAGGATAATATTGAGCTACATGGACCAATTGTCTGACTCCATATAAGGCACCTCTAGAGAAAGGATTTTCCCAACAACTGCTACCCAAGATTCTTTTTAACTGGGACCTTCTGTAAAGAAGCCACTGCAATATGCTCTATCACCATTAGAATAGTGGGCAGACTGGATAACTGCTTTACACTCCTCTGCTTGGGTGTTACTATACATAATCTGCATTAGGAAGTTTGATTTCTATGCTCAGATATGTGGAGCAAATCATTTGCATCATTTAATCTACCCTGGCTTTTTAAAAAGTGTGTGTGTGTGCATAGTAAATCAAAAAGAGAATAAAAACACTAACAGGGCAATCCTATTACACCATTCCATGACAGTAAAAGGGTTTAGAAATGTGCAACTCTGTTTGAAATTGCAATGTATGTGTGCTTGAGTAGAAAAATAAGGTGAACTCATGCAACAAAAGATCTGCTCTCTGGCCATTGGAATTCTGCTTTAGTCTGTTTTGATTCATAGCCATTAGAATATACTGCTGGTATTTTGTCAAGATTTCTGCTGCAGCAATAAAAAAAAAGAATGCATATCTAAATGAAATCCAATATTAGTATAGCCCACATAAATTAAAAAAACAGTTTTAAATTGCCTTTGAATAGTAACTTCTTCAGTCTTTCTTTAAGAGGAAGAAATGGCAGCAGTGGTTTAGAGAACTAGGAGCCTCCAGGATACAAGAATATCTGAGGTCTGAACTTCTGCCTGCCTTTTGTCAATAAAGTACTTCAAAGTAAAAGACACTCTTAGCCTAAAGAATTATGAAAAGGTAGGACTCTTTCAAGAGAACAAGCTAAAATATGAACAGTGTACACCTTGTCAACAGAGAGCTAACTACAAACAATATGCCTTTGATAGGAGGTAAGCTACCTGTACTAAATGCTATTATTATCTTGTTATAAAGAAGCTAAATATAAATGAAATGGTTACCAACATTATGGTAAGCTCCATTACTACTGAGAAAAGAAACATATATCCACAACATCTTTATGAGGAAAACTGCTTTGCAGTTACGGCTGTGAAATTCCACTTTCCACTTGGGTTGATCAAAGCAAAACAGGGCATTATCAGAATACTGAAGAGTGAAACGCAGCTAGGGGGAGCTGGAGTGAGAATCATTTCACTCACAATAGGTCTGTATTTTCTTAGGGTTCAGTCTCCCTCAGCATTATATGGTCTTGCTATATAGAGTTTCATAGGAAAGTGACTCAGGAATGCTCCTACATTCTTCAGACAGAAAAGCTGCCATCAGATTATTTCCTTTTCTATGCTGTTGTTTCATCTGCTTTTATATTTCTTGTAAGTTCTTTAAACAGAAAACCAGGATCTCATCTGCATAAACATTTTCTCAGTAAATCATATTTGGCCTATTGACACTGCAGCAGCCATGTTCTGAGTTTCCTGTCTGTTGTAAATGCATGCAGTGAATAAGGAACTCAAGCAACTGCATTTAACACTGAGGCAAACTGAAGAAAATGACAGTCCTTCAAAGAACACGAACACAAGAACACGGACTTTGCTTTTACCAAAGTAAAGTGCTGCATCATGAGGAGAAATGAGGCTTTCAGGCAGGTTTTACTTTCAGAAACCAGACACCTATTAGCCCTAGCTTCATTACCTGTGAAGTATTCCTTCTCTGTGGATGCAGCTTACTGCTGATACAATCTGAAATAGGTACCACACCACCATCTGCAAAGAAAGGATATTCATATATGAACAAAACAAAAATATGCATCTTTCCTAGGAAAATCAACAGGCTGTTGGGACTGATCCCTTAGAAACATCTCAGTGCTGTGATCTTTTTCCAAGAATAATCTTACCAAAAAAATTTGCTCATGTGGTCAGCAAAACACAGGATGAGAAGTGCTAAATAAATTGGTAACTTAATATTAAAAATAATTAGGAGTGACAGCTACTAACTTTCCAGGACAGTTGGAAAGCAAGGAGATCTTTATAAAGTGTGTGTCCTGCATATGTTTAAAAAGTGCATTTCTATAGTTGCTTCTGAAGAAGCTTTGTTTCATATTCTATCACTTATTATAGCCAGATCTGAGATGGTACAGCACAGATCCTTCTCTGTTGTGACACCTGACTTGTGGAACCCCTTTACTTCCTTATGATATAGTTCCTTTCCACCAGCAAATGAAAAACTTTTTTGTGCACAGGATTTTGCTAGAAGCTAAAGACACTTGTTTTATTCTGCTGTATTTAGCCATTTCAGTATGAAGGCTTTTAAAATGTTAAGTTGCCTTGAGTACCAAATTACTGTAAAAGTGACAAATAAACAAAACATGCATTTGTCTGCTTACTAGTTTTAAAGTTGGATTGAAGAGTGTAGGTATTTTGTTATTCTTTAATAAAAAGTGAAGGAGAAAGGTCAGGGTTCTGGTAGGAATGACAAAATTCTACATTACAGCTGGTACTTCTTATTTGCTATATGATCACAGTCAGGAAGATTCATAAATCCCTTGGTAACAAGGATACAAGCATCAAAACGTAATTGCACATTCACAGTGCAATTCTATGCAGAGGTACACCTTTCTCTGTCCAATGAATTTTATTCTTTGGTTCAACCCTAAACATAGTTTCACATTTCTAAGTCCACTAACCTGAATGGACTGAGAAAGATGCACCACAGCATAGGACTGCACTGTTCAAAGAACGCAGTCTGAAGGCCAAGGGAAAAGAAAAACTGAAAAGGCATAAAAGTTGCAAAATTCCACAACAACAAACTAGATATATGATAATCCCCACTACCATTCAAGTTACCTCTTCATCAAACAACTTGTCTTTCTGCCGCAAGATCTTATCATAGAGGTTTCCCCCTGTAATTCAGAGAAATATTTTGTTACTGATTGTAATTGCTCTATCAATATTAGCAGAAATTCTTCCAAGAATTTACTGTATTCCTAAAACCTCTTCTGTGTGAAAAACAAGCCCATCTTCCCTCATGTTCTTCAACTGCTGCTGACTGTAACCTAATCTGAGCACGAGGAGATATGAAGATAATTTTTTTTAAAAAAATGTACCTTCCAGTATCAGCAACAGCTATTCTTCAAGACACATATGTAACTTTTAAAGTAACTTCTCTCTTTTAGATTTGTCTTCACAGGGAAGACCTTTAAGAAGAAGGAAATGTGCTACTCTGATGTTACCCATTATAATGTCTTCTGTATTTGAAGGCAATTCAGATTCAAAATAACAAGAATTGACACTTAATTAACATTTGTACCCTTCGTTAGGAAAGCAGACTAGAAGGTTCTGTAGTAGGCTAAAAACAACACCCAAATCAACCATGAATTAAAAAAAAGGGGTGGAAAACCCACATTCAATAGGTAAACTTCAAGAACAGTAGTTACATCACAAATTCTATGCTTTATTTTCTCAAATATATTCGAGGTCTTTTTGTGATCACTAAAAGCATATATGTGCAACATACACTGCAAATCCAACCACACCAATACCCAACAGTTTGTGTAGGATGCTAGGCAATGATTGAAAGCTTATTTTCAAACAAAAGAATATTTGCAGAGCAATAGAGCATTCATATAATGCAATCTCTATTTTATTTACTCTGCAAATACTCTTATTAGTATTTGACACTGACCAATTTTTGCTTCATTTCTCTTTCAGCTATTTCTGCTTCCCATCAAGTATGTTTTAGGTTACTTATCCACAAACCATAAATTACAGTCTTCCATGATTAATCTGGTTTATGTTTCTAGATCTGCCACTACAGCTATAAACAAGACACAGCCTTTCTCTGTGCTCTGTCTTTCCCAGAGAACCCAAGATGGAAGAGGTGTTTGCTGTTTATGAGAGAAAGCGCTCACCATTACAGTATTCAAGTTCAATCAGCAGTGTGGTATTATCCATGAAATGATTGTAATATGCAATGATGTTGTCATGCTGCAGCAGAGCAAGAATAACAATCTCATTCAAAGCATCACGCCGCTCTTTTTCTGAGAGTCTGGTCAGATCCACTTCCTTCCACACCACGAGTGAGTCATCCTGGAATACAAGAACCCTGGTTAGCTAAATGTATTGTTCCTTACACAGCTCCACAAGGCGAGATACCCATGTCTTGCAAGAAACTTCTCTAAAAATTCTCTTTAGATCTGGCAAAATATTTATATGGAGTTCAGATTGTAAATTTTTACTATTTCTGATGCACTATTTGCAACTAGCATCCTCCTTCTTTTCAACAATCACCAAACAGAATAAGCTTTTAAAAAAAAGATTACAGTGTTATTTCACACAACTCTATCCAGGCATAGCTTATATTCCATAACAACAGAAAACTTTACTCATTGGAGTTGCTAAATCAGAGGTATCAAACTCATTTGTTACAAGGGCCAGATGTGACATAAATGTCACTTTGTCAGGCTGGACCATGTGTATCATAAAACGTGGCACGAGATACCAGAGATATAAACTTTATAAGGATTACAGAATTACAGAGTTGGAAGGGACCTCCAGGGTCATCTAGTCCAACCCTCTGCACAATGCAGGAAATTCACAAATACCTCCTTCTAAGTTTACAAACTCACCATTCCTGTCAGATGGCCATATAGCCTCAGTTTAAAAACCTCCAAAGAAAGATATTTCAGATGATTTTGAATGGCAAATGGAGATAACATCATTGGTAATCAGGAAACCTGGTCTCAATTTGGTCCACGAGGATGCAAAGAATAAACGGACATAAATCTGAAGAAGTGATCAGTGACTCACAAAAACTCATATCCTGCCATGAATGTTGTGCTACTGGATTCTTATTCTTTGTAAAGCTATAAGAAACTACTATATTCAAAAACCAGTGAGGGGACATTTTAACCTTCCAAGAAATTCAGTTTCTGACCTAAGAGTAGCAGCTCTCTTACAAAGGAATTTCAGAAGGAGGTTAGAAAGAGAGACTCCTGTATTGCAACTGATGATAAGGCTCAATGCATCTTCCTGGGCTGAATGGAGACCTAGGTTTCTTCTCTCATTACCAATGCTGCTCTTTATACTGGGAAGCTTTTGGACCCACCCTGGGGTACTGCTTTTTTATGCCCCAGGAGTCAACGACTGACCACTCCTGGGACCACTGGAGAACGTAATATTTGTTTCACTTACTGTGAAGTCTGCTATTGTTATTTGGCTTCTAAAATCATTTCACTCTCCAAGTAAGAGATGGGCTCACATTCTAGCTGTATCTGAAGAAGTGAGCAGTGACTCATGAAATCACATGCCTTGTCACAAATTTTGTTAGTCATTAAGGTGCTACTGGACACTTCCTTCCTTCTACTAATAAAAATTGCAAACTGTGCTGTTAGGTTTCTTTTAGTATTATTTTTTAATCTGTTAGAATTGGAAAGGGGGGATCTCGCCAAGTGAAATAGCATGTTGCTTTCAGACTGGACATTTCTTAACTGCTAGTGATGATAATAAAAAAGTTTTTAAAGGGGGGTGAAGTTAATGTGCAGAAAGGCAGTCAAGGAGGTGAGAGGGGAGAGAGGGAGATCACATGTTGAACTGGAATATATGGAACCATAAATGTATTTTTAAATACTTAGCCATGGAATCCAATCCAAGGGTTGTAATTCCTAATCAGGGTCTTTTTTTAAAAGAAAATTAAGTCCCAGATAGGCACACAGAAATCTAATATTTTTTTAAAAAACCTTTCAGAATAAGTCAAAGTAATTTCCATTTAACCCTTATCCCAGATGTATCTCTTTCCTGCCCCCTTCCTTTTTTTTTAAACATGTGTGTGTGTGTGTGTGTGTGTGTGTGTGTAAGTGAGAGAGAGAGAGAGAGAGAGATCAGGTCTCAAAGTAAACAGCAGAGCAGGGCTTGTCTGAAGGAGCCTCCTCCTCCACCCCCCACCCCAAGAATTGTGCATGCACAGAAAAACTTATACTATTCTCTCCAAATGACAAAAGACAGGCTTGACAACACAGCAGCAGCCCCAGTGGAGGAAGAAGGAAAGAGCAGAGGGAGCTTTTCTTTGGTGTGTGGATATGAATGATCTTTTTCCTTCCCCCTCACTTCCTCCCCAAAGAAGGAAAGAAAGGCTTCGAAGAGAGCAGCACCAGTAGAGGAAGCAGGTGAGACTAGAGAGAGCTTTTCTCTGATGCACGTGCATGTGCTGTCTTTTTCCTTCCCCCTCAGAGAGGCTTTTTGACACAGCAGCAGTAGTGGCCAGAAGAAAGACACAGGAGACAGTCAGCTGCTCACAGACCAAGTACCAGCCCTGCAGGGGCTGGATACATCCCACGGACCGCATGTTTGACACCCCTGTGCTAGATACTATTGCTACTCATTTATATAAACAGGAAGAAGAGTTGGTTTTTATACCCTACTTTTCACTACCCAAAGGAATCTCAAAGTGGCTTACAATCGCCTTCCCTTCCTCTCGTCACAACATACACTCCACAAAGTAGGTGGATCTGACAGAGCTCTGAGAGAACTGTGACTGATCCAAGGTAACCCAGCTGGCTTTATGTGGAGTGAGAAATCAAACCTGGTTCTCCAGATTAGCATCTGCCACTCTTAACCACTGCACTGCTCTGGTAGGAAGAGGCAAATGAAGAGTTTTAGAAGGACAAAGAGAAAGTGAAGCCTGTAGTAGAGCTACTCTCCCTGTTAAAACAGAAACAGAACTGAGAACTGAGTCTGCCACTCTTAACTATATCACACCGGCCAAGGAGAACAATATTTTCCCATATTTCATCCCTACTGTTCATATTTCACATCATTCTACGATTTTATCCAGCAAATCCCTGGAGCTGTATCAGAGTTCTGTAGCTTTTCTTTGATAACATATTAAAGATACCATTATTTGAGAAGCAATATTTCAAGATTCTCTTTCCTTATAAGAAATGTTGAAGTAATAACTTAGCACAGCCGATAAGAATTTAACAGAAAACAGAGTCGCACTTACCTGTAACTGTTGTTCATTGACGTCTTCTGTGCAGATACACATTAGGACTGCACCTCCGCAGACCAGCCAAGGACATTATCTTTCTAGCTAAAAAACTCCAGGGGGTGCCCGACTCCTCTCAGAGCCAGTGCATGCGTGAGATGCCTGCCCAACATATCACATGCTCTGTGGGCAGACACCCCTTCCCTCAGTTCCTGCTAAGCCACAAGACCCTTTTTCATGACACAATAGGCCCTGTGAGAGCTCACAGCAAGGCAGGATGTAAGGAATGTTTGTCTGCACAGAAGACATCAATGAACAACAGTTACAGGTAAGCACAACTCTGTTTTCATCTTCTGTCTTCTTGTGCAGTTCCACATTGGGACCATTAGTGAACTACTCACTAGAGGAGGCAGGGTGTGCCTCTCACTGGAACAGAGCCAGAAGAATAGCCTATCCCATATCTGCCTCTTTCCTTGCCTGAAGGTCTACAGCATAGTGTTTCATGAATGTGTCCTCTGCTGACCAGGATGCTGCCTTGCAGATGTCCAGGAGGGGAACTCATCAATGAAAAGCAGCAGACAACCTTGGTGCTCGAGTGGAGTGTGATTTCATATCAAGTGTACACAGTTCTCTGGAAGCAATGTAGCATGAGTGAATGACAGCAACTAGCCATCTGGACATGAACTGTGTTGAAGCAGCTTTGCCCTTCTTGGGGCCCCAATAACAAATAAATAGTGCTTTGTTTTTATGAAATAGTTTGGTTCTATTTATATAGTAAAGGAGGGCCTCCTAACATACAGAGTATGCAGGGCTTTTTCTGCTTCAGAGCTTGGAGTGGAAGAAAAATACTAGTAGGACAATTTTCTGTGCTAAGTGGAAATTGGAGACTACCCTAGGAAGGAAGTATAAACCCAGGTTTAATACACTCAGTAAACATCTTGAGAAAAGGTGGGCCAACCCTCAGAGGCGCCAGTTCACTGACTCTTCTGGCTGATGTAATGGTCACTAAGAACACTACCTTCCTTGAGAGTAAAGCTAAAGAGCAGGAAGCTAGAGGCTTGAAGGGCGATTTCGCCAGTCTGGTTAATACTAAAGACAATGACCATTGAGGGATAATAAGGGGTGTAGGGAGGGAAAACACTGGTTATCCCCTTTAAAGAACATTGAGCCAACTTATGGGCAGGAACAGTACTTCCCTGTACCTCTTAATGAAAAGCAGCAATGGCCACTAGGTGGGTCTTTACTGAAGACACTGCTAAACCAGTCTGTGCTCACAAGTGTTCCAACACCAATGTTAATGGGTAGGTAAAAGGGCATTCACCCCTAGCAGACATCCAGGACTTAAAACGAGCCCATTTTCTGTCATAAGAATATCTTGTTGATGGTTTACAGGCCTGAAGCAAGATATCTCTTACTCCTTGAGAAAAGGAGTGCTCTATGGCCGAATCCTCCATGTCATCAAAAGAAGCATGTTAAATCATGATACAGCAATGGATTGTGTGTCAGTAGGTCCGGGGTGGGAGGAAGTGGTATGCAATCTGTGCCTACTAAGCAGAATGGCTCTGAGAGCCAGATCTGGTGGGATCAGAAGGGATGCCACCAGTCTGCTTGGCCACCATCTTTCCTGTAACTCTGTTTAGGAGGGTGAAGGGAGGAAATACATAAAAGAGTGCACCTGACCAAGGGATCTGGAATGCGCCCCCCCCCAGGTGAGTCAGGTCACTGCCTGCTAGGAAGCAGAAGACTGGTTTCCTGGACTCAGTCATAGCAAACAGGTCTGCCTGAGTATCTCCATGTGTCAAAAATCACCTTAAAGTATCTGTACTGAACAGACCATTCATAGTTGGTCTGATAGGCCCTGATTCTATATTTGAAGTTTCTGCTATGTGGATGGCCCTGGGAAGGGCTCCAATATTAATAGCTATTTCCCAAGCTGCTACTGCTTCTAAGCAAAGCCCCCAAGACCCTGTGCCTCCTTGTTTGTTGAAATAAAATTCTGTTGTGGTGTTGTCCGTTTGTATCAACACCCTCTTGCCCCTGAGAATATCTGAAAAGTAGGTATGGGCAAATTTCACCGCACAAAGTTCCAAGAGAGTAATATGGAGCGTAGTCCGCAATGAAGGCTATCAGCCTTGCACTGGAAAACTTTCACAGTAAGCACCCCAACCTGACCTGTAGAAAGGGGAAGCAAAGTTGTGCTGCCTTTCAGAGAAGAATTATCTGTGGCTACTACCTCAGGGGCATGCCTGCCACATTAATCTCATTTTAAAGAGTTTTATGGTCTTAGACTGGATCAGTTTAGCTAAGGACTTGAATTCATCAGGCAATCTGTCCAGGTACTGGGAAACATTATTCCAAAGGAAAAGCTGGTACCTTTCCATAATCACCTGATACTTCATTACTTGAAAATTTAGAGTGCATAAAGCATAAAACTTTCTTCCCAAAGCTTAAAATCAAAAAGGTGGCAGAGCAGTTTTTAAACTCAATCTTGGGGGAAAGCCGACAGGAGATGAAATGTCTCTGGTTCGGGAGGACTCGTCTCAAAGAGATGAAGGGTTGGCTGCTGTTGTTCTACCGGGTAACGGACCAGAGTTGTCCACTGTGAAGGTAACAAACAGTATGGACTGTTTGCCAGAGTCTAGAGGTGGCAGGAGGAAGGTGGCGGGCCTAGCTTGCCTGGGAAATTATAGATGTTTGTATGCAAATGCTAGAAGTGTTCGAAGTAAAATTGGTGAATTGGAATGTTTAGTGTTGGGAGAAAACATAGACATTGTGGGAATTTCAGAAACTTGGTGGGATGAGGAGAATAAGTGGTACACGGTGATTCCTGGATATAAGTTATATCGGAAGGATAGGGAGGGAAGGGTTGGAGGTGGGGTGGCTCTGTATGTCAGAGAGGATATATGGTCCAGCAAGACTGAGGTCAGAGAATTAGATTCACTTTTAGAAATGCTTTGGGTTGAAATAGAGGGCCCAAAAGGAAATTTAACTATGGGAGTTTGTTATCGCCCACCAAATCAAAAGAGAGAGGACGATTATAATATGATGGAAGGCTTAAAGATAGCGGCTAAACGTAAAAACTGTGTCGTAATAGGTGATTTTAACTACCCACAGATTGATTGGGTCAATATGTGTTCTGGTAGAGAGAAAGAGATTGAGTTTCTTGATGCTCTCAATGACTGTGCTATGGAGCAGATGGTCTCAGAACCTAGCAGGGGTGGGGCGATCCTGGATTTGGTCCTAAGTAATGCCCAAGACTTGGTGAGAGATGTAAAAGTGATTGCGCCTCTTGGGAGCAGTGACCATAATGTTATTGATTTCACCGTTTGTATAAATAGGGAGTTGTCCAAAAAGACCGCCACAACCACGTTTAACTTTAAAAGGGGTAAATACACTGAGATGAGGAGGCATGTGAGGAGGAAACTGAAAGGAAAGGTACATACGGTCAAAACCCTTGGGGAAGCTTGGACACTGTTTAAAACTATAATCCTAGAAGCTCAGATAAAATACATACCACAAGTTAGGAAAGGCACAAACAGGCATAAGAAAAGGCCTGCGTGGTTAACAAACAAAGTAATGGAAGCTGTAAAAGGTAAAAAGGACTCCTTTAAGCGGTGGAAAACCATTCCAAGTGAGATTAGTAAAAGGGAACACAGGCTGTGGCAAATCAAATGCAAGACTGTGATCAGGCAGGCAAAAAGGGACTATGAGGAGCATATTGCAAAAAACATAAAGACCAACAATAAAAATTTCTTCTAATATATTAGAAGTAGGAAACCAGCCAGGGAGGCAGTGGGGCCCTTGGATGACCATGGGGTAAAGGGATGGGGGCACCTGCTCTTGGGGCATGTGGTGCATTGAGTGGGAATCTCATGCATGTGCCAGCTTCAGAAGAGATGGGGCATCCCCTCTTTAGAGTTTTTCAGCTAGAAAGAAAATATCCGCAGCCAGCCTGCACAGGTGTAGTCCCAATGTAGGGCTGCACAAGAAGATGGAAGATGAATGGTAGTAACAGTAAGCAAGGGAGAAATGTGAGACCTCCTCTGAAAACTGTTTCATTTGTGCTGACATCCATCTGAGAAAATATTCGAACAGAGAAGTGACAACCCCATTCTCCTATCCATCTCACAGCATCAGTCTTGGTAGGTCTGATTTAGGATTGTAGCAAGGAAATGTATTATTATGAAAGAGGTTTACAACAAAATGCATATTTAAAGCAAAGTCTCACTTATAGATTTGGCAGTTTGGCAACATACAACCATCTCAAAGCCATCAAAAAACTAAACGAGATAAATGAAGGGATTGGTTGTGGTAAAGCAAATCCAATTGGCACCTGAATTTCTTCGAAATCCAACAGAGCCAACTGGGTATGCCATAAAAAGACTATACTAACAAACTTGTCTGAATTCTCTTCCTAACATTTGTGCTCACTTCAAGAGTCTGAGAATTCTTTGTTATTAGTCTATATGAACTGTAAGTGATATGCCTGCAAATTCTTGAAGAAATATAATGCAGCTGTACAGCTGCCTTCTTTGTTTCTTTTCCCATTTTGACATTCTTTTGCTGCCAGCACAGGAAACAATGTTCCTCCATTTTTGTCCAATATTTTCCCCAAAACATCCAAATTCCACTGTTTCCCAGTTCTATGATTCTATGAAATGTAAAGCTAGAACTGAAAACTAACTGCAAGGTGGGTGAAATTGGAGCCTCTCATGAAATTCAAACAAAGAAACTTAGCAAAAGTTCACAGATGCTCTACAAACAGGAATCTTTTTATGTTGCTCGCCTTACCTCCCTTTAACAACAAGGTTTTATCAAAATATTTGAGACAGCCACAAATTTTGTGCAAGATGTATCATTCACTCTCTCTAGTACCCATTTTCCAGAGCCAAGAAGTGCTTTCTTACTTCCCAGAGTTATGCACACATGGTGATGGTAGAAAGTGCCATCAAGTCACAGCCAATTTATGGCCACCCTGTAAAGTTTTCAAGTCAAAAGATGAACAGAAGTGATTTGCCATCTGCATAGCAACCCAGGACTTCAGTGGTCTCCCATCCAAGTACTAACCATGGCAGGTCCCACTTAGCTTGTTTCTAAGATCTGATGACATCAGGCTAGCCTGGGCTACCCAACTCAGGTCACATAGCATTGGAAAACAGTCCCTGTAGAAGGACATTTTGGTTTATCCCAAAACTGGTCAGTAAAATTATTCTTAACCATACTATCACCATTTTCCTGAATGTCTGCAGTTTAATCAACTACAAGATAGGCAAAAATTAAAAGTGTGCAGTGTTCACCATCCATCTGAGAAAATATTCGAACAGAGAAGTGACAACCCCATTCTCCTATCCATCTCACAGCATCAGTCTTGGTAGGTCTGATTTAGGATTGTAGCAAGGAAATGTATTATTATGAAAGAGGTTTACAACAAAATGCATATTTAAAGCAAAGTCTCACTTTATTCAACCGAGTGTACTTTCACCTAATAATTACAGGTGAGCAGCAACGTTGCTGCAAAAAATAAACAGGAGTTCCGGTAGCACCTTAAAAGACTAACAACATTTTGTTCCAGCATAAGCATTCGAAGCCGATCTGCGCCAAAGTTCAGAAAGCTCAGATCTACAGTTTTGCATAAACTTTCACGAACTAAAACCCAACTTCTTCACATGCTCCCATGGAAGCGTGCACCAGGACTGCAGTCACCCTAACTTCGATAAATGCTTTTAAGGGACGGGGGACGAATACCTCAGTCCGGCGATACAGAGTGGCCTCGCCGAAGGCCCCCCGGCCCAGAATGCGGATGGGGGCATAATGCAACTCCTCCTGCTCGCCGCCCAGGACAGGAGGCGCAGGCCGGGGGCCGCTCCTGCTGGACGAATCGTTGCCGAAGTCGGAGTTGATGGAGTCGCAGTGCCTCTCGTACTCGCCCAAAGACATGACTGCTCCTGCGCAGCCTGCCTGCCTGGGACGGGTGAGGAGGGTCGGCAGCCCTGCTGGGGATCCAGGGGACACGAGACACCTCGATGGGCTGCGGACTGAGAACAGCTTCCTCCAGCTGGTGTCGCCGCCAGAGATTCTGTGCGCATGCGCGCGCACCCCCTTCCCCGGCCTCAGACAAAGCAGGAAAAGGGTCCCCTGTACTACCCCTTCACCGGCCTCCCTGAGGCCCCTCAGCCCCCAAGTGCTCCATGTTGGCGGCTTCTTCCGATGACCCGGAACCACTTCGTCGACACCGCCATTACGTCAATGTTCCTGCCACCCCCGCTGACGCCCGCACGGGCTGGTTGCGCGCGGGAGGTGGGAGGTTTTATTTTGGGCTGAGAAAGGTTGGTGGGAAGAGTTGGACACCAGAGGGTTTTTTAGTTCGTAGCGAAGGCGCCCCTTCCTCACAGAGCCTGTCGCCACTGTATTTGTGACACAGAACTAGTGCTAGACTGCAGGTAGCCGGCTGTCTTGGATCTTCTTGTTCTTCTTTTTGTCATCAAGCTGCAGCAGCTGGCTTATGGCAACCCCGTAGGGCAGGGGTGGCCAACAGTAGCTCTCCAGATGTTTTTTGCCTACAACTCCCATGCTGGCTGGGACTGATGGGAGTTGTAGGCAAAAAACTTCTGGAGAGCTACTGTTGGCCACCCCTGCCATAGGGTTTTCAAGGCAAGAGATCTTCAGAGATGGTTTGTCACGCCTGCATCTCTGGGTCAGCAGCCCTGGACTTTTGGTGGTCTCTCAACCAAGAACTAACCAGGGCCGGCCGACGCTACTTAGTTTCTGAGATGCGAGGAGATCGTGGTAGCCTAGGCTATCCAAGTCAGAGTGTCTTGGTTTACAGCGAAATCTAAACCCAAAAGCCACATAATATCTTTTTATTAAGACTAATGAAAATTACACACCCATACACAAACCAGCATGTAAGCTTTTGAAATGTCCGGAACCCTCATAGAAAAAGAGGCCTCTGCTCACAATAAGACTTTATCTTGTAAGCATCCTGTATGCAATCCTGACAGGTGTGTAGATTTAACATGGTGCTGGGACCAGGTTTTTCTGTGGTATCCTTAACACAGTCATTCCCTTCTTAGCTGATTGATTTAGGGGTGTATAATTTCAGATGCCTAGCCCTGTTAGTGTGAACAGCAGCAGCAGCAGAATTAAATAGGATGCCTGCTGCTTTGGGTGGCACTGTAAATTACCCAGATCTTCTTAGGGAATTTGAACCTTAACTCATTCAATCCCAGACTCTGAAAGAACTATAAATAGATGCTGGAAAAGGCCTGAAAATTTTCCCTGACTTTTTCTTGTGAGTGTGTTAGTTAATATGATTGTTTCCAGGCAAAGGATAAGCAACACTCCCTGTCTTGTTTAATGACTTTTTAATATTTGTTGCTTTTTTGTAGCAAGTCACATGCTTGGGAATAAAATGTAAGCTTAAAGTAAGATAGAACAGCTTGTTTTTAATTCAGGTTTGCATGTTTTAAATGTTGTCCATGTGTTGTAGCCTCCGTCAGGCCTTTCAAGGGAGAGACAGGATAGAAATGTTTAAAATAACTGATGTACACTCTTTTATTTATTTAAAGCATTTATTAACTACCTTTCTACCTTATAGGAACTCAGGGCAGCTTGCAATTTAAACACTGGCCAGTGATAACATGTTGTGATCTCCATTCAAGCACTAAATTCTTTTTACTAAAAAGGGAAATTAGCATGAATCTACAATAATATGGTGCTGGAGAAGAATCTTGAGAGTCCCTTGGATTGCAAGAAGATCCAATCAGTCAGTCCTAGGGGAAATCAACCAAGACTGTTCCCTGGAAGGTCAGATGATGAAGCTGAAGCTCAAATACTTTGACCACCAAATGAGAAGGGAGCACTCACTGAAGATCCTGATGCTGGGAAAGACAAGGCAAAAGAAGAAAGGGACAGCAAAAGATGTGATGGCTGGACAGCGTTACTGATGTAACAAACACGAATTTGAGCAGGGTTCGGAGGAAGACAGGAGGGCCTGGTGTGACTTTGTCCATGGGGTCGCAAAGAGTCGGACTCGACTGTGTGACTGAACAACAAACAATAATTGAATTAGTTGTTATTTGTAAAGAAATATATGGGACTAGTTTGCTTCCACTGAAGATGCTTTATGCTACAGGCTTTATAGAAGTGTTGCAAAGGAAGAGCCCTGCTGGTTCAGACTGGTGATCTATATATGGCTGTGATCACACAAACTAAACAATGCACTTTCCAACTGGATTTTACTGTGTAAACTGGCAAAATCCAGTTGGAAAGTGCATTGTTTAGTGTGTGTGGTTGCAGCCTGTGTTTCCCACTGTGGCCAGCCAGTTGCCTTGGAGGACTGGAGAAGGTAGCTTTCTATGTTACTAGAGAGTTTTACATAAAAATTAAGAAATCCTCAGTCTATGCCTCTTAATGGAGTTGGGTTCAGGCACAATTAACATATGTGTGACCACACAAAGAGCCAGTGAAATAAAGTGATTAAGATCTGGGAGGGGTTCTCCCATATGACCCAGTTAGGCTCTTCAGACTGCTGGAGAAACTGTGGGCTCAAAGCCTCTTATTTTCATTGCTGGTGGGACTGCCCCAAAATCAGACCATTCTGGACCTCAATTTGTGCCCATCTCTCCTCCCTAACTGGGGTCTTGATCCCAGATGAACCAACAAGGATACTTCTCAATCATTGGTCCGATACCCGTCTTTCATCTTCTAAAAAATCCTTGATAGTTAAACTCCTGACAGCTGCTAAAACCATGATTGCGCAGTCCTGGAAAAACTCATTGAATTTGACACTTGACAACTGGCTACTTAAAGTCTGGGAGCACATTTAATGGATAAAATTCAGGCAGCCATAGACCACAAAGACCCATACCAAGCCTACGCTAAATATCTGGCAACTTGGCTTCCCATTCTAGAAAAGCTTGACACCGATCCATTTTATGCTAACTCTTATTCTAAAAATAAAATGTATAAGGATTTCCTTTTGCTATAAAATTCTCTTAACAAGCTAATTTCAAGTTATTTAAAGTGTATTATATCTTCCTTTTTCCTTTCCCTGATCTTATTTTATTTTCAAATACTGTGTTATTATAATTATAATTACTATTACCTTCAGTTTGTATTTTGTTTTTAAAGGTTATTTTTGCTCTGTATTCTGTCTATTAAGCTTACGATGTTATTTCTGTTAATCTTGACGGTAAACTTCTTGCGTTATGGATTGTAAGCTACTTTTATGCCTTAATAAAATGTTTAAAGTTAAAAAAAAAAAAAAGATCTGGGAGGGTCAGATGGAGCTGAATCCCTGGTCTGCTATGGAAGTCATATACACACAGTCCTGCCTCACAAGGTAATTTTGAGGATAAAATGGATAATACAAGAATGATGTAAAGCTGCTTTGGGGCCCTATTGGGGAAGAAGGCTGTATATAAAGGAAGTAAATAATAACAAGGAACCTGCAAAGACTTCCAGAAGGCATTTCATTTTCCCCTCCCCCACTATTTCCTCTTTCCAGAAAATCCCCATAGCCTCTCCTCTTTTCCTGCTTCCTTCTCTCCTTTTAGGTTTACCGACTTCCAGGTGGGGCCTGGAGATCTCCTGAAATCACAACAGATCTCCCAGCTACAGAGATCAGATCCGCCTTAGGGTTGCAAGCTCCACGTTGGGAAATTCCTGGAGATTTGGGGGTAGTGCCTTGGGAAGATGAGGTTTGGGGACAGAAACAGCCTCAGCATGATATAATGCCAACTCCAGGTTAGGAGATTTTGCAGCCTCAGGAGGGTGGGTTTTGAGGAGGAGAAAGACCTCAAAAGGGTATAATGCCATTGACTTCACTCTCCAAAGCAGCCATTTATTTCAAGGTAAACTAGGGTTGCCAGCTTCCAGGTGGCATCTGGAGATCTCCCAGAATTACAACTGAACTCCAAATGACAGATCTGTCTCCTGAAGAAAATGACTGCTTTGGAAGGTGGACCTCTCCAAACCCTGCCCTCCTCAGACTCTACCACAAAAGCTTCATGAATTTCCCAACCTGGAGCTGGCAACCCTGGCCCCAATGAGTCCTCTCTCAAAAACAAAAATAGACGTTATGCCAATAAAGGTTATGTCTGTCTGTCTGACAAAAATAGGCCTGGAAAAGACCCTGCTTTCTATAAATGGGCCACCAGCTTCAGGATGATAATAGGAGTTGCACTGTTAAAAATGATGAGAATTGGAACTTCCTGGCCCAGATTGTGTCCAGAACATTCCCCCCACCATCCTCTTTACAACAGAAGCTAAGGCAGTTTATGGCAGACATAACTCAACAGAAAATGAAGCTGGTTGCCTCAGAGTTGTCCACCAGATTCAGTATGATAATGGCAGTGCCAAAAATGAAGGAAATTGTAATATTCTGGCTCAGATCTGTACATCCCTCTCAGCCCCACCCACCTCACAGGGTGTCTGTTGTGGGGGTAGAAGATATAGGAGATTGTAAGCCACTCTGAGTCTCTGATTCAGGGCAGGGTATAAATCTGCAATTCTTCATGTCAACAAGTGAACATACTTTTGGTTTTAGTCCAGCTGCATCGTTAAGAATAACTAGTCCTCAGCTCTTCCCCCATAGCTGATTGAGTGCCATCCAACCTCGGGCTCCTGTCTTCCAGGACTATATCTTTTATAATTTTGGATTGTCTCATGATAGGGTTTTCAAGATAAGAGTTGGTTGGAAGTGGTTTACCATTGCCTTCTACTGATCACAGTTAACTGAAGTGCTGCTGCTGTTGTCTACAAAAGATTCTCAGCTGTGACCATTCTGCCTTGAGTGACTCTAATAAGAGTTTAGCCTCTTGAAACAGTTTAACCTCTTGAAAGAGTCTAAATACGTACCTTTACAGTATTGCTCTTAGCTTCATCAACATACACAAACCTGCTCAGCACATTAAGGTTTGTATTGTAAAAAGATATGGTATAAATATTTGAAATAAATACCCCAGGCCTTTATAAGCATTAAAGGCATATTATATTGTGTTCAGTTAAATAGCATAAATGTCCCCTGAAAATTATCTGGAGGCTTGCCCAGTGTTATCTGAGCAAATATTCATCTTACACTACCTACAGCACACAGAAAATTTCCAAAATTTTTATATAGAAATAATTGAGTGTTCCAGCTGTCCTCTGGATTAGCACTTTAAAATAATGCTGGTCAGACAGTTTCTTTAAAAAAGACTATTCCACACAATTCATTTAAAAATAAGCACCCAATCCCTATGAAGCAACAAAATGCAATTAACATTTAGTTTCTCTGAATGTGTTAAAATGTATTCTCAAAGGCTGCTATGTATTCTTTAAGATGTCACAAATTAATTCATGTACATTATATCCCTCACATCATTTTTCCACAACTACAGGCCTCATCATCATTAACATCTTTTCCACAAGTTCAAAGTAATCAGGATTTACATCCTTTAACAGAACCAAAATAGACAGCAAGTCTTTTCTTAAGCTTTAATTGCACAAAAATACATCATTCAGACTTGATTTGCAGTGAACAAAAGTATCACTAGTCCATTCTGTTTCCATACAAATTGCAACAAAAGATCCTGAATTTGAGGCATTTGTTCATATAATATTGTGCAAGAGACATCTGAAATTATACAGGATAGTAGATATGAAGCAAAAACCTTTACATGAAAGACAGTTTGCCCTAACAGGGTAGATGAAACAAAAAGTCTCAATATATATGGGTGCACAGACAACTCTTTTCAATTTGCTCCTTGTGGGAGTAAAATACTTCATTTCTATACAGATTATATTGTCACCTCATAGGGGAATAAGCTGCTGCTGGCTCTTCCTGCTGTGGCCCAATATAGGAAGAAGTTATTCCATATTCCCAAGCAAAATTTGTGAAGAATGCTTTTTAAAAAGGTACTGTTATCAATTTCTCTCTGCTCAATGAGAAAGTAGCTTTTACAATCCCCCTTCCTCCCATTTCTCCTTCAAGCATCTCACGAGGAAATAGCAATGCCCCCCCCCAAAAAAACCTTCTAAACCTATAGCTTGAGGATATTGTTGGTCAAATGCACACCCAAGGGCAGTATATCCACAGAAAAATGCCAGCATGAACCCACTGCTATATCAGGACAAGATTTTTAAATAAATGCTATTCCACCTTGCATGAGTGAGAACTTTTTAGTCTGTTTGATAGCAAGCTGTAAGGCATATAATCATTTTCTAGCTGAGTAACTCTAGTTCATTTTATTTTTCATAGGTGAGGAAAAGCAATATAAAACAATGTATACTCCTCGTAGCTTGAGTCATATTCCTAATTCACACTTCTGTGCTTCAGTTTACCAGAGGTAGAACATGGCAGTATTTACCTACTTGAAAACTTTCAAGCAAGGGCTTGTGAAGAGCATAGGTAAATAATAAAAGCCCAAGTGTGGTGGCAATTCTCAGGATTTTTATTGGATGGATGTGGCTTGAGCAGGATTGGCTCACACTGTCTCTGCCATGCCATTGGCTCAGTCTGCTCTCCCCCGTCCACCACCAGCCCCATCAGGCAAAACCCCCAGCAGAAGGCCACTAACCTTCGACGGAGACAGTTCTCTCCTGACAAGGGAGCTTACTGAGCAGGACTGCTTCTCCTCAGAGCCTGTTATAGGAAGCCCAGGACAGTCCATCTGAGAGCAGGCAAGGAGGTGTGAGGGTGTAAAACAGAAGAATGATTTGTGGTGCCCGGCCCCCCAGCCCCCCTCCCCCAGCTATGGGCCTGTGTTCTTGAGAAAACAGTAGGGTTCCTTCTCTTCAACTAAGGCAAAAGGAATATTAATTCACAGCAGGGAGGGGCCCTTTCCGTTTGCCAATACTCTTCACTCTTTCTATTCCAATTAGGCTACAGTGGGCTCATATGACAGAATGGACTCTGAGGGAGAGGCCTTTCCTCCTGGAGAACCACTGTTGCCAATCTCCAGGTGAGGGCTGTAGAAGCTGACTGGGGGATTTCAAACCAGCCTAAAACGTCTCACGGGGCTGTTGTTCAGATCAAAGGGGGGAGGGGAGAGGAGAATGACGTAAACTGATATAATGGCTGAGGACTCCTCCCTATTAAACAGTCTGTCAGAGAGAGACTGTTGGTATGAAAGGTATCACTACAGGCCTCTGAGGGAGGCCTTTCCTCCTGGGAAACCACTGTTGCCAATTTCCAAGTGAGGGCTGTAGAAGCTTGACTGGGTGATTTCAAACCAAGCTAACCTGCCTCACCGGGTTGTTGTTCAGATAAAAGGGAGGGAGGGAGAGGAGAGGGGAATGCTGTAAGGTGATGTAATGACTGATGACTCCTCCCTATTAAACAGTTTGTCAGAGAGAGTCTGTTGGATGGAAAGATCTCACTACAGGCCTCTAAGGCAGAACTCACTGGGCCCAGTGCTGGTTATGGCTGCCAGTTCCAGGTTGGTGAGAAATTCCTGGAGATTCTGTGGTGGACTTTGAGGAGGGCATAGGAGTTAGGGCTTCAGAGTGGGGTCTGCCGGACCCAGGTCCTTGCTGTAGAAGCTGACTGATTTCAGACCAGTCATAGACTTCCATCCTAACCTGCCTCACAGGGTTGTTGTTCAGATCAGATGGTCGGGTGAGAGAATGTTGTAAACTGCTTCGGTCCCCCCCTGTGAACAAATACTAATTTTCCTATATATAGAGGCTGCAGGGAGGGCACAGGTGATGGAAAGCTGAAGTCAGAGGGGCAGATAAAGGGGAAGGATATAGGCTTGCCATCTCCAGGTTAGAAAATTCCTGGAGATTTAAAGGGCTGGGCCTGGAGAGGGCAGGGTTTGAGGAGGTATGGGACCTCAGAGAGGTACAATGCCATAGACTCCAAACCAACAATTTCCCCATGGGAACCACTGTTGCCAATCTCCAGGTGAGGGCTGGAGATCATTCAGAACTACAACTGCTCTCCAGATGCCAGAGATCAGCTCCCCTTGAGGTGTGTGTGTGTGTGGGGGGGAGTGAATGCCTTCACTTTGGTGGCTGGGAAGACAGCAAGGATGCCAGACACTTGCCCAGAGGCCTTCAGTGGTATCTTTCCATGTTGATGGGAGATTCCTGGAGATTCTGTGGTAGACTTTGAGGAGGGCATAGGAGTTTGGGCTTCAGCATGGGGTCTGCCGGACCCAAGTCCTTGCTGTGGAAGCTGACTGATTTCAGACCAGTCACAGACTTCCAGCCTAACCTGCCTTGCAGGGTTGTTGTTCAGATCAAAGGGGGCAAAAGAGAATTATGTAAGCTGATTTGGTTCCTCCCCCCCCCACTGTGGAGAAAGACAGCCTATGTAGAAGCTGCAGGGAGGGGGAAGGAGATGGAAAGCTGAAGTCAGAGGAGCAGATAAAGGGAAGGACACAGGTTGCCAACTCCAGGTTAGGGAATTCGTGGATATTTAAGAAGTGGGGTTTGAGGAGGGGTGGAACCTCAGACAGGTACAATGCCATTTCCTCCTAGGGAACCACTGGAGATTATTCAGATTTACAACTGCTCTCTAGATAGCAGAGATAAGCTTCCCTTGAGGTGGGGGGAAGTTAATGCCTTCACTTGGGTGGGTGGGAAGACAGCAAGGGTGGCAGGCAATTGCCCAGAGCTTCCTTCTAGAGCCCGTTTTATTTCCCCCCCCCCCCACAACAGGCCTTACTCCTAGTCATACATAAAGGTTCTGGGAATTTCCCTTCGTAAAGATGACAGGTTTGGTTTTAGACTTCATCTAATCAAACACCGCCTGCAGCATAATTCATTGCGTGCTAATGAAAACACAGGAAGAGGAATCTGAAGTGGGCTAGTTGGAGCTTGCACTGCAATAAGACTGAACTGATACAGGTGTGTGGATTTACTAACTCTAGCTGTCTGTTAGCAGATGATTGGTGTTTGAGAGGGCAACAGTGGGAGGGCTTCTAGTGTCCTGGCTCCACTAGTGGACCTCCTGATGGCACCTGTTTGTTTTTTGCCACTGCGTATTGCACTGGATGGGCCATTGGCCTGATCTAACATGGCTTCTCTTATGTTCTTACGTAAACTACTTTGTTAGCATTTTCTTTCTCTTTAGGGACATTCATTGTGATTGGGAATGGTATGATGATGAAATGGTATCTACCATGCCCATGTCCAATTCATACATATCTTTAAAGATAGTATTATCAGGCTGATGAAGCATGTATCTAGTTATCACAATCCCTCTGGAAGGGTTAAGAGTTCCTTCAAGAATTATTTCTCAGTCTCAAGAAACATCAGTTTAAGAAAACACATAATTTGTTAAAGTGGTGCATGTTTTTTTAAGCTGTAAATTGGGAGATTGGTGTGGCCTAATATGCTAATGAGTTCCTGCTGGCCTGCAAATGATGTTATAAATTTCTAAATGGCCCTTGGCAGAAAAAAGGTTCCCCACCCCTGTTGTAGGGCAACATTCAGTGGAGATACCTGCAATCACATGGTGCTTGTAAGTGGATCATGTTCCTGCAAACAGGAGTATTAATATGAGAGCCCTGCTGGGTCAGGGCCCAATGTAGTCCAACATTCCAAGTCACACAGGGGCCAAGATCTTCTTCTGATGTTGTCTCCTAGCACTGGTAGCTGCCTCTGTATGTGTGTTAAATGAACACAGCAACAAAAGTGCCATATGCAGGTTGGATGAAGGAAACAGCAAACAGACTTGTGAAGTGAGCTTCACAATTTATTATGCAGAACCCTAACTGATCACAGCTCCTCTATGTAAACTCTGGAAGACATGAACATATAATTTACCTTTTCCAAAAATGTACAGAAATCTTTAGAGGTTTCTGGTAAAAGCAACTTTTAATTTAACTGTGAGATCAGAAACATTGGCTGCGTAATTGTCTCACCCATAAAGTTTCTATGCATCTTTACTTCTAGTTAACAGTTTTACCACTTTTGCACTATTCTCTGAAATGGATTCTAGAATAGCATTCTGCTCTTGAATGACAATTGAGAGCCAAACATGTATCAGCAGCCATGAGTCCAGCCTGTTCCTGTTGATACCATTGAGGAAAATGTACCTTTTTAAAAATCACTGATCCTGATTGGGCCTGTGCTACAATGGCACCTGGTGATCTTGTTTCCCTTGTGCATGCCTTTTCAAGAGCTGAACCAGCCCCTCCTGTTTCACTGCTTTAAAATACACTGAGGGGAGAAACAAGTGCTGCCAGCGCTGCTTGCAGCAATTTTTAAATGGCCAAATTCTCCTCTAAAATGCCATGGTTACATAGTTTGGCCCTGATTCATTAGCAAAGAGGTTGTTACACTGGGTACACAAACTGGGAGGTCATTTAATTGAAGAACTAAGTGGCTGACCTGGCATGAAAGGCCATGAGGCGTGCACAGCTGTTCCTTTGCCTGGGCAAAGTTCTCTCACTCCAGCCCTCTTCCTCGGGAGAAGAGCATTTCTTCCAGTGAGAGGACCACTGCCATCCAGAAAGCATGCCAGTTGTCGGGGCAGGTGGTGCTGGGGGTGAGGGGGGGAAGCCAGGACCAGTGCCCAATAGAGTGGTGGGGGGAAGGAGCCAGCTGGCCCTTGCAGACAAAGCACCCCCCCCCAATGTGGACCTCAGCTGCCCCTCCCCCTAGTCCCTCAGTGAGCAGCCAGATCCCAGCACATCCTGTCAGGTACAGCCAACCCCCAGCCTAGAGCCTCTCCGGCCCTCCTCCACCTGCCCGCCTTACCCCAGGCAGTTCATCTTCCTGTAGCGCCTCCAACACTACCACTGGCCCCTGAAATTGCTTGGAGCTGGCCAGGGCAGAGCCAGCTGGGCCAGAGGGATGGAGGGGGGAACAGCCTGTGTTGCCCCCTGCCAGCCCAAGAGGCGGAGGAGAGGCACCTGCCCTCACTAGCCTACTGTGCAGGGGTGTTGTGCAGAAAGAGAAGAAGCTGGGGAGGGAGCATTTGGCACCCCCCTGCTGGGTATTTTTAAAGCTTTTATTTCATAACATTCCCCTCTCTGTCACTTAGTGGATTGCTCCTTTTTTCCCCCTAGTCCCTCTTGTTTTTGCACCAGAACAAAACATGGTGATAAGCAGCTCTCATTAAAACGCTGGTGACCTCTGGTGTGGGGGGGAATAAATAGATTAAGAATTTTTTGCATATTTTGTACACTGAAAAGTGATGTAGAAATGGTAAGTAGCTTAAGTCACAGATGCAGGAAGGATGGTTAACTGAATTAAGGTATAAGAATTTGAGAGATTCACAGATACACATTCTAAGGAATCCCCCCCCCCTCCAAAAAATTATTGAGGGGGAAAGTGATAAATCCCCAATCCTATACTTGTAGATAAATCTGTACAGGTTTTCAGTGCCTATTCTACTTGTCAGCAATTATACCACAAAAGTTAGGAGAGAATCAAGTTACACCAATGTAGCTGAGGCAAAACTGTCTCACTTTACCAACCCAAGCCATCATTCTTGATTGGCAACGAAGTAGTTAACGGGAAGGATACCACTCCAAAACAGACTTCCCCTGCCCTCTTCAGCTACTGCAATTTGCAACTGGATCCAAATAAGGAATCTAAGTTATAATTGTGTCTTATGTAGTACAACCCTCTAGCACAGTGGTCTCCAACCTTTTTGGCACCAGGAACCAGTTTTGAGGAAGACAAATTTTCCACAGACCGGGGGGGGGGGGGGGGGAATCGTTTCAGGATGATACAATTGCGCACTTTGGTGGTTAAGTGTGCGGACTCTTATCTGGGAGAACCGGGTTTGATTCCCCACTCCTCCACTTGCACCTGCTGGAATGGCCTTGGGTTAGCCATCGCTCTCGCAGGAGTTGTCCTTGAAAGGGCAGCTTCTGGGAGAGCTCACTCAGCCCCACTGTTGTGGGGAAGGAAAGGAGATTGTGAGCCGCTCTGAGACTCTGAAATTTGGAGTGGAGGGCAGGATATAAATCTAATGTCTTATTATTATTATTACTACATTGTAATATATAATGAAATAATTATATAACTCATGCCCCGGTTGCTAACAGGCCACGGCCCAGTACCGGTCCACGGCCCAGGGGTTGGGGATCCCTGCTCTAGCATCACTATTATTGCTATTACATAGTTTTGTTTTTAAAAAATTGTAACAGCTTCCAAATGTTCCAAAAGATAAAAAAGTAATGAACATTGATCTATTCTCTCTCTGAGGTGAAGGACATCTTGGTGGGACCTACCAAAGCAGTGTCCTAATGTTCTGGATGAGTCATTGTCTTCTGTAGATAGGACATGCTGCAGTACCCTTCAGCTGAAGGCAACATCAGCTGAATCGTATGTGTACATTTCATAGTGTCCAACAAAGGTGAAAATGGATGACCATGTTACCCCCTTATGCACTTCTTCTACTGATGCATGTTTAGCAAAGGCCACGTTCGCAGATGTGCTCCTCACTGAGTGGGCTGTAATCCCAGATGGAACTTCAGTTTTGTGTAACTTGTAAAGCTTGATGATGCAGGCTTTGAGTAGCACTGATGACAAATTTTGACTTTTTCTGATGTGCTCAGTCCTACACATGAAAGTTTTTTGTGCTCTTCTCACGTCCAGGGTATGCCACAACCTTTCCTTCAGATATTTGGTTTTCTGACAAAAGGATGGAAGGCAGATTTCCTGAGACCTGTGGAAGACCAAATTAACCTTTGGTTGAAAGGTCAGGTCTGTTCTCATAACCACTTTATGAAATGTGCACAATTCTGGTTTGACTGATAAAGCACCCAGCTCCAATATCCTTCTAACTGATATTGTAAGGATCTTAATCCTCAACCATTTTATAGGAATCTCCCTGATTGGTTTGAAGAGAGGCAAGTGCAGACAGAACTGTGTGCAACTTCCATGTAGAAAATCTATGTATCTGGGGAGGATTTTTGAGAGCTGCACCCTTAAGGAATTATTAAAAAGATTGTTACCTTCAAATTGTGGTAACACTGTAGATAATGCCGCAGCCTGTCTTCTGAGAGTAATTATTTGAGACCAGTGGTCAACCTGTCTTGTAAAAAGGGCAATAATGATTCAATTGGAGAGTTAATTGGATTGATTCCTTGTCTGCTACTCCATCTACTAAGCACTTTCCAGGAAGTGTTATAGATTCTAATAGTTGACTGTTTCCTAGAAGCTAGTAGCATATTCATCACACTCTGAGAGTCTCTTAACTGAAGGAAGTTGTGTTCAATCTCCAAGCAGTCAAATGCAACCACTCTGGATGGGAGTACCAGACAGGACTCTACTGAAGTATGTCTAGAGATATTGGGGGAGTTAGAAGTGGAGAGATCGCCATTTCTTGAAGGGCTGAGAACTATGGATGGTGAGGCCACAGTGGAGCCACTACAATTACATTCACCTTCTGTTCCTATTGATTTGGCAATGATCAGCACAGGAAGGAAGGCAAAGAGGAGACCTTTCAGCCATTGAGATTTTAGGGCATCCATTACTTCAGCCTTGGGATAAAGAACCTTGTAAAGTACCAAGCAAGTTACTGGTTGGATGGTGATGCAAACAGATCCACTAGTGGAAGACCATAGCAAGACGTGATTAGCCAAAACGGTTCCTTCCTGAGGGACCATTCTTGCTCTTGTATGGTCTGTCTGCTGAAGCAGTCCGCCTGAACATTTATGGAGCCCTTGATCTGTTCGGTTTTTATTGATGCCAAGTTCTCCTCTGACTATGCTAGAGTCTTGATCGACTCATTGTGAAGTACTGATGATCTTGACCCTCCTTGCTTGTTGAGGTAAGCTGTGGCCAAGATGTTGCTTGTTCTTATCAAGACATGCTGATGTGTAGAGTAAGACAAGTCTTTTGTCTTGGAGCTCCATTAGACTGATGGACAAATGTGTCTTGTTCTTGGACCAGAGGCCCTGAACTGGTATCTCGTCTAACACTGCTTCCCATCCTGTGACACTAATATCTGTGAAGATTTGTTTCATGTCTGGGATGTAGTATTTTTTTTCCTTGTAGAAAGTTGTCCATACTTGCCCACAAAACCAGACTGAATTTTACTGATAATGGTAAGTGGGTGGAAAGATCTTTCCTCATAATCTAAAATTGAAAGGGCTTGAGAAGTAACTGTTAATATGGCCAGCATAATCCGTGAGGATTGTGTCTGATGATGGACTCTGAAATCCCTTTAGTTTTCCTTGCATTCTTTTCTGTAAGGAAAAGACAGTTCGTTCTGGTACCTATTGTGATCCCCAGATGTTATAATCTCTGAGCTGGTTGCTAAGAAGCTTTTTTTGTAAATGGATGATGAATCCATGGGCTTGTAAGCAATGGAGTTACCTCCATGTCCTGATGTGATTTGGTCCTGGAACTCAATCTGATCAACAAATCAACCAAGTAAGGGTGGATGTGGATGCCTTTTCCCTTAAACAAATGACTGGATTAATCAAGATCTTTGGAAAAACTCTTGAGGGAGTGGAGAGTTCGAATGGGAGAGCTCTGTATTGTAGATGGGAATTTCCCTATGCAGAATGGTAGAAATCTGTGTTGTGGGAAGATATGCTTCTGTTAAATCTATCGAGGCGAGGTATTCCTCGGTCTGAAGGGCTTGGTTATTGATCTGAGAGTTTTCATTCTGAAATGTTTCAACTTGATGTAACTGTTCAGAAATCTGAGGTGTAATATCTCATTTCAAAAGCAATTAAAACATATTAATAAAACAGGATAACAGAGCATGCACAGAGTGCAATTAAGAAAACATTTGCTAAATATTATATAATCACAATAAATCCATTGTTTAAATAGTTTAAGAATCATACCTAGGGCCGGCTCACCCACTAGGCAAACTAGGCAGTTGCCTAGGGCGCCGGGAGGGTGGGGGCACCAAATTGGGCTCCCCCCAGGTGCCCCCAGACCTAGTTTGCATGCCTCCCCTGCCCACCCCTCCATTCCCTTCCCTTTGCCACCCCCCCTCCCTGCCGTGCCTCCTCCTCCTCCCTCCCTTCGGACCCTTCCCCACCCCATGTGTTTCAATGCCGAAATCGGGTCTAGTGCCGCATTCCGGCTATCTAAAGCCCCCCTCCCCAATCACTCAGTTGTGGGGCCACGCTGCAGTTTTACCCGGGATTTAGTGATTGGCTTGGGGGGGGGGGCTTTAGATAGCCGGAACATGGTGCTAGAGCCCGTTCCGACACTGAAATTGATATGGGGTGGGGAAGGGTCCAAAGGGAGGGAGGAGGAGGCGCGATGGGGAGGGGGGGAGCTGCAGAGCCAAGGGGGGAGGCACGGCAGTGCTTGGGGGGCGCCAGGCAGTGAGTCTGCCTAGGGCGCCATGGGGTGTCGGGCTGCCCCTGATCATACCTACCTTTTGGATTCTTAAAGTTCTGTTCCCAATATACGCTATAGCAAAGTGAGCTGCCTGGCCTTGTCTTGACTCATTACATGAGCACCTGCCAGGAAATGTTCTCATTTAACCATTAGGGTGCAGTTTTCAGTTTCAAAATCCATTCAGCTTCTTTTCTCAATAGAATTCTATCATCCTGCCTGTTACATTTAAATATAACCCAGACCAAAAAGTCTGAGTTTGCGATCGTGCTCCAATAAATGTTCCATCAGAAGGGCACAAATTCTTTTATGTAATATATTGCTTTTGTGTTCAGAGTCTCAATTTAAGTAGCCTGTTTGTTTTGCCTATGTAAAGTTTTCCACATCCATCTGAGATGGCATAGACCACATGTTCACATGATTGCAGGTTGTGAATTCTTTATTGTTTATTGTCTATAAGATAGCTAAAATGTTTTAAGATTGTGTATTTTTGCAGAAGCAGCAATGCCCACAGGGAAAGTGACCTAATGGAGAACTAGATCCTGGTAAAACAGATTGTGGATTTTCTGATGAGTGGAGCTCAAGCAGCCTACTGAGTGAAGGGCTATACAAAACTGGAGAAGGTCAGCCCAGGCCCCTCCTATAAGAGCCACACAATAAAGAAATTTGCATAGCCCTATCCAAGCAAGTGGAGGCGTGACCTAACCAATCCATGGATGACTTTCCCCCACTGAAGAAGAATGTAGATTCTTCTTCTGGTGAGCGTTGCTATGTATTAAAAGATATTTTAGACTGGTTGCTTTTATAAAGGCAACAATTTTTTTTTTACTACACACAGAAATATCATCCAGGATGTTCCAAGTTCTTATTAATGGTTTTTTAAAAGTTGCATTCATAGAACTGTATGCTAAGCTACTTCCAAGGTCACTTTCTTATCTCTTAAAAGCTCCCTTCTATCTTTAGCCATGGTCTTGATAAGAGACGTTTGTAAAATTTGCTGTGGGTATCCTTTGTCTGCCAAAATTTTCTGTGTTAAAGTCTCACTCTGAAAATCCTGTGATTTGATACAATTCCTCCTAATTCTGAGAAATTGACTGAATGGTAAATTATTTATCACATATGGTAGGTAGCAGCTGTCATATCTGAGGAAATTTTTAAGTTTGTTTTTTAAATATAAATTTGTAAATATTTGGTTGTTTTCCTTGAAAACTATGATGTCCAAAAAGTTTTATGTTTTTTACTTGCGTGTAGTTCGAATTTTACATTTGTATGTCTATTATCAAGTCAATTGTGAAACGTATGTAATTGGTCTAAGGTTCCCTTCCATAACACAAAATGTCGTTAATATAACAGCTCCATTTTATAATATATTCTGAAAAGGATTGCTTGAAGAATATATTTTCCTGTCTTCAAAATAACTCATGTATAAATTTGCCACCTCTGGAGCCATTCAAGATCCCATAGCTATACCATGGAAGTAATTTTTTAAAAGCACAATTTCAGATAAAGCTATTAGGAAAGAAGTGTGTGCATGTGTGTGAGGGTAGTTGTTTCTATTCAGTACTTTATGGTTGTTATAGCTTCTACAGGAGGAATGCTGGTGTATAAGAAAGTCACATCAAATCTAGCAAATCAGTTATTTCATCTACACGATACATTGGTTAGCTTATTGAGAATATCTGTAGTGTCTTTATTATAAGAAGGAATGTTAGAAACAAGGAGTCCAAGAAAGTGGGCCACATTCTTCAAAATGGGTTTCAACACAGAATTGCTCCCTGAGACAATGGGGAGGTCACCCTGGGGGAAGATTTATGCTTTTATGACTTGAAGGTAATAGAATACAGATGTTCTAGGGCTTGTGTTATATAAATATGTTTACTCTCTCTTGCTGGGATGTAACTATAATCTCACCTTCCTCCAGTAGAAATATAATCTCTTCTTGGATGGACTGGGGCTGGGCACTAGGGATGGGCATGAACCGGGGGAAAACATGGTTAATTTCATTTCATGATTCATTGGATTTATGACCTGGTTCAGCGTTCATGGTTTGTTTGGTGTCAAACTCACTGAGAAACTTCATCAGCAGGATCTCCTCCACCTGCCCTCAGGTGGATTTGGAATGTCCGAGTTATAGCCCCCCCAAAGCAGATGCCCCCAGAAAAGCTCAGCTTCCGGTCTCACAACTAACTCTTTTTTCTTCGTGCTGCAGAATGCAAGCTCTGTGATTGGCTCCTGGAGCTGCCAATAAAGCTATCAACAACTGCTGTGGGTTATTTCTATGACTCCCAGAAGCCCACTCCCAACATTGCCTAGGAACTGATTGAATCTGTGCTAGGCTGTCTGGAAAAATGGACCAGAAATAGCACCACATTCTGAACCAGTTCAGATTGAACCACAAATTGGCCAATTTGTGCATGAATCACGATTCATGGTTCAGTTCATGCCCATGCCTAGTCCTGACTACATGGGATGTAATAAGTTTGATTGTTGAGTTGTCTCATACGATATGTTCTTTCGTTAGACTGCTCAGTGCTGCCCTTTCCAAATGGTTTAAATTATACCAATAGGGTTTGGTATTTTTTTCAAGTTTCTCCATATCCTGCATTAGTTTGTTTTCAAATTCCTGAACAGAAAGAGGCACTGGTCCCATGGGTATAAAACATGAAACAGGGTGGAAGCTGGTAAAAGAACAATTTCCTAATGCCTCCCCCACCCTGCCAAAAAAGTTCTTAATCTCAAATTTCTAATGAAAATTTCTACTGGATCATGATATGGTGCGGGTACAACAGACAAGCCTCTATTTAAAACACATTCTTTCTGATCTGTGAGAGTCCCATCAAATAAGTTATAGATCAGTCTCCATTTTGTGTTTAATTTGGTTTGTTTCTCCCAAGGGGGTTTCTTGTTTCTGGTGAATAGAATGCTTCTCATGATGGATGGCGGGACTTTGAGACCGAGTGTACTCCACACCTCTTTTCCCATTGCAGTACAAACTCTACTGCTTGGATACTGAATAGGTGTTGGATCGCCTTGAACATTATCTGTTGTTTTACTTGGCTCTTGTGGATTGGAGAAATCAGAAATTGTTCAGGTAGAATTCTGGCAAAGGTTACACCATGGAGATTACTTCTGTTGCCCAGGAGTCTGCTTGGAAGGCAATCCAGGAGTCTTGGAGGAGCTGTCTCCCCTGCTGGAAGTGGACAGTCATGCCTTTGGGGATTTGCCATCACAATTGGCCCAATCATTCCTGTTTGTTGAACCAGGCATTGAATGGTCCTCTGCTAAAGGTTTGTCTTGAGGCTCCCCAATTTGGTCTTTTGGCATCATGTTTGTTATCTGGGTAATATACGTTAAGAACAAAATAAGAAGACTGCAGATTTATACCCTGCTCTTCTCTCCGAATCAGAGACTCAGAGTGGCTTACAATTTCCTATATCTTCTCCCCACCCACAACAGACACCCTGTGAGGTAGGTGGGGCTGAGAGGGCTCTCACAGCAGCTGCCCTTTCAAGGACAACTCCTGCAATAGCTATGGCTGACCCAAGGCCATTCCAGCAGCTGCAAGTGGAGGAGTGGGGAATCAAACCCAGCTCTACCAGATAAGAGTTCACACACTTAACCACTACACCAAACTGGGGAATCTGTAAAAACCATTCCTGTAAAAGGAATTGTTACCAAAGGGTCTTTCTGTTGGTGCGCCTGAGTGTCCTGGGCATTGACCTTTTCTCATCCCTGGTCTCCATTAGAATTTTGTCAAGGGCCTGACTGAATAACCTATCACTCTGGAATGGGTAAGCAGTAACTGCAGATTTGGAATGAAGGTCAGTTTGCCATATGTGCAGCCATAAGATTTCCCTTGCTGCTGCTGCAGAGGCCATGGTATCAGCTTTGATGAGAAGGTTAAGGCATCTAAAGTGGCATTTGCTGTAAAAGAACTGGCCTTGAGAATTCTGTTCTAAGGCTGATAAGGTTTTGGCCAGTAGACATTGCTAATCCTTTGTCTTGAAAAAATGAATAGTTTGTTCAGGAACACTGATTTCTTGTTCCTCGTCTGACAAAAATTCCCATTCTTCTCTATCCTCCAGGACGCTACCTGAATAGCCCTCCCAGTGGGTCTCTCTATCTCTTTTTTTCTAATAGGTTCTTTCTGGGCTGCCTTAGTTGGCCATTGAGAGCTCTTGCCGTAAGGTCTAATATTCTGCCTGGTTGGGGAAATGGGGAAGAAGAGTCACAAAGGGCCGTGCTTGGTCTCATTCCCTTGCTGTGGCAGAAATCCATGCCTTAACACTACCATAAAATCAGAGGGAACAGTAAGGGTCTCAAGGTTGGGTATGTTACCCATCCAGAGTGGTACTTTGTTCAGCTGCTAAGAACTGATGCGATGGTGGCAAACCTGGATCCATCTCCTGTTGAAAATAACTGTCCTTGGGTTCCCTGGCCTTAAAGCAGCTGCTAGGAGCCTGTAAGGTGCCTCCATCCTCTGAACTCAAGTGCTCAAGATGGCTGCTGCTCAAAACTGCAGGGCTAGAACAAGCTTCAAAAGTTGGTGTTTTTTCTTGTGCTTTTGAACCACCAGTGCTGTGGATTCTATTAAGGTAGCCTGGGCAAGCTGATTTTGGTACATGTTGGCTCCTCCAATGTCCTGCTCGATGACATTGACTGTGAGTAGAGCTTCCATTTCTCCCTCCAAGAGAAAGCCATCTGAGGGCTACTTTGACGACATGAGGAAATTTAAAGTGGAGGTTACTAGCAGGCTGTCAAAATGGCCACCGCAAATCTAGCAGTTCTGATAGATGGTCATTAGGCTTCAAGGAATGAAAAATCAAGGAGTGAAATTATTTAGAGGAGACAGTATGAGGACAGTGGTAGGAACTGTAGAGAAAAGGCAATAAGAAAAAGTAGAAAGAGGCAAATGAAGGCTTTTAGAAGGAGAAGGCTGTAGTAGAGCAGCTCTCCTTGTTGAGACAGGAACAGAACTGACCAGGTGGCTGACTCCTGCGACACAAGCAGGAAGAGGAAAAAAATTGTTCCTGCCTCCCTAAACGATGATGGGAATAATCCACCAAGATGTCCTCAGCTTCAGAGGGAGAACAAGAAATGAATGTTTCCAGAAAAAGATGCTACTTGGTTGGTGGGTGGGGAGGGGATGATGCAGCTAAAATATTTGTTAGTATTATGAGCTCAAAAAAAAAAAAAGGAATTATTTCTCCTCTATTACTATTCATCTGACCCAGTGTTCTTGAACCACTGAGCTGTTGAGAGTTTAAGAAACTAACAGAAAGCTACCCACATAAATGGGTGTCATGCAGCTGGCAATTAAGAAAAGTTTCACCTTGCTGACAACTGCACAACATTTTAACAGAAAAACCCCTATTTAACTTATAGTGTAAATTGTATGGGGCCAAGGGAAAAGACAACTTAAGATTCAGAAATGCCATGTTCAAAATATTTGGGCACACTGCTACGAGCCCTGAAACTTATACAGCCCAAGAAAGATGCACATCTTCCCCTTCCCCATGCTAAAGTTTCATAGTAAAATTATCTACAGACTATCCAACTCTTTTATACCGTTATGCATTGCATTACCTGGTTGCAACTTGATTTAACGTCTTGTTATACAATGCAGTTTTTTAACTGACCATAAAACAGTCTTGTTCCTATCTCTAGCAGATTTTACATTGGCCATTACAGCAGAGAGTTGCCATCTCCCCCAAGCCCCTTCCAAGCACAGGGATAAACCTGAGCATGCATTTCAAGTATGCATCTGGCAGATAGATGCTTCTTACCATTGAGGGAAGAGTTGTACACAGTATCCAAAGTGCTTTCAAGCACTGTACCACCATTTCAGAACAAGAGAAGTATTATCCCCAGAGAATGAGAACAAGAGCCTGCGAAGTCTCTCCATCAAGGTTTTCTTCCATACTCCAAGCAATATGACACGTTAAGTGCCCTTCCTGCACCTAACCAAAACATCAAATATCCTGACAACCAATAATTTATTCCACTTCATCCCCTCTCCAGGAATGTAGCTACTGAACATCTGCAACAAGTTGTGTTTCACTGAAGGCTGGTTTCCCATTCATCTGAGCCATTCCCTCCCAAAACTCTGTGGCAACTAATAGATTGCTGCAAGTATAACAACTTCAATGTGTTCAGGAGGCTAGAATCAGTTTGGTGACATACGGAAAAAGGTCACCTAACTTTTCCTGTAAGGGAGAGAAAAGACAGTGCAAATGCCAACTGTCACCATCTCCAAGAATGTTTTATTTCATCCTTGCCCAACAGTCACTTAAAACCGCAACTCCCACCCCCTTCCATCTGTATCCAATAACAGTTCAGAAACCTCTTTGTTGTTTTGTGTGCTGTACTTCCCTCCCTTCCCTTAGGGGCCAATTCCTGCAAGAAAGCTTCATTTGGCAGGTCAACTCTGAAGTGGTTCTGAACAGTCATCATTGGGTCTCTGTGTTGTTCTGCTGGGGTTTCGAAGACAAGAAACTCGCCCTCTCCCCTTACTCAATCAGCTTCTTGGCTTTGAAGAAGCGACGCAGATAGAAGACCTGCCAAGTAGCCAGTCCAATGAGGCAGAACATTGAGAAGATGCTGAAGTACAATACCCGGATGTTGGTTGATTCTGAAACAAAAAAACAAAAACTCATCACTTGAAAGTAACATCAAGAATCTCAAGCCCCTTCACCTCAATTCTACAGATTCTTCACTTGAAGCACTGACATAAGAACAAACAGGCACCAAAAAAGGTGGTAATGAATAGAGAAAGCTCTCTATGCATTATGGACACAATGGAATCCAAAAACACTTTGCTTTCATTCAACAAAATCTGCAAGTCAAAATCCTAGCTCTTCTAGCTAAAGCAGACAGTGTCTACAAAAGGCCTCAGGGTTCAGATGTGCACAGCCTCTCTGCCTTGCTTGACAACCTGCCCCCTCCTTTATGACACCCAACTCCATTATGCAATTCCTGTCACCACTCTCATACATTATTTATTTATTTATTACTTTGCATTTATATCCCGCCCTCTCCGCAAGCGGACTCAGGGCGGCTCACATCATAAAAACAATCAATTCAATAAAACATATAAAACCATAATTTACTTATCAATTTAAAACTATTAGCGCTGTCTCAGTCCAATCTAGGCGGTATTGACTTCTGCCTATGCTCGCTAGCATTCTGTGGGATGTCCGGTGGCAGCCCATTTTCAATCAACCACAAAAGCCTGTTTAAACAGTTCGGTCTTACAGGCCCTGCGGAACGCCGACAAATCCCGCAGGGCCCTTATAGCACCTCTAATTTATAATTCAAATTTATAGACTACCCTACCCCCCTGCTTAGAGTATGGAAGAAAGCCCTGGTGGAGATACTTCCTTCCCAGGCTCATGTTCTCATTCTCCAGGGATAATACTACCCTTTGCCCATCATAATACTCAGGAGAAGCACACACCCCAAACTTTACCAATAGTATTCATTCACAGCAAAAATATTTATGCAAATGAATATATTTATAAAATCTACTACTTTGCCAATTTTTTTTGCCAAATACAGAATTTGAATTCTCTTGTATGATCAGCTTTGACTGTGTGCAGTAAGAGGAAGACATCAGAATTCAACTGCAGACAGAGAGAGGGAACTGAGCAGTCTGCAGGTGGTTAGGTAAAACATGTTAGAGCCAATCAGCATAGTAGCCAAGTTGTTATCAAATATTTACAGTGGTGAAAGTATTTTAAAAAGTTGAAAGTTGATATATCTAAAGGCAGGTGGATTATTCCACTCATCTAGACAACAGACCTAACATCCAGTGTGCATTATGACAAAAGTTCCTATCCCCAGCTGGGATGCACATAAATACTTACCATTGGTGTCCCGCATTTCCTCCTCTCGCTGCTTCATGTAGGCAAAGTCATTCACAATAGACTCTGAAAGATCTTCTAGGCGCCGTAGCTCCAGCTCCAGAGGCTTCAGCTTCTCCACTTTAGCAATCTGGCAAAAAAAAAAAGAGAGAGAGATAACTGAGGCAGAAGGTACCAACCACTAGCACCTTCCCTGATGTCCCTTTCTCTATGGTATGACAATCAGGTATAGTATAACGACTTCGTATTATATGTAGCCAATCACACACACCCTTTTTTTTGCCCTCACTCTCAATAGGTACAATGGGCCAACACTCCCCTTTTGCTGTATTAAACTCAGTCTAACGTGATGCCATGACAGGATTGTGACCCGAAATCCTACATCACTGGGACAAAGTAGTACACAACACAAATCAGTTAACATTATGAACTTGCCTTATATTAAGATAGATCATTCAATTCAATATTGTCTACTCTGATTGGCAGCAGCACAGTAGAGTCTCTGTCAGAGAAAGGTCTTTCTCAGCCCTTGCCACCCAAGAAGACACCTGTAAGAGGTGCTGAGCCTGGGATCTTCTGTATGCCTCCAAAAATAGTGCCAGGAATACAGGAAATATAATGATTGTGAACAATCACAGACTTCCTTCAAAAAGATATCTGGGAAGAAGGTATTTATGAAACCTAAAGATTCCACTTTTTCCTCTAAATATGTCATATGCAAGGACCTGAAACAAACATTAGCTCAGATATCCTGAAGATGCTCCTAGTGTTGCTTGTTACCATAACCCTATAACAACACTATTAAGGTCTTCCTTTCCTCTCCACCCTTTCCCATCTACTATGAATGTATGATAATAGTATATATAAGTGAGTTGTAATATGTTGTGTAAACAGTTTGTTTTTAACTGTTGTAATGTTTGTATATTATTTTATGTTATGTGAGCCACTCTGAGCCTGCTCGGGCAGGGACGCCGGGATACAAATTAAATATTATGATGATGATCATGACGAAGGAAGCAGCCAAGGTCCTGAATCTTATAATAATAATAACTTTTTATTTATATCCTGCCCTCCCCGCCGAGGCAGGCTCAGGGCGGCTCACAACGTATAAATACAATACACAGTAAAACCATAATACACAATTACAATCAGATAAAACCATCATTAAGTCAACTTATATTAAAATTAACATTATGGTGCTATAACTCAGATCTTCTATAAAATTCAGTGGCTAAAACATTTCCAGCGAATCTATCTTGGCTCAGCATTAAGTGAAGGCCATTTTAAAGAGGAAGGTCTTGCAGGCCCTGCGGAAATGGTCCAAACACTGCAGGGACTGCACCTCCTCCGGGAGCTGGTTCCACAGTAGTGGAGCTGCAATACAGAAGGCCCGTTCCCAAGTAGTCTTCAATCTGGCCTCCCTTGGCCCAGGGATATTCAGCTGGTTCTTTCCAGCTGACCTCAGCGCTCTCTGGGGTTCATATGGGGAGAGAAGGTTCCTCAAGTAGGCAGGTAGGAATCTTACTTTGGTAGGAATGCTAGTAAGTGCTAGAAGTTCAAACATAAGAGAAGCCATGTTGGATTGAGCTAATGGCCCATCCAGTTCAACACTCTGTGTCACACAGCGGCTAAAACCCAAGTGCAATCAGAAGGGATACCAACAGGCTCAGAACTCCAGAAGCCCTCTCCCACTGATGCCCACCTAAGCACCAAGCTATGATAACAGAAGCAATGGCCACTGGGTGGGGGGAGAGAATAATAATGGCCATTATTGTAGGTTTGTTGAAAGCAGAAAAAAGATGTTCATGTCTGAACAAGTTACACCTGCCAAAACTGGGCAGCCACTTGTGCACTAATCTCTTTTACAACTGATACCACTAGAGAAGGTAGAGGATGGACAAATATGATAACATCAAAAGTGGATCTTGTGTTGATTATATGGATTAAAGATGGCCCCAAGTTTGAAAAGGTTCAAGACCGCTGCTTGGAAATTACAGCCAAGTCCCCAAATCTTCTACAGTACAGAGTAAGTATTCTACTTGATTAACCTAATTCCATCATCTGGTGTCTTTCTAATGGGTAAAAAGGCACAGAGATGATTCACAAGCAAAGTATTGAGTGATTTCCTCATTCATTTACCTCTATTGCATGTGCTAACCATTAAAGGAGAAGAGGGAGGATGTGTACGTCCCTCCTTTGTCAAAGTTGGTTTGCTTCAGGTTGCCATGGCTACATCATTACTTATCTAGAGGAGTGGGCAGTAATCTTCTGGAGTTGTGGGCACACTGCATTTATTTTTCTACATTAAAGACTCTTTGGTGGGCACTTTTTATTCTAATTCAAATGTTATTTATCACTTAATAAACATACATATATTTGAATCAGTGTTGCAAGATGTGGCTATCAGTCCAAGAAAACATTTTGCATATGGCTCTTGCTCCACTGCAACAGCTTTGATCATCAAAGCAAAGCCCTCCTTATAAAGGGCAAAGATCAACAGTGGCCCATACCGATGCCTTCTCTATTGTGGCTCCCACTTTACCAAATAAGGTCCAGAAGGCTCCCCCCACCTTTATTTTCCAAGAGAATAAGTAAAGTGAAATAATGCAGAAGGGCATTTTTACAAAGGGTAAAAAGGTTGTGGCAAAACAGAATTAGTCAGAATGGAACGTTTTTGAACGAAAGGAACAGGGTGGCAGTAAAACAGATTACTGAAGAGGAGATTTTTTTTATAAAATATTCTAATTTTAATGTCTGAAAATGTTTGCATTTTCCTTTATTCTTGTATTGTTTATTATATGTATTAAACAGAGGTGTCAAACATGTGGCCCATGGGCTATAGCCAGCCCACACAGGGCTCAAATCTCTCCCCCAAGCAACTTTCTTCCTCCTTTCCTGGGCTGCTGCTGCTGCAGCCACGGTAATTTGCTTTCCCCCCAACTCCCTCTGTGGCTCTTTGCTTCCTGACACCCCCCCCCCCTCACATTTGCGTGCACACACACACACACACACACAGAGCTCCGTGGCCACTTTGTGTGGGGAAAATATAAAGACAAGACTGCCTCTGTCTCTCTCTCTCTCCCTCCCTCCTTGCCTCCCCTACACCCCTTCTGTTTGCTTCTCCAGGGCTGCTTCTCATTTGGGAACAAAAGGTGGGGGGAGACAGGGGGAGAGAGAGAACAAATAAACAATGTTGGACTCCCTTGGCAGATTAAAGACAACATTTTATTCCAGGTATAAGCTTTTGTGTGCAAGCACACTTCTTTGGAGGGAGGGTGGCAGAGTGGAAGGATGGAGTCTTCTGACAAGTACAATCTCCACTGAGAATTATTTTGGCTTATTCTGAAAAGTTGTTTTTTAAAACCTTGCTTTTTCTGTCTTCTGTTCTCTATCTCAACTTATTTTCTTTCAAAAAGACCCTGATTAGGAATTAGAACACTTGGATTGGATCTTGGAGAGTGGAATGATTTCAGATGCCAAATGATAACAGTACACATTGGTAATAAGACAGGGAAAACTAGCTCTTGCTTCAGTCCAGGGGGATGCATTATCAACTGCAATTCAGCAGTCTCACTTTCTAATCTACCTTTGAAACTCCTTTGTTAGAGCACTGCTACTCTTAGGTCAGCAACTGAATATTGTAGTTTCTAATGCCAGACTTTCGTCTATTATTTGCATCCTCCTGGATGGAACTGAGACCTAGGTTTCCTATCTCATTACCAATGCTGGTATCTCCATGCCTACTACCCCTCTATATATCCACTTAATCCAATCAAGCCTGCTATTGTCGTTCCTCTGCTATTTCCATTCTACATCTGAAATCACCTTTATAAAGTTTATTAACTCTGGTACCTTGTTACATTTTATAGCACATAATGACTCAGCCCAACGAAGTGACATGTCAGATCCACCACTCATACTATCCGTGCAACACTGTTTTCTAGTTTAACAATACAAATTTTTTGTTTGCACTGTTTTTAACATGTAGTACACATTTTATTGCTATTTGCTGTACATATTTAATACTGCTTTATTGCACTGTCCTCTTACTCTGTAATCTATCTTGAGTCTCAGTGAGAAAAATGGTCCATGAATGAAGTGTTTACATCAACAGTCATAGAAAAAGTCAGTTTCATATGCCTAAAAAAAACCCACTGGTGAGCCAACATGATAATACAGCAGTGGGTTTAGAATGTTCAGATTCAAAACAGAGGACAGGATCCAGAGCAAAGAAACAGAAGAAAAAGGAATTGGCCATCATATACAGAGCCTTTCACAACCTTGGTCCCTTGTATCTGCAAGACTGCCTCTCCCCAATTTTCCAAGACAACAGCTTTGCCCATCTGAGCAAGGCCTCCTGGAAATGGGCAAAATCAACAACTGCCCACACACATGCATTTTCCATTTTGGCCCCCAGCTTATGGAATAGCCTGCATGAGGAGGTCAGGCTCCCACTATCCTGGCTTTTTGCAAAGTATGCAACACGGAATTATTCAAAGGGGCTTTTCTACAACAGGTAATCAGGCCGCCATCCAAAATGTAACAAAATGGCTCAGAAAGATACTTGATACTGCCTGTTGCTGTAAATAGGGTCCTACTATGCAATTTTTGCACCATTTAATGAATCATGTTAAAACTTATGCTATGCTTCAGTTCTGTTTCAGATTTCTGGTTGATTTCAGATGTCTACCATCCAAATCTCATTTCATTGTTTACTGGATGTCCCATCCTGTTAACTATACTGATTTTCTCTGTGTAATCTTTCGTGAGTTCCAGTGAGAAAGGTGGACTATATGTGTATGTTAAGTGCAAGCTTGTAGTTACGCCCCTTGCCTCACATCCAAGGCCTCCCCAGCCCCCCAACTTTCCAATCAATTTTTTTCCACCACCAAGCGTTGCACCACCAGGCCTTGTACGGCCGGCCACCCTCTCACTCTGCCCTGAGCTCTCTTTCACTCGCCTGAAGTGGCTGCCACCAAGCCTCACACTGCTGCCCACCCTCTAGGCTCTCACTCTGCCCTGAGCTGTCATTGCCTCCAAGCCTCACACTACTGGCTGCCCTGTAGGCTCGCACTCTGCCCTCATTCACCAATGGCCTCTGCTGCCACCAAGTCTTGCACTTCTTCATCTCCTCACTCTGTCCTGAGCCCTCTCTCTCACCAACAGCCACTGCCAAGCCTTGCACTGCCAGGTGCCCTCTCAAGACCAGCAGCAGCCTCGGGGCTTTTTTCTCTCTCGCCAGGGCTCCAACAGCCTTGGCTTGAGACACATCTCCATGCAGAGTTGCCAATCAGTCTTTCACCTCCTCTGCCCCACTCTCTCAGTCTCCTACACGGCCTCTCAGATGGAAGGCAGTGGAGCTGGCAGTAGGCAGTCAGGGGCCACAGTGGCACCGTCACTTTCAGGAAGGGAGCAGGTTCAGTGGAGTGACAGGCTTGCAGTTCACCCCAGCTGCCTGAGCTGGCCATGATGCACTGCTCTTACTGCATGAATGAAAGCATTGTAAGTGCAGAGAATCCCACCCCCTTTTATTTTTGTGAAGTCAGTGCACTTGATCTCTTTTTTGGGGGGGGGGTGCCCAAACACTTTCCCCAGGGCCCCCCAACTGAAGATTTCCTGGCTATGGGCCTGGTTAAGTGCTGTCAAGTTAATTCAGACTTATAGCAACCCTATGAATTAAAACAACCTATCATTAACAGCCTTGCTCAGGTCATCAGACTGAGGGCCCCACATGGCTTCCTTGATTGAGTCAGTCCATCTCATGTTTGGTCTTTCTCTTTTCTTGCTGCCTTCAACTTTTCCTAGCATTGTTATATTTTTCAGTAAGCAAAGTACAATAGCCTCAGTTTGGTCATTTTAGCTTCTAGGGAGAGTTCAGACCTGAATTGGTCTACAGCCCACTTATTTGTCTTTCTGGCAGTCTGTGTCTACATAAAACTACTCTCAGTCAGCACCACATTTCAAAGGAATTCACTTTCTTCCTATAAACTTTCCTTACTGTCCAACTTTCACATCCATAGTATGTGAAAACTATAGTATGAATTATCTTGGTCACCGGTGACACACGCTTGAGGAGCCTAGTCTCAACTGCCTTCCAATTTCTTGGTTGCAGTCTCCTCTTTTGTTCGATGATTAAGCCAAGGAACAAAAAAATGAACAATTTCAATTTCTTTATTGTCAACCTTAAAGTTGTGTAATTCCTCAGCAATCATTACTTTTTGTCTTCTCTGCAATTCTACTCTGACACTTTCTGTTTAACCTTCAGTAATTGTTATTTCAAGTTTTCACTGTTTTCAGTCAGTAATGTGGTATCATCTGCATATTTCATTGTTCCTTCAATCGATTTTCACTCCAGTTTCATTTAAATCTAATCAAGCTTTCCTTATGATACATTGTGCATACAGATATATCTATCTTTATCCGATACCCCTGCCAGTCTGTTTTTACATATTCTGTCCTAACAGTAGCCTCTTGTCCAGAATACAGGCTGCACATCAAAACAATAAAAAGTGGCACACTCATTTAAAACCAACCATAACTTTTCATGATCCACCCAAAGTAGACTAGAAATAACAAATAAAATAAATATGTAAAAGAAACACAAGACAGTAAATTTATAACAGTAGTGACTGTTTGTTGTAGGTCCACAAGGGGGCAACCAAACCTCAGCAATCACAAAAGTTACAGGCTTTTATACTTCAGCAATTTTACAGTACATCTTCTCAATAACAGCCCTTACATTTTAGTGCCAAAGAATAAGAAAACTGCCTAAGCAGCTACACAGCCATAACTGTGGCAAGCAAAATCTGATTGTTTCTGGAGAGCCCTACAAGTCTCAGCATACGACTAGAACACAAACAAAATTCAATTTCATAACAAAGCATACATGCCAGCCTGCTGACTCTGCACAAGTTATTCTTCTCTCTGGCAAGTTAAAAAACTGTGCTGTCGTGAGAGTGCCAAGTCTCTCACTCTCCCTTCCAGCCTCTCCCATCCATCTCCCGGATGGATGTGCAAGGGGCTCTCTCTTTCTTCTTTGTGGCCTCAGCACTGCTCCTCATTTAAAGAGTTCTTAACAGCAATGAGAAAAAAGGAGGAAAACTTTAGGACAAGGCTGTAGTGCAGGGAAGGGCCATGGCTCAGCAATAGAGCATCTGCTTTACATGCAGAAGGTCCTGGGCTCAATCTCCAGCATCTCTAAGTTAGAGGGATCAGTTTGGGTAGTTATGAGAAAGACTCTGGAGTCTTCCTCATCACTCCTAGTCTGAGTAGATAATACTAATTTTGATAGATCAGTGGTCTGATTCAGTATAAGGCAGCTTCATATGTTCACAAATCATCACCCTTTGGTACTAGCAACTGTGGACAGGTTTAATAAATGTAGCCAAACTGATCTGACTAGTTCCTTCCATCCAGTATAGGTAGACAGCAAGGCACTGCAACTCTTTACAAGTACACTATGGAACTGATATTTCATCGTCTGCATACATCCGCCTACTGGCTGAACATTTCATGCCTCTAATTAAATGAGCTCTGACTCACGAAAATTTATGCTGGATGAAATTTAAGGTGCCAGTGAACTCATGTTTCATTATGTATGTTCCTAGTGTTTGTGCACATAGGAAGTTTTAGCACCAAGACAGCCAGTAATGAAACAGGAATGTGGGTCTGGGATGAACTAGAAACAAAATCGTACAAATTCAAGCTACCATAGGTTACCCTACACAAGCATCTGTATTTAGTGGTTTAGTGCAATTGGAACCTTGATAGGGTTAATAATAAAGAGCTAGCAACAATATATCTTTATGAAAATAGTTTCAGAGTAACACAGAAGTGCGCAGAGTGTTAAAACTGCAGTACTGCAGTCCTAAACTCTGCTCACGACCTGAGTTCGATCCCCAGCGGAAGTTGGGTTTTCAGGTAGCCGGCTTGAGGTTGACTCAGCCTTCCATTTTTCCGAGGTTGGTAAAATGAGTACCCAGCTTACTGGGGGAAAGTGTAGATGACTCGGAAAGGCAACGGCAAACCACCCTGTAAAAAGTCTGTCATGAAAACGTGAAAGCAACGTCACCCCAGAGTCAGAAACAACTGGTGCTTCTTGCACAGGGGACCTTTCCTTTTCCATTACTTCAGAAGTTTAATTTTGAAACATTCTTGAAAATCTGTATAATTTGTTGAAACCTTACTTGAATAAACCATTTCATTCAGGGGAAAAGGGCAGTTTCAGAGTGTAGAGACTGAAGTCTGGTAGGACCTTAGTGACCAACAACAGTTTCAGGGTATAAGGCTTCGAAAGTCAATGCTCCCTTTCTCTCCACTGTGTCTGACAAAGGGAACTTTGACTCTTGAAAGCTTATATCCTGAAACTCTTGTTGGTCTCTGTCCTACTGGACTCAAATCTAAATATATCTCTACGTTCCTTATGCACATGTAGGTCTGAGCAGACACAAAGGGATCCAAGCTATCCAAGATGTGATAAATGCTTAGGAATACTTTAGGAATGCTTTATATATGATTTCTTCTCTAACAGAGATTATATCATAGACACACACACACACCATCATCTATGAAGTACAGTGTATGAAGTTTGCAATGAGAGCAGACTGGCACGACAGAGAGTGTGTGAGCCAATCCTGCTCAAGCCACATCCATCCAATAAAAATCCTGAGAATTGCCACCATGCTTGGGCTTTTATTATTTATCTGATTATCTTATCTTACTTTATCAGGACACACATAAATACTTCAAAGATGCAATTAATGACTATATACTGCTTATTAATACCAAACTGGCTGAAATGAGTGAAGAACTGACTGTGACTTCTGAGATGGCTGAAAAAACAGCAGAATTGAGCCTCTCGTTACAAACAGGCATTAAAAAAAAGGACACTGACTCTTCAATGATGAACTGGATTACTGCTTTAGAGACCAGATGGCGGAGTCTAAATTTGAAATTTTGCGGTGTGGAAGAGGGTGTGAAAGAGAATAAGGACTTGGCTATATTTGTGTCCTCATGGCTGGCAAGAGAACTTTCATTGGAAGAAAGTATGGCACCGCCAATTGTGAGGGCAACACGTTTGGGACCACTTGGACCGGCTCGTAAAGGGAGACCTTGAGATATTCTTGCCCAGTTCATTTATCCACGTACACAGAATACTTAAAGAGGCAAGACTGAGAGGCTCACTGCAATACAATGGTCACAGGGTCCTTATCCTACTTGATTTTTCAACTGACACACTTGAATAAATAAAACATCTAAAAATCTTCACAATGAAGGTATAGATGGAGTCAGTCTTCCGACCTACTTCTCTACAGAAATGGAACTCTATATAAGGTTGGAAATATTGAAGTTGGCAGAACCCTTCTAGAACAAGCCCTATTCTACTCTACAAAAAAGGCCCTGATTATACCCCATTATACAATGAACTGAAAAATGAAATTTTAGATTGGTCAAAACTTAAATTGTCCTTTTTAGAAAAAACTAATTTGATTAAATCTTTTCTGCTTCCAACATTTTTGGGGTTTTTTTCAAAACCTCCCCATATCAATACAACAAAAAGATTTTAGAAAATGTGGGAGAAACCTAGAATCTAATTCATTGTCAAGATCCTCAAAGTTGGGTGGTTTGGAAGCACCTATTCTGGAAAAAAAATATTTTACATCTCAGTTAAAATACATAATTTTATATGCAGCACCAACAAAAGAAAAACCATGGATTCAAATTAAATAATCTTATAGATCTAAGGTTTTCTTGCATGAATACCTCTGGATGGGTGGGACAAACTGACAGCCTCAAACACAACCTATCAAATCCTTTTTTGTGTGTGACATACACTGTCTCTGTGGGATAAATACAGGAAATGTTCAGCCCCTCCACCTTACCTGTAATGGCATTCCTGAGCCAATGATGGTTTGTCCCGGGAGAATCCATATCGGAATTTAGAATATGGAGAGACAATAACATTTTTAGACTCATAGATGTTACTATTAACGGCAAGTTGAGTACAATTTCTCAACTAGAAAGTCAACATAAAATACAAATCTCATGGCTCACAGCCAATTACATCACAGTGCAGGGTGTCAAACTTATTTGTTATGAGGGCCAGTTCTGACATAAATGTCACTTTGTTGGGCTGGGCCATGTGTGCCATAAAATGTAACATGAGGTAAAGGTAAAGGTAGTCCCCTGTGCAAGCACCAGTCATTTCTGACTCTGGGGTGACGCTGCTTTCACGTTTTCAAGGCAGACTTTTTACGGGGTGGTTTGCCATTGACTTCCCCAGTCATCTACACTTCCCCCCCCCCCCAAGCAAACTGGGTACTCATTTTACCAACCTCGGAATGATGGAAGGCTGAGTCAACTTCAAGCTGGCTACCTGAAACCCAGCTTCCGCATGGGGTACCAGACATATAAATTTTATAAGACACAGGTAAACCTATTTCACAATCTTTTTTACTCAAAATACAAACATGCCTTAAACATAAAAGCATAAGCCCTGCTCGATCAGGTCCATCTAGTCCAGCATTCTGTCTCACACAGTGGCCAACCAGGTTCCCTGAGTCTAAATGAGGCCACCCTATATACACGGACATTACAATATCAGTTTTTTCATTCTCAATCCCTTTCCTAATCATCCCTAATTTAAAAGTTTTCTATTTTCTCCCCCACTGCTGCAGTAAATTGGGTTAGAACATAAAAGAACCCAAGCTGGATCAGGCCAATAGCCCATCTAGTCCAGGCCTTTGTGTCCCAGTGCCATCAGGAGGTTCCCCAATGGGACCAGAACTCCAGAAACTCTCCCACAGCCGCCCTGAGCCTGCCTTGGCGGGGAGGGCGGGATATAAATAAAATTTTATTATTATATTATTATTATTATTATTATTGCCCTCCAAGCCCCAGGAATACAGAGCATCAACCTGGAGTAAATGGCTACTTTGGAGAGTGGACTCTCTTGCATTAGTCTCTACCCCCCCCACATCTCCAAGAAGTTTCCAGCTTTCTAGGACTAGCTTTCTCTCCCTTTTCTCTTTATACTTGTGTCTAAAAGAAGCGGAGGATATTTTTCTTGAAGCCAAGCAGGGGGGCTTCAGTGCCTTTCAACCATCTCAAGACCAACAGAAGCAAGCTACAAAGCAATGCTATGCATATGAGTCGGATTTATTTATCAAGGCGTTTATACCTCACCTAATCAGTCCCCAGTCAGAGTGCCCATAAAATAGTGGGGGGGCAGGCTCAATTTGGGGGAAGCTGGCTGCCTGGTGAGGGCACAAGATCCAGCTTGGAGAAACCTTCCCAGGGCATCCATGCAGCAGCCAGCCAATCCAGCCAGCCTTCTTCTCTCCCTCCCTCCCATGGTGGAGGACTGTCTGGGCTGAGGGAGGGAGGTGCATCCAGTGTGTGGCGCGGTTGAGCTGGGCTCCATCCCTTCCCCGGGTCAGGAGGCGAGGGGGGGCACCACAACAATCTCTGCTGGCCTTAGGCACTCCATGTGCACCTCGGCCACTCCTCATCCAGCACTGCAGCTCCTTCTGCATGGGGATTGGCTGGGATGTTCCCAGCCAACCCTCCCTTCCCCTCCTAGCCTTTGCCCAATTGGCTGCTCATCTTCAGGTCAGAAGCTGATATGGGAAGGAAGCTAATGACAGAAAAAGGAGAGGGGCATGATGGAAATGGGAACGATAAAAGTAAGCTGAGGTTGGGAAGAAAAACCGTTGAAAGCTCAGTGGTTGTACAGCAGAGCACCAACAAGGGGGCGGGAGAGGCTGCTGGTGGATCAGATAAGACCCCTGAATGGGCCAGATTAGGCCCACAGGCCATACGTTTGACACCTCTGCTCTACACAATATAATCCCAGTGATATTTAAGGATTAACACTAATTTTGAAATCTTATTAAAAACAGAATCATAAATACAAAAGGGGTAGTATCTAAATTATATATGGAGTTTAATCCTAACTTATGGTTGCAGCCAACTCACCAACAACAAATATGGCAAAAGGAATGTGCAACACAAATGAAAGAAATATTGTGGGAAATCTAAATAAAAGATGTCATTATATAAAACTAGGTCAACTATCTTAAAGATGCAGAATTCTAAAATGTTTGCAAGGTGGTACTTAACTTATAAATTATTTCACAGTAATCTCATATCAAGCTGGAACTGTTGGAGAGGCTTGTAGAAATGTGTTATGGAGAACTGTCAGTTTTGATTTCACTTCTGGTTTTCTTGTTTTGTATAGCATAATAAGTATATATATTCCATTAATACAAATTAAGTTTTTAAAAAAAGAATAAAAGGGGGGAAAGTGCACTGATGCAGCACTCACGCTGCATGCACAAAGTCCCAAGAACAACCCCTGGTATTTCTTGTTAAAGAATCTTAGTCGAATAAGGAAAATCCTTGGCCTGAACGCTTAGCCACAATCAGAGTAGCCAACACTGGACAAGGTAAGCTACTAGACTGACTCACAGTATGTTCATATGGAAACAAGTTCAGCATCTCAAAATAGTAAGATGTCCAATGTGTCAAGAAACGGGGGAGGGGCTAAAGGATAGGCTGCCTTTGAGTTCAAGAAATAGCTTAGAGATAATTCCTACCAAATATTGTGCTTTAATTGCATTAGAGATCTAATCTTTTAAAAGTGCTGGTGGATGTTACACATAACTTTGTAATACAAGAACCTGCTTCCCAGTAATGTTTGTGTGACTTACTTTTTTTAAAACACAGAAGTGCCACTGAAACGATTTTAATATTTCTATAGCAAAGTGTGTGCTGAATCTACATTATTATCCTCTTTCCGATTTAAGCTTTCTGACTGCACAATGGAATAAATAACCATTTTCTATATAAATCTGCTTCCTGCTGAAAAATATCTCCTTGAGCATGACCCTGTCCCCTCAATGGAGTAGTGACTTCTTAAAGCTCCACCAGATGAGATCTAAATTAGAGTGTAGGCAGGCTGTCATAATGGCTGAGAAAGCAGCTTTCTCACTGTGAGCCCCAGGGCCACATACAGTATCACGTGAGTGCTAGGAAAAGATCACAGGCAGCAAGCAGGGATGTACCTCCTCATAGTTTTTTGCTTCCACTCCGTGCTTCATGTTCAAGGTCACGAGCTGGTCTGGCATCCGCCCGGTTCCTGGAAGTGCAATGAAAGGATTCATTGTATGTAGCACTCAGCCTGCCAGGAAATTCCCAGCCCCTCACCCCACCCCACCGCATTAGGGAAGGATTTGCAGTTCTCCTCCCATACAAGTCCCTGGATGGCTGGAAAGACAGCCCAGCTGTGCCTAAAAATCATAGGGAGGAAAAAATCTGCAGACAGAATTGGCTGAAGGAAGAGCTCCCAAAACTAATAAGAACAAGCCGCCCGCAACTAACCATGTGAAGTGTGTTGGACACAAAGCCCTGTGATTTCCTAGTGCCCTCCCCTTCCCCTCACCAGTAATAAGGAAATATACAAACTATTTGGATTCAGAACAGTTGGAGGAAGCTAAAAGATTAATTCTATTCAAATGGAAATGCACACAGAACTCCAGAAAGGAAGACTGAATTGAAGAGATGAAAGAAGTAGCCACAGATGAATTATTAAGTTAGATGTCAGCCAGCAGACTAAACTAGCATTTAGCGACAATGTACCAAGACCTATATATAGAATACAGAGTGGGATAGGATCTAGGAATGGGAAAAAATTGTGTCACTGCTGTAGTGCCAGTATTGGCTGCCTGAACTCTCACCTTTTCCATTTGTCCCTTTCCTCCTCCCGATTTCTTCCTTCCCTACCAATGGCTTGCCTCCAGGCTACCAAGCCAGATCAGCAATTTGTTTTTATGTTTCTGGTGGAAAGGTGGCATAAAAATGTTTTGAATGAATAGTTTCCTATTACGGTGCTCTGAGGAAAGAATTTCACTGAACTGCCTCATTTCAACACAAAATGAGTTTTTCAGTGCTCATGCCTGAATGACTGAGCTGGTAGTATTACCTGTCCTGGTCTTGTACTGTGGGCTTATCTTTCCTCCTGCTGTTTACCAGTTCTTTTATGCCCCAAAGTCTTTATCAATTCGTATTACCTCTGTTCATCCTTCCTTTGTAAATTAAACAAATGCTCCTTGGACTTGGTTTATTCCCAGATACTCCATTCTAAAATATGTTAGCTCAGTTATTGTTCTTTAAGATTTAATCCTGCCTCTGAAAGTAAGTTTTAGGGCAGTGATACTCAATGGTGCAGGCTCTCCTGACCAGTGCTCCCCAGAGTGGCACCAGCCCCATCTCTCAGGAAAGTGGGCAAGACTCTTGCCTGATGCAGCTTGCGGTTGGCGGGTGGTTCGAATGCAACGGGTAAACTGCAAACTTTTCTGAGTTGCAGGTCTTGTGCCAATAACTATGGCTCTTTTCCTTGATAGTAATTGTGACTGTGGCTCTCCACCAGTCAAACAAGAAGGTCTAAATTAAAAGAGAACAAACAAAAGGTCTAAATTAAAAGAGAGCAACTTTTTAGAAGTCTCAATTGCAGCCTGATCCTATGTATATTTACTAAGAAGCAAATCACACTGAGCATAATGTAAACTGACCTGGCACCCCTCCACCCACACAAATTAGGTCCATGCTGATGTCTCACGTAATACCCAGCCACTCCTCTCCTTCCCCAAACCAAGAAGGATTTGTTTTCACAGGAAGGTGGCAGCACAGTACAGTAGATCCAGTGTTGGGGGAGGGAAAAGAAATGCCAGTGTTTAGTGTGTGTGAGGGAGAACTTCCCATGGTGCTGCTCCAACATCCAAGGTGTAGTTTTCATAACTGTTGAACACTCCAGCCACCACACTTCACAACCATCAGTTTCTATGCTAGCTTTAAATGACCATTACAGCTAAGCAGGCTATGTAGTCTATAGAACATCTGGACATTTTCATTTTACTGACAAGTAATACACTTACAAATGACACAGGCAAAACTTTGATAAAGCTTTGGGTTTTCAGGCTGAGATGGAGGAAACTGATATAAAGAATTGCATTTGAGCTATACTGTTGCCAAACTCATGGCAACAATAGCAAGAACTGACTGGAAATAGATTTTAAAAAGATAAAATAACAAGAAGCCTCAGAAGCATATGCCATCACTTCAGAAACTTTCTAATGTGAGGCTGACTCAGCAAAAACAATCAATTAAAACATGGATAAACAAGCAAGCTGCGCTTGGCAGGAAAGTGCCTAGTATAACACACCAATGTTCCCTGACACTTCAAAAGAGAAGCATTTATAACAGTAGCTGCAGTCAGGTATCACAACAAAGTCCACTAAAGTTGAAATGTGCTTAAACATGGCTTGTTGGCAACCCTGTGCTGCCTTTCTCTTCTCATGCAAAGCACAATTAAGGGTTCTTGGTTTGAAACTATACCACCCTCTCATCGCTAGGATTGTAACCCATGTTAATATAGCCTACGTCAAGTAGAGTTGCCAATCCCCAGGTGGGGGCAGGGGATCCACTGGTTTGGAGGCCCTCCCCCCACTTCAGGGTCATCAGGAAAAGGGGGGAGGGGAGGGAAATGCCTGCTGCAAACTCCATTATTCCCTATGGAAACCGATTCTCAGAGTTTAATGGAGAATTTATCTGCAGGTATCTGGGGCTCTGTGGCGGTTGTCTTTTGAGGTAGAGGCACCAAATTTTCAGCATAGCATCTGGTGCCTCTTCCCAAAATGCCCTCCAAGTTTCAAAAGGATTGAACCAGGGGTTCACTTCCATGAGCCCCCAAAGAAGGCGCCCCTATCCATTATTTCCAATGGAGGGAAGGCATTTAAAAGGTGTGTGGTCCCTTTAAATGTGATGGCCAGAATTCCCTTCGGTGTTCAATTATGCTTTTCACAACCTTGCTCCTGGCTCCACTCCTAATGTCTCCTGGCTCCACCCCCAAAGTTACCAGGTGTTTCTTGAATTGGACTTGGCAACCATAATGACAAGTAAATAAACTGATTCAGCTGGATTCCTGCTTTCCTGGGTCTCATGAAGCCAGAGCTTCTTTCAAACAAGAAATCCTTAATCATGCATTGCATGATTGGCGGCGGGGGGGGGGGGGGTTCATGTGAGCCTCTGCTCCTGCACAACCTCAGGTTAATTAGAGTCTACTGTGACATCTGAACAAAGCCCCTCTCTTGTCTGAACAAGTTCTACCATCATTGCAAAATGAGCTGCCCTACAATTTGAACACAGGATTTATATGAAAACTAGTTTGCATAACTTTCTTGCACAAACCCTGCCTGCAGCTAATCTGAAGGCAATGGGCGGTGTAAAAACAGGGCCAATGAGTACAGACTGATGAGGCAATCTGAACTTGCCACTTTAGTGGTGAATCTGCTTCCCCTTAACTCTAATTTGACCCAGGAATTCAGCAAAATTGGAGGACTGAAATTCACAGATGAAAATTGGATCTAGTGATAAAAGGTGCTTGACCCTTTTATAAATAACTTAGGTCAAGATTTGTTGAAAAGTACAAAACGATTTCACATTATGTGGGACAGACCTTTAAGAAAGATTCATACAACTTCAGGCAAGCCCAAACTGGGAGAAATACAAATAAAGGAATGCTCTATATTTAACTCCAAAAATGTGGTTGCTATTAAAAACAAATTTTTACACATCAGCTAACTTTAAAAAGAATCTGGTCTAAATGATATAAAACTGTAATTAGCAGATGACCCAACAAAAGTATCAGGCATATGCTACCTTCATACTTGGGTCTTCTACACATACTTGCAAGAAGCTGGAAAACCTACAATTGGAGAACTGCTAATGCACTTGGGTTCCAAGAGCAAAATAATGCAAGAGAACAGCTCTCTGCTAGCCGTAAACTCATTAAGAGGCACTCCCACAGTCTGGCATGCTGACTTTTCCCTTTGCAGAGGGCTCTGAGCAAAACACAGTGCCTTTCACTTCCTCTTCCCCATTTCTGTGGCTAAGTGCTTGAGAAACCTCAGTTACTCTGGTCCCACCTGGCCCAACGGCCCAAATGCCTTCTCCAAGGCAGATGCAACTGTACAACTATTGCTGCCACAGCATCTTCTCAGCAGCAGGTCAAAAACTTTGCAGCACCACGAAGAGGTGAATGAGTAAACTGCTTGGGATTAAATTCCTCAGAACATGACACTCTTCATCAACTTGACCTTCTTTTTAGAAGGTCAGCTCCACAGAAAGGATCAGTCTGAATTTATGGCAAAAAAGCTTGGTTTAAAGCTTTCGAGAAGCAAACTTTCAAGTACAGAAATCATGTAGCTAACAGTATAATGTGCTATATGCACAGGCTATGCTCAGTGCCAAAACCCTGCCGCATAGAAGAGTTCCTCCGTATACAGGCATAGAAGCTGCAGGGAAGAAAAAGCCAGTATAAATGGCACTGAGTATAAACCACAGCATAAATTACCTGCACAGCTTTGAGGCAATGGGTGCTCAACTCAACTTGATCACCTCTGAGGAGATTTAATAGATAAAGTTGGTAAGCAGCAATCAAGTGGTTAATTGGCCCCATAAACAAGCAATTATGGCCAGCAAAGAAGAATTTATGAGGATTGGGATATCTGTAATTTCTGTTAGCTGTAGAAATACCTATATTTAGGGAGAAATAGCACTGATGCTGATCAACACAGGCTCTGAACCATACCTAATTCTCTCAGTAAATCATCCATGACAATCCAGATGGCAAAAAAAACTGTTATGTAATTGAAGAACATCCCAACTTATACAGGCTCTATTATGTGGCACTACAATGATATAGAAATTACTAATGCATGAAACACAAATGTACACTTGGAGAATGGACAATTCAGTGATACCCCTTCAAATGGCAAAGCACACTCAAACGAGTATTCCCATTAAATCCAGATTCTGTCCCCAAGGAATATGCAATCTCAGTCAAGGAGGTTACTATCCTCCAAAGGGCCATAATGCATTGCACACCAATGGAGTACACTGTACATTGTTTAAGGCATTCAGTGTCACTACCCCACTTTGTGGGGTCACAACACAAAAATCATGTGGCATGGGAGTTTGAGATGATACATAGAGAAAAAGTCATTTTTGGCAAAGCCTCAGCAAAAAAGCAAAGGCTGCCCATTAACAACATAGTATGGAATATTTACCCTGAACTTCAACTTAAATATGCAGAAGGAAGAAGGGCAAATGCGTCACTTCCACAGGAAATGTCAGCTACAGGGTTTGTTAGGCAATTGTCCCCACCGTTTCGTATGCCACAAACATATTGCACACTTCCCCCTTTCTGTGAAGACAGAGTGCACCAATGCAAGGCATCTTTAGCTGCTACAGCCATGTGTGCTAGCAAACAATTAAGAGATCATGTTCTGCCTTCAAGGAGTAGGCACTGCACCAGTGCTGGAATAGGGACACTTTGGCCCACCAGAGCATGAGCACAACAGTTAGTGACTCCAGACAACATGACACAGACTAACCTCCAGACTGAGGTCCCACACAGCAAAAGAATGAATGGCAAGGGGAAAACAGGATCTTCCCAGTCTCAAGTACTGAAGGATCAATGTAAAGAGGGAGAGATCCCATCTGTGCATGGCATGAACAAAAGGATCAAAGGCTTCAGAATAAATCATAATTAGCACAGCGAATGATGCCCCTTTTCGCCTCCACTGTTTGCTGACTGAGAATATGGAGCAAATTGGCTGTGCCCACCCCATGTCATTTTAAATGTGTGCAGGCAGATCTTTTGTGATTCCAGGCACTCTTTTCAATAAAATTCCAGCAGGACTGCATATCTTCATCTGATGTGAAAGACATCAAGGGGTTTCCTTCATCCAGAGATTTATGTTCCTGTCACAGCCACAAGTGCCCTTCTGGGATCACCTTGCTCCTCACCCTACATTACAGTCCAATTCTGATTTCTCCACTGCTCAAAAGGCAAGCACTTCTGGGAAGGAATGCAGCAACTGGCTTTCACCAGTAACATTAGGAAATGAATCTCCTGGGATTAAATGCTCTCTTACAATCCAAAAGATGCCAAAGCACTTGGCAAAAATGAATACCCTCAGCCAGAGTCAACCTTTACTCTCTTAAAATGTACTAAATGAAGGCCAAAGAGAAAGAAGAAATAAAGCAGACCAGGAGCATCTAACTGGGGCCTTTTCACACTCACCCACAGGAAGCTTGCTCTCGAAGCAGACTTCAAACATGTCATAGTCCTCTGTGGTGAAAGCAAATTTGCCTTTAGTAGCATCCTCCTTGGCATAGAGTGTATGCCCAGCCGAGTCAGTAATCTGCAGCAGCAATAAAGAGTGGGAAAAGCAACCTGGTTAATAGAACAGCAATAAGGCATTTCTAAAACACTGGGGACATTTCATTTCTGTGCTTCCCTTGCCCCAATTATAGCTGAAGATGTGATTTTTCACTTCAATTTTAAATTTCAGATCAATTAAGGTTGTCAAAAATGTCTCTGCCACATTTGCTTCTTACAAATTAACTTGAAAGCATTCCCATACAAGCATTCACTGAAACAGAAGGGAACCTCTGCCTTCTTTTAAAAGAAGCTAAAGAGAACTCTGTCACAAAATTTACTCAACTAACTGAAAATTAACAGCAGGTTCTAAGGACAGCAAGCTTTGAGTTACAGTAGCCAGGCAATAATTGCATAATTGAAACCAATCATTCAAGGAGATGCTACGTTTGCACTTTTACAAACAAAGCAGGCTTTACAGGATCACTGGAAGCATATTAATAGCATAAATCTCATTTATTAGAGGATCACTATGCTTTTTGTACAGAGAAGGCATCAATCAGATGCAGCAAATTCTTTCCCAACATCAGCTGAAATATGCTCAGAAGCAGATCTTAGATCAGGTCAGCTCTATTTCCTTTTTCTTTTGGCAACAAATGACTAGCTGATATACAGCCAGGAACACTGCCACAAAACTAAGCACATGAAGGGCAAATTGTGAAGAGTCAGCCTACACAATTGTGGGGGAGCAACCAGCCTGAAAGATGTTCTACAATGCTTTCAGCATTATGTGCAGTAACATCCTCCTCCACAAGTGCAACTCTCTTCCCCACACTGTTGGCTTGAACAATAAGAGCCCACATGTGACTGGGATCAAGTGGGACGAAAGCCATTAAAGAACCTCCGGTATGAAGTCAACTGGCACATTTGGTACATTCCTCCAGAACAGAAAGCGCAACTGTTAGTGCCAATATGTCACAATCAGAGAGCAGACAACACAGCGATGAGCTACCATGAAGACAACAAAAATGGCATGCTAACAAAGAACAATTATGAAAATTTTTATCCCAGCCAGAAGCTGTGCCAAACAAATGCTGTTCTGGACAAGAGAATTCATACAGCGGTTGTTTGGGGGAGGGGACTAGTTGTAATCACTAGGTTAACTAGGGTACTTAGCTCTGACAGACAAGCACCTGCGTGAGTTGTCCTCAATTCATCTGCCTTGAGATATGTCATTCCTGGTGAACAAGCACAATTGATGCTCTGGAGATACTAGTAAGTAGATACCGAAGTCAAGATCCAACCACAGGTTCCTAACCTGTGGTGTACAGAACTCAATGTAACAGTGTAGCCATCTGCAGGAAGTGAATTTTAAAACAAGACTAAGCTTTCACCTACCAGCATTACGGAGCACCCCTAGGCTATGTGTATTTAAGCAGGGATGATGTACTGCCATGGTAATGATTTAGATTATAAATTCTCAGGGGCAGCCCTGTTAGGCTTATGCAGCAGAAACAAACAGGAGGAGTAATGCCACGTCTTAAAAAGACAAACACATTTTCATTTTTGTATAGAAGTCTATGAACTAGAGATGCATGATGAAGAGGAGACTGGATTTATACCCCACCTTTCACACAGAGTCTCAGAGCACCTTACAATCTCCTTCCCTTCCTCTCTCCACAACAGACACCCTGTGAGGTAGGTGAGGCTGAGAGAGCTCTTTCAGTAACTGCTCTTGAGAGAACAGCTCTGCGAGAACTGTGGCTAACCCAAAGTCATTCCATCCAGCAGCTGCAAGTAGAGGAGTGGGGAATCAAACCCAGTTGTCCCATATTAGAGCCAATGCACTTAACCACTACACCAAACCAGCTCTCTTATGTAGAGAGTAGAACAAGTGTGGCCAAACTATGGCTCAGGAGTCACATGTGGCTCTTTCATACATAGTGTGTGGCTCTCAAAGCCCTCTCCGCCCTATTGGCTGGCTTGGAGAAGGAATTTCTCTCTTTAAATCACTTATCCACGCCAAGCCAGCCTGCAGCTTGGAGAACGCATTTAAAGTTAAAGTTGCTTCCTTTCCACTTCTCCCCCCCCCCAGTCTATTCACCTGCCTTCCTCCCTCCCGGCTATCAAATATCTGACATTCATGCCTTGCAGTTCTCAACTATCTGATGCTTATTCTATGTGACTCTTACTTTAAGCAAGTTTGGCCACTTCTGGTCTAGAAGAATGGACTTCTGGTCTAGAAGCTACAATTGGTACAGAATGTGGTGGCCAGAATGTTGACTGGATTGGGTTGTAGGTACCATATCACTCCAGTCTTGTTACACCAGGTGCCAGAATACCTGAAGGGCTGCCTGCTCCCATACAAACCTACCCAACATCTGTTCATCTTCAGAGGACCAGGGCCATGGACAGGATTTTTTTAATAGGGCACATTTTTTGTATAGGGCACCAATTATACTTACTTAGAAATAATAAATACATAATAAATAATCCAGGAAGGAAAAATCCAGGCTCCTGTGTTACTTCCTGTATGGATGAATGGAAACCTTCCAGCAGCTCCTGCCTGACTGTGCTTTGCCAGCTTTCCCCAGAGCCCCATCTTCAAGCAGAAGGAAGGACTGAGAGCAGCTCTGGGCAGCCCCAGCTTGTTGCCACCAAGCCTCAGTCGCTGGTGCTGCTTTTGAAGGCTAGAGAAAAGCTGTGACTAGCTCTTGGCTCCTGAGTCCACCCTCCTCCTCCTCCTCTAGCTTTTTGCTCTGAGGCCTGGTCAAACTCAGGGTGTGTGTGGGGGGAGGCTCTGTTGGATGATTTTCTTCAGGATTTGTGGTAGTGGGGGCAGCATGGCTACTTGCCTTCTCCCTTTCTTTTTAAAAAGTGGTGGGGCTGGAACCCTTGAACTGGTGTTAAAGTGGTGGGGCCAGGACTCTGGGGGGCCCATCGTAGCTACGGACCTGCAGAGGATTTGCTTCAGATACATATGTATGTATAGATCAAGATGGGTAGCTGTGCTTGTCTGTAGCAACAGAAAAGAGTAAGAGTCCAGTAGTGCCTTAAAGACTAGAATGTCTGATACAGCTAGAATGTGAGACCATCTGTCATATATACGTGTATGTATACATACACACAGCTTTTTTTTGCAGAAAAAGCCCAGCAGGAACTCATTTCCATATTAGACCACACCCCCTGACATCACTACTGTTCCACACAGGGCTTTTTTGTAGAAAAAGTCCAACAGGAACTCATTTGCATATTAGGCATCACCCCCTGACATCACCATTGCTTCATGCAGGGCTTTTCTGTAGAAAAAGCCCAGCAGGAACTCTTTTGCATATTAGGCCACACCCACTAGTGCCAAGCCAGCTGGAACTGTGTTCCTGCTCAAGAAAAGCCCTGTGTGTGCGCGTGCTGCTTTAACATTTTGATTATTCACTGCCTCAGGGACCTTAAACTGGGTGGAAAACAGTATAATGTTTTAAATTAAAAAATGTAAATTTGGTGAAGTGAGCTCTAATCTAGAAAGTTTATGTCAAAATTGATTGACTGGTGGTTGTTTTTTTAACACCACTTTGGCTTGGAAACCATTTTAAACTGTCTGGGTCTGTTCCTATGATTATGTTTCTAAGATGGGATGAGGGTTTTTAATGTTGGATTTTACCTTCTTTTAATGTTTTGTTTTTATTACTTTTATTGTGTAAGCTGCCTCTGGCAGGTTTCTGGAAAAGCTGCATAAAAATGTTCCAAATAAACAAAAATAAAAATATGTCCTTAAAGTGCCACAACAATCCTAAAAATTAGGTTATTACTGAACCTAAATTGCAAAGAATAAACAACCTTAATACCATTCAGTCACACACACACCCTACTGCTATCTAAGGTTCTGGAAGGAGGTTGGTGTCAATTTTGGAGAATATGAGAGGTGGGTATAGAAACTTCAGGAAACTAACTCAACAAAAACTGAGGGGTGGGGAAATCAATCTATCACCACCAAGCTATTGTCACTTTAAAACACACACAGCTGAAAGCATTTTATAAACATTAAACCATTTTATTTTCAGTGTTTCTTGGGCTCTAAAATCAGAGTATGGAATAGAGGTTAGCAAACTTTTCTTTAATAAGACTGCTTCTGAATAATTTACTGAACTATTCTCCCAGCAAATTACCAAGTTTGGTTCTGTCCTAGGAACAGAATATGGAATAGGAAGTGGACAAGAAATGAAGCCATCAACTAAAAAGCACGGGGGGGGGGGGGGACGACAGAGCAGACATTTTGGTGATATTTGCTTGAATCTTCTGAATCTAGAGATTACATGAGCTACTCAGTTTCAGCAGCCAGCTCATAAATTAACTATTAGACTCCTGGTTTTCTAAAATCTGGGATAATATAGTAATGGATAAGATCTCCACAGGTTTGAATCAGCCAGATCCCTACCAAGCATATTCTGACTATGTCGCTGTATGGCTTCCAGTTCTTGAAAAACTAGATAATGACCCGCTTTTTGTTAATTCTATTACCAAACATAGAATTTATAAAGACATTTTGTTACTTTGACTTGTTTTTATAGCATAATGTTTAAATTCCTTACGATAATATAGAAGCTGTGCTTCAACATCTAGTATTATGTTTCCCCGGGATTTGTTTGGATTTGATTTGTTTTGATTTATATTGACTGTACACTTGATAATATTGGGATAGGGAGTTATCCCTTTTAAGTTATGATAATTTAGCAAAGTAAATTACAGACTGGTTAATTGTTGTAATGCTTTTTTCTTATTAACTTTGTAAATAATAACTTTGAGAGCCAGTTGGTGTAGTGGTTAAGTGCGCAGACTCTTATCTGTGAGAACCGGGTTTGATTCCCCACTCCTCCACTTGCAGCTGCTGGAATGGCCTTGGGTCAGCCATGGCTCTCATAGGAGTTGTCCTTGAAAGGGCAGCTGCTGTGAGAACTCTCTCAGCTCCAGCCACCTCACACAGGGTGTCTGTTGTGGGGGAAGAAGATAAAGGAGATTGTAAGCCACTCTGAGATTCGGAGTATAGGGCGGGATATAAATCCAATATCTTCTTCTTCTTCTAAATGACAATTATCACTCTTGTATTAAGACAGCTTGACATTTTATTGTTTGTAACTGAAAGGTGAATTAATCTGTAATAAAATTATAAAAATTGGGAGGAAAACCACAAGGTAACTGTTGGAGATCCTACAGCACAAGAATCTTCACTGTGTGAGTGAAGGTAAGCTGTATCAGCCATTTTGTGGCTGCCTCCATTTTCTATAGCAGCGACTTTGTGGTAGCACCCACAAGAGTCAGAACTCCAAAGGTGCCCACAGGCCTATAAAGGTTGGGGACCCCTGCCCTAATACTGTCCAGAACAGGAGTGGCAAAACTTGCTTAATCTAAGAACCACATAGAATAAACATCAGATGTTTGAGAGCCAAAAATATGAACAAATATTACACACGTCTTCATTAAACGCTTGATACTTTCTTTGCACAGAAAAATAAATTATATATGAATGCACTTTACAACATGACTATGCTAGAAGGACACTTTAAAAAAAAAAACAAAAGCTGGGAATAACAGTCCCCATAAGACTGGCATAGGGAAAGGTTAGGGGATTATTTTTGGCATCAGTGGGAGAAGGAAACACATCTGTACCATATAAATCACTGACCAAAGTTTGCATCATTATGCCTTGACACCAAGGTTAGTAAATGCAGCTCCTACAAGAACTGTTCTTTAATTCTGTTCCTCCTTTCTTCCAGTGGATCCCTCAGTTCATGCACTCACTTTGCCCGCTCTAAGTCTCCAGGCGACCTCAGTGGTGGTGAAAAGCTTGCAAGTCTGCCTATTTCCTCCTCCTTCCCTGCTTTGGCAGAAACAGTTGCCTGTGTCTAGGTCAGCACTCAAGAGGCTGACTGAGATCATGATGCTAAGCACGCTTACTTGAGAGTAAGCCTGCATTAAGTTCCTCCTCAACCTCTGGGAGTCACACAATGTGTGTGAAAGAGCCGCATGTGCCTCCCAAGCTGCAGTTTGGCCACTCTGGGTCCAGAATGAGAAGCACCTCTACTTTTTAAGATTAGAATCAACCTTTATGAACAGAAGAGTGCACAAGAAACCTGTCACTGATCTGACACTTGTCTAGTTTGGACTTTCTTTCAATTATTAAGAGAAGAAATGCCATGGGTGGGGGGAAGAGACAGGCAGGAAGGGATGGCATGCATCAGACAGTCATTACCTGAACTCTGACAGTATATGGGACCCATGCGTAGCAACACAAAACAGGATGTCAGGTTGGTCCTAAAATAGTATGGTTCAATTAATGTTTTTTTTTAGGCAAAATAAAACTGTAGTCCAGTAGGACCTTAAAGATTGACAAAATCGATTTCAGCATATGCTTCCATGAGTCAGAACTTACTTAATGAGATGCACAAAAGTTTAGCCATTTAAGCAGATGTATTCATACTCTGAACTACAGAGAGGACAAAAGTGTGTGCATATTAGGTATTAAGAAATAAGTCCAATTTAAAACAATATCCAATCAAACAAGTAACTAATCTACTCAGAGTGGACGAGGATCCCTCCAAAGCACTGACAGATACACAAAGAAGAAGGACTGATATCAAACCGTGAAAGGTAGGACTAGACTTGGGGTAGGCAACCTTTCTGGACCAAGTTCTGAAAAACTGGTAATGGCTCTCTGGAAAGATGGTGATATGCCAGCAAACAAAACAGCACACATGCCAGGGGTTGCCTATCCCAAGTATAGCCAAACTAATTAACATCTGTAAAGATATACTTAGTATTAGAATCTATACTAAGTAAGAAATGCCACATCCCTGTTGAGGCCTCGCAGAGAGGTGGTCTGAACTTCCTGATGATCGCTAGTTCAACCATTGCCCATTCCATTATCTATGAGCACTTCAGAACTGAACATGCAATCTGACTCATGAAACTTATAGTGGTATAAATTTTGTTGGTCTTTAGGATGTTGCTGGACTCTTGTTCCATTTTGCTGCCACAAACTAACTAGCTACCCTCATCTGGAATTATCTTTCTGGTTGAGAAGCTCCTCAGGGGCATCAAGGACCACTACCTCTAAACTTAAAACTTCTCTACAGAATTACTCAGGGGATGAATGAGTTGCAAAGTACACAGCCCACTGAGAAGAGCTACAACTTTTTTAAAAATTGAAAGCAGCCTTAAGCAAAGAGAAACAGAGAATATAATTTATTTAAAATTAAAATGGCAAAGTTATACACCACAAAGAACACAGGAAATCTGTTTTTAAAAGCAGCCTAATTTAGTCTTCCCCTCCACCAACATGCACTCAGGATTTTCTTTTCCATTTCACATTACTGGCTTCTAGCAAGGGAACATACAACATACTAATGATATGAAATGGGGTAAATTGAACTGTTAACAGGAGGGATGAAGGCTTAAAATGGAGCTACAATTTTCAGTCCCACCAGCTAGGCTTCCCAATCCCCAGGTCCCAGAGGGAGATTCCCCAGTTTTATAGGCTTTCCCCTGTCCCCAGACAAGCGGCCGGCAGGGAAGCTCCTCCCCCACAGCCACCCTGTACATCTTGGGCAAGACCTGCAAAAGGGTCCAGTTTTAAAACGTGTGTGTGCCTTTAAATTGGAGCAGGAAGTACTTCATTGGGAAGGGTTAGCACGTGAGAGCGCAGCCCGTTTGTTTTGCTTTCCTTTCCGACAAGTGAGTGTGTGTGTACTTTCCCGACCTCGTTGTGGAGGCACCAGAGACTCCTGCTTTGTTCTATTGCTTCAGACCAACAGGCTGCCCACTTGCACCAGAGACAGTTAAGCCTGTGTGTAAGTGAGAGAGAGAAAACGGGGGGAGGGGAGGGAACTCTATTATTCCCTATGGAGACTTATTCTCATAGGAAATAATAGAGAATTGATCCGTGGGTATCTGGGGGGGGCTGTTTTTTGAGGTTGAGGCACCAGATTTGCAGCATAGCATCCAGTACCTCTCCCCAAAATACCCCCCAAGTTTCAAAAAGACTGGACCAGGGGGTCCAATTCTGTGAGCCCCAAAAGAAGGTGCCCCTATCCTTCATATTTCCTATGGAGGGAAGGGATTTAAAAGATGTGTGATCCCTTTAAATGTGATGGCCAGAACTCCCTTGAAGTTCAATTATGCTTGTCACACCCTTGCTCCTGGCTCCACCCCCAATGTCTCCTGGCTCCACCCCCAAATATGTCTTGAATTGGACTTGGCAACCCTACCACCAGCCCTTGTTCTTTGTAACTAGGTGTTTTGTCCTTATATACAAGGGCACAGGTAACTGCTCCAGATTTTCATAAAGCAGATGGCAGTGTCTTTGTAGTATTGCCTCCATTTCATATTCTTATCACTAGAAATTCCTACCCACTCCTTTACAAAGCCGAAAGCTCCTGGGGCACATATTGCCTCTCAGAGCACTAGGTGGCTTTATGCAAATTCCCAGTCCCTCATCAGCATTATGCCCCATTGTAATATTTTTTACGACCATTTCAACAGTGTTCCTGTAGCACTAAAAAGGGCTGTATAAATGCTAAGCATTATTACTCATCAAGCAACCCCACAATCGTTCTCCTGTATTCTCTTTGATGTGAACAAACTCCCACTATCTTCTATCTGGGTCGAAACTCCCCAGGCCACTTATTCTGAGGGTTAACCTTAGACCCTCTTTCTGTTCGGGCGTGTTAAAAACTCTGACGTTGTAGCTGTTACGCGGAAGTGAGAGCATCCTGTGGAGAACAAGCGAGTGCGGTGGGGGAATCAAGATGGACAAATGAGTAGAGGCGACAGCGAGATTCACTGAGAGCGCTCCAAACATGGAAGGCAACCTGTTGCACAGGAGACAAGGGAAAGCAGCCCGAGTGGGCGCCTGGCGTCATTCTGCACCCCATTCAATCCCCGCGAACACACACACAAGCGAGGGCTGGGCCTATTTCCTCCTTCCGTATGGCAGCCTTATCAGGAGATGCAAGTCAGGCTGACGTGTCCCAAGAAGCGGAAGGTCCGGGAAGGCCAAACTGTGGTCGATAACAAACGGCTGAAGAAGCCCACGCACCGCCTCCAGACACGACTCCACGCCCACCGGCGGCGGGGAAACGCGGGACGGCGCACGATGAGCACAACAGAACCGCTGCCGCCTCTTCTGAGAGAAAAGGCATGCCTCTCCCACCCCCCTCTCCCCACTCCCCCCCCCCCGCCGCTCGCTGCCTTGCACCTTTAGATCGGCAGACGGGCCGGTAGCGGATCCCGGTGGCGGGGCGACTTCGTACTCGCCGGTGACTAGCGTGTCGCGGTGGATCTCCTCCCGTAGGCATTTGCGGGCTTTGCCCGGCAGCTGAAAAGAGATAGGCCGCACAGGCCCCGGCAGCAGTAAGAGAAGGACGAAAGGCAAGAGGAGCGGGACGAAGGCCGGCCTGGCACGGGGGCGGCCGCCGGGCTCCGAGAGCAACAGCATGGCGGCTGGTCCGACAGACCGACGCAGGCCGGGCTTTCTGTCTCCGCCCCGGCCCGTACCACGTGACCCGGCGTGGCTTGCGCGAGGAAGGGAAGGAGGCCGGGTAGGCCTCTGCGCGGAATGTGAGGGTGGCTGAGCAGGGGGGGATTGCATTAGGCCTCCTCCCTCACCTCTGTGGGGAAAGGTGTAGCAATCAGGACATTGCTCTTTTGACGTCCAGACCCGAGCCCTGAAGAGAGGCGACAAGAATGAAAGAATATGCCTCTTTTCGGAAATCGGGGTAGTGGAGTACACGCTAAGTGAAACCAAATCTCAGTAAAAGATTGCACGTTCTTTAGAGTAACCGAACTAAAACTGTCAGCTACAGGAGCCTGCGCCTAAATATGCGAATCTAAAAATCCAGTGGCATGTTGACTAAAGTATTTGAGAAAATTATTCCTTTAAGGTGACGCTGATTATCTGTTTAATCAGACTATGCATTCACACATTTGCATACTGAGCTCTTCTTGCAGTAGAGCGATTATGTTCCTTTTAGACAAGGCAAGTCCAGTTATGAATTGTTTTGGTAGAGAGCACAAATATGCAACTATGTGTGGATGCAGCCTATTCTGGCTACTCTTCTGGATTTGAAATCCTAGAGTGAGTCCCATTGTGGCACCTTTTAAGACCAACAAAGTTTAATTCTGGATATAAGCTTTTGTGTGTATGCACACTTCATCAGATGCACACAAAACCTTATACTTGGAATTAAACTTGGTTGGTCTTAAAGGTGCCACAACGGGACTCAAACTTTGTTCTGTTGCTTCAGACCAACTTAAATTCTAAAATTAGTTTGGTATCAATGGGGCTTTGTCCACTAGCTGTTGTCTAGTTGCAACAGTAAATGTGTTTAGGGCAAACAGAGAGGTTCAACCTCTAATTGACAGATACTAGGGAGCAGTCATCAGGTGAAGGCTGTTGTCTGCCAGTCCTGTGTGGGCCACTGTTTGAAACACTGCTAGATTACATGGAGTGGACCATTGGTCTGATCCAGCATTTGCTATTTGTTGATTCTTATTTATACAGATATAGGTGTATCCTAGCTAAGCTTGCAATTCCCTTTGCAGTACAGCCAGCAAAGTTTCCTTGTGGCAACCAACAGCATATTGGTAACTGCCTGATTTCTGTGGCTGAGAGAGTTCACAGTTGCATTTATAATGGAAGTATTATCATTCTTAACATTAGTGGTTTTGTGACATTTTGTGCTCCTGTTAAACATAAAAGATCTAATATTCTGGGAACCACACACAGAGATAATATAAGCTGTAATACTGTTGGCAGTTAAATAAATAATATGTAATTAGTAGTTGTCAACTTAAGAGACCACAGCACCTGTTGTTTAAACAAGTGCCTAATGCTACAGCAAGCTTGCCCTACCACCAGAAAAGCCAACTTGAAGTGCTACTTATTACAGCAGGCAGAAGAAGGCACTACAGGAAAGGCAGGCCACAAAATGAAGACAGGAATCACTGTTCTTGATTAGTATCTGACCTGGTGGTCTTTCCTTTGGAAGACTGTTTGGTAAAATATACACCACTACCAATTTTCATCCTTCATCTAAGTTTTTAATGTGCAATGCTGCATCATTACTTTTACCTTGCACGTGGTGTTCTCTCATTTTGTACGTGCAGTCTGTGTGTTTAAAATTAAACTAAACTATAATTCAGAAAATTAAACTGAAGATTTATGCTGTTTTCTTATTTATCTTGTGAATTTTGTAGTGGCTCTGGATCAGTTCACTCACAGTGTAGGGATATGAATTATAGATGAAGCATGAGAGGAAGCAGTCCTGTGCTCATAACTCTTGCCTTTACCAAGTATAGGACCTTTAATATAAACCAGTCTATGCAGCTAAATGCTTATGTCAGTCAGGACCCTCCCCCATCATCTTTTCACTGTTTTTTGCAATGTACATATTATTTTGCTCATTCAAGAATGTTAATAAGTTATGGGGGAGGAAATCCAAGTCTGAGGCTCACATCTGTCCGTAAACAAATCTATGAGCTTAGAAGCTTTTGTGAAACAGCCTTCACAATAGCAAAGAGAAAAAAAGACTGATATAGACGAGCTGCACAGGCATTCAGTTTATATCTTAGTTTGTTAAGGATGCTACAGATAACCTCTTTAGCTAGGAGATCTGCCTTGACTTTAGCATTTGGTAGTGAGGGGAATCACAGGTCCATTGTCAGGAATTGGCATAGTCTAGACACTGGTCAGGGCAGCTCAGAGAAAATTCACCTTGAAGTCAAGTTGCTGCTCCTCCCAGATCATCCAATAGAACCCTGTTGTATCACAGGGGCCACTTCAGCAATCTCAGATTTGGTAGCAGGAAAGAAGCATCAGTCTTGTTTTGAGTCTCACCAGGCACCCCTCTCATCAGGAAGTGGGAAATCAACCAAGAGACTCCAGTGATCTCCCACTTCCCTTTGGAAGGGACTTCTGAAGTTACACAGCTCTTTTGCAGCCTATTGGCTCTATTGTTTCCATATCATACCTTCCAGATTTCTGATGGAAGGAGTGATGGAGAGGGCATAGAATCACAGAACTGGAAGGGGCCATACAGGCCATCTAATCCAACCCCCTGCTCAATGCAGGATCAGCCTAGAGCATCCCTGACCAGTGTTCATCCAGTTGCTACTTAAAGATTGCCAGTGAGGAGGAGTTCACCATCTCCCTCAGTAGCTGATTCCACTGCCAAACAACTCTTACAATTAAAACAGTTCCTAATATCCAGTCGATACCTTCCCACACTTAATTTAAATCCATTATTACGAGTCCTCTCCTCTGCTGCCAACAGGAACAGCTCCCTGCCCTCCTCTAAGTGACAGTCCTTCAAATACTTACAGAGAGCAATCATGTTCCCCCTCAACCTCCTCTTCTCCAGATTTAACATTCCCAAGTCCCTCAGCCTTTCCTCATAGGGCTTGGTCTCCAGGCCCCTGATAATCCTCTCCTTTGTACCCACTCCATTCTGTCCATGTCCTTCTTGAAGTGAGGCCTCCAGAACTGCATACAACACTCCAGGTATGGCCTGACCAGTGCAGAGTACAGCAGAACGATGACATCTTGCGATCTGGAAGTTACGCCTCTGTTGATACAACCCAAGATGGCATTTACCTTTTTTGTCGCATTACATTGGCTGTTCATATTTAACTTATGGTCCACCCATACCCCAAGATCCTGTTCACACACTGCTACCCAGAAAAGCATCCCCCACCCAATATGTGTGTTTCTCATTTCTGTTATTGAGATGTAGAACTTGGCACTTATACTTCTTTCATGTTCATTTTAGATCTGCCAGCACTAATAGTGTTCAAAAGAGTGTGATTAAGTTGTACTCTGCTCCTTTCAGTGTAGCCATAATTGGTGGAGGGAGGGAAGCATGGACATTCTATGCTCATAAAAACCTAAAGCCAACCCTGAAAAATCCAAAAGGTTATGCCATCCTGCAAAGTTGTATTGGCACATAGGATCTGCAGCCTAAACTGGTTTTGGTTTTAAACTGCTGCCATACTCATTGCTAAACAAGCAAATTTCTAAGCAGTTTAATATTAGCTTGCCTACTCAGCCATGTGAACTTCAAAGCCACATCTGGCTGTGGATATACATTATTTTGTAGGATTCTGACCCAAATCAACCAAAAGTTAACTTCAAAAAGAATTTCTGCACTGAATACTAAATGACTGATTTGTTTCCTGTAAGGTTAGATTGATTCTTCCAGGTAGGTCAACATAATGGAAACTAAACTGCTCTGGAATTACAAAAATGAAGTATACTTCTCAGCATAGTCAGCATCTAATTGCTCGGGGATGCAATACTACACAATTTACCACCATGTCTCAAATGAACATATAATAAGTGATTAAATTCACAAATATAGCCATTGATTAAATGATCTGGAATGATAAAATACAAGGTTTCAGTTTTATTATCTCCACTTTATGACCAAATTACAGTAGAGATACCAGTATGTTAACCCTGATCTAAACTCCCCACAAGCAGCTTTTTAATATCAAAGGAAATAACAGGCATGTGTTATCTGACCCTCAGAACAAGCTTTCATAGCACAGGAAGGCATGGAATACTTCAGATTATGACTCCCATTGTGCTTCCAACTGTAAGGATCCCTTACTAGATGTTCAAGATTCTTCAGCAGGTTCAGATCCCAAGCACACATCTTACGGAAACATCACCATCTAGGTATCCAGTGGGGTTTGCCGCTCTATCAGGCTTCACTTTCTAACTTCCAACACAGCCACCACGCTTTTCCCAGCACCTATCATGACTTTGCCCTGACCTTGATAGTCCAGGCTAGCCCAATCTCATCAGATCTCAGCCTTTATCTGTATTTGGATGTGAGACCATCCAGGAATATCAGGGTCACTATGCAGAGGCAGGCAATGGCAAACCACCTCTGAACATCTCTTGCCTTGAAAACACTATGATGTTGCCTTAAGTTCACTGCAACTTAACAGCAAAAAACTTCAGAAAAATTATATGCATTTTAAAGTTACTGTACCCAAAACAGCTTGTAAGGACACCCTTCAGTTATAATGGCTATTGTCATGAATCTGAATTCATTAGCCCATTCTGCCCAGTTTCAGTGCACACTGGTGTGCAGTGCAATAAGTCCATTAGAAGGGTGTCACTTTGCTGGGGGGAAAGTGTAGATGACTGGCAAACCACCCGGTAAAGGTCTGCTGTGAAAACGTGAAAGCTACATCACCCCAGAGTCGGAAACGACTGGTGCTTACACAGGGGACTTTGCTTAGGACTGCTCTACTAGGCAGACATAGGCTTGGAACCAACAAAGTGTGTTTGACTATCTCATTTCCTCCCTCCCAGTCGGTCCCAAAATGCCCTCCAAAATGCTATTCTTGGGGATCCCATGTCCCCTAGCAACAAGATTGGGGGCTTCTATGGGATGGGTGAGGCGAGAAAGTGTGCTCCATGGATGGAAATCCAAGCCACAGTTCGGCATTACAATCTATGCAGTTCGTTCCTGATGATATTTAATTAGAAGTCCCAAATGAGTTTAATGAAACTCACAATAAATGTATATTAGATTAAAACCTCAGCAATCTAACTGAAATCACTCACAGGATACAAATAATCATGCATAGACAGTACACTTCGACATCACATACCAAGATAGACTATACTACAGGTAGTACTGAAGGGCTACATTCTATATTGCATCCACCAACCAAGAGGTGGAGGGGTATGTTAGTTAATATTCCCTTTTTAACAACTTGTGCTTTGTCTAGACAGAGAGAGGAAAATAACATTTTGCACTTTCAAAATCAGGGCAGATCTGGTGTCTGGGGTCTCACTGGTGCTTTAGGAGACTTGAAAACAGGGTATCTATTAGATGTTTTTTCACAAACAGTAAGTGTGGCAGTCTGAATGTCCAGTTATTTTAAATATTCCTCTAGGGAAAAGAGAAGTTAACTTGATGAATACTGATGAGTCAGCAGACTGTATTCATACGCTAAAGAGATCAGTATGTGAAAGGAAGGAATGGGAAGCACTGAACAAGCACAGGAAGTCTCCCCCCCCCCCAGCGCACATGAGGAAGGCACAGAAAACTGGGGTGGCACATGGAGAGAAGCAGTATTAATATCCTTTCTAAAGTAAGACTTCTCTAGCATTTGGTGCCTCATCCAAACCACAATAAGTGTGACTTAGACCAGATGGGGTACTTCTGCATTCTGAAGTTCCGTAAGGAGAGCCAGACACCAGCTAAATTGGTTTGAGGTAAAAAGAAGACTGTGCTATTGAGCTGCAACCAACTTATGGCAACCCCATCCATGTGACATTGCAGCTTAGAGATGAGCAGAGGTGGTTTGCCATTGTCTTCCTCCTCATAGCAACCCTGGTCTTCTTTGGTGGTCTCCCATCCAATTACTGACCACCAGCCAAACCAGGTTTGCTCCCAAATGCCTTTAAAACAACAGAACACTGAAAAGAGAACAAGTGAGAAAATTAATGCATACCAGCTATTGTTAGCATGGTGTTCTGGAATGAAGCCTCTTTAGAGAGATTTGTGAAGCCCACCTAGCAAGCAATAAAATGCTTTGCCCCTAGGCCCCAAAACAAATGAGTAAATTTAGTGGCAACCAGGGGTCATTTTGTAGAAAAATAGGTGGCGGAGCTCATTAGCATAACTCATTAACATATGCCACCCCCCCAACCAGCCAAAAGCAACCTGATGCAAGAAAGGAGAGCTGCACCTACTATTCAATGGACTGCACCTGTTATTCAGCTGCACCTACTATTCAATGGACAAGGTAGGTAGGTGGGGAGGAGGGGTGCCATCAGAAAAGTTCAGGAACTGTGCTCCTGTGAGCTCCTGCTGAATTCAAGGCCTGGTGGCAACACTGACCTCTGGCTTATTCTAGCCTAGTCAACCCTTAAGGGGATACGAGCCCTCTCAAAAATTTACAGCTGGTAGTTCTATTGAGTGATGGCATTCAAACCAGCCTTTTCCCTCCCCCAAAACGTAATCCTTAGCTATTGCCTAGAAATTAGCTTTACACTCATATACATACAATACAGATATGTGCAGAGGGAGGTAAACTGAATTAAATTTAGATGGGGAGAAGCACCGAATTGCATCTCTGTCTTGCTTCTTCTGGTGACAATAACTACTTGGAAGAGCTAATATTTCTTGCAACCCCATCTGCAAATCTTTGGAGGTTTCAGGGCAGGGGCAAGGATTACTGGCCTTCCCCATGTTGGAGAAGGTTCTCTGGATTAAATCTGGAAGGCACTCCTGTCACACAAGTCCCAATAAAGCTTTCAGCCTATCAACAGATTGTCCACTGTTTCAGAACTGTCTTGTTTGTTTGTTTGTTTATTGAATTCAATTTGTCAACTGCCCTTGCCTGTGACAAGGACTCATGATGGCTTACATCAGGGAAAAATACAATAAATAACAAAAAATATTAAGCATCAATAATAAAACAATATGCCGTCCAAGATAGTGATATAAAATTTCAGCACCCACTGGGGTAGAGGGAATGTGGGGAGGTGATGGGAGGAGGCCAGGATGTGAGTGTGCCAGACTACTGCTGTCCTCGATGCCTGGCAGAACATCTCTGCCTTGCAAGTCCTATGGAAAGGTAATAAATCCTGTAGGGTGCAAATGTCTTCAGGCAGGGAGTTCCATCAGGTAGGTGCCAGGGCCAACAAGGCCAGATCTCTCTTGGGCTGGGGACCAACAGGTGGTTCTTATTCACAGAGTGTAATGCTCTTCCAGGGGCATACTGAGAGAGGCAGTCCTAAAGATATGTGGGTCCCTGACTGCTAAGGGCCTTGAAGGTGGGGCCTGGAGATCTCCCGCTTTTACAACTGATCTTCAGCTGTCAGATATCAGCTCCCCTGGAGAAAATGGCTGCTTTGAAGGGCAGACTCTATGGCATTCTACCATGCTGAGGCCCCTCCCCTCCCCTCTCCCAGATCCACCCCCAAAGTCTCCAGGTATTTTCCAACACAAACCTGGCAACCCTACTTGAAGGTCATAACTTTGAAGCAGATCCAGTGCTTCAACGGAACCTAGAACTGGATCTTATTTTGTCTGTGTACTTGGAATGCATTTTCTCTTGAGGCAAAAAATGTATCTGAAGGATCCTCAGAGACAACAGGAAGGGGAAGACCTTTCAGATTAATTCTAAAACAACAGGCATATCACAGGTGCATCAATGGAGATTATCTTACCTGAAGTCTGACAAGCAGTAGTGGCCATGGCAGACAAACAGGAGTAAGATGTAAGAGGGAGTTATGATGTGGGATGGCAAGGAGAAGCACCTCAAGTTACCAGTGCCACTGACGAGGAGGGGCAAAGCATGGCACAATGGCACTTGAAGGTGCTTTGCAGACATGTCTGCAGATTGCACTTAGTCACCCAGACTAGTGGGGCAGCAGGAGGGGGTAAGGGGGATTTCCAAGAGAATTATCAACATTGAAATCCCCTTGGATGGCAGACAGAGTGCTATTCTGGCTGAATCTATCAGGGCCTCTACTTCCTCTTTGTGCAGGAAGCACCAGATGCCATAGGGAGTTATTTTGAGGGTTTAAGGACCAAATTTGGGAAGAAGAAATATGCACCAGCCTTGAAGAGTGAGGCATTCACACTCTCCAGTTCCTCTTTAGGTTACTAAGGGACCAAAAACCCTTTCCCCCTATATAATGGGGGAGGGGAAACACCTGGAAACACTATGAATTGGGGAAACATACTTGGTGTTGGTGGAAAAAATTCTGATCCAACCACAGGCCTTGCTTACATTCAAATCTCAACCAATTAAACCCTCCTTTTTGACAATGGGACAGACAACCGTATTGCTGAACAAGGCCATGAGCTGCTAAATCATCATTTGTCATAACACCAAATGCTAGCCTAGCTGAGCTCTGCAAGACCTGTCTGCATGCGGGCAGAGATGTTGTATAGAAAGACATACCCTGCTCCCTTCCTGCCACCCACTGCACCCCTCTTGTCGATCTGACCCTGTCATTCACCTAAGGTTGCCACCTCCCCTTGAACACTGGCAGGGGATGGGGGGAAGAAGGCTGCCAGATTCAGGTTGGGAATATCCTGGAGATTTGGAGCCTGAGGAGGGCAGGGACCTCAAAAGGGGTACAATGCCACAGAGTTCACCCTCCAAAGCATTCATTTTCTCCAGGGCAACTGATCTATGTAGTCTGGAGGTGAGCTGTAATTCAGGGGGATACCCTGGTCCCTCCTGGAGGCTGGCATCCCTACATTTACCTTCCCTCCATATTTTCAGACAGATGTAGGACATGCTGGCAACTCATACTGGGACTTGGTTTCTGTGACTGTGATGTCTGTTTCTCCTGGCAGCTGTCTCACCCATCAGGGTGTCCCAGGAGACTGCTGCTGCCTAGGCTGGACCACTGCTAGCTTCTCAGAAGATAGTTCCACCAGGGAAACAGCATGGCTTCCAATGTGATCATGATACAATAATTGTTTGCTTCTCCAAAAACATGAGATTATCGTTTCCTAAACTTCAATTGCACAAAAAGCATAACCACAAATGTAGAGAGTGCCTGTGTGCTTCAGTGAATGGACTAGGACCTGGAAGACCTGTGATCAGATCACCACTCAGCCATAAAACTCACTGGGTGACCTTAGGCAAGTCACTGTCTCTCAGCCTAACTTACCTTAAAAGGCTGCTAAGAAGATGTAGTGTGGTGTAGTGGTTAAGTGTGCAGACTCTTATCTGGGAGAACTGGGTTTGATTCCTCACTCCTCCACTTGCAGCTGCTGGAATGGCCTTGGGTCAGCCATAGCTCTGTAGGAGTTGTCCTTGAGAGGGCAGCTGCTGTGAGAGCCCTCTCAGACCCACCCACATCACAGGGTGTCTGTTGTGGGGGAAGAAGATAAAGGAGATTGTGAGCTGCTCTGAGACTCTGATTCGGAGAGAAGGGTGGGATATAAATCTAAATTATTCAAAAAAGATGAAGTGGTGAGAACTATGTATACCACCCTGAGTTCCTTGGAGGAACGTCAAGATAAAAATAGATCTTCCTTCCCTTAAAACATGCGCTAATTATCACCTTTATAGTCTATCTGATCATCATCCACAGGCAACTCTAGGGATGAGCTAATATTTTTGGGCCTTCATGGTGCTGCATTATTGCTGGATTGGACAAGTAAATTCACAATAGGTCACTGACTTTTCTGTGGCAGCAATCCATTTTGTAAAAAAAAATGGTGTGAATCTTGAATGGCTGTAGGCTTGGGACAGACACTACTGTGGGGAAGGAGGGAACTCTGGCAGAAGTCAAACAGTAGGCTACTTGCAGCTCAGAGGATCTGGAGTCTGGAGGGCCTCTTCACACAGTTAACTATTTGTGCAGGTACACTAATGCTTCCCATTTAAAGTTCAATGATAATTCCACATCTTTAAGCACTCATATGCATATGCATACACCTGGGAATCTTAACTGAACCATGGTGTCCCTGGGAACTGCTTAAGGATGTTTGCAAATTAGCCTCAGGAAACTCTAGTGTATCTGTGAACAGACAGTGTGGCTACATCAAGCACCTGATACTTGATACTTATGAGAGAAAGTAAAACCTTGCTTGCATGCTTTTGAAATAACACAAAATACAAAAAGCCTTTTTGCAATGGTAGAGCATTCAAAAAGCCTGGGAGGAACACATGATACACCTTGTTGCATACATCATCCATTAAGTGCTTGTGGGACTCCCTGTTCCCACAGATCTTTGAAGGGGCGTCATTCCAAAATGATTTTCCATCTAAAGTCAGATTAACAGAACTAATTATTACAATGGCACTTTTTGCAATGGAATCTTCTTTACAAAGGTTTAGCGGGTCAGGCCTATTTTTATCTTTCAGAACTGGTAAAGACTTTTGTATTCCAGCAAGCATGGGGTGAGGAGGCTGAAATTGTGAGGCTATTTTAGCTACTGCTGATATGCTATTTTTAGGCTGTTTCAATGCTTTGAGCTCTTGGTACCTATTTTTGGCAGTTGTGATATCATGATTTATTAAATATTATTATTTGTTGTAAGCCACTTTGAATGTCCATGAGACCCTGTGGAGATGCACATTCCCAAAATAAATAAATAGGTTCAGCCACCATCCTCACAGAACAAGTGTGATTTTCACACTTTAACAAGAATTAGCTGTTTCTAAGCAACTGCATTTTGTGGATTGAATGCTAGGTAGCAGTAATCCCTCCACAATGGAAGAACATGCTGAGTGGCATTGACAGCCACCCCTCCCCAAAAACCACATTGTCTGGAAAGACCCTCCACTAAATTAGGCTGTACTGTATGAATAATCCTCTTGCTACTTTTTCCACCAACAAATATAGTTTAGCACTTGGAATAATAGAAACTAGTCAGAGACTTCCTTGTGTTTTGAGAGGGACATGAGGGCTTGGGGGATTTTGCCCCAGAGGGTTGATGGCTGTTTGAAAGAGGGGTTGCTGCTGGTAGTATATACTATAGAGCAGTGATGGCGAACCTTTTAGAGACCGAGTCCCCAAACTGCAACCCAAAACCCACTTATTTATCGCAAAGTGCCAACACAGCAAGTTAACCTGAATACTGAGGTTTTAGTTTAGAAAAAACAACTCACAGTGAAATTAACAAACTGAAAGAACATTTGGTCTGGATAGCATTTGATTAGGAAACCAACAAAATAGTAACATGTCAGAATGGGAGCATGATGGTGAGAGTGTCATAAGGCAATAAATGGAGGCTGTTCATTGCTCTGTTGCTTGCAGATCTGGGTTAAACTGAGAACATGCCTTTCCCAGAGGTGTTCCTGTCCACCTAATTTACTTTTGAACATGTAACATACATTATAAACATCATTCTAGTTTGCCATTAGGAAAAAAGAATACATTAAAATATAGCATGCTTAGTAGGAGCTGGTGGTTAGGGTGTCCAAATCAGATCTGAAAGGTCCTGATTTATATGCCTACTCTGCCCTGGCAGCTTGCTGGGAAACCTTGGATCAGGAGGGAAGGAGCCTGAGTTTGGGGAGAGGAGAAGCTTCAATGAGATATGACTCCAGAGCCTCATGCACGGGGGAGAGGGGAGGGAGTGGGCGTGCCTACAGAGAGGGCTCCGAGTGCCGCCTCTGGCACCCGTGCCATAGGTTCGCCACCACTGCTATAGAGACTCATCCAATTTTCACCTCTGGTAAAACAGATATGGAGGTTTTTTTGTAGTACTTGAAAAATCTGCAAAATCCATTTGAGCACATGTAGTACACTATAGGGCTAAAGAAAATAAGTTAGGCACAGAAATCAATGCCTTTCCAAGCGCCTTTTCTTCAATGAGATTTGGGGGCTTTTTGTTAGAAAGAAAGAAAGAGAGCAAGAAAGACACAAGATGGGGATATAAAAAGAGGCTTATACAAAATGTATACTATGAGGAAAAAGAAATAACTCTCTTCTCTCAGAGACCTGATAACTTGGAGTCATCCACTTGATTCCACCAAAGTACAATGATGGCTGCTAGGTTCAGTAGGTACACATAAAGAAAAATACTGGAGGGTGGATTTATCAATAGCTATTAGCTAGTCTGGTAAATATATTGCAAACAGCATTGTGAAACTGCAATTATACTCACTTTGTCCACCATTCCTCCAAGAAGTCCAGGGCAGTGTATATGATTTTTCTCTCACCCATTTCATCCTCACAACACCCCTGTCAGGTAGTTTGGGCTGATCTGAATTTGGGCCTCTCCTAACCTTACAGCACTCCAGCTCTCAGGCCATTATTGATGCCTGATTGCTGCCAGACTGCCATGTTGGAATGTTGTCAACAGCAACCAAACAGATGTGGCTGGTGAGATAGTTTTCAGCTAGGGTTGCCAGATCCAGGTTGAGACATTTCTGGAGATTTGGGGACTCAGCCTGAAGATTCTGGAGTTTGAAAAGGGGAAGAAGCTCAGCAGCGCTGTGATGCCTACAGGATCTACCCTCTGGAGCTGTCATTTTCTCCAGGGAAACCAATCTTTTTAGTGTAAGGGATCAGTTGAAATTATAGAAGAACTTCAGTGTACCTGTGGACAAACAGTGTGGCTATGTCAAGCACCTGATACCTGAACCTACAACCTGGAAGCTGTCATTCTGATTTCCACTTCAATGCTAGCTTGCTGTGTGGGGCAGTAATTAGGGTTGCCAATCTCCAAGTGGAGCAAATTACAAGCAATCTCCAGAACACAGAGATTATTTACCCCAGACAAAACGGCAGCTTTGCAGGATGGTATCATATCCACTTTGAGCTCCCTCCCCTCCCCAGGTGCCACTTCCAAATCTCCAGAAATTTCACAATCTGGAATTGGCAGCCCTTCCAGGAATACTGACTTGGAAGGTAACCATGCTGCAAGGCCCAACACTGGGATAAAGTTGGCACAGTAAATGGTCTCCATGATCACCATGTCAACTTTGTTATGAGGCAGATACCCAACAACAAAAATTCTTTATTCAGAAGCTCAATAGATTACTAGATGCTGGGAATACAATCCTAGATGACTCCAAATTCTCATGTGTGTAAAAAGAAGAGAGAGTTCTCCCCCCGCTCCCCATGTTCATAATTGTTTAATTCTCTATCAGGCCTCCACTTCATCATCAAAGCCAAAGTGGTATGCTGTTGAGGAATGTTGACTAGGATCTGGAATAGCCATGTCTGAAGCCCTACTCTGCCATGGAAGCTCACTGGGTGACCTTGAGCCAGTCAGGTTCGTTCTTTCAGACTGACCTTCTTCATAAGGCAATTGTTCTAAGCGTAAAAAGTGGGGAGAGAAGAACAATACTGTAAGTTGCTTTGGGTCCCCATTGAATAGAAAAATTAGGTATGTGTGTATAGATAAATAAACAAATAAATACATATTCCTAAAAACCCCAACTTCTTTAATCTTTCATTGAATAGAAATTAGGATGTTTATCTTCATCCATTTGTGAGCTTCCTATGGGAGTATCTGGTTCTCTACCAACAGAAGCCTTAAGCCAAACAGATAAACACAACAGAGGCTCTAGCTGGCTCAGTCCAAGGCAACAAGCTGGTTGTGGTTACTTAAGCCATCCTTAAGAGTTCCAGCCAAACATCTGATCTTATGCTGTAGTTGAGACAGCACTGATTCCAAAGGAAAGAAAACAACTAGCAGAAATAAACAAGGTTGGACTTAGCAAATCCCAGGTGATGGTAGGGTTGCCAGGTCTGATTCAGGAAATATCTGGGGACTTTGGGGGTAGAGCTGGGAGAGTTTAGGGTTGGAGCTAGAAGGAAGGGTGTGACAAACACGATTGAACTCCAAAGGGAATTCTAGCCATTATATTTAAAGGGACTGCATGTCTTTTAAATTCCTTCCCTTCATTTGGAAATAATGAAGGATAGAGACACCTTCTTTTGGGGCTCATATAATTGGATCCCGTGGTCCAATCTTTTTGAAACTTGGAGGGTATTTTTGAGGAGAGGCACCAGATACTATGCTGAAAATTTGGTGCCTCTACCAAAAAAATAAACAAACCAGTAACCCCCGCCCCCCTCAGCCCCAGATCAATTCTCCATTATGCCCTATGGGAACCGGTCTCCATAAGGTATAATGGCGTGCCCAGCAGACATTTCCCTCCCCCCCACTTTCTGATAACTCTGAAGTGGGGGGAAGGTCTCCAAACCAGGAAATCCCCTGCCCCCAACTGGGGATTGGCAACCCTAGCTGACAGGCTGCCATGGCATTTCAAAATTTTCACGGTGCTACTTGGTATTTTCAGCAATTATTTTACTGTAGTGCCTCTTAGCAACCCTCAGTAGAAATACAAAACTTATTTATCATTCCACATCAGAATTTGTTTTGTTGCATTTTTATGCCATACATGTACTTTAATTGTAATTGCCCCCTTATCCGAGGCTTCTTCCCAGCCCAGGCAGTCACTTAATAAAAATGTTTCTCCTCATAGATCAGCCTGGCCGACTGACAGAAACACCCTGAGCAGAAAGTGGCGCACACACAAGTTTTTAATTTTTAAAACCAAAAGAAAAGGTTTATTGGTTTTTCAAAGGCAGGGGATAGGAATGTATTTACAGAAATAAAATGAAGGAATAAAGTAAATCAGTTGGCAGAACTTAACAGTATACAAAGAAAACCACAGAGCTTCCACTGGGTGCTTATCAAGGCTGGCCGAGCCTTCAAACGAATGAACTGAAGCTTAGGTTATCCTAAGTTTGGAAAAAAACAAAATAAAATCAAAAATCAGCTGTGCCCAGTATAAATTTGGTTGGTACTATACTGTCTCACACACTCAAAAGCACTTCAAGCCCTGAGGTACTGGTTTTCCCTGAAGGTCCACCTCAGACCCTGCTTCCAGACCCCTGGACTCTGATTCTCCCTCAGGGTTCTATCACTAACACACAGCTTCAGAGTCAAGCCCCTTTTTGTTTGAAGCCTTTGTCTGTCCTGGATCTCCCCTCTGATAACCAAACTTCAACCCCTCAGCTATCAGTGTGTGTATGATGTTCTGATTTTACACAGGAGTCTGACTATTGGGTTGTCAGCACTCCTAAACCAGAGCCGTCACGGGGCTACTTGGTATTTTCAGCAATTATTTTACTGTAGTGCCTCTTAGCAACCCTCAGTAGAAATATAAAACTTATTTATCATTCCACATCAGAATTTGTTTTGTTGCATTTTTATGCCATACATTTACTTTAATTGCAATTGCCCCCTGTGAAGAAGCCCTTATCCGAGGCTTCTTCTTTGTCAATCACACATCTCTTAGCATTTTACTGCTTAACGGCTCCTCCTGACGCAACATAAAATAGCTAATGTCAAACTCTGACCTTCTTACAAAAATCAACCCTACCATTACCCAGCTACTCACCTAAAACATCGTATTTTAATCAATGGGGACTCCAGTCTAATTATTTCTGCTATTGAACTTGCATCAAAGTTTCTCAGCTGGAAACGTCCCTCTGTTGAAACTTACTAGAATCACCCTTCTTAAAGGTTACATACTCAAATGGTTGCAGCTGTCCCTATTACTTTGTTTTAAAGAGGTACAATTTTTTGTTACAATTTCTCATATAACAATCAACAATATGACATGGTCTTTTACAAATGCAAGATAATTTCCTTGCTACAATTCCTTATCATATCATTATAATGACAAAAGAGGTGATATACTTCAAATATTAATAGAACCCAAAACTATACTTTACAAAAATACTGCTAAGTCAAAACTTAGGTAAGTGTTTCTGAATATCTGTTCGTCCAAAGGGTGGGCATCAAATTTTTCCAACACTAAGAAAGAGAAATCATTAGCGGAATGATGGGCATCAATAAAATGTTGGCAGAGGGGAGCCCCAATTTTTTGATTTTTCAGACGAGACCGATGCTCACATATTCTTGTATGGACTGCCCTTATCGAGGATCTGATGTACAGCTTGCAGCATGCACATTTATTATGTACACTATTCTCTTAATGGCACATGTAGTCCAAGCATTTAATTTTTTCCGAAAGTGTGGCAAAATCAGTTCATCATTACACAGTTGTCAGTACTCTAGAGGAGAGGTTTGGAGGCCCCCCCACTTCAGGTCATCAGAAAGCAAGAGGAGGGAAAGGAAATGTCTGCTGGGCACTCCATTATTCCCTTTGGAGACTTATTCCCATAGGAAATAATGGAGAATTGATCTGTGGGTATCTGGGGCTCGGGGGGGGCTGTTTTTTTGAGGTAGATGGACCAAATTTTCAGTATAGCATCCAGTGCCTCTCCCCAAAATACCCCCTAAGTTTCAAAAAGTTTGGACTGGGGGGTCCAATTCTATGAGCCCCCCCCCCCAAAAGTGACCCTATCATTCATCATTTCCTTTGGAAGGAAGGCATTTAAAAGGTGTGTGGTCCCTTTAAATGTGATGGCCAGAACTTCCTTTGGAGTTCAATTACGCTTGTCACACCCTTGCTCCTGGCTCCACCCCCAAAGTTTCCTGGCTCCACCTCCAAAGCCCCCAGATATTTATTGAATTGGACTTGGCAACCCTATTCTGAACACTTGTAATGGGCTTACAAACACAGGGGCAATCCCACCATGGTTCCAAGCAGAGCAATAGCAAAGCTACTCCTCACTTGTCTTTGTCCACACTCCATGCTTGTTGGCATTTTAATTTTACATTATTCAAAGGTGATACATGAATTCATTTCTTAAACAGCTGCTTTCCAGATTGTTTCCGATATTCCATTAGACACAGCTTTATAAAGCAATAATGAAATTATGAGAAATTGGGGAGAAATTAAGAGATAAAGGTTCACTTTTTGTTGTGGTGATGGCACCTTTTATTTATATGCTGCAATCCTTATGTCATAGTTTTAATAAAATTATGAAAAATGTGAAGATTAAATTACAAAATCCTGAAGGCTGATAGGGGTCTGGCTCCTAAATTTTGGGGCTGATTTATAGAGCCAGTTTGTCAGGGTCTGAAAGGGACACCCACATCCAAGATTAGAGGCAGGGAGAGATGTTAAAAAATGTGGTAGGCACAGAGGCAGACTTGTTGGGTATGGTTGTGTCTGATCCCCCTGAATATTTGAGCTCTAACAGTGCACTTTGACAGTTTTGTACTCTTATTTATCTGTTCCCCCCACCCCCCACCCCCCAAAAAATCTAATTTAAGATTGCTAACCCCAGTTGGGGATCCCCTGGTTTGGAGGCTTCAGGGTTATCAGAAAGTGTGTGGGTGTCAGTTTCCCGGATCTTGCTGCATATTACTCTGCTGTGCATCTCTCCAATGTGATTAAAATGCTAATTCCACATTTTCACATGGACTGGATTACAATGCCGAAATCATTTACAGAGAACTTTAGCATCCAAGAAATAATCTAGCAAAAAGCATCAGAACGTCCCAAATCTTCTTACTCCAACCCATTCTTAACAACAATGCTAGCAATCTGGGATCGATACAGAGCCAAGTTACTTCCACCCATCTCGAGATTTCAGACTTTTATTAACCTCTTGCTTTCAATAACAATCACTTTCATCAATGGAAAACCAAGGGAGTAGCTTCTTTACATTATCTTCTTTCCAAGAACTTATTAATATCTAAAGCTGATCTTGAAACTAAATTAGGGGCTACAATCCCATGGTGGTAATACCTCCAATTAAATCACATGTGTGCCCAAATCAAACTCACAACTATTGCTGAACAGCCTATGACAAACCTCAAACTAGTTATTAAGCATGCTCAGTCACTGAAAAAAAACATCTGGTCTCATTAATATATTCAGCTATGAACTCCTGGGACGAATCTAAGATTCTTAATCTAAGATTAATCTTTTTGGGATAAATACTGTGAGTGCAAAATCACAAAGGATCAATGGGAAGAAGTTTGGTCCTCACCACCTTTCAAATCTACTGTGGCAGAAATAAAAATACAATCATTTAAGCTGCTTTCTTTTTGGTACTTAACAGCAACAAAGTTGGCACATATGCTACCCACAGTGAAACCTCTGTTGGAAAAACTGTGGATCTCAGGGTGATTGCCTTCATTGTTGGGCTCTCTGCCCTAAATTACGTGGCTTTGGGGAGAAAATTTTGGAAAAAAAATAAAGAAATTACTAATGTAACTATTGCCTATACTCCTGATCAACTACTGATAACTGGGGGGCTTGATTCTACACATCCATTGCATAAAAAAGAGACAGTCTCCTTCTTTTTATCAGCTGCTCGCTCTGCTGTGGCCATCAGATGGAAATCTACTAAATCTCCTGATCTAAACCTCTGGCACAAGAAACTCTGGAGCACTTATATAATGGCCAAAATCTCTGACAATATTAACCAACTAGAAAGTCCTCTCTATTCTTCCAGCTTCTATGCTATATGGTTTCCTATTCTAGAATATCACATTTCACAAGAAGTTATTCCAGATATAGTTAATGACCTTTCTTTGTGGTAGAGTTTACATTTTGGCTAACAAAGTGATTAGAGGTCAAAAACACAGGGATTTTCAGTACTATTTTATTTTCATTTCTCATTTCTAAATTTGATTGTATTTATGGTTCAGTTGTCTCATATTATTTGTAAATGTTTTTGGGTTATCTGCAATAAGTATAATGTGATATTATACACCAGTTCTTCATGTCATATCTGTATTCTATATATTATGTAAAATTACAATAAAATGTATTTGAAAGAAAGTGTGTGGGCGTGGGTGTGTTAAATGTCTTGCTGGGCTCTCCATTATATCCCTTGAAGGCAGGTCCCCATACTGTCTAATGGAGAATCAATCCATGGATATCTGGGGCTCTGGGGGTAGAGGCACCAAATGTTCAGCACAGCATCTGGTTTCAAAAGATTGGACCAGGTGGCCCAATTCTATGAGCCCCAAAAGAAGGTGCCACCATCCACCATTATTTCTAATAGAGGGAATGCATTTAAAAGGAGTACTCCTTCAGAGTTCAATCGTGCTTGTCACAACCTTGCTCCTGGCTCCACCCCCAAAGCATCCAGATATTTCCTGAGTCACACCTGGCAACCTTATCAAATTCAGATCTGTACCACAGCTAGGCTTGCCAGTCCCCAGGTCCCAGCAGGGGATCCCACGGGTTTGCAGACTCCTCTCCATAGCCAGCTAGCTGGCTGGCAGAGCCCCAACAACCACAATGTGCCTTTCCATTTTGAAAGGCTTAGAAGAAGCCTGGAAACTTAGGTGTGTGTGTCTTTAAATTTCACTAGAAGCAAGGCTGGATAGGGGCAGGATGAGCTGGCAGAGCCAAGTGGCTGTTCCCAGAGCCAGTGAAGCTGGGAGAATAGAGGGGAAGCCAGCCCAGTCATTTAATTTGTTTTACATTTCTTTTAGAAGTCGCTTGCATAGTAAAGGGTAAACTAGAACCTTTTGTTTTCCTGTGTTAGTTTGCTGAAGTTGGTGGAAATACAGCAGGTTACATTCAACAGCTTGTGAGTAAATTGCCCCAGTGAGATCATAAAAGTGTATGCTCACAAACTGTGTTTATTTTGGCTGTTTTGTGTGTGTGTGTTCACTTTCATTTAGTGAAAGTGTAGCCAGCTGCTGGGGCTGAGGAAATGAAGACTGTATTCAGGGGAACTGCACTGCTGTATTTTTATTTAATTTAGGGGATGGGAAAGTCTCCTAGCTCCACCTCCAAAGACCCCAGATATTTTCTGAGTTTGACCTGGCAGCCCTACAAACTTCACATTCCATTCTGAGACTACAAGGCTATTCAAAGGACACTAATACCAAAATATGCAAAGTATAAGCTTGATGTTAGACACTTAAAAGCCATATATAGGTCCTTAAATATGCTTTGGCCTCATTTTCCAAAGCACTGATCATTGCCCTTTTCAAGTCAATGAGAACTGCGACCAATATCTCTGGGGGGAAAATCAGCCTGAAGCTTATTTACATGCCTAAATATGGATCTGAATATCTAATCTTCGTTCCAGCCTGGACATTTTGTTCTCTTATATTCAGTGCACTCTGGCCTTTTTCAAAATTATACAATTTAAAGTTTCAAGGCCTGAACTAGTCAGAACCTTTACCCAGTTCCATGGATCACTTTTCTGGAGCACAGATGAGGGGCTTCTGCTGATTTACACTACCTCCCTATCTACTTCACCATCTAAGAAATCTGTGTGTTGTATTGAGACAAGTATTGCAAATGTAGGTTTAATACAAAATTATAGCAGTAATTCAAAAATATCTCCAGAAGGGAACATTTAATAGATATGATTTCATACAAATGGAGTATATCTCCTGAATTTTTCAAAAATAAATCACTAGCAGCCATTTACATGTTCTCTTAACCTTCCCCATCACCACAAAGGTTCACATACATTTGCCCTACTGGCAGTTTCAGCTTCAATACTCTGGCAGCCTATGCCACTAATGGCAGAGCTCTGAGCCTGACTTTCTCTATCTCCCTGGAGTCCCTGTGCAGACGTAGGTAAGCGTCACTGCCTGCTCTAATTTTATCCACATTTGATGGAGGAGACTAGCTGAGCAGCAGGGAGGTAGCTATTTTGGTTTTCTCTGTGGCTCTGGGTTATATAAAGCATCTAGCCATGACCCACATTGCTCTGTATGCTTTCTCTCTTTGGCTTATATGCAGTCAATCAGCACCAAATATTTCCACCTGTTTTTTCTCATAGAGGCTGAATAGTACGAAATGCGTGTATGCATACTGGAGTGCTGAATGTGTATCATTTGGATTATCCATTCTCTTTACAGACAGAAAAGCAGCATTTTGCAGATGGTCTTTTGTCCTGGCTTTTTGTTAGGTGCAATCTACTACCATCTGTACTTTTTGGGAGTAAGTTACAATATAAAGACATGATGAAATGCCAATTAAAATGAAGCTGCATAGAAAACATATTAGTATTTAACTGGGGAAGAAGTCCCACAAATTGCACAAAGCATCAATTTGCTACTCAGACCAAGAAGTACACCTTACCAGTTAAATATGTAAACCTAAAAAATACTCCATGAAAACACACATGTTAAGAGCATTACCAAAGGTTTTGAGCTTTTACAAGCAAGCAAGGCAAGATATTTTAAAAGGTGTTGCACTTACCTGTAACCTTTATTCATCAAGTGGTCTTCTGTGTAGGCACACATGGGAACTGTACCTCCACAAGCCTGCCATGGAGAGGAGCTAGATTCCCCTCCCTTCAGTACTTAGAGTGATGTTTCCCACCCAAAAGTTGCATGATGTGGGACTAGGGGTGAGTTCTCTTCCCTCAGTTCTTCTTGTGCTGCCATAAGCAATAAGCACAGACAATGAGAAACCCAAAGCAGGGACAGGAAAGAGGGATATGTGCCTGCACATAAAACTACTAGATGAATAAAGGTTACTGGTAAGTGCAACCCCTTTTTCATCTTGGTGGTTTCTGTGCAGTCCCACAAGGGAGAATAGCAAGTTCACTTACCATGGAGGAGGATCTGCGTGTGTGTCTTCATGCGCATGTGTGTTTGAGAGCTGTCTCCCCATCAGCAGTATGATACTCTTCACCAGGCCAGCACTGTCTGGAGGTGGCAGCAGGTGCATGGGTGTGTGAGCTGGTGGATGGGGTGTCAGGAAAGCCGATTGTTGCTGGGGGGGTGGGTACTACCAGCCCTGTCTCCACCTTTGTCCAGTTTAGAGTGGCGGCCACAGGTCACAAGTGCCGCCTTGGGCACAGGGGCTGCTGCTGTGAACAGGAAAGGGGCTGGCTGTTTGAGGTAAATTGGGGGTGGGGGGAAGAAACACGCTCTTCATCTATTGCTCTTTCCCCTGCCTGAAAAAAGTATCTCACTACAGAAGGTGAACTGCCCCCCTCATCCCTCCTTCCATTGAATAATCATAGCCATTAACTCACCCTGGATTATTCCTGACAATGGCTGGTTTTAGAAATGAAGTGCATTTCTCAAGGTAATAAGCTCATCACATCCCCAGAACATCCCTCATGTTATGGTGATGTCAGGGGTGTGTAGCATATGCAACTCAGTTATGCTAATGAGTTCTGGCATCTTTTTTTCTACAAAATGACCCCTGGAAAAGACAGGTTGCAAGTTGCCATAGGCTCAAATGTTTGTCTATATGTTTTGACAGTACGATAAGCTCCATTGAGGAATGGGGAATATATTGGGCAGGTACAAATTTAGTAAACCTCTGGAATCTGAGATCTCTGTCCACTACAGTGTTGTAGTATCCTGCTCTATGAATAGCTGTAAGGTGTACTTTGTGCTGGATAGCCTATGTCCAGATGTGCCTTGCCTCCCCACATAACTGGGTGGACCCTGTGCCTCCCTGTTTGTTTATGTAGTATTTTGCAGTGGTATTGTCTTAGCAAGAAGAACTTAATCACCCTGGAGTAAGTCTGTAAAAGAAGAAAGAGCATGTCCCACCGTTCTAAGTTCCAAAACTTTCATATGTAACCTTGATTCATTTCAGGACCATAGGCCCTGTACTGTATGACAGCCACAATGTGCTCCCCAACATGTTAGTGAGCTGTCTGTATAGACTTGTAACTCATAAGGTTGGGATCCCAAGGAAGTTTGAGTTTCGACCACCATGTCAGGGATTGTATAACTGACCTGCGAATCAAGAGTTTTACCAATCTGCATCCATTTGGGGATGGTGTGCCCTGATAAACCAGTTTTGAAGAGGCCTCATGAAAAGCCTAGAATACGTAGTAACTGCAATGGTAGAGGCCATGTAAGCCACCTATGGATAGTCTTCACTGACTGAACTCTACACGCCTTGACTCTCTGGACCAGAACCTGAATTTGTTTTGCCTTTGCAAAGGATAAGAATGCCTTCCCTTTCTTGAAATTTAGAAATGCACCTATAAATCCTATACGTTGATTAGGCATAGAATAGGATTTGTTCTCATTAATAAGGAGTCAAAGAATTTTAGTCATGTCTGCAGAGCAAGATCCAGAGGACTGAAGACTCTCCAGTGAGTTGGAAACAAAAAGGCAGTCATCTAAATAAGGGTACAGACTACATCCCTGTAGTCTTAAATATGAGACCACCACAGACATACATTTTGTGAATACTTTTGAGGCTGATTCTAATCCAAAGGGCAATGCCGTGTAGTACTCATACACTGCGCCCTCATGTATAAACCTAATATATTTTCTACAGACAATATGAATAGCAATATGGAAGTACATGTCCTTTAGGTCAATAATGGCAAACCAAAGATCATTTTACAATAAGGGGATAACATCCTGCAAGGAAAGCATCCTAAACTTTGGCACATGTAAATATTTATTAAATGCCCTGAGATCTAAAACAGGTCTCTTTCTACCTCCTTTCTTATCTATCATATTTGGAGTAGAATCCCCAGAGATTGGAGTCTGGGGCAGCCTTTGAGATTGCACATTTTTGCGGCAAGGCAGCAATTTCACTGGAAGTTACCAAGACAGAGTACGGTGGTAGGATAGAAGGCAGTTGGCAAGGAGGTAATCATTGGAATTCCAATAAACAACTATGCTTTATTATTGATAACACCCAGTTGTCATCGATAAATCCAAACTGTAACTTGTAAAACACATTCTCCCCTGCTAGTCAGGGTAGGTCAGAACCTGTTGTTCCCCAGAGGGCTTGGGAGGTTGATTCCCCCTCTGTGTAGTTTGTCTCCTCCCCTGGTTGTGCTGGGGACCTGGATGAGTGTTGACACCATTGATTTTGGTATTTAAACTCTGTCTGCCTCAATGGCCTGGCATAGTTAAACTTCTGTGTTGCCCTTGGCCAGTTACCTTTGCTTATATTAAGGGCTGGAAGTGATACCAGAAGCGGTGCCCAAGGATTTAGCAGTGAGATTATATTTATGTATACACTCTAGGACCTCATCTGTTTGATCACTGAAACTGATAATCTGTTTGATCTTTCCTGTCAAAAGGCAGATCTTCTATTTTAGCTTTTGTAACTGGTGGAAGTGCTGAGGACTTCAACCAGGAATATCTTCTCATCACTAGGCCGTAGCCCATAGCCCTATTATGGCAGTCAATATCATGCCTGGAAGCATTGCTGCTTCCCCAATTTTTGGTCTTCTGCAATTAGCACCTTAGCTAAAGGTTTATTTTAATCATGGGTTAGACCTACAACTTGGGCCATTCTCTTCCAGAGAAGCATCCGATTACAGCCCATGATGGCCATTAAATTCACTACCCTCAGTCCATTGCCCCTGATGAAGAGACTTTTTGTCCAGTGTAGTCAAGCTTGCAGCCTTCTTTATCTATGGGTGAGGAACAAGAGCTGGCTTGTGGGAAGGACCTTGGTTGCCAAAGAGTTCACTTTAGGATGATGGAACAGGTAGATCCAGTAATCTTTTACTTTATACAGGATCTCACAGTTTTAGGAGGAAGCTAGAGTTGATGTTGGCTTAGACCAAGCAGGTATGTAGGAGGGGCTACTGGACCACACTCTGAATTGAACAGAACCTGCATAATCGGGTCCTTGGACTGGGGTTCTGTGATTTGATCAGAATAGAGTTTTAGATCATCTGTTGCCAAGAGTGCTGAAGGCTCCCCAACAATGTCATCTGAGATGGCATGGAGGTTTTTCAGATTCAGAATCAGAGTCCCCATCAGCATCAACCTTGGAACCAGTGAAGTGTGATGGAGCATCTGCAGTAAAGAGATGCTTAGACGAGGCACACTTCCAACTGCTGCATCTGGAAGACTGGGAAGCATACCATGGTAGAGGATGGGATGTGTCTCATGTACCCCACTGAAGGAAAAACACAATTAGGAACAGGAACCATGACGGGCTCTGATTGGTTGTTGTGTTTTTCCTTCTATCCCATTTCAATGTTGGCTCATCTAAAATGTTGACATCTGAGGATGTCGGTGATCAATGACACCTCTTCGATGGAGAGGGCATTGGGGCCTCGGTGATGAAAGGTGGCTGAGACATGCGGGTGCTCGACCCCCTTCCAGTCTGTGTCCCATCCCAAGGGTGACAGGGGGTGGGGCCAGGTTGAATTACTCGCCTCCGTCACTGGTGCTATGCAATGCCAGGTCCATAAACAATAAGGCCTCAATCCTTCGTGATTTCCTGAGTGAACAGGATATGGACCTGGCATGCGTGACTGAGACCTGGGTACGTGATGGGGAGACGGTAGCCCTCTCCCAAGTGGCCCCCCAAGGGTACTCAGTCTTCCACCAGCCACAGACTGGGGGGCGGGGGGGGGAGGAATGGCACTATTCATACGGGAGGCTTACTCCTTCTGGGCTCTCCCGACTCCAGAGATCGACGGCATTGAATGTGCAGGTCTGAAGTGGGATGTTGGAGAGGGTTTGGCGATCTGGCTGGATTACCGATCGCCTAACTCACCAGCCAGAGCCTTATCGTCCCTGATGGAGGCCGCAACAGGCTGGGCGTTGGAACACCCAAGGCTTTTAATCCTGGTTGATTTCAACGTCCATGCCGATGACTTGAATTCTAATCAGGCGACGGACCTAGTGTCATTCATGGCTATGCTAGGACTCTCTCAATTTGTAACTACACCCACACACCAGGCCGGGCACATGCTGGATTTGATCTTTGCGTCGGAGGTTACAGTGACCCGAATTGCTGCTGATGCAGTGCCATGGTTGGATCACTATGTCCTGAAGGCCCGTGTGGATGTGCCTCCCCAAACCCGTTTAGGCGATGAGCATATTTTAGCTCACACACGGAACCTAATGGACCCAATATGGTTCCAGAAGGAACTGTGGGATCCCTGGCCCCCTGGCGACTTGCTCGATGACATGGTTGAGTCATGACAAAATCAGCTCACCATGGACATTGATGAGATCACTCCCCGGTGCCCTCTGTGCCCCCATTCAAAGATGGCACCATGGTATAACACGGATCTGTGGATGATGAAACGGAGGCTCAGACAGCTAGAGAGGCAGTGGCGGCGGACTCATGATGAAGCAACCAGAACATCTTATAGAGAGTATATGAGATCCTATGAGATGGCAGTCAAAGCCACAAAGAATGAAGTCAAGATTGCATCTGCGAACTCATGCCCGGTCCAATTATTTAGTATTATTCGGACTCTTACAACTCTGCCACAAGGCAGACCAAATTGTAGGGAATTGGATATTAGCTGTGAGGCTTTTGCAACTTTCTTCGCGGATAAAGTCTTGTCACTCCGCCGCAACCTCCCTGCCACAATTGAAACAGTATGTGAGTTCGAGGCTCCGCGCCTGTTTTCCAGATCAGCTTTAGACAGTTTTACAACACTCAGCTTGGAGGAAGCTGACAGAATCCTCGCAACTGTACGTCCAACAACATGTGATCTGGACCCTTGCCCATCCTGGCTGATTAAAGCGTGCCAGATGGAGCTTCAATATCCTGTGCGGGATATTGTAAATAGGTCCCTCTCGGAGGGGCTTTTCCCAAGGCCCCTCAAAGAGGCAATAGTCCATCCCCTCTTGAAGAAACCAACATTAGACCCGGCCGAATTGGCATACTATTGGCCGGTCTCAAATTTACCCTTTTGGGGTAAAATCATTGAGAGGGCAGTAGCGCTGCAGTTACGGAGCTTTCTGGAGGACGCTTCCATCCTAGACCCACACCAGTTCGGCTTTCGCCAAGGCCATGGGATGGAGACAGTGCTGGTCGTCTTAGTGGATCTTCAGTGACAACTGGATCGAGGTGGGTCAGCAGTACTGTTGTTGTTGGACCTGTTGGCAGCATTCGACATGGTCGACCATCAGTTGCTGGTTCACTGCCTCGCTGACGCAGGGATTCAGGGGTTGGCCCTGCAATGGCTCTCCTCTTTCCTCCATGGTCAGGGACAAAGGGTGGCGATTGGGGGACAATCATCCCAGAGATATCCACTTAACTGTGGGGTGCCTCAGGGGGCGGTGCTCCCCCGATGTTGTTTAATATCTATATATGCCCCCTTGCCCAGATTGTCCGGAGATTTGGACTGGGTTGCCATCAGTACGCTCAGCTCTATCTGCTGATGGATGGCCGGCCTACCTCTGCCCCAGAAAATCCAGCCCTGGCGCTGCAAGCTGTGGCAGGGTGGCTCAGGTTGAGTCGTCTGAAGCTGAATCCAATGAAAACAGAGGTCCTTTGTCTGAGCTGCAGTGGCCTGGGAAGGGAAATCCCTTTACCAGCTTTTGATGGGGCGCCATTGATATCGGCACCCAAAGTCAGAAGCTTGGGGGTGCTACTGGAGCCCACATTGGCTATGGAGGCCCAGATAGCAGCCACTGTGAGATCCACCTTTTTCCACCTTAGGCGGGCACGACAGTTGGTCCCTTTCCTAGAACACAGCGACTTAGCAATGGTCATCCATGCAACAGTCACCTCAAGACTAGACTACTGTAATGCCCTCTACATGGGGCTGCCCATGTCCCGAATCTGGAAACTGCCGCTGGTGCAGAATGCGGCAGCCAGGCTGTTATTGGGTTTCTCTATGCGGGACCACATATAGCCGGGGCTGCAGAGGCTGCACTGGCTGCCAATAGTATTCCGGATTCGCTACAAGGTGTTGGTTATTACCTTTAAAGCCCTATATGGCCGAGGACCTGCCTACTTTAGGGACCGTCTCTCCCCACATGTTCCCCAGAGGGTACTTAGATCTGGATCGCAAAACCTATTGTCAATCCCCGGGCTGAGGGAGGCGAGATTAAAGGCTACCAGAGAAAGAGCCTTCTCAATAGTGGACCTCCACTGGTGGAACCAACTCCCAGAAGATGTCACGGCCTTGCGGGACCTCACCCAGTTCCGCAAGTCCTGCAAAACAACATTATTTCGACTGGCCTTCAGCCAAACTATATAGATGGCCAACTCTACTGAATGCACTGTATTAACCTTAGCACCAAAAATTGTTTTAAAATTGTATTAATACTTTTAAACTATTTTAAATTGTTTTAACTGCTTAACTGATAATTATCAAAGATTTCAGGTTTTCACGGCTGGTAACATCATTAGGGTTTGTAGAATCTTTCGGGCTCGAGTGCCGTGTTCTACTGGAGAAAGTTTTTCTTTCAGATGTTTCGTTCTCAGCTGTGGAGAACATCCTCAGTGGCGTTGCAGCCGGAGCAGGCGCTCTGACCTTCTCCTCACTCAATGCACAGCAGCCAAGAAGGTCAGAGCGCCTGCTCCGGCTGCAACGCCACTGAGGATGTTCTCCACAGCTGAGAACGAAACGTCTGGAAGAAAAACTTTCTCCAGTAGAACACGGCACTTGAGCCCAAAAGATTCTACAAACCCTAATGATAATTGATTATTTTAATTGCTTGTTTACTGTTTTATTGATGTTAAAATGTTGTTAGCTGCCCTGAGCCTGCTTCGGCGGGGAGGGCGGGATATAAGTGCGAAAAATAAATAAATAAATGCTGAAGTCAAAGTGCATCATTGGTGAACAATGGTGAAATTGATGCTGTTTTGGACAGCAGTGATGCACATTTCCGAGTCATCAAATGAGGCTGATGTTGAGCCAGTAATTTGGATTGGCACCAAGGCGATACTGATTGCCAGCATCAATGGAGATTGCTAGCACTGAGGAGGCAGCCTGCCTTCTGGAGACATAGATCTGTGTGGCAAGGTGCAGGTTGTGTGTTTGGATTTATTTTTAGATTTTTTTTTGCCAGTGGTTTGGAAGTCAACAGGATACAGAGGAATATCCTGTAGGCTAAAGTAATAAGGTCAGAGCAGAGTTCACCGATGGTGCCCTTGGATGTTTTTTGCTCATCTTTTTCTAGGTGTTTTCTCCAACACAGCTAGAGCTTTTTCCCAAAGAGCTGCTTTTAAACATGCCACTCTGCCTTCTCTCACCTTGAGTGTGAGGTGGCAGCAAGCCCGGCATGGCAGTGTTATTGCCTTCTCCGAGGCATAATAAGCAAGATAAATACTCATTGTTTAGAGCCATTTTGTCTCCACATTGACCACACTTTTTAAATAAAGCCATCTGAAGTGATTTCTGAGGAAAAAAAATTTTAAATCCTCAGAGAAAAAACTCAATTCTTGCTGAGATGTCTTACCAGCAGCAAAAAGAGAAGTGAGGGAAGAGTTCTTGCCCCTCCCACATCACATGACATTTGGATGGGAAAGAGCGCTCGCTACATAGTGAAGAGGAAGAGTACTCTTGGAACTCTAGAAAATTCTTTTAAAAGCTTGCTAGCACTTTTGTGTTGTGGGCCTGTGGAAACACAGTTTCCATGTGGGACTGCAGAGAAAGCAGGAAGATGAACACCAGGTTCTATAAAAATCCAATCATTTCCACAGTGAAATTCCAAGCAACATCTGAAAAGACATAAAGATTTGTCATATCAACCCAAATGGAAAGATCTGCGTTTTTAAAAGAAGCTCAAGTTCTGCCCAGCTACCAAAAACACAATTTACAAATCTTCACTGAATAAATTTCCCATACACAAAATACCATTATGGCTCCAAATGGTTTCTATGGTATCAAACAGCCTTTGTGAATCACAGTAAAGGAGCAATTACATTAATCAGTGGCAATAGTATGATGTTGCTTTAATGCTAGGAGTGAATGAGCCATATTCTATTCAAGTAAAAACACAGCAGCCTCTCTGAAGCTAAAACAAGCACATTACAAACAAAATGCAGTATATATTTAAAAGCTTTAATTCTGTCAATGTACTTTCCCTCTGAGCACAGGAGCTTCTTAGATTTCATCTCTGGCTAAGATCACTCTTGTCCCTATTACAGTTCCAGTAATTTCCCTGACAAAACCCATATTCCCTCATGAGATATTTAAGGGCACATAATATAATACCATTTAGGTGTTTTAAAGGGGCCATAACTGTAATATCATACTTTCCATACAAACTGGGAAACTTTGGTATAACACAGGACAATTTTATTCTTGTCAAACTCCTACTTATGAGAAAGAAGAAGAAGATATTGGATTTATATCCCGCCCTCCACTCCGAAGAGTCTCAGAGCGGCTCACAATCTCCTTTACCTTCCTCCCACACAACAGACACCCTGTGAGGTGGGTGGGGCTGGAGAGGGCTCTCACAGCAGCTGTCCTTTCAAGGACAACCTCTGCCAGAGCTATGGCTAACCCAAGGCCATGCCAGCAGGTGCAAGTGGAGGAGTGGGGAATCAAACCTGGTTCTCCCAGGTAAGAGTCCGCACACTTAACCACTACACCAAACTGGCTCTCCTAGTCACATATTTATGACACAGAAAGATCAGGCTAGATTATAATACAAATTATTACTATTTAAGTGTACTGAGGTTCCTGTCTATTTTTTCCGGAACAACAGGTAATTTACCTTGGGAAGGTTATGTCACACACAGCCAGCGGCTGGGAAGAAACTTACCAGGGAATTGCTAGGAGACAGTGAGCTCTGAGAAGTATCTATCTAGCCAGGCAATTACTGTAGGAAGCCATATCAAGAGTCCTGATGGAAGAATCAAGAATTGTTTCTAATGACTAAAACACCAGAGCTCTCTGTGCTGCACACACAGTTTTAAAATTGGCTTCAACACACACACACTCACAAAAACGAATTCCTTCTGTACAGTGGCCTTTTTAAAAAAATTAAACATGCAGTACAATATAATTAAGAAACAAGGAGGGAAGTTTGCTAGCAATTCTGAAAAGATGGTGGTGAGTGAACAAACAGAAGCCCATCACAGATCCCACCTATTGAGTAGCACAGTGTTCCTGTTTAGACAGTTATCTATCCCATTTTTTTTGTACTGAGTTCTTATACATATGTATTTTTCCCAGATTGCCAGCACTAAATTTCATTTTATCAGCCCAGCTCCCCACTTCAGCAAGATCAGTTTTGCCTTAATTTTAGCCTAGCCTCTAAAATAATTTATTTTTACAGACTTCCCAGTTTTCTATCAAGCATTAATCTGGCATGTGTACTGACATCTTTCATTTTAGGGTTGCCAACATCCAGCTGGTGGCTGGAGATCTCCTGGGATCACAACTGATCTCAGGCGACAGAGATCAGTTCATGTAAAGAAAACAGCCAATTTGGAATGTGAAATCTATGGTATTATAACCCATTAATGTCTATCTTCTCTTCAAACTCTACCCTCCTCAGGCTCCACCCCCCAAAAATCTCCTGGTATTTCCCAACCCTACTTTCATTACATGTTGAACAGAATCAGATCCAAGAATAGCTCTTGCTGATCTCCATCTATTATTTCTTCTCATTTTGACATCTGTGGGCTGCCTGGCTATCTCCCTTTCCCCTACTCTGCAGAAGAAGTGCAAACAGGGCAAATACACGCCCCCCCCCCCCCCCGGCTCATTTCAGGCTGGGGAAATGTCACTAAGGGAGGAAGCCCCTCCCCCTCTCAATCTGAACTGGGCACCTGTAGCACTTTCAAGTTTAGTTCTCAGCAGCTGCCAGTGGACTACACCAAGAAAGAGTCAGGCCCACCTAAAAATGTACCACCTGGCCTGGCCTTATTATATAGTTAAAAAGAAGAAAGTCCAGCCTTCTATGTTTTAATTATTTATTGAATCTTGGCCCCTCCCCTGTTTGAAACTGGGCCATTTAACAAGGAAACATTTACAAACTATGAAGTTTTATTTTGATTATTAGATATGACAAACTCTTTCCTAGTTTGTCTAGTTGCCGAAGACAAATGTACCTGATGCCCTCCATCCACTTGGTAATGTTACCCAATTTGGCTCATTTTGAATTGCTAGTGCAACAATTATTTTCCATTTTTAAAAATACAGAGATCACTTTAATCTTTTATATATTTTTAGAAAAAATCAACTTATTGCAAATAAAACATCAATATAGCTGTAAGTAGAAAAGATGCAAGGTTGTCTACCAAAAGAACAGTTCTCTCTACGGTAAGCATGATGCAAATAGTATGGTGATATATGACTACAACTGCAGTTCAGTGTGAGTGCTATAATTTTTAACAAGTGATCGGATTTCCCAAATTAGTAAACTGAATTTAGGAAGTCTAAATTTACATTGCACAAATACTTTGTTAATTATACCTAGCCGAGTTAATTGTATATCAGGTGCTATATTGAAAAAAACCTTTCAAATGCACCCTAAAATTAATTTAATTTCAAAGAAACACATTAAAAAGCAGCAATTTTTGAAAGATCCATATCTTCTTGGTGTCACATGATTGAGAGTCAGAACAAGGAGGAGGGCCATTAGTACAAGCTACTATTAAATCACAGGATCCAACATCTTTATTATTTTTCCTTTCACTTAAACCAACCATCAAAGTGCTTTTATCCAGATACAGCCAGATATTGGGCAAGTCTATTATGCAAGGAAATACAGTTGCATGCGTCACTCACATCACCTTTCCTTGCCTTCTCTGGTACATTTCTGTACCCACAAGAACATCATTCTAGGTGCCTGGAGGACATTGGACAACGTAGTAAGTTGCTCAGATAAGAAACTGTCACATCATCACCCAATGGGAACTTTCTGTACAAGCAGTACAAACTAAACTTCCTCAAGAAGTCTCACAAGAGCTACAATAAAATAGAGCTAAGTGTCATTTGGTCTGCTTTTATTTATTTATTATTGAATTTCTATCCCACCCTTTCCCTGCATAGCAGGGCTTAGGGCGGTTTACATCGTAAGTTATAACACAATAAAAACAATAATTTAACAGTTAAAACATAATTACAGATATAAAAACCTACAATAAACCAGATGATGATCAGTACAATTTATAAATACCTAAAAAGACTTCTGTATAATGCATACTAAAAACCAAATCCAGGGCAAGTGGGCAAAACCGCAGACAGCAGGACAGAATAGATGATGCTATGGGCAGAGCAAGGGAAGTTGATGTAGTAGGACACCAGCCACCTCAATCATACGCCTGGCAGAGCATCTCTATTTTACAGGCCCTGCAGAACTGTAAGAAGTCCCACAGGGCCCTTATGTCACTTAGGAGAAAGTTCCACCAGGCCTTCTCAGCTCCGGTTAATATAAAACGGATCACTGTCAATTTTTTCCAAGATGGGGAGCCATATTGCCAGGTACCGGGAATAAGCTTGGTAAGGGTCATTGTTGTCTAAAGCCGCCTGGATTTTGTCCATTGCTATGTGTTCCCAAATTTTTAGGAACCAAGTATCAAGTGACAAATTGCTAGGATTTTTCCAGGATTGTGCAACCGTTGTTTTTGCAGCCGTTAAAAATTTAACTATTAAGGATTTTTTAAAGCGTGACAGCTGTATTCCAGACCAATGATTAAGGAATACCACAGTAGGATTATCGGGAATTATAATACCCGTTAAGGATGAAAGGTGAGCACAAATAGAGGTCCAGAAGGGTCTAACTTTGGGATAGTCCCACCAACAGTGAATGTAAGAGGCTCTAAGACCACAATCCCTCCAACAATCAGAGAGGCCCGAGATGGATGTATGCAAGAGCTGGGAAGGTGTAAGGTACCATCGAGCTATTAATTTAAAGTTCTGTTGTGATATATTTATTATATTAGAAGGTAAGATCTCACTGTCCCAAACCTAGTCCCACTGTTCTGGAGAAAGCGTAATATTACAATCCCTATGCCACAGGGTCGTATAAGAGGGTAGGGAGGATTCCAGTTTAGAAAGAAGAATACGATATATCCGTGAAATGAGACCTTTTGTCTTTTCCTTATCATACAGGTGAAGAATCAAGTGTTTAAAATCAGTCTTGGGACGGGAAAATGACGAATTCACCGTAGAGTCCTGAAGTAAGTGTCTAATTTGAAAATATTCAAACCAAGTTGATGGAGTTATCAGTTTTTGGTCTAATTTATTTTTAGGTAAAATTTGTTTGAAGGAAGAGAGAAGATCAAAGAAAAAAACTCTTGAAGAATCACGCCGATTTTTATAGGAAGAAGGTGACTGGGCCGGGGGGAACCATTTTTGACCAATAAAAGAGGAAATAATAGAAAGGCCTGGTGCTAAGTAAGAACGTTCCAAATCCCACACAGAGAGAAGTGCCCTGAGAAATGGGTTTATAAAATGCCATAGTGGATGTTCAGATTTCTTGAGCCATAATAGCTCATAGTATTTGAGAGGAGAAAATGGGCCTCTTCTATAAATTTCCATGCAGATGGAGGATGTTGATATAAAATTTTGGTCATTTGTGATATAATAGCAGCTTTGTAGTATCGAGTAATATCAGGAACCGCCAGGCCTCCTTTTAATCGTGATCGACAGATAGTTGTTATTTTGATTCTGGCTTTCTTGTATTTCCAAATAAAAGAGGTCAGTACTTGTTGCCAGGATTTTAGTACCATCTGAGGTATCTCAATAGGAAGGGCCCGAAATAAATATAAAAATCTAGGAAAGATAAAAGATTTGATTATTTGAATTCTTTCCATCTAAGATAGTTGCAGTTTATCCCATTGTTTTAATGTAGTGGAGACTTCAGCTAGAGTAACTTTATAATTTACTTTTAATAAGCCAGAGAGATTTAAGGGGATTTTTAGTCCTAGATATGGCCAGGTTTCAGTGACCCAGTGGAAGGGGTAATTAATACTTATTTCTCTTTTGGAAGCAGGAAGAATATTAATTGGGTAGAGAATTGATTTAGAATGGTTAACACAAAGACCAGAAAGTTTACCAAAATCATCCAAAAAAGTGGAAATAACATCCAAAGATTGCAAGGGATTTGAAATGTATAAAACAATGTCATCAGCGAACAAACTGATTTTAAGAGTAGAGTCCTGAACTGCCACACCAGGAATCTTTGGAGACAGCCAAACCATATTCGCAAAAGGCTCTATAGCCATTGCGAATAGCAGTGGCGAGAGAGGGCACCCTTGACGTGTCCCTCTTTCCAGTTTGAATGCAGGGGACTGTTGACTATTAATTTGTAAAAAGGCAGATGGACATAGATAAAGAGAATCTATAACCGTCATAAACTTTGGCCCAAAGCCCATGTGAAACAGTACTTTGTGGAGAAAGAGTGGTTCTCAATATCAAGGGCAAGGATGCATGATTCGTAATGTTGAAAAGCACAATATTGTATTAAATTAATTGTTTGTCTCGTATTATCTGTGATGTCTCAATTTGGAATGAATCCTGATTGGTTGATATGAATATAAAACCCTATAATTTTATTCAGTCTGGCCGTCAAAATGGAAGTGAATAAGTTATAATCGTTATTAAGTAAAGAGATGGGGTGATAAGTTTGGTGTTTAATGGATCTTTGTCTCTTTTAGGTATGAGGATTATCTTTGCCTGAGACCACAAAGGAGGCATACAGCCGGAATCCATCACTAGATTACATACTGAGGTCTCTCGGCTTGGCTTCGTGAACGAAGATTTAAGAAGGGTGCAATAGTCCACGTCTGCTGCAGGCTCGCTGGTGGCTGACAAGACCAATGCGGGACAGGCAGGTCCGGCCACAGTGGCTGCAGGGAAAAGTCTGATTTAGGGTTGGTGCTGTAGCAGTGCGATTCTTCCTCAATCTCCTTTTGTCCTCAAGACCAGCTATGCGTGCGTTCTCAAAAGAAGAGACAGCCTGGTGGATGGTGTGCCTCCATGCTTTGCGATCTGAGGCTAGGTCAGACCACTGGTGATGGTTGATGCGACAGGTGCCAAGGGATTTCTTCAAGGAGTCCTTGTACCTCTTCTTTGGTGCCCCTCTATTTCGATGGCCGGTGGAGAGTTCGCCATACAGGGCAATCTTGGGAAGGCGGTGGTTTTCCATCCTAGAAATATGCCCTGCCCAGCGCAGCTGCGTCTTCAACAGCAGTGCCTCGATGCTGGTAACCTCCGCCCGCTTGAGAACTTCAGTGTTGGTCACAAAGTCACTCCAGTGGATGTTGAGGATGGTGCGAAGGCAGCGCTGATGAAAGCGCTCAAGAAGTCGCAGGTGATGACGGTATAAAACCCACGATTCAGAGCCGTAGATGAGGGTTGTCATCACAACCGCTTTGTAAACATTGATCTTTGTGCCTTTTTTCAGATGCTTGTTGCTCCACACTCTTTTGTGCAGTCGGCCAAAGGCACGGTTTGCCTTTGCCAGCCTGTTGTCGATCTCCTTGTCGATCTTAGCATCTGAGATGATGCACCCCAGGTAGCTGAACTGCTGGACTGTCTTCAGAACTGATTCACCCACAGTGATGCAGGGAGGGTGATAATCTTCCTGGGGTGCAGGCTGGTGGAGAACTTCTGTCTTCTTCAGACTAACTTCTAGGCCGAATAGCTTGGCAGCCTCTGCAAAGCAGGACGTCATATGCTGCAGAGCTGATACCGAGTGGGAGACGAGTGCAGCATCATCAGCAAACAGTAGCTCTCGGATGAGTTTTTCCATTGTCTTGGAGTGGGCCTTTAGTCGCCTCAGGTTGAACAGGCTGCCATCGGTGCGATAGCGGATGTAGACACCATCGTCATCATCTAGATCTACTGCGGCTGAGGTAAGATGGGGTATTAGGGATGAACTAAATTTCTTGTAGAACTCTGAGGGTAAGCCGTCCCTGCCCGGGGATTTATCAAGTTTAGAAGATTTAATAGCATCAGTCACTTCTAAGGGAGAGATAGGCGAGTCTAAAAAGTATTGATGTTCAGGAGATAAATGGCTAAGAACGTTTTGGCTTTGTAAAAAGTGATCTATTGAAAAAGAAGAAGGATTAGTTGACGTATACAGCTCTCGAAAGTATTTGTGGGAAGTGTCTAGAATTTTTTTATTAGAAGAATGTATTTTAGCTAAGTGATCAGTAATAGTGTTAATTTGCCTTTCCCCTATTTCTTTCCTTGAGTTTCCAGGACAGTAATTTCAGTGAACGGGGGTGATTCTACCAGTACCTCTAAGAAAAGTAAATTCTTCCTAATGGTGGAGGATTCCATTAAGTCTAGCTTTTTCCTCTCTAGCATGAGTTTGTGATATATCTTTTTTGAACAAGTTTGCTTATGTTTTTGTTCCAATAATTTAATGTTATCCAATAAAAGTTGCTTAAGCTCTGATTTCTTTTTCTTATAGGCCAAGTTCAAGGACATGCACTTGCTTCATAGAACTGCTTTCATTGCATCCCAAACTATGTCCGTGGAAACCCCGCAGTCAGAATTGTTATCAAAATAAAGATTGATCTCTTGCTCAATTTGAGTGCAGAATTCTTGGTTTAAAAGAAGCGACTTATTCAACATCCAATTATAAATAGGTCTATCTTGGGGGGTAATGTTTAATGTACATTCCAGCCAGGCATGATCAAAAAGAGTTCTAAGGCCTATGTTAGAGTGTGAAACTTGATTCAGTAGGGAAGGGGAAATGAGGAAATAATCGATTCTCGTAAAGATATTGTGCACAGCCAAAAAATAAGTGTAGTCTTTAACCCCAGGATTATGGATTCTCCAAATATCGCATAAATTAAAGTTTTGAAGAATAGTTTGCATTGGTGCTGAGGGGGTGGTTACAGGGGGATGTAATTTGAAGGATCTATCCCAGATAGGGTCAATAATTTGGTTAAAGTCACCACCTATAATGACTGCTCTTTCTTGGAAGAGAGCAAGTCTAGACAGTGTGGTTTTTATGAAAGTGAGTTGTGCTGTGTTGGGGGTGTATAAAGAAGCCAAAGTAAATGGGGAGTTATTAAGCAAACCCTTTACAAAAATATATCTTCCCAGGGGATCGACTTCTTGGGCTAAAAGTACAAATCTAATTCTTTTAGAGAGTATAATAGCCACATCACGAGACTTGGATGAGCCTGCAGCTGTAAATTGTGTTTGAAACCACTTTGAATGGAGGATGTTGGTATTTGCCTTTTTAACATGGGTTTCCTGCAAAAAGAGAAGGTCAGGTTGTAATTTTGTTAACGCAGAAGAGAGTTTTTTGACTTTAACAATGCTATTGAGGCCTCTACAATTAAGAGAAATTAGCTTTAGGTCTGACATGACAGAAACATGTTAGAAGGTAATGAGAATGATGAGTTCTAACATAACTAGGAGGCCAATTAACCTTGAACTAGATTTCCTCACAGCCAGAAGCAAGGGATATAATCCGATATATAACAACCACATCTGTAATGTAACATCTTGCACACTTCGACGAAAGCGAACAACATCTCTAAGAGTAAAAATAACAGAAGAACAAGAGCATATGGAGTCAATATAATGGTTAATACATTTTTTGCTAAAGGCATAAAAAAGTTCTGATATTCAAAATCTTGAACGTGATCTAAGTGTGTCAAGCAAACCTCAATGTAACACAGACTACTCTTCAGAATAAGAAAAAGGAATTGAGAAAGCCATAACATGGCTAGGGGGATCCACATACTTAGCAAATCATAGCGGAAATATAACAGATCCAGTCAGCGGTAATTAGAACTAGCAAATTGAGAGAACCAGTCCATGGGCAGTATCAATGAATGATTTTTCCCCTTAAAGAAGCAAACATACAACAATATACACAACACAAAACATTCTAAACTATTCATTGTCTCTAAATAGAGAACAATAAAACTCTGCATAACTAGTTGGAACTAATCAATATGAGGAGGGCAAGAAAAAAGGGACCTACCGACTGGCCCTTTGAAGTGAAGCTGAATGTAAGAACCCCCCCCCCCCCCCCGCTCCCTTTAAAACTGTGAGAATAAGACATGGGTATGGTAAGGACAGCAATCTTATGTTAGAAACAAGGATATACACAAGGTGAGCTGAGTGTAAATAATGAACTTAGCGTCGTCTTCGTGACTTAGAAGAGAATGACAAGTTAGGTGGGCAAAGTGCATTGGCCAAGTTCGGGTCAGTGGTTGAAGGAGGTTCAATGTACAGTTGTTTAAGGAGGTCACACCCAGAGGCAAAGCTGAAAGCTGTCAGTCAGAGACCCTGATGAACCACTAGGATTTGAGTAGGCGAGGACCAACGAAAACGGATCTTATGTTCAGCTAGTAGATTTAAAATAGGTTTCATGTCTTTTCTGTATTGCAAAGTTTCTGGGGGAAAATCAGCCAAGACTAGGATCTTCTTTCCCTTGTAGAGTAAGCCCTCTTCAGAACGGGCTTTCCGTAGTATCATGGTTCTGGTCCTGGAATCTGGGATCGTAGACAGAATGTCACGTGGAAAGTCTTTTGAGTTTGGTTGTAAGGCACCTAAGCGATAGGCAGAGTCAATAAGAGGAGCGATGCCATCTTGAATATTAAGAGCAGAAGCAAGCCAAGATGCAATAAAAGATCTGATCTCCTGGTTCTCTTCAGCCTGCTCAGGCAGCCCTCTAAATTTCAAATTTGCCACCCTTAATTTATTGTCCAAATAGAGCACCTTTTCATGGAGCCAGAGGTCTGAGCGCTGGAGGTTTTCCAGTGTCCTGAGCCTTGGTGGCCATTTCAAATGCTGCATCAGCAGTTTGGGTTACTGCCATTAATGTTTCATTTATTTTTTTAAGCTCAGACTGTATGGGGGCGATTGCATTGGAGATTTTGTCCCCAATGGTCTCCTCCAAACGTGATATGGCAGTATGGAAAGTTTGGGAAGTTAGTAGAGAGGTTTCATCTGGGCTGGGGGAGGAGCTGGACGCCATTTTTAAGATGATAGAAGGCCCAGGAGAAGGAGTGGGAACTTCAGGGCTCACTGGAGGGAAGGTCAGTACCTTTTGCATTGTGGAAGAGGTCTTTTTAGTTGCCTTAGAGATTCCGACACTGCGTTTGCCCATACCCGAGTAGAATCAGCACGATGAACAGGAGCGGGGGGAGCGCGAGGGGACAGACAGCCGGGAGACTCTTCTTCAAGCGTCTGCCATTACCCGCGTCGCCCCGCCCTCCCCCTTAAACCTTTAACAACAACATTATCTGTAGAAATCAGTAGGTGAAGTTTTCTGCAGCATGAAGATACAGGAGGATAATGTTATAAGTCACTTTGAGTTTCCATTGAAGTAAAAACCAGGGTGTAAATATCTAAATAAATAATTAAAGCCTGCAGATCAAAAGGCTGGTAAAAGCACAGTAGCAGGGGCTGGTAAAAAGACCGATAGAACAGATAAGTTTTCATCCTGTAAGACTAAGGGATAAAAGCTGGTGCAACAGGAAGGTATAGAGAAAATTTAGGATTTGGGTGTGATCTTACTTGTCATGGGGTTAAGGGAGAAGGTGTGGGAATATAGGAAGTGAGACTGAGGGTTTATCCAGCGGTATATATCCATATTCTGTCTTCCCATGAGGAGCAGACCTGAAACCCTAGAATGGGGCACACTTCTAAATAAATTGGATGAATATAGACTTATCATCATACAGATAACTATTCTTTGCTTCTGTTGCATACTCAAAACTTGGGGAAAGCAGGGAGTTCATGGTTTGCTATGAGGAGCTGATGTTAGTTCCCAGCCAACCCAGAGATCCAAGGTAAAGGAAAACCCATATGTAAAATGTGCAAACAAGTACTTAGGTGTGGTGCAAGAACAAGTTTAAACTGACCCTGCATTCAATTATCTGCCAAACCAAACAGAGTTGGAATAAAACATATAGCAACAATCACACCAGGAGCCTGAGAAAATGTGTTGGCACCTGAAGGTTAAAAAGAGGATAAGATACAGAAAGATATCAAACTGGGTCAGTGCCCAGGTGCCTCTACCTCAAAACCACACCTTCAATCACTAGGCAGTATTTATTTCCTAGTTTGTCAAGCATTCAAAATTGTCATAACTCATTGAGCATATGTGATTTCAATTATACTCGGTAGCATCATCCTGGGAACTACTTGTAGGGAGCCAGTTTGGTATAGTGGTTAAGTGTGCAGATTCTTATCTGGAAGAACCAGGTTTGATTCCACACTCCTCCACTTGAAGCTGCTGGAATGGCCTTGGGTCAGCCATAGCTCTCATAGTTGTCCTTTAAAGGGCAGCTGCTATAAGAGCTCTCTCAGCCCCACCTACCTCACAGGTGTCTGTTGTATGTGTGTGGGGGGGATTATGACTGTTCTGAGATTCAGAGAATAGGGTGGGATATAAATCCAACATCATCATCATGGCTTTTTTTGTAGAAAAAGCCCAGCAGGAATTCATTTGAATACTAGGCCATACCCCCTAACATCACCATTGTTTTACATAAGGTTTTTTGTAGAAAAAGCCCAACAACTCATTTGCATATTAGGCCACACTCCTGACACCAAGCCAGCCAGAACTCTGATCCTGTGCATTTCTGCTAAAAAAAAGCCCTGATCATCATCATCTTCTTCTTCCTCCCTGACTAGAGACTGTTCCCTGTGTGCGTGGCAGACATGCAGTGTTACCAACTCCAACTGTTCCCATGCTCCTCAGCTCCTCAAATAACACAATTCTGAAATAAAAGGCTGTTTTAAACAATCCTAAATTCTTAGTATTTGCTACTTGCTTTATGAATTTTTTAAAGTGTCTGATTCTGAAGTCTTTCTTCACATTCATGAAGGTTCTGAAATTATCATAGTTCCAAGGGCTGGAGGTTTAAAGAAAACTTTATTGTGAGATTACAATAAAATAATGGCAGATAAAAATGCATGCTAAAAGTTTTACTACTGTGCTCTGCAATGTATGACTAGTAAGCCAGACATTTAAAAACCAAGATATTCTATATAAATGAGATGACTACCATCCATGTGTTTTGCTTATTGCAGAATAGTTATGCAGTGAATCAACTTGCAAATAATAATTTAATAATTAATAAGTGCTATGGATAGCTTTTTTTACTTAGCTGTTCCTTTTTGTTAGGCTTGCCAGTTTGGAAATACCTGGAGATTTGGGGGTGGAGTCTGAGAGGGCAGGGTTTGGGGAGGTGAGGGACTTCAGTAGAGTATAATGCCAAAGAAACCAACTTCCAAAGCAGCCATTTTCTCCAGAGGAACTGATTGTGGTTGTCTAGAAATCAATTGTGATAGCAGATGTCCAGGTGCTGCCCGGAGGTTGCCAATCCTTTTAGTACTTGTGAACTGCTTTGATTTCAATTCACAAAAAAAGTGGCTTGAAATATATTATTATAAGATAAAATTCTTGAAGGACCACATTCTCCCATATAAACCTATCAGTCCACTCTAGTTATCTTTGGAGGCCCTACTTCTGGTGCCCCTGCTTTTCAGGCTAGACATGGGACAATCCAATAAAGGGCCCTCTCAGTTGTGGTGCCAACTGAGCTTGTTTGTTTCCCTCTATCCTTCTACCAACAGGTGAAGACTTTTTTGTTTGGCATACCCCCAGTGAATAGAGACCTGTGGCGCAGAGTGGTAAAGCTGCAGTACTGCAGTCCAAGCTCTCTGCTCATGACCTGAGTTTGGACCCGGCGGAAGCTGAGTTCAGGTAGCTGGCTCAAGGTTGACTCAGCCTTCCATCTTTCCAAAGTTGGTAAAATGAGTACCCAGCTTGCTGGAGAGAAAGTGTAGAATAGATAACTGGGGAAGGCAACGGCAAACCACCCTATAAAAAAGTCTGCCATGAAAATGACATGATGCGATGTCACCCCAAAGCCAGAAACAACTGGTGCTTGCACAGGGGACTACCTTTACCTTTTTTTACCCCAGTGACTCTTATTGGCCCTCCTCCCTGGTTGTGTTGCATTTGTATGTCTATATATTTTTGTTGAAACATTTAAGTATTTTATGTATACTTTATTTTAAATGTTATTTTAATGTTTTGATTGTTTGCTGCCTTAGGGACCCTAAGCTGGGTGGAAAGGTTATAAAGAAATTTTAAAATATTAACATGTTTTACCAAATAATGCCTGCTCAAGTGGATGCCTTACCATATCACACATCAGTTTATGTATAATACACCGGTTTGAACCATGTTGCTTCATCTTTTTGAAAGGTTCTGCATCTTTAGGAGTGTAGATTCTGTTGGCTTTCTCTGAGAGCAAATCAGTCTGAGTAGATGTACTTGGAAACAAGAGGAGGAGCAGACTGGATTTATACCCCACCCATCTCAGAATGGTTTACAACCTCCTTTCCTTTCTTCTCCCCACAACATTCTGTGAGGTAGCTGCAGAACTGCTCTTGAGAGAACAGCTGACAGAGCTTGTGACTGATTCAAGATCACCCAGCAGCTGTTTGTGGAAGAGTGGGGAATCAAACCAGGTATTCCCAGATTAAAATCTGCACTTAACCACTACACCAAACTGCCTCTCTGCTTATTTAACGGGACCTTCCTGAAAAGTATTTTTATAATTACAGCATTACCTAAGAAACAACAGGAGAAATATGTCGATTGTCCTGAAGATGAGAGGTTGTTGAGGGGTGCGCCAGAGTAGGGGTTTCTCTTTTTCGTGTACATCTGTGTTTCTTCCTGCTTCTCTGCCTGGAGGGTGGAGCATACAGCGGCCTACCCCACATACCAAATTTAGCCGTCGAAAACATACAGACATCCCGTGCCCTGTTCTATTGCGGAGGCTGTCGGCATCCCTGACATTCACCTTTGCCCTAGAGATAACAGGGGATTCCGAGTCCCTTTCCACCAGTTGTTGTCTAGGGCGTAAAACTGAAACACGCCCGACCACAAAAACCTTAGAAGACAAAACAAACTCGCTCCCTGTGGGGTCCTTGGTACCGCAAACACCCCTGTTGCCCTGCGCTCGCACTTTACTTGATCGGAACACTCGACCCAAAACAAAACAGTTCCTCCCGCTGCCAAGGCAACTAGGTCCTACCCTTCTCATTGCTTTGGTGACCGAGCCCCACTGCTGTTATGACAACCAGGGCCGCCTTCTTTCCTTCCTCCCAGCTTGGTGACGCCTCGCTGTGCGTCGCTCACCGGTTTCTGAAAGGGAAGGGAGAAGGGGTAGTGACGTCGCAGGGGTGGTTACCGTGGATACGACGTACTGACGTCAATGCGGTTGTGAGCGCTCAACGTTTCGTTGTTTCCACAGCAACGTCAGCTAGCCTGCCAAGCCTCGGCAACAGAGTTGGGATTGGCAGAGCAGGACTTGGCACTGAACTTTAGTGGGGGTAGCCTTTACTCCGGTCTGAACAGGTGAGCCTACCTGGCAATGAGACTGGAGAAGGGGGTTCGGGGCGCAGGACAGTGGCATCGTTTAAATATTTATTTGCGGAATGTTTTTGTGAGTGTGGACTGTGAAGGCTCTTGACGTGTCCCTTCTTGAAATAGCAAAAGGCATTTTTAGCTAGTCTTTGATGTGAGAAGAGAGGAGAAACTACGTGAAGGGATGAGGGTGGGACTTGCGCTCATGTATAGATCAAACAGTGCGCTCTGAATGCTCATGCATATATGATTGCATACACACATAGAATACTCACGTGCACTATGCTTACACACTGACCAATAAATGCTTACAATACGCATACATACCTGCACCCTGCTACAACTATTCCATAGTGTATGGGCTTGCATACCAATATGCTTGCAGCCATTTATTATTTTGGTACTTTTTGTATACACATATACCATTCATATACTATTTCATGAACTACGGGATGGGTAGATGTAGAAGTTAATTCTGTATTGAAATTAATATAAAACCTGTGGATAGATTGTCATGTTTAATAATGTTACATATAAGGTTGTGTGTTTTTGCTGCATATAGTGTACAACCAAGTTGTTGGACTCTGTCACACTCATCTGTACAACCAAGCATGTAAAATTGTCGCGAGTGAAAAACCACATGAACACAATTGTTGTGACAGTCTGTATGCAGACTGCATGCTAATGGCCTTTTGTGAAGGAATTGTAAAAGGGCTGAAGAGCTCTGCTATGTGTGTGGTAATGTTTGTGATACCATATGTGGCAGAATGTGCCTACTTTGGCCTGCCGGACTTGCCCTCCTTGGGGTTCCCAACTCCCCTAGAAGGAATTGACTTTTCTTTCTCCCAGTAGCTGCTGCCACCACCTGATCAATATAGGGTAGGATTGCCAAATCCAGCTCTAGAAATATCTGGGAATTTTGGGGGTGGAGCCAGGAGCAAGGGTGTGACAAGCATGACTGAAAGTCGAAGGGAGTTCTGGCAATCACATTTAAAAGGACACCACACCTTTTAAATGCTTTCCCTCCATTTGGAATAATGGATAGGGGCACCATCTTTTGGGGCTTATAGAACTGGACCCCCTTGTCCAATCTTTTTGAAACTTGGGGAGGAAGTGTTTTGAGGAGAGAAACCAGATGCTTTGCTGAAAATTTGGTGTTTCTGCCTCAAAAAACAGCCTCCCAGAGCCTCAGATACTGATGGATCAATTCTCCATTATACCCTATGAGAATCGGTCTCCATAGGGTATAATGGAGTGCCCAGCCAGCAGACATTTCCCCCCTTCGCTTTCTGATGACCCCGAAACAGGGGGAGGGCCTCAAAACTAGGGGATCCCCTGCCTCCAACTGGGGATTAGCAACCTTAATATAGGGGTTTCCCACAGAGAGGACCAGGACTCCCAGTTCCCCTTCCAAGCTCAAAGACCTTGTCTCAGTGTCGCCTGCTAGCCCAGCACCTGGCTACCATGGGGACAAATTAATGCCTTGAGTGCCCCTGGGGGAATAGTCAGTTGCTGCTTCTCCTCCCCCTACTGGGGCTCCCTTTTAAAACAGCATGTCTGGAACAGTAGGGGTCTATGTGGTAGAGGGAGCCACTTTCAGAACCAAATACGTCTGCTTTTTTCTCTTCTGGTTTTGCCGGAAGGTAAAGGAGATTGTGATGGCTCTGAAACTCTGAGATTAATAGTATAGGGTGGGATATAAATCCAATATCTTCTTCTTCCTCCTCCTCCTCCTCCGTCCTCCTCCTCCTCCTTCTGTCCAGTGACACTAATAACTTTGAACTTTGCCACATTCTGCATGTACACAGTACATCAACCTAAGAAGACTTAAAGTCACAGGGATAGGTCAATGTCATTACATGTTCTGTTCCTTGCTACTGTATGGGTGGAGCACAGTTCTTGGCAGTAGGCCTGTTTCCTGCCTGGCCCAGGGATGGGCATTCAACTGATTATAGTTGAGGATGTTTCCAGAATTTTTTTCCTCTACACATGATGAACATGCACTTGTTACTCACCTACTGTGTGAGATACAGACTGGCTTTTTTCAAGAAGCATTTCCTTTGCTAGCCCATCACATCTATTTGAGATACACCAGCCTAAGAAGACTTAAAGCCACTTATAGGGATAGGTCAATGTAACCCGCCTTGAGCCAGTTCTGCAGGAAGAGTGGGCTAAAAATCGAATAAAATAAATAAATACATTGAACATAGAACTGATATGGTATGTTATGGCATGGAATATGGAATGGTGGTGTATAGTCTGATCTTGTCAGATCTTGGAAGCTAAGCAGGGTCAGTACTTGGATGGGAGACCACTAAGGAAGACTTTGCAGAGGAAAGCAATGGCAAACCACTTCTGCATCTCACTTGCCTTGAAAACTCTATGGGGTTGATATAAGTCAGCTGTGACTTGATGGCATTTTACACACACGTGGGATAGTATTTGTGGCATTTCTGGATGTGTTTTGTGGTATTTATGACCCTATGCAACTCCACTTCTGACTCTACTATATATCTTCATGTTTACCTGGTCTCCAAATATCACAACAGACTCTTTTTTATAGGGGAGGAATTCCTCCTTGCTTATGTGCTCATACTTAAAGCACTTGTTCTCTCCAGAGTCTGACCTCAGCGATGCCATGAGACACAGAAATCATCTTAGAGTTCACTTGATCTTCCAAAGAGCCTGATAGGCATCTTACAAGCTAGAGCAATTAGTAGGAAACGATCATCATGTCAAACTGCCCCAAAACTGATGCTCAGTTTTTGTAAAGCATAGAACAAAAATAGCAAGTGGTGTGTGTGTGTTAAGGGCTGCAAAGTCACTTCCAACTTATGGTTACCCTATGAATGAATGGCCCACCAAACATCATGTTGTCAACAGCCTTCCTCAGATCTTGTAAACTGAAGGCCATGGCTTCCTTTATTGACTCAATCCATCTCGTGTTGGGTCTTCCTCTTTCCCTGCTGCTTTCAACTTTTCCTAGTGTTATTGTCTTTTCCAGCCAGAGCAAGCATTAAGTATGCAGCAAAGCAGAAGAAACTCCAGCTTACCTACAGGTTCCATTTGGGGAAGGGAGATTTTAATCTCAAGTAGAGTTATTCCTGTATGGCAGCACTCCCACACACAGCTATGTCTTATGAATCTTTTTTAAAACATGAGAAAAAGACTGTTTCCCAGTTAGCAGTGAGTGCCCTGCAGTCATGTTGGAGATGGGATATTGCACTGAAATTGACTAGAAGGGAATATACAGCAGTGTTATGTTTGAGAATGCTGTAAATACTATGAAAGAAGTATTTTAAAAAATAGTAAGGAACATTGTGAGGCCACTTTCATGTACAAGGACAGACAGTATTAGTGCCACTGCTGAGGGGATGGGTACAGATTATCATGTTTCTTTCTGATTTGTCTGTCTTGAGATAATCACTGTTTGGAAATATTTAGAGAAATGCGGGGAAGCATGCTAAAGGAATGTGAGTAAATGTTAACTGAAAAGGCTTTGATTTATGGCTATACTATATATGAAAGGCAATGCCATTATTTTTTTCCAGGTTTTTTTTAAACAAATGGAGAACAGCCATCAAAGGCTGAAATTGGAGGTAGAAGATTGGGAGGGGCAAATCTTTTCCCTTCTTTCTGTTTCCCTGCTGAGAATCATTCCCTATCTGCCAGTTTTTCCCCACAGAGAGAAATAATAGGGCATCCCCCAGACAGCAGACAGCTAGCACAAGAGGAGACAGTTGTTACATCACTGGATTAGACACCAGGCAGGAAAGTGGAGTTACAGAACAGGTTTAACTTGTCTCATTGTGCACAGGACCTGGACTTTTCAAAGGTATAATTGGGCTTTCCCTGAAAAAGAATATCTAGGAACACCCAGCCTATAGGATATCAACAGCTCATGCACAGATTCTCCGTTGGCATTGAACTCTCAAGGTGTGGAAAGTTAGCCAGAACTGTATTTTTTTTAAAGTAGGAATTGTGGATTTCCATTGTTGAGGAAATTAAAGAGATTTCTACTTTTAGCATTGAGGAGAAAACTAAAAAGGAGGAGAAGAAAATCAATAAAGGGAGTGCTGTTGTTGATAAAAAAAATTTTCTTCCAGTTTGGCATATCTTGCTGTTAGTTTTGGCCTGTCATCCTACCTTAGTTACAATATACAATTAAGACCCATATGTAGTCCTAATTGATCACAATTTTAGAATGATTGATGATTCTGACTTTTCTGTCTAAAATTAGACTGGTTCATTTCAGTGGGTAGTGTGCTGGTATCAAGGGTAAGCTATACAAATTTTCTTGGAGGATTAAAGCTTTGGGTTGGTGAGCAGGACTAATAAATCAAAATATTATTGGGGAATGCACTAGAATGTGGATCTTGATGTAGTCTACTTGACTACACAGACAAGATCAGCTCCAGGAGCTAGTGTCATGTTGTGGTTGGAGTGTCAGACTAGGACAGCAGTGACCAAACTGTGGCTTGGGAGCCATATGTGGCTTTTTCACACATATTGTGCGGCTCTTGAAGTCCCCATCACCCAGTCAGATGGCTTAGAGAAGTCATTTGTCTCTTTAAATCACTTATCCAAGTCAAGCCAGCTGGAAGCTTGGAGAATGCATTTGAAATTAAAGTTTCCTTCCTTCCTTCTCTCAAACATCTAACATTAATGTTTTAGTGGCTCTAAAATCTGACATTTATTCTAAATGGTTCATATGTTAAACAAGTTTGGCCACCCCTGGGTGACCTGGCTTCAGATTACTATTCTGGAATTAAGTTTGCTGGATTATTTTGGGCCAGTCACTTTCCCTTAGCCGCACCTACCTCACAGAGTTGTTGTGAGAACAGAAGGAAGAACCATGTTGGCCACTCTGAGCACCTTGGTGGAAGGGTGGAATGAAAATAAACTCAATAGATAGTTGTGAAATATATTCAACAACCAAGTGCTAATTGTACCAATTCAGGCTGCCTGGAGAAGGCAGGACCTGTGTATATTTGTATGATGGACAGTAATGTGGTCATTACTGCTTGATACTTCCATGCTATTTTTGAAGGAGTTTGGTGGATAGAATAAGCCATCAGAGCTGCATTAATTACTTTAGATAGCTGACTGGTGCACGGTAGCCATAACATTAGTTTGTGCCTTGATCTGAATAACCCAGGCAAGTCTGATCTTGTCAGATTTTGGAAGCTAAGCAGGGTAGACTCTCGTTAGTACCTGGATGGAAGACTTCCTTGAAATACCAAGCTGAGAGGGCAGAGGCAGCCTTTATTCAGCCACTTCTCTGAATATCCTCTAGGACCCCAGTGGGAGTCAGTAACCAGAAGTCACACACACAGGCCCCCGAAAAATACAACCCCCATCCCAATTTAAGTTTGTGTGCATTCATATTGTTAGGTGTTTAGAGTGTTGTACATGAACTAATATCTGTCATCTAAACAGCTCCCCCCAAAGACAAAGGGGTATTCTCTCACTACTCTCTGAAATGGTACAAATCAGGACATAACTTGAATCTAATAATTTTATGGTGTGCCTTGTCTCAGCAAGAAGCTGTTGTGGTTTTCAATGGCACAGAATAATTTTTTTAAATAGGTAAAGGGGAGGGGAGGAATCAAATTTTGAAATAGCTGTCAGTGGTCTGAGGACTGTGACCTACATTCTGCAGGAAGTATGAATGCGAGAGAGGCTGTGTTTGATAGCATGACAAAATCAATTTTATCATTCAATATTAGCATAAGATAAAAGTAGCCCTCAGCTTTGAAACGTACAGGAAGTGTAACAGGAGCTAATTCTTATCTTAACAGCCAGAGTCCAACAGCATAAGTCTATTTAATTACCACCCAGGCAACATGGCGATACAACACTTGAAGTTTATATCAGTTTGGGCTCTGGTCTTACAGTAAATGATGGAGAGATATTTCCTTCCATCCAACCCATCCTATCATAGATGCTTTCATTTTAAACCCTTGATATGGTTGACTTGCAATTTAAAAAAAAAAATCTGTTTTATGCCCTGTAAATAATATATTTTTAAAAGAATCACTAGCTTTACCCTCACCCCACAAAAAAAGCATTAAGTCTGTAAATGTATGTATTTATTTAATTTATCTAAGATGTTTCTATGCTACATCTTCAGAGTCCTGCTCGAGCCCTGGAAAATATGTTTATGTTTTAAGGTTTAGACAGGTATTGGGCAGGTGATAAAATTTTGAGCTGTCGGTATTTTTATGTTTTATCAGAGCCTTTCTTAGCAGAGCTGAAGTCAGTGGGCTTAGATGCTGTAAATGTGCTCAGGTTGGCACTGTAAGTACCGACACTGTAACTGGCTGTTTGCAGTTGTAAACATTAACACGTGTTTAGAATGTAGTTTGGCATTTGAAGGGAGGGAATGGCATTTGGGGAGGGACTGTGGCTCAGTGGTAGCTAACCACAGTTAAAACAACATAAACATAAAAAACAGAATCACGATAAAATCATTTCATGCAATCCTTAAAATCCAAGATGGTGTTGATATTACAAGTTATTATTTAGCGTTGCATACGTGGATGTGGTTGGATGTTGTTTGGCTTCAGCACAGACTTTAAATGTTATCCCTCTGTCAGTAAAATAGGAGGTATCTACAGTGTTTATATTTAATTTCAAGCATTAGTGGCTAAAGGTAATTTGCCATGAGAATCTGATGAACTTCAGCCCATAAAGCTTATGCCCCAGTACTACAGGAACTGTGACCTACCACAGCATGGAGACAAATAGCCAGTCCCGAGTTAGTGTCCTCAAAATTTAATCCCTCCTCTCAATAAAACTTGGTTGGTCTTAAAGGTGAAACTTGACTCCTGCTTTGTTCAGCTGCTTCAGACCAACATGGCTGCCCTCCTCTTGGATCTATTCACAAGCACAGGAGCTCTGAAACAAACACTCAGCTCTCCAGCCTTCAAGAAGTTCCCAATTTTGTTCAACAGTAAAAGCTAAACCATGAAAATTAAAAGCCATGAAATTAAAAGACGTTTGCTCCTTGGGAGGACAGCTGTGGCGAACCTGGGCAGTATAATAAAAAGTAGAGACATCACCCTGCCAACAAAAGTCCCTATAGTCAAAACAATGGTATTCTCAGTAGTAATGTATGGCTGTGAGAGCTGGACCATAAAGAAGGTTGAGTGCAGAAGAATAGATGCTTTTGAGCTGTGGTGCTGGAGAAGAATGTTGAGAGTCCCTTGGACTGCAAGAAGATCAAAGCAGTCAGTCCTAAGGGAAATCAACCCAGACTGTTACCTGGAAGGTCAGATGCTGAAGCTGAAGCTCAAATACTTTGGCCACCAAATGAGAAGGGAGCACTCACTGGAGAAGATCCTGATGCTGGGAAAGACAGAAGGCAAAAGAAGAAGGGGACGGCAAAAGATGAGATGGCTGGACAGCATTATTGATGCAACAAACACAAATTTGAGCAGACTTCGGAGGATGGTGAAAGACAGGAGGGCCTGTTGTGACTTTGTCCATGGGGTTGCAAAGAGTCAGACTCGACCGTGCAACCGAACAACAACAACAAAAGCTAAACCAGCTTGGTGACCCTTAAGAGGGCAGACGGGTAGGCTACAAACTATGAGGATTTTTTAAAAATCCTGTTTTCAGGAAAAAGAGGTGCCAGAACTCCCAAGAGGGAAATGAAGGAGAACCACACGGGATTCTTTGAAACAGTATTATTTTCATGCACTACAGATTTACCTCTACTTTAAAGCAGTTTCCAAACTTTAGATGGCCAAGGAGTGCCCTGCCAAGGCCATGGGGGCCTCAGTGCAGGAAAGGAGCCGACTGGGGGGCATGGCCAAGTATCTTTGGCTCAGGCCCTCCGGGGCTGCAATCCAAGCTATGCTCACCTGAGAATCAGTGCATGGAGTGGCAGCCAGGGCACACTGATGCTGGGGGAGAAAAGCCTACATCGGGTAGGCTGCTGTTGATTTCCTTATGATTGCACTATTAGTGTTGCGGTTTTCAGTGAGGAGGTGGAGAGATGGGAGTCAGTGATGAGTTCCAACCCGCAGATAGAGTAACTGTAATCAGCGTTAGAATGTCTTTGCTTTTCTCTACTCACACTGTAGCAACAGCTCTCCTTTTCAAAACATGTAGTAAAGAAAGCTGCCAACAGGTGAGGATACAAAAAAACCTCCAAAAACATAAAGGTAACATCTTAGGGCCCAGTCTTTCCCAACCTCCCAGGTATCAGCTTTGAAGAAACCATAGGCATGATCCACATTCTACATCTTCCTTAGAAGGTACAGATGATTGGAAGTTAGCTGTGAAGATGTGCTTGGGGATGGAAAGACAGTACTGAAAAGGAAAGTGATTGGCCAATGCAAGAAATTCCTCCTCCCTGTCTGAAGTCAGGTATGTCAGTCAAAACAAAGGTGCGTGGAGTGTCCCCAGGAGTGAGTGACAGTAATGCAGAGGAGTAGGTGGGCGAGAGAAAAGGCTGGAAAGAGTAAAAACAAAATTCTGTACTGGAAATCCTTTACTCTAGTTGCTTGTTCACATGTCAGTTTCCTGTCATCTGCACTCACATATGGTCACAATGTATTTTCCTTCAACAGGAATGAATAAGGGAAGATCTGCCTCCAGAATTCAATATCCTTATATACTAATGTTGAATGTAAAATAAACATGTTGGGGGTTTTTTAGGAAGTATCCTGAAATAGCATCTTTCTGGCTTACATGGTCATGAATATCACACTAAGACCTGTCAAAATTAAATCTGCACTAGTGGGTTACATCAATGTGAAGACAATTGCATGCGTTTATCCCAAGTGCTGCCCATTGTGGAGAACACATACCTGTTACTAATACTTGCATTATTAGTGTACAACCTTATTGAAGTTAGACAATACTGACTTTGATGGACCAAGGGTCTGATTCAGTATAAGGCAGCTTCGTATGTTCATATGGTCTTTATTCATATGTTCATTTTCATACTATGTAAGTGAAAAACAGATAGGCAGCAACTGTGCTGAAATAATGACAATTAAAGTGCTTCGACTGCTTCTGTATAATATTTAGTACAATAAATTTCCTTGATGGCATTGATAGTTTGAATATAAGCTGTGAGAGAAGGCTGAATGTTAGAATAATTACTAAGTAGAAACCAAGTTTATTTTGTGGTCGCTTATAACAGGAAAAAAATAACCTTCATTTTCATTAACATGGTACTACCGCATAAAAATTAGCCACTAAAGAAGCAACAGGTTTATCATAATTAAAACAGATGACAAAACTAAAGTTTACTGGCAGAATTATCCTACGCAGAATTATACCCTGTCCTACGCAGAATTATGCCCATCTAAGTCAATTGACTTCAGTAGACTTAGAAGAGTATAAATCTGCTTTGGACTGCGCAGTTAACAACCTGCACCATACGCCGTGCTGAGATCTTTATTTGTTCTGTGGCAGATTTTCTCCCACAGACAACAGATGACTTCTTCTGGCTCCGTATTACATTCAGTCATTTTGCTGTCCAGCGCTGTTTGTAATCGTATCTGAAATGAGCAGCAACATCTTGCATTCCAATCTGTTTCTTTTTAGCTACAACAGATGTATGCCATTATCAGTGTATTTTCATGCTCAGTTCTGAAATGAATGAGATTGAGCCTCTTTCATATTCTTGTGACACAGCTATTGTTTCTGTGGTCTGGAGAGTACAGAATTAGAAACAGAGTTGACGCTCAGCTAAAGAGTGATTGTGTTATTGAGCAAAAAAACATCCTAATTGTAATGTACTGAAGTCAGAGACCTTCAGATGGCAACATGCTTTATTAGCGAGTACATCACAACGACAACAGGTCCCCTGTTATATACATATCCCAGAACAACCTTCTTCCTGGTCAGGTCCAATGCTGGCCAGTTAAACTTCCCGCCACTGATTGTCATAGGCAGGCTGCGTTCGTCCCTTCCAGGCACCACCCACAGGTGTGCTGTGCTGTCTTTCCGGGACAAATGCCAGACACAACACTCCTCCCCCCCCAGTTCAAGTTACATAGTCTTTCAAATGAGCAGATGGCTGCCACTCTCTGAGTGACCGCCGAGGTTCGATCTGGGGACCTGGGGCTGCTGCCTGGGGTTCTGTAACCGCTGGTTCCTTGCTTTGGGCCGCGGTCGGCAGAGCATTGTCTCAATCCTGCGGAGGTATCTCCCCCGCCTTGTAAGGCTCCTCCGCCAGCAGCCCTGGCAAGCACAGCAGGGTTGCTTCTTGCGGCGGCCCTGTGCTCTCCCCGTTCCCCACTCCCCCTGGCCCCGCCGGTTCCTCCGGCAGGGTGTGGTGGTGGAGTTGGTCTATGTGTCTGCGGAGGAGCTGCGCCCCTTCCGACAAGACCTCATAAGAGTGGGACCCGATGAGCCGCAGCACCCGAGCTGGTATCCACTCCAGCCTGCTCGCAAAGTTCTTGGCATAGACCAGATCCCCTGGAAAGAACCCCCTAGTGGCCTCCCTGGTCTCGGGGGAGCTGCGGAGGTCCAGTCGGAGTGTAACCTATCTAACCTGATGGTTAACTGCCTGCCCATGAGTAACTCGGTAGGGCTTATGTCTGTAGCCGGGTTGGGGTTAATCCTGTTCCCAAACAGGAAGGCAGACAGTCGGTGGTCCCATTCTCCTTGGACTCTGCGACCCAGGGCCTCCTTGGTGGTGCAAACCATGTGCTCTGCTTGGCCATTAGTGGCCAGGTGAAAGGGAGCGGACCGTATGTGGCAGATGAGGTACCTATTCAGGAATTTCTGGAACTCCCGGGAGGTAAACGCGGTGCTGTTGTCCGTCATTACTGTGTCAAGGATTCCGTGGGTGCAAAAAACTCTTCATAAGGCTCTGAATGTGGCCGCAGTGGAGGTGGAAGAGACTGGGATGACCTCCAGCCACTTTGTGTAAGCATCCACCAAGATAAAGAATATTTGCCCATGGCATGGCCCCGCAAAGTCTAAGTGTAGCTGGGACCATGGCACCGGATTGGATTCTCAGCGGTGAACGGGGGCACCGGGCCGATTCGGCTGGGACTCTTGGCAGGGTGGGCACCTCCTAACCCACCCCTCAATCTCTTCATCCATTCCCAGCCACCATACATAGCTCCACGCCAGAGCTTTCATGTGCACTATCCCCGGGTGCATCTCATGCAAGGCTTCGAGCACTTGCTTCCGGAGTGGGGGAGGGACCATCACTCTGCTGCCCCAAAGAATACACCCTTTGTGTAAGGAGAGTTCTTCCTGGCAGGAAACAAATTGTCTGAATGCAGCAGTCAATTTGCCCGTGGGCCAACCCCTCTCCACCCAGTCCGAAACGCGTGCAAGGATGCGCTCTCTGTCCGTGGACCTGGCTACCTCCACTGTGTGGAGGGGCCGCTCCAGCAGAGACTCCAGGAGCAACAGGATCTGCGGTGTCTGGGGCGAGTAGGTCGAGCAATGGCTTGTGGTCTGTGGCAGTCGTGAAGCACCTACCATACAGGTAGTCGTTGAATTTGTATACGCCCACCACGATTGCCAATGCATCCTTATCTATTTGGCGGTAGTTGCGCTCAGCCTGGGTCAAAATAATAGGCCACGGGGACCTCTCTCCCGTCTGGGAGTTGGTGGCCCAGGATGGTGCCCACTCCATAAGGGGAAGCATCGCATGATAAAATCACGGGGAGGGACTTGTCAAAATGGTGGAGTACCTCATTTGAAACCAAAATGTCCTTGACCGCCTAGAAGGCCACGGCCTGCTTTTTCCCCCAGACCCATGGGGCACCCTTATCTAGGAGTCTGTGTAGGGGTTTGGCCAGGGCTGCTTTGTGGGGCAAGAATGAGTGGTTAAAGTTCATGAGCCCCAAAAAACTTTGTAGCTGCGCCCTGCAAGTGAGGGCCGGGGCCTGTACTATTGCCCTGGTCTTGTCAGCCGTTGGGTGAATTCCCGCGGCGTCCACCACAAACCCCAGGAACTCCACCCTTGGCACCCCAAGTGAGCACTTCTCCCACTTCACCTTGAGAATCGCATTCTGGAAGTGGTGGAACACCTCTCAAAGGCGGCGGCAGAACTCGTCAGCGTCTGGTGCCACTATCAAAACGTCATCAGAAAAGGGTTGTACGGGAATCCCTTTAAGGAGAGAGTCCACTAAGCTTTGGAAAATTCCCGGAGCCACGCTGACCCCAAATTGTAGCCTCCACACCTTGAAAGCACCCCAGTGTGCAACGATGGTCTGAGCCTTAGCGGTTTGCTCATCCACCGGAAGTTGTTGGTATACTTGGGCCAAATCCAACTTCCCAAAAATCTTGGAACCGGCCAGGGAGGCGAGGACATGGCTGACCACAGGAACGGGGTATGGGTGGACCTGTAGTGCTTTATTAATTGTGCACATCCCCATTCGGCTTGACTGGGGTGACTATTGGGGTTTCCCAAGTGGTGTGGGAGACGGGCTCTAGCACTCCCTGGGCCACAAGGCAGTCCAGTTCGGCTTCAATTTTTGGCTTAAGTGCAAACGGAACCCACCAAGCCTTCAGCCTTAAGGGCCTAACCGTGGGGTCCAGCTGCAACGCAATAGGTGGCCTCTTGTACATTCCCAGAGCCCCATCAAAAACTTCCAGGAACTCCCGGCACACTTGATCAAAATGGTGGGCCGATGTGTGGTCCGCCCCTACAATTTTTATGCACAGGGGCTTAACTGAAGCCAATCCCAATAGGGTGGTGAGCCAGTGCTTCACCACAAGAATGTCCAGGGCCCCTTTAAAATTTTTGAACTCCACCCGAACTCTGGCCCACCCCACGATCTGCACTGGATTCTTTTGAAAGTCCCGCAATATGAACTCCGCAGGCTGCAGGGCCGGCCGGTTGTGGGGGCAGAATTTACTGAGGGTCTCCTCTGAAATAATGGAGATGGAGGATCCCGTGTCCAATTCCATCAGGCAGGGACCCCCCCTTGATCAAGACCTGCACTTTGACCTTGTCGGGGGTGTCCTGGGGCAAGTTCATTACCTGGATGCTGTTTGTGGCTATCGTATGTGCATCTGTTGAGTTGTGGTGTGCGGACTGGGGCCTCCTGTTGGGTCTGGCCCTGCAAGCTCGGGCGATGTGCCCCACTTTTCCGCAGCTTCTGCAATCTGCGTTATGGTAGGGGCACTCTCAGCACTCGTGTGGGTCTCCGTAGCTGGTGCACTTGGTGCTCGGCTTCTCCACTGCCCGTGGTCGGTTTGGTGTTTTCAGCCTGCTGCGTGGCTGGTGGTGAAGCTGATGTGCCCCTTCCTCATCAGAGCCTTCCGATATCGAGGCAGCGGTGGCCTGGTTTGTGAAAGGGCTGGTGTGCATCTGTTTGAAGGCGGTTGCCTGTCGAAGCGCTTTCGCGAGGTCGATGTCTTTGTCCTCATATGCTAGGAACTTTTGGTGCATTTTCTTCTCGGATGCTAACCGTGAAATGGTCCAGCAGGATCTCTTCCAGGTGCCCCGTGAAATCGCATCTCAGGGCTAATCCACGGAGCTCTGCAAGATACTCGGCGGCGGACTCAGCTTGTCTCTGCTGTCTCGTGTAGAGCGCGTGCCTGCGTGTGAGATGGGACGGCTGTGGCAGCATATGGTTTGTCATCACCTTGACCAGCTGGTCGTAGGTTGCCCTTGCAAGGGTGGTCGGCGCGATGAGTCGCTTCATCAGCTGGATGGTCTCCACCCCACACGAACTCAGGAGAAGTGCCTTCTTCTCTGCCACTGCCTCCATTTTGTGCAGCTCTATGTAGTAGTTGATCTGGTCCACCCATGATTCCCATAAGTCGGGCCAGGTGATGTCGAATGCCAGTAGGGTTTGTCCGGGAGCAGTAGCCATGACCTCAGCCATGAAAGCACTAGAGCTCGGATAGCAGGGCATGCAGGCGGCTGGAGGCTGCTTGCTGCTCACCGGTATCCCACCTTCATCGCCAGTGTAATGTACTGAAGTCGGAGACGTTCAGATAGCAACGTGCTTTATTAGCGAGTACATCACAAAGACAACATGGTGGGGCCGGGTCCCCTGTTATATACATTTTCCGGAACAGCCTTCTTCCTGGCCAGGTCCAATCCTGGCCAGTTAAACTTCCCGCCACTGATTGTCATAGGCGGGCTGCGTTCATCCCTTCCAGGCACCTCCCACAGGTGCACTGTGCTCTCCTTTCCGGGACGAACACCAGACACAATACTAATACTGGGTTATCTAAGGGCTATTGAACGACATTGTTTCCAGTCCCTTTAGCCCATCTTTGTCTTTTAGTTGATACAGTCAACATAGTGGGCAGAGATTAGAGCAAGAGCAGTGTCATTGACTCAGCTGGCTTTCCACAGTGATTAAAGCAGTGTCTTGCAAAAAAAAAAAATGCATGCCTTGCAGCAACAAATAAGGAGCATGGACAAGATAAGTCTAAGACTAGGGATGGGCACAGTCCAACTCACAATCTAAAGTTTGTGATAAATTCTGGCCCGCTCATGATTAGTGAAGTTAGTGGCAGGTCAACCATCATGGCTCATGAACTTTCCAGCTATTTGTTGCAGTTGTAAATGGATACATTTCCAGACAGACTGTCTTTGTTCAATCTATAAATGTTTACCAAACTTCAAAGCAATAGGGGGCGAAATTTGGAGGGCATGCAGAGGAGCATTTGGGGGAGGTCCCCTGCAAATTTGCTTTTGACAGGTGCAGGTTCAGGAGGCTCAAGACAGAGTGTATAGAACCTGTGCAAGCTAGAAACACCAAACTCACAGGGACTCTCCAGCTGACTCTCCTCTACTTGCCCTCCAAGTTTGGTGAGAATTGCATTTACGGGGTCTGAGTTACACATACCCCCCCAAAAAGGTGCCCCTGGGAAAGTGCTTTCTAGGGAAATGACACATGGTAATTTCTTTTTAGCTACAACAAACGTATGCCATTATCCTCTGCAAGTTTGGTGTCTCTAGCACATGTGGGGGGTGGGTTCCTACCAGGTCACAAACCTCACGAACCAAATGGTTTGTTTGGCCCTTAAAGGTTTGTGACAGCTTGTGGGTGGCAAATCAGGCATGCCACAAACCATGAACCAAACCACATTTTCCCAGTTTGTGCCCATCCCTATCTAAAATATCTGGGTGCCTGAAGAAGAAAATACAGATGGTATCCCCTGCTGCATGTACCCTAATGAAGATGGGGCAAGATCTACAGTCAGGTTCTCTTGGGCATCTCCTGTTCATTTCTGTAGTGGTGGTGCACAGAAATTAATGTTTTGAAGAAGCACATCTTCTACCATTGTATGTTGGCAATTTCCTGCATGGTTTAAGTATGAGATTGAGGTAGCTTGGGAAATAGCTGTTGCCCCAAGCAACAGGCCTTAGGTGATGGAAAAGAAATCCAATGCTTAGAGAGCAATCCTAAGCAGCTCTACACAGATATAAATCCCATTTTGTTCAATGGGGCTTATTTCCAGGAAAGGATTCCTAATGACAGCAGCCTAAACAGCTATGACCACTGACTATGGGGACCATTGGGAGAGCCAACTACAATGACTGGAGTAAGTCTACAAAACATTAGACTTATGTTGAGACATTAATATCTATTCATTTATTTATACATCTGATTGGAAGGTGAGAAATGAGACATGCAAATGGCAGGCACCTTGAATTACCTTTATGCAGTGGCATTAATAAAAGTTCATAGATGGCAGACATATGGAACAACTGGCCTGGCTTGGCACTGAATGCCTTTGGGTGTGAAAATAGACTTGAGTTTACTTGCTATTTGATCTTACAAGAGTATTGATAGCTCCCCTTGTGGTTCCCGGAAGCACAGTATTCCTGTGATTTCCTGTAACTGGGACAAGAAGATAATACATACTTGGCTGAAAAGAATCAGTTCCTGTAACATTGTAAGCATTTTATTTACAACATGAGCTTAATCCTGTTTGGCACACTCTATTCAGAAGGACTTACTATTTAGTAAGGGAGGTTGCATTTGCAACTTTAATATATTTGGGTAATCTGATCTCACTTCCTATGATGGGATTTCTTGGCTTCCTGAGAACCTGCTTTTCACTGTGGCCCTTGAAGAGTCTATGTGGAAGTTACTGCTGCTGTTTTATGCCAAGGCTGTAGTTGCAATGAAAGCAAAACTTTGGGTCTGTCTACTTGCTTATCACAAGAAGACTGCTTGAAACAGCAGAGTAGCTCAGTGGTTGTTGCTGGGCCTGGCACCAATGAGTCCTCCATCCAGAGCAGAAGAGAGAAGAAGATATTGAATTTATATCCTGCCTTACATGTTATTTAGATTTTCTGTACCACTCTCATTTATTTTGGAGGAAGGAACTAAGATCTCTGATCTAACAAAGCAAGACATAGAAAGCAACTTAAAACACACATTTTCTCATTTCTGAGCTGACCGTTGGTGCCACCTCCAGGATTTGGGGCCCGACACTAAACATCTTTAGTGGCACCTCTGGATGTTTACAGCCCAGTCTTGCTCAGAATAAGCTCTGTCTGAGCCCACAGTCCTCAGTAAAATTAGCTTAATGGTGGTGATGATGGAAAGTGCTGTCAAATCACAATAGATTTATGGCGACCCTGTAGAGTTTCCAAGGCAAGAGACAAATGGAGGTGGTTTGCCATTGCCTACCTCTATGTAGCAACCCTGGACTTCCTTGGTGGTCTCCCATCCAAGTACTAATCAGAGCCTACCCTGCTTAGCTTTTGAGACCTGACCAGATCAGGCTAGCTAATAAAAGTTATGTGGTCTTTCATACACCCTACACTGGAGACTGAAGAGGGGAAGCAGCCATATAAAATTCATTTTGGTTCAACTACTTACTACTAGGTCAGGGTCACCAAGTGTATAGCATTCTGCTGTTTGAGATCAAGTGTGTAGACTGACATCTCTCTCACCCTGTAAAGTGAGAATGCCACTACTGTTAAGCCAGAGGGTCCATAGACAGTCTTGGGAGCTGGCAGGTATACTGTGGAGTTCAGCCCGTATAGTTATTCTACACAGGGGTCGTTTTGTAGAAAAATAGGTGGTGCTCATCCAGGATTGTTATGCAGCTGCATCTACTATTCAATGGACAAGGTGGGACGGAGGAGGCAGAACTCTCCGAAAGATTCAGCAGCTGTGCTCCTGAACTCCCGCTGAATCCGAGGCCTGGTTCTACAATAAAAGATTCACCAAGTGCTCCAACTGGTAGCTTCAGATCTAAACTACTTAGATGTCACATGGAAGTAGAGACAAAAATGGAAATGGGCAGAAAACTTTAAATGTTTTAATTGCTGGGTGAGTGACATTTATAGCCTTAAGCAGAAGGCTGGGTGCAGGGTTTCACTCTGCAGAAAATATAAACCACCCACTCCACCCTCACTGTTTCTATTAATGATCACTTGTACCATGTCATAGGTCTAGATTACTTTGCAAAGACAAAAGTATCCATCTTGCTGCAAGGAGTTTCTAGCCAAGTCTGCTAATGATAAAATCTGTAGCCCTGCTGGATCTTTAACAGAAAGAAGAAAAGGGTACTTAACATGGTTTGTTGGTCAACTTTTGTCTGGCCAATAGTATAGCAAGCAGTGCAGCATTTGAAAAAATGCCACGACAGTTATTGCCCCATTCACACAGGGAAGTAAATGTGAATCAGTAGACACTGTTCTTAACTGGAACATGGGTTTGGACAGGGGTTGTTTTGTAGAAAAATAGGTGATGGAGCTCATCCAGGGATTGTTATGCAGCTGCAGTACTATTCAGTGGACAAGGAGGTGGAACTCTCAGAAACGTTCAGGAACTGCGCTCTTGTGAGCTTCCACTGACTCCGAGGCCTAGGTTTGGATCCAACCAGTTTTTCTGCTGAGGGGAGTGGGGGTAGGAATCTCTTTTCACCATCCTGAGAGTCAGGGAAGCTAAATGGACAAAAGTTGTGTGAGATGAAGTGGAGAAAAATTCAGATTGAGTGAAAAACCCATAGTCTCTCCATTGAAGAATTGCAGATTTATACCCTACCCTTCTCTCTGAATCAGAGACTCAGAGTGGCTTACAATCTCCTATATCTTCTCCTCCCACAACAGACACCCTGTGAGGTGGGTAGGGCTGGAGAGGGCTCTCACAGTAGCTGCCCTTTCAAGGACAACCTCTGCCAGAGCTTTGGCTAACCCAAGGACATTCCAGCAGGTGCAAGTGGAGGAGTGGGGAACCAAATCCCGTTCTCCCAGATAAGAGTCCATGCACTTAACCACTACACCAAACTGGCTCTCATTGGATACAGAAGATGTGCCATGTGGCAAGGGAAGAGCACTGTATCTTAGTGCTATCAGCATGCAGTTATCTCTTCTCTCTGGAGTATAGTTACTACTGCTCACTTAGCATGTGCGTGCATCTTGAGGAGGGTTTGGATTTCCTGTTTCACCACTAGCATATTATCCGTTATCACCTATGTATTATCTTTTAGCCTTATTTGCTCTCTAAAACCGGCCATAGCTCTTGTGGTGTTCAGCAAACCTCTAGTAAATAGGGGCATCAACTCTTGGTTCACTGAAAACTGCAGAGTATTAAAAACTCAATTACGTAATATCTATAGCCAATTCCAAATCTCTAGCAACCCCTCTTTTCTTTTAGAGTACTTCCAGGTAAAAAAACAGCTAAGGGAGAGCATGACAAGGAAAAAATTAGAGTATTTGCACCATCAGTGGGATCAACTATACCAAGCCACTATTCTAAACAATTCTAAGAAGTTCTGGGCTATAACCTCAGGGTCTGAATGTGTGGAGCCTCTCCCCATGACTGTGATTCCATCATGTGCATGGTTTCAATATTTCTCTGACTTGTTTCAGCAAAACCAAGATTGTACCATTAAGCCATGTGATTTTTATGATAAGGACTTACCAGCTTGGCCACCTGTGACACCAGACGAAGTAATAGAATTAATCAACCAAATGAAAACTGGGAAAGCTCCCAGCCCTAATTTGATTCCCCCAGAGCTCTTAAAGTTAGATCCAGAATGGTGGTCTGTCCCTCTTGCTTCCCTTTTTACCATGATTAACGGGCCTTATTCCTGATGCTTGGCAAAATGCAATTGTAGTCCCGATCTACAAGAAAGGTGACTGTACAATTCCTTCTAATTATAGGCCAATCAGCCGTCTTTCCATTATAGGCAAACTATATGCCAAGCATCTATTAACTAAATTAACTTCTTGGATGTCCCAGCAAAGAGTCTTAGGCCCTGAACAAATTGGGTTTAGTAAGGGTAAATCTACTGTAGATCACTGTATCACTCTAACACATCTGGCTGACAAATATACTACCCCTAGGAATTCCAAACTTTGTGCAGCTTTTTTGGACCTTAAAGGGGCATTCGACTCTGTAGATAGAGAGCGACTATGGGTTAAACTCCGTCAACTGGGCATTGATAAGAGACTTCTCAAACTAATCATAATTCTACATTCCTCTACCACTTGCCAAATCAAAATGTCAACTACTGGGGAACTGACACCTAAAATTCCCTTCAATAAAGGAGATAAGCAAGGATACATACTTGCTCCTTTTTTATTCAATCTATTTCTCAATTATTTGGCTTCTGTACTAACAGAAGTAGACTGCCCCCCCCCCCACAAAATGGGCTCTACGTGTGTACCCATCTTGCTATACGCGGATGACACAGTACTCCTTTCTCATATGAGGGTTGGGCTTAGACGACTGTTGAATAGATGTCTCCATTTTTTTTTTCAAGAAAACAAACTGCATGCGAATTACAAAAAATCTAAGATTCTGGTTTTTGCTAAGTCTTGTAAAATCCACAAATGGCTATTTGATGGGAAAGAAACAGAACAGGTCAGGAATTTTAAATACCTAGGTCTCCAATTTAGTTACAATAAATCTGCAGTTAACTTAGCAGCCATTACTGCATCAGCCATTTCCTGGTTTTTCTTTAATAGAGGCAACCAGTTTGTTCCAGTGGCTTTAAAAATCTATAAGGCCAAAGTAATCCTGCAGTTATTGTATGGTATTCCAACTTGGATTAGAGCCTTTGGGTCTGATATCAAAAGAGTTCAGTCCAAATTTACAAGGAAAATTATGGGCCTACCATGCTGTGTCTCATATGCCACTCTTTGTCTAGGAACAGGCATCAATATGTTAGAAACTAGAGCATGGCTTATATCAATCAAATATTGGCTACGTGTGCACTATTCTGCCAACTGTGGGAGTTATTTATATCAAATGCTGTCTGAATCCTCCTCGTCCAAACGGATTTCCTGCATAGAGAGGAAAATAATCACCTTAGGTTTGTCTATGGATTCTCTTTACATGCTTCCTCTTACAAATGCATACTATGTAATTAAACACAGAATTTTAGATAATGAATTACAAAAACTAATGAGTGCTGCGAACAAATCTTGCTCCCCTCTGAACTTTGGAATGTCCCCAACTATTGATCATCTGCCTTATTTATCCACTCTCCATGTTCCAAAATTGCATAGAGCATTTACCCTTGCTAGATGCAATACAATCCCATCACCAATTACTTATGGTAGATATAAAAAAATCCCACTTTCATTAAGACTATGTATATGTAATTTAAAACAAGTTTACTCATTGTCCCATATTCTTCTTTATTGTCCCCTATAGCAGGGTTTCCCAAACTTTTCTTTCCCGTAGCCTGGTTATTTTTACACTTCTCCTTCGTGGCCCACTAAAATTTGGGGGTGCAGCCAGGAGACTTTGGGGATGGAGCTGGGAGACAGGAATTATGTCATTTCCTGTGGTGTCAAGGACCAAGTGATGTCACTTCCGAGGCACACTGAACCAGAACTCCACTTTTCCCTGTGATGTCACTTCCAGGGCACTCCCCCAAACCTGCCTGTTCTTTGGAAGTAAATACATTTTCAGAAAAATCTCTCTGAAACTCACGCTGAGCTAAAATAGGGGTGGAAAGTGGGCGGTCTGTCGGTGCGGGAGTTAGCAGAGTGAGCTTGGTGACCTGCCCGACACAGGGCTCCAGGAAAGAAATCAGCCAGACACCTGCAACTAGTGCCAAAATAGTGTATTTACAGATATATACAATAAGTGCTCACTAGTGCAGTCCAATATCTTACTCTAACAGACATAATGCTCCGCCTACACACCAACTCTCAGAGAGAGACCTGTGTGTTCCACACACAGTCTTCTTATAGTCCTACCAGCCAATCCTGGCTGGGCACTGTCATGCTGACTCAGCAGGTTTCTTCTCTTGGCTTCTGCCGGCTCAAACCGGCTTGCTGATAAGGTCATTGTGACCTAGCATGCCTGCTAGATCACCAGCTGTCAAAGCATAGCTGTCAGACTGGGTTTACATAGATTCATTACACCAACACACCTCCTAATCTATTGAACCCAGTACACCCAACCACTGTACACAGTTTTCATGTTCACAGTAACGTACATTTCATATTTACACATTTATAATTACCAGTCCAGGAACTCGTCTGGGTGATAAAAAATATCATCACTGTCCTGGTCAGCCAGCTCCTTCTGGCGTTTGGCTTCAGCCTCCCTGTTCTTTGCCTCGCACTCTGCCACCCAGGCCTTCCACTTCTTAGCTTTTTCCTTTAGCATTTCTTCAAACCTAGGTGGGTCTGGTTTAACTGTCAGAGTGACATAGGGCACCTTATACCTGGCAGGAGGTTTGCCTTTTGTGGTTCTAGCAGACACCCGTGGCTCTGTGCTAGGACCGGCCTTGTCTTCTTCAGGCTGATCTGTTCCCACCTCCTGGGCTGGTTGTTCTGCCCCTGTGATTAGAGGTTGCACCTCCTGACTTTCACACTCCACCTCCTGACCCTCCGTTTGAGGCTTTGAGCCAACTTGGAGCTCACGTTTCTCTGAGCCTCTGCTTGCCAGTTCCCGGTCGGGAGAATGTTCCTGCTTAATTACCTCTGGCAGGACTCCAGCACCGTTATCAGTTGCTGGCAGCAGTACAAATTGTTTCTCCGGGGAGTGTAATCTTGCTCAGCTGGACGTCTCATTAAACTGGGCAGTTTTACTGAGGATTATTTTCTTTCTCTTATCGCAGAAGCGATAACACTTGGCCTCTGGCTTGTAGCCCAGAAAAGTCAGGCTCTCTGCCCGGACATCCCCCTCCCTGCTGCTCTCGGAGGGGATGCCAACCCGAGCCTGTGTCCCAAAGACTCTCAGAAATTTCAAATCTGGACACTTGTTATACAGCTTCCTATAGGGCAAATCATTTACAGGTTTACACCAAACACGATTATGCACAAAAACATCACAGTACATGGCTTCGGCCCAATAACAAATTGGCAACCTTGCATCTTCAAGCATGCTGTACATTATCGTTTGCAACACAGCTCCTGTGCGCTCTGCTAGCCCATATTCTTTCCCATTTTCTTGGGGCGTGGCTGGGTTCACTAAACGGTGGGCAATGCCCTTGTTCTCCAGCCAACATTTCAATTCATTTGACAAGAATTCCCCCCCTCTGTCGGTCTGAATAGCCAGGAGGTTTACACCTAATTGTCTCTCAACTGCTATGACCCATTTTATGAATGTCTTGTACACTTCAGATTTCTGTACCATAGCAAAGACCCAAGAGTACCTCGTATGGTCGTCTGTGGCCACTAAGCAGTATCTCCTCCCCGACAGACTTTTTGGCAATGGGCCAATCACGTCTAAGTGAACTAGCTCTAGGGCACGCTTACTTTCTCTTGTGCTTTCCTTAGAAACAGCACATGCCCTGCTTTTGGTCTTCTTGCAGACCTGACAATCCAAGTAACATTTGCAAGGTTTCACTTTTAGACTTGGCACCAGCTCCAGGGTTTTTTTCAACGCTCTAAACCCGCAGTGCCCCAGTCTCCGGTGAAGTAAATGTATACACTTATTGTGCACAGGCTCATTTGACACCTGTGCCACCTGGGCACATTCATTCTGGACCACATATATTTTACCTTCTCTTTTTCCAGTTACGAGCACCTTTCCCCCACCTCCCAGGATTTTACAGCAGGCCCTTTCGAACCTCACCTGGTATCCCTGGTCAATTAGCGTGCTAACACTTAGCAGGTTTGACTGTAGTGTGGGTACACATAACACATTTTGCAAAGTGCAATTTAACACAGGAAACTTCACATTGCCTGAGCAAGTAGCATTGGCAGTGGTCCCGTTAGCTAATCTAACATGCCTGTGTTCAGGAATGTCAACATTGTTCAACAGCTCCTTCTTGCAGCAGAGATGGCTCGTTGCCCCAGAGTCTAAAATCCAGGCAGACCCTGAGCTCTCTACTGCAGACATGACCAGCCGGGCTCCTTCCTCACACGGGCTGGTGGTTCTCCGCTCTCGCTGCCTCCGTCCACGCTGCTTCCCCCTCTCTGGGCAAGCTCGAAGCAGGTGCGGTGACGACCCACAGCCATAGCAGCGTCGGACTGCCATTGCAGTCGGCTCCTCTTTCTCAGCCTTTGGACGTCTGCCAGCAGCAAAAGCTGGCTCACTCTTGGCTGTCTTCCCGGACGAGCCGATAGCCGCACGCTCCTGGGCCGACACCCCCGGACAGCTCACTGCCGCAATCCTCTCTTGGAAATCAAGCAGGTGGGCACAGACGTACTCCATTGTCAGGGTCGCTACGTCCACTGTCTCCAGGGAAGTTATCAAGGGAGTAAACTCTGGCGGCAACGACGACAGTAAAATGTACACTCTGTCGTCGGGAGCTACAGTCTTGCCTCTGGCCTCAAGCTCAACGAAACAGTCCGTCAGCTTCTTGATGTGGTCTTTCACACACCCTCCAGCTGGCATAACGGTGCGAAACTTTTTCCTAGTCAAGGCCATAAGGGAGCCGGCAGTGGTACTAACATGAACCCCACTGAGCGCGTCCCAGGCAGCCTTGGGAGTGTCCTTCCCACGCACATATACTAGCTGGTCATCTCCTATAGCCAGCACGATGTTTGCCAGTGCCTTATCGGCTAACACAGTCTCAGCAGGAGATAACGCTGCAGGGGGATTACTCACAAACAGCCATTGCCCTTCACGCTTGAGGTAGTGTTGCATTCTCAGGCTCCACACCGCGTAGTTGGCTGAGTTGAGCTTCTCAACGGCCACTGCAAGCTGCTGCTGAGCCATGATGCTGACTCCTCCACACAGCTGGCTGCCGTCGTCCCTCTGGCTCTCAAACTGAGATAGCTGGTGCTGCTTTGTCTTTCAACCGGCGTTCCTCGCCTCCGGCTCTTTCCAAACTCTCGGTCAGCTCAACTCTCACGGTGCTCCATCGCGCAGCGGAACCGCCCTGGGCCCATAACCCTGTCGGTGCGGGAGTTAGCAGAGTGAGCTTGGTGACCTGCCCGACACAGGGCTCCAGGAAAGAAATCAGCCAGACACCTGCAACTAGTGCCAAAATAGTGTATTTACAGATATATACAATAAGTGCTCACTAGTGCAGTCCAATATCTTACTCTAACAGACAAAATGCTCCGCCTACACACCAACTCTCAGAGAGAGACCTGTGTGTTCCACACACAGTCTTCTTATAGTCCTACCAGCCAATCCTGGCTGGGCACTGTCATGCTGACTCAGCAGGTTTCTTCTCTTGGCTTCTGCCGGCTCAAACCGGCCTGCTGATAAGGTCATTGTGACCTAGCATGCCTGCTAGATCACCAGCTGTCAAAGCATAGCTGTCAGACTGGGTTTACATAGATTCATTACACCAACACGGTCTTCTCTTTTCACCCCCACACCTGCATGCACCTATCTGTTTGTGTACTCTTCTCCAGCTTGCAAGCACTCCTAATGCCCATGTTCAATTGCTTGCACCACCTACACACCCCTTTTTCAACAGCATTGGCCAGTGTATGCAGTTGGGAGTGCTGTTGCCATTGCCATCAGGAATGCCAGCACTGTGTACCACCCACACTGGGCCCTGGCAGTTACTCTACTTCAAAATATGCTGACATATTTAGTAGGTCCTTTCTTCAGCTGCTACTACTGGAACCTTGCCTCAAGGTACAATCAAACTTGCTTGGTTTCAAGAAAATCTTTCAACAGCTATTTTTTTATACTTTTCTTTGGTTGAAACACTGGGAAATTGCTGTGAAAGGTAGCAGAGAACTGTACTGCAATTAATGAATTAATTTCAAGTTATATGACGTTCATACAAGCTTTTCTGCAGTTATCCCCAAAAGGATATTTATGAGGGGCTTGCAGCTTTTAACTGGCTGTGTTTCCCATGCCTTTAAAAGCAACCTGTTGTGCAGATACTTAGCCAGTGAACTACTTTCATCCTTTTAAATATCTACAGGAGGAGTTTAATTTTGGTGTCAGACAGCTGTTAAAAGCAGGACCAGTAAAATGGTGCCAAGTTCATAGTACCATCTCTTCCAGTGCTGTTGAGATATACTGCAGTAATCTCCAATAATCTCTGCCCCACACCTCTTACTCTCACACACTTACACAGAAATCTCATAGAAGACCACCTGGCTACAACTGGGGGTGCCAACTTTTCATTGGCAGAGCTTCTACGTCTGCAACAACAGTATGATGAACAGAAAAGTTTCATCCAGTAAAAATGGAAGGAAAGAAAGAGGAAGGGAAAGAATGAAAGGAAAGGAATGGAAAAGAAAGACATGAAAGAAAGATCATAAGCATAAGAGGAGCCATGTTGGATCAGGCCAGTGGACTATCCAGTCCAAAATTCCCTCATACAATGCCCAAAAAGCACCAGAATGTCCACCAGTGGGGCCAGGGCACTAGAAGCCCTCCCACTGTTGCTTCCCCCCTGCACCAAGAATACAGACAGAACATCACTTTCAGGGAAAGAAAGAAAGAAGGGGGGGCAAAGAAAAAAAAAGCCTTCCTCACCATCAGATGACCCCAGCTAGCAACAATTCTGCCCAGGGGTCATTTGGTAAAAAAACCAGCTACTGGAATGCCCACTCCCCGCCCCTCCTGGCTGAAAAAAACATACACACCCTTCTTTGCAACCCAGGCCTCCTGGGGAAATCTCCCCAAAAGAACATAGTGCAAGGCACATGAAAGCTCATACCTTGAAGAACACTTCATAGGTCTAAAGTGCCAACGGATGCCAGCTTTTCTCTCAAACACTGGCAGCGGAGGAGAAGGAAGGAGAGGCAGTCCAGCTCCTCTCTGCACAACACAAAGATGGGGCGGGGCTAGCTTTGCTGGGGGCAGGGCTAGCTTTGGCTTTTCTTGTGGCCCGGTAGTGAGGCTTCCGTGGCCCAGTACCGGGTCACGACCCTGCAAATGGAAAACACTGCCATATATACTATACACCTTAGGTTTCTAGATCCAATTCTGTTCAATACGACAGGCTGCTCAGACGTTGTAAAGGTTTACTGTCTTCTGAATGATTTGTCATCTGAAATAACTGAAAGGGTTGCTTTATTCTTGAGTCTGGTAATCAAGGATCAATTGTCCAATGTATAGCTGCATATGACTGTTTTATTATTTATGTAGCTGTTTGTTTATAATCTGATATATACCAATAAAGGCTTTTGATTAATAATAATAAATAGTAAAGTTGAGGCCAGTTCCCACTGAAAGGTACCTAAAAATTGCCATCACGCACATATGCACATAAAACTATGCAGAAGCTGTTGTGGTGAGCTAAGTGTTGGCCACAAGGATTATGTAATTTCAGGCATGGGCTTGGCTGTGTAGACAGTGAAGACTGTCTCAGTAATGTCAACTGTGCTGGGTTTGTGTTATGGTTCTGTTTTGTTTCTGTGGTAGTGCTTGCTGATACCACTGGAATGACCTTCCCCTTTGTTCTGCACCATGCACATGTGTCACGTAAGTGTGTGCGTATCATTCTGTGAGGAAGCCACAAACCATGGTATGCATTTTCAGTTTCTTTGCCTTGAGAAAGAGAAGCTGGGATAGGTATAGGTCATGAACTTTTTTTCTCTTTAAGAAAGTATAAACACCATCTAGTAGTCTGTTGCCGTGGCCTCTTGAAATTTTGCAAGCAAATGTATACTGTGTTGTGAACATATGAAGCTATCTTATACTGAATCAGACCCTTGGTCCATCAAAGTCAGTATTGTCTTCTCAGACCGGCAGCGGCTCTCCAGGGTCTCAAGCTGAGGTTTTTCACCTCTTTGCCTGGACCCTTTTTTGGAGATGCCAGGGATTGAACCTGTGAGAGAATGAAAGAAGGAAAGAGTATTTTTTCTATGCAGGTGGGAGTTTTGAAAGATGGATTGTGAAACATAACCAAGCTTGCTGCCTATCTAACCTCTGTCCCAAGTGATACTAATATAAGAGCCCCTACTGACCTCTTTTAAGAGCCCCATGGCGCAGAGTGGTAAAGCTGCAGTACTGCAGTCAGAGCCCTCTGCTCACGACCCGAGTTCGATTCCAGCGGAAGCTGGTTCAGGTAGCCGGCTCCAGGTTGACTCAGCCTTCCATCCTTCCTAGGTCGGTAAAATGAGTACCCAGCTTGCTGGGGCGAAAGTGTAGATTACTGGGGAAGGCAATAGCAAACCACCCCGTAAAAAGTCTGCCGTGAAAACGTTGTGAAAGCAATGTCACCCCAAAGTCGAAAATGACTGGTGCTTGCATAGGGACTACCTTTGCCTTTACTGACCTCCTTGCCTTTGACTCTGCACTAATATTGCACAATAAGGAATAAAACTGCACTCCTGTCTGGGCTGCTGGAGGAGGAGAACATTGATCCTTACAAGACTGAAATCTGATTGGAAGGAACTGATCGGGTATATCTGTCTTAATTAACTCTTCCTGGTTATGTGGTCTTTCATACACCCTACACTGGAGACTAAGGAGGGGAAGCAGCCATATAAAATTCATCTTGGTTCAACTGCTTACTACTACTATTACAACTACTACTACTCTCTCTGTCCCTCTCTGAAGAGCCTTCAAGTCACAGCCAACTTATGGCAATAATCAGTCTATCAGGCTTTTGCAGTTCTAAAAGTTCAACAAAAAAGGCAGAGGGAGAACCCAACAAGAAAGTACTGAATTAGGGTTAATCATGAGTTTCAACACTGTTTTTTACTCAGGCTTGAACAAGGACTTGGGTTTCCTTGCTCGCTATAGTTGCTAATAACGCAGTGTGACCTACCCCTTAAGAAGGCTGTTTGTCATGTTTCACACTTCACCTTCCTTGATTACCTCTGATGTTATATTAATTCTACTTTGCCCATCTGTCAACAGTTGGGACAGTCATCCAGTGTATTTCCATGCATTCTGTGTAGTATGTTTTGTCGAACTCTGACCATTCTTTTTGCCTTCCAAGTCACTATGTACTTTATTGGCATACTATGCCTGTTTGTATAGATTATATTACCTCTCTCCTGAACCTACTTTATGAACTGTGCTTGCATGATTCTGACCCTAGGTGGACTGTAAAGTTGTATTTTGTCTAAGCTTAAGAGTGTGTGTGTGTGTTATGAGTTTAGTATCTTGTGAGCATAATTTGGCATATGCTGTATATCTTATAATTCCATAAAAAGTAAGAATTGGGTAAATTAAAAAAACAAACACACCAGTCTGACTCCTTACCTGCTTTGAACAGACAGAACTTTCTCTTTGGTTAACAATTTAAACTGACCTCTATTTGTAGACATGTCTGCCATGGATGAAAATTTCATGCATCTTCTGACTCATGAACAGTTAGGTTGTCATACATTTTGTTAGTCCTGTGGCTCTTACTTAGCCTGGAGACCAGACACTGTGGCTGGGAAGCAGCTGCAGCAATGGAGGAGACAGAGAAAATCATAGACCTGAAATGCAGTAACAACACTGGCCTAAGAATGCACTTCTGACAGCACCTTTGGCTCATCACTATTTATCTTCTGAACTTTTCTCATGGCTTCTCTGTTGCTGCCTGGATGAGTGCTGTGGGCCTCTTATTAATGGCAGCTATTAATTTTCTGGCTGCCTAGTTTATTTATATCTTGCCTTTCTTCCAGTGGGAACCCAGGGTGGCTTATATTATTCTGTACTCTTCCATTTTATCCTCACAACAGCCCTGTGAGGTAGCTCAGGCTGAGTGTGACTGTCCCAGAGTCACCCAGCAAGCTTCTATTGAACTTAAGATGTCTCAGATCCTAGTCTGACCCTCTGACCACTGTACCATGCTGGTTCCTCGCTGGGTGACCTGGTAGAGGCAGTCTCAGGTTTAGGGCTGGAGACACCTCGATTATGCTAGGAGATTCCTGCATTTATGGTCACAGCACTTAGTATGGGGCTGCTCAGAACTTTATGTCTTCTCTGGCCAATGTGCCTCTCTCACATTGTAATGGGCCTCATGCATAATTAATGGCAACAAAAAAATAGTATAAGGCTAAGTCTACACATTTCTAGGAGAGTAGCAGCTCTACTCAGATGTCTCATATTATTCAGCAAGGACTTACTCCCAGAGAAGTGTTTTTAGGGTTGCAACCTAGGGCATTTAACAAAGATATCAGTGTGTAACTCAGTAATGCTGGGTGACCTGGTAGAGGTTGGTGAATTTCTCAAAGATCATACTCTCCTTGACCCTCACACAACTGGGACAATGACAGGTAACAAAAGCTAAAGCCTGGGAAGCGACAGTCCCTGTTAAGCCATGACTCATTAGTCAGGTTAGACAAACTGCTGTCTGTGAGCCTCAACTCCATATTTGTGAAATGGGGATTACAGCAGAGGATCTTGGGAGGAGAGTAACTCATCCGGGTTTTGCACATTAAAAACTGCTTAACCGAAATGAGATTAAGATGTGAAATGAATAGTTAACATGGGCAAAGAAAATATTTGCATTTCTGTCCTTCCTGAATAATTACCCCCCTTCCTGCTTTGACGGCTGGGGAAATCAACTTTCCCGTTTCTGCGAGCAATGTGGCCTTGACCGGCAGAGCAGGGACTATTCAACTTTGCTCTCAGCTCAGCGATAGCGGCGCAGCCTCCGCCCAGCGTCTTGAGCAAACTTGGGCAACTTTCACGGAAGAGGACTGGCACCGAGCAGTCAGGCCTCTCCCCGGCTAAGAATCGTTCCACTCCCAAGCCCAGACGCCTAAACGGCTGTCGCTGCCTTTGACAGGGAAACCCCGAAATAGCACTTGGCCCAATTCCTCCCGCCCCTGTGGCCCAGATCCTGAGGGGTTGGTGGTGACCACGCGGCGGCGGCCACATCAATCGCTGCATTTAGCCGATGAGCTCAGGCAGCAGGAGGAGCGGCATTCCAGCAAGATCTGCGCGGGCCCGGGATCGCTCGAAGCTCCTCCCTTGCCTAGAAACTGAGCCGGAGACTGCTGTTTGTTGTTGTAAACACACCACTGGGCTCGCTGCTGCGGCCTCGCCGATCTACCGCTCCTCATTGGCTCCCACGGCAGGCGAGAGTGGTCTGGCTCCCGTCCCTGCTTCGCTGTCATCTCTGCGCGGTGGGTGGGTGTAGCTGGGCTTCCCCGCAACAGCAACGATCATAACAAACTCCAGCTCCGGGAAAGGAGAGAAGCCTCCTTCGCCTGTTACCGCAGCTCGCTGGCTGTCTCCCAGCAGCCCCCTCCGTTCCCTCCCTGACAGACTGAGCGCATCCCAGCACCAGTTCCCTCACCCTCAGCCATTTCTGGGACATTCCATCAATAATCAAACAGGCAGGCGCTGCTACTGGCAGCAGCCGGGATCTACACCTCTCAGGGGGCAGAACCCGCAGCAAGCAGGTTCGTCTCGTGGGCGCCTTGCGTGATTAAGCGCCTCGTGATTATGCTAATTCGAATCGTGCACAATCTTCCAGAACTCCCGGCTCGTCCCTCCCCGGCAAGCCTTCAGGAAGGACGTTAGGTTATGTTTTCCATATGTCCGGTACATGGATGGTATTTTAGTCCAAAACTTCACACAGAAACAATTCGGCTCCAGAAACAGGAGTTTATTTGCAATGACAATAAATGTAGGTTTCCATGGAAATAACAGCATGGTAATTTTCCAGTTTAGGTTATATACTAGAAACGGGTGTGTGTGCAGGGGGATAAACAGATGCAAAAGAAACTGGAAATAAGATCACATTATGGGATGCAGTCGGTTATCCTGGAATTGTTTTGTAGCTTCTTGTCTGAAGAAGCATTCTGTGTAACTCAAAACCTTGCTACCCCATCAACACACAGCTGTTTTGATAACATATTTGAACCTTTTGCACTCCTTTACAAACCCAGTGGAATACTTTTTCTGTTTGGCAACCAGAAGTGAGCCCTATTATCACCTATTTTTAATGTGATATATAATGGTTGAAAGGATGAGCAATGAACTGGCAATAGCTGAAATCTGAGTTGTGCCGTTAATTTGGAAGGTGCCCTAGACTAGCCCCTGTATCAGCATCAGTATTTCTGTGCATCTAATGAGGGGGGAGGGGAGAAGCTCATGCCATAATCCATTTGCTAGTCTTTAAGGGAGGGCACAAGATTCTGGTTATTTTTATGTGTATTGTATGGCTAGCAATATGCACATGATTTAGAAAGCGGAGATAATTTGTGTGAGGAGCTTTGAGTATTCAGTGAAAGTGCTATATGCAACCTATTATTATTACAGAAATTCTGCAAATGTTTTGTTTCAGAATAGTCTCACGGAAGTCCCTTTAGGATCTCTGCAAATGTTTCCAAGCATTTTGCTGAAGTTTACCTGAAGTGAGTGCTCTGCTCACAAGTCCCTTGTGCCTTGGAGTGCAGTAATAAGTCCTGAGCCATCATCTGGGAAATTACTAAGCTATCAATTTGTCATTTACTCTTCTGTGTAAAGGGTATATGATGCAGGCCTTACTTTCTTTACTTGCATTTTGGCATTTAATTACTATAAGACAAAATGCTGATACAACTAAAACAGCTGCAAGTTTTGTAACTGCCTACAATGGCTGGCGTCAGGGATTTCCCTACTCATTGACTCAGGCAGCCTATGCAAATTGGAAAGTGAGAGCCTTTAATCAGGCCTGTCTCTTGTATTTCTTTGGAAGAATTAATGTCTTAAGATGGATGTGGGAAGGATGCTTCCATGTGTTCTCAAAAGAAGGCTCTGAAAAGTCTAAAAAACCTTCATACTTGCTTTGTTTGTACCTTTCATATAGAAAAACGTGGCATAATTAGATATAACATAGTTATATAGAAATAAAATCAATGGGGGGAAGCGTGCATTGTATAAGTGAGCTCAGCTCTTCCAGAGCCCCTGCTAATAGAGATACTTCTGCCCTGTAATTATGGTTAAACAGCCGGAAGATCTGGAAAGCTCTTCTCCCAACCCCATTAGCAAAAAGCAGTATCCCGATTCCTCACCTGTGCGTTGACAGGCGAGCCCATGCTGGTTGTTCATGCATATGATCATATTTTAAAGATATTCATAGGGGAAGGAAAAGTGTCTTTAGTATGTGTAACAACCTGATCCTATATATATCTATTTACAAGTAAGTCCCATGGAATGTAAGATATGCATAAGATTGCAGCCTAATATATCTGAGAAAAGAAAACACCATTTTATATAATTATGATACAAAAAAATTAATATATTAAACAAATGTAAAACTAGCTACAAATCCCTAAATTCTGGTAGGAAGCCACCTGAAGTAAACTAATTGTGTGAGCACTTCCTGAGTTTGTATATTAAAATATTCAGTTAACATCTTAAATTTGAGTTTAAAATATTAAAATATTAGTTTAAAATTACTACTACTTCCTGGAACTTGACACTTATAAGTTAAGCTCACCAGGCCACAGACTGGGGTGGAGCATGAGGGGACAGGAGGGTATGGGCAGGGCTGTCTCATTTCTGCATCTGCAAAATGGGAATGATAGCTCAGGGCAGGTGCAAGGTTAAAGGTGCATTGTGGATAACAACTAATGCTCTTCAGAATCAAAAATCCTTTTCTTGTATAATAGTTATTCACTCATTCAATCCAGCATCAAAAATCATAAAGGAGAATATGTGCCTTCACAGCACTTTTAACCTCTTTCTGAAAGAAAATTTCCTCTGTGCAGTATAGCAGATTCCCTCTTATCTTTGCACTTAGAATCTGACAGGCTCAAATACCTATTTCCTCTCAAACACATATGCACATTCAGGTGAAATTAAGCAATACTTTTAGAGCCACGGGACTCTAACTTTGAAATACAAAAGTATTCCAAGGGCTGGTGTACTGACCCAAGTTTAAGAAAATCAGAGAACGAAAGAACCCTGCGCAGATTTCGATAAGTCTCTTATTGATGGGCTCAATGGACAATTGCCGCTCTGTCTCTTTAAGGCATTATTTCAATGTCTGGTCAGCACTAAATGAACAGGACAGAATCTGCATGCATAAACCGTTGCTGCGGCTGTTGCTGCTTTTACTCCCCGCTCCCCCTACCGTCGCCACAGGCACGCAGCAGCTCTCTTGGCCGCAGCCCTGGAGCGGTTCCCGTCAGTCACACCCCTTAGCACAGGATGTATGCCATATAAGGATATCTGCGTCAGTGGGTTCCCGAGCTTAGATTGTACCATGTTGCAAAGGGGGCTCTCTAGTCATTTTCCTCACTTTTGAGGGTTAAGACCCCCTTCAAATCCTATCCACAATCACCACGATACTTTGCGAAGTACTCGTAACTGATGTTAAGAGAGACTGCCACGGTGACGGGCGCTGTGCTATCTCAAAAGTGGACCGTGACCGCTGTTGCTTCCCTCTCTTCCTGATTGGTACGGCCCGTGACGTATATCTCATTCACAAAAGTCTGCTGTACACAATAAAAGGCGGAGGTACCGCACTTTACTCCAACAGCAGAGCTAAACCGAGTGACTGAAGCGGGCAAAGAAAGAGAGGTGGCTGAAGCATACAAGTAACCCGTGCGCCTAGCCAAAGAACCGCTCAGTTCGGATACTCGTCTGGGAGAGATACAGCGACCCGAAGGGTTTAGGCGTTCCCAGGCTATCCGACATGATGTATCAGGGCTTCACCGCTGACTACGATGCGTCTTCCTCACGCTGCAGCAGCGCTTCTCCGGCTGGGGACAGCCTCACTTACTATCCGTCCCCAGCGGACTCTTTCTCCAGCATGGGCTCGCCTGTCAACGCACAGGTGAGGAATCGGGATACTGCTTTTTGCTAATGGGGTTGGGAGAAGAGCTTTCCAGATCTTCCGGCTGTTTAACCATAATTACAGGGCAGAAGTATCTCTATTAGCAGGGGCTCTGGAAGAGCTGAGCTCACTTATACAATGCACGCTTCCCCCCATTGATTTTATTTCTATATAACTATGTTATATCTAATTATATGTATATACGTATTGAAATGTATAAGGAAATAAAATATTACATGTATTGTCAGTATGTAGCCTGGCGCTATGATGGGGGGGGGGGGGTCCTGGCCCTGGCGGTGCTCTGCAGCGGGTGCGTAAAGCCGTTTCATTGATAAAAACGCGGCTTCATTCAGGAGACTCCTAAGCGGCGCTTGCGTCACCGCAGACGTCAGAGATATTTATAACAAACCCCTGTTCATGTGTAGAGTCTGATGATGGCAGCAGCAGCATCCGAGCCAATCTGGCCCCAGAGACTGCAGGCCCTGCTCAAAATAGCGCACCAGCCCCTTGGGCACAGAGACTTGTCATAAGTGGGCATTGCACCTCACCCGCCCCGTGACTGTTACTAACCCGAGTCGTTGCCTTCTATTTCCCCAGGACTTCTGCACCGACCTATCTGCTTCCAGTGCCAATTTCGTCCCCACCGTGACTGCCATCTCCACAAGCCCAGACTTACAATGGATGGTGCAACCCACCCACATCTCTTCAGTGGCTCCTTCCCAGAACCGAACCCATCCCTACGGTCTCCCTGCTCCTGCAACCACCGCCTACTCCAGGGCTGGCGTGGTCAAGACTACGGGAAGCAGAGGGCAAAGCATTGGCAGGAGGGGTAAAATTGAGCAGGTAAGCAGAGAACTCCTGTGGCCACGGGGGGGAGGGCAGATCGAAGGAGAGGGGAGATAAGTGGGTTGGGATTGGGGCTCCTTTCGGGTGGGATTGGGTACTGTGAGAACGTTGACGGGCTGGTCCTTTTCCATCAGCAAGTCATGCGGCATAAGCCAGTTTTGCAAACTGGTGGGGAATGGGAATCATGCCCCAGAGATATTAACAGTGCAAGCCTTAAGAGCATTTTCCTGTGAGTAAGCCCTGTTGAGCAGGATTCTGAATAGACCTGTTTAGGATTGCACTATAAATCTGCAATCTTACGCACGCTTAACGTGGGAGTAAGCCCTGTTGAACATAGTGGAGCATACATCTGTGCAGACATGCCTAAAAGTTACGTTGCACGAATGGTGTGAGAACTAGTCAAACTCCAGCACAGCGTGCTAGTCTCGGGGATTGCGACCTGAAGAGGGGACAGGAAATGAACTTTAGGGGGTTCTGGCACCGGAGACTGACGGTCGCTGTTTCCCTCTCTGTAGCTGACGCCAGAGGAGGAGGAAAAAAGGCGGATCCGGCGGGAGAGAAACAAGATGGCAGCTGCTAAGTGCCGCAATCGGAGGAGGGAGCTGACTGATACCCTGCAAGCGGTGAGTATCTCCGGCCTAGACTAGGGGGCCCCTGTGTGTCTGGCCCGCCTGGCGCTCTTTGCCCAGGCTCCTTTCCCGCCGGAAGGCGACCCGCCACGGGACTTACTCGCCCCTCCCTCTCTCTCCCCCCCTGGCCCCAGGAGACCGACCAGCTGGAGGAAGAGAAGTCGGCGCTGCAAACCGAGATCGCCAACCTGCTCAAGGAGAAGGAGAAGCTGGAATTCATCCTGGCCGCCCACCGCCCGGCCTGCAAGATCCCGGAGGAGCTCCAGTTCTCCGAGGAGCTCGCCGTCTCCTCGCTGGATCTGCTGGCTGACGCGCCCGTGGCCAGCTCGCCGGAGTCGGAGGAAGAGGCCTTCGCCCTGCCCCTGCTGCACGAGCCCCCCCAGGCCGAGCCGGTCAAGGAGAGCGCCGGCCTGGAGCTGAAGGCCGAACCTTTCGACGACTTCCTCTTCTCGCGCAACACCCGCGAGACGCCGCGCTCGGTGCCGGACATGGACCTCTCCGGCTCCTCGTCTTTCTACGCGGCGGACTGGGAGCCCCTGGCGCCGGCGGGCAACGCGGATCTGGAGCCCCTCTGCACCCCGGTGGTGACCTGCACGCCCTGCCCCAGCACCTACACCTCGTCCTTCGTCTTCACCTACCCGGAGACCGACTCCTTCCCCAGCTGCGCCGCCGCGCACAGGAAGGGCAGCAGCAGCAACGAGCCTTCCTCCGACTCGCTCAGCTCGCCCACCCTGCTGGCCTTGTGAGAGGGCTGCCTCCTCCGGCAGAAATAACCGCAGGGTCAAGGGGCCATCGCCGCGGTGGAGACCGTGCCCCTCCTCCTCCTTCTCTTTGCTGCTGCTGCTGCCGCCTGCATGGGGCCTTAGGCCGCGAAGGAGCTGCGCGTCTCTCACCCGAGGCCTGGGGGGAGACAAAGCGCCTCTGTTCCGGCGGCTGGGACGGGCAGCCCATCTGGAGTGGAATGACTGTGTTGCTAATGGACTGCTGTGCAGCCTGCCTGCCATCGGGCCTGATACCTCTTCCAGAGATGTAGCAAAACCGCATGGAATTTTTTGTCTTGTCCCCCACTCATGAGAACCGGTAGTTTTTGTAGCATGTTCAACATGGCTGGGTTGGTGACTCCCTTCCCCTTCCTTCAATATTCATTAGCATTAACTAATTAATCTGTTGGTTTAAATGATTGGAATTTTAATATGGTGCTGGGTATCTTCAACTCGTATCTAGTGCAGCTGATTATCAATAACTACTGTGTTCCTGGCAATATTGTGTTTTTGATGACTTAGCAATGACCCGACTTTAAACTGCGAAAAAAGAAGAGACTATTTTATTTTCTAGTAGATGAATAAATAGCTGTGTTGTCCACGTACTATAGTTCTCCGTGTACATCAATGTTCATCGTAACTTTAACTGATCATACATTGTTGAAGTGGTCTGAGATTGTTGAATGGTTTTGGCATAAGTTTTCCATGAAAACGTTTTTATTGTGTGTTTTATTTATGGAGATATTTATATTTTTATTTTTTTCTACCTTGAGGTATTGACATGTGGAAAGTGAATTTGGATGAAATTTAAGCATTGTTTGCTTAGTGTTCAAGACACTGTCAATAAAAGCATTTAAGCTGAATGCACTGAGGACACTGTGTCATCCCTTTACTACAAAACTTCTCTAATTGTGGATTTACACTGATTACATGTGGGGATAATTTGACACCATATGGGGCCAAACCCTTGGTTTTCTCAAAGACACAGGACAATAAGAAATTGTGCTAGTACTACTACTTTTTCTTTAAATGCTTTTCCTCAATCCAATCTTAACTTGTAAAATGGCTCACTTACTTTTAGTCCATTTCAGTTTCTAAGCAACTATTGCTGCTTAATATACCAAAATATGTGTGTAAAGTGCTGTCAAATTGCAGCCAACTTATGGCAACCCCATTGGGGTTTTAAGACAAATGAAATGCAGAGGTGGCTTGCCATTGCCTTCCTTTGCAAAGTCTTCCTTGGTGGCTTCCCATCCAAGTACCAACCCTGCATAGCTTCCAAGAGCTAACAAGATTGGGCTGTACTATACCATCTCACACTCCCATATCAAAATATAGGACTAAATAAAATTATAATAGCACAATTCTATGGACTTCTACTTGGAAGTATGCTGTTTAGTGGAATATACCCACAGGTGTTAACATCACAGCCACCTGTAAACTTCAGTTCTTTCCTGATACAGAACATGAGCTCAATTATCAGTAAGTGGAGGCAGTTAAATAACTCTTTCATAGAGTGGAGAAACTATACTTCCTTTAGGCTTGTGATTATTTCTGTTCAGATAATTGTTCTTTCGTCACATTGGGCTTCCTGTTTGTTTCCTTCTCCCTGAGTGTATCTGACTCTGATCTATCTTCATTTCCTACAGCGACTCAGTCTTTCATTTTCCTTTACCTCACGTCTTTTATCCTCCCCAAAAATACACCTTGTGGAAAGATGAAAAAAAGCCTTTTATTATTTATCATACATTGAGGTGGGAGCCCCACAATGGCATTGGGTACTGATGTCTCCTCAGTTAGTTGCTTGACTGCTTTCTTGGATACGAGGGCTGAAATACCCCCTCAACCCCTTTACAACTTAATAAACCTAGCACGTCGCATAGCTTACTGCTGTTCCAGCAAGTGGTTGTGTGTATATACGGTAATACATGTTCATCCCACCCTTCCTGCAAGGAGCTCTGGGCAGGCTAAGTAGTTATTCTTCCCCTCCAGTTTCCCCTGTGATACAGATAAGGCTGAGATAATGACTGGCCCTAGGCTACTCATTTGGTGTCATGGTTGAGAGGAGATTTGAACCTGGTCTTGCCATGTTCTAGTTCAACACTCTAACCCCTTTGAAATACATTATATTAAGTCTATTCTAGCAGAAGTATTGAAGCATGAAACTGACCATTGCAAAGGTCAGGCATTTTCACTCAGTTTACTTGACAGGTGTGTCACATAAGAACTGGTCTGATTCCTTTGTTAACTGCTTCTGGTTGAGACAGGATCAGCACTAGTGGTACAGTCCAGATTGGCGAATGTAGTACAAAATCCACATGCTCATTCATGGTTGTGGAAAGTCTTGTCCAGTTGCAGCCAACTGCTGGCAACCTGGTAGGGCTTTCAAGGGAAGAGACAAATAGAGGTGATTTGCCATTGCCTACCTCAGTATTACCCCTTCACGTCCGTAGTGCTCTCCCATCCATGTTCTAATTTCATTTGTACCTCTTCCTAAACTCTCCTGCCATCACACACATCACATACACTTGGTATTTAATGCTACAATACTGACTAGACATTCAAAAATCAAATGTTTCTGGTTTAACCTTCTTAACAAGGGGTAAATATCAGGAATTTCTCACTGGTTATCTTCAGTGATTAATTGTAAATCTATTACTGTCTGAATAAGAAATATTATGTGAGATGGAGTTACAGAGTCTTGTTTCCTTTGAGAGAGGTATATATGAGAAAAAGAGTAAAATACCAAAAAACAGACTACATTACATAAAAGAAAGATTCTAGGATTGCTGAACAGAAGCAGGCAATGGCAAATAGCAAACCACCTCTGAACGTCTCTTGCCTTGAAAAACTTATGGGGTTGGCATAAATCAGCTGCAACTTGATGGCAAAAAAGTGCACAGAAATTCTACAGTCTCTTCACAGTGTGAAAAAGAACAGCATGACTTTTGTACTCTACTGGGTGCAAATGTTTGCATTAGACAACTTTAAAAGCTGGTTTTATCAATGCAACTTAATTCAGTTCACATCTGTATTACAGATACTTAAAAACAAGAACTGAGAGATAGTACAGAACCATTTATGCAGCTCTGGTTAACATTTGACAAATGAAATCAAACACACAAAGTTGAGTAGACTGAAGTTCAAAGGATTACATGAAAGCCACACATTATTGAACAAAGCCACTCTGATACAATAATTCCTTATAGTGCAGGAAGTCCAATGCTTCACTTTTCCTTTCAGAGGGAACAGCTCTGCAGGTCTCACTTGTAGATATAAACAGCTTCTGGATGACACTGATGTGTTTGTTTATTTTAATTGTAGACCTCTGTCCCCTAGGCACAGGGCTCAGGGTGGTGAACAACATTTCAATAAACAAATTTACAACAGTTAAAACAATAACAAGTTCCATGACTATAACACGTGGCACTTAAAGGACCAATTGATGGCCTTGCCCCATAGGGAAAGAGGGGAGAAGGAAGAGGCCAGCCTCAGTGGAAACTGTTGCTGTCTTCAACCATAGTCCTGGTGAAACATCTCTGTTTTACAGGCCCTGCAGAACTGCACTAGGTCCAGCAGAGCACAGATGTCATTTGGCAGAGCTACACCAGGATGGCACCAGAGCCAAAAAGGCCCTAGTTGGGGCTCTAGTTGAGGATGGCTGGATACCTTTCAGACCAAGGATCACCAGAAGGTTCTCGCCAGGGCATAGTGCTCTTCTAGGGGTATATCTGTCCTGCAGTTTATAAATAAATTGTACCAAAAAAAGATAGTTACTATTACTGAAACATACAGGCTACACCAGCAAATACTCAAGACAAGATTCACTGACTACTAGAAATTTGCAACATCGTTGGTCATTTTATTTCCAAGGCATCACACAAAGGCAGAAATTATGGATGCACTTCTAAGTCTTCATTTGCATCCAAAGTGTTTTACATAAAAGAAACAACATTGTATGCTTTTTGTGGTAACTACTTTGGTTATAGGATTTTCTATCTTGCAGAGAGATTTTTGTTCTCTCCTGTAATATATTGGATGTAACTAATGATGCTATGGACAATAGTTCTATGGACAATAGATACAGAAAATATAAGAGAAAGTACTTTCTGTACTCAATGGATGATTATGTTGTGGTATTCACTGCCAGTGCACTAAGTGATGGCAATTATTGTAAAAGCTAAAGGTAAGTCCCCTGTGCAAGCACCAGTCATTTCTGACTCTGGGGTGATGTTGTGAAAAACGATGTTTTCATAGCAGACTTTTTACGGGGTGGTTTGCTATTGCCTTCCCCACTTTACCCCCAGCAAAGCTGAGTACTCCTTTTACCAACCTCGGAAGGATGGAAGGCTGAGTCATCCTTGAGCCAGCTACCTGAACCCAGCTTCCACCAGGATCAAACTCAGGTCCTGAGCAGAGCTTGAACTGCAGTACTGCAGCTTACCACTCTGAACCACAGGGCTCTTTTGCCATTATTATAGATGGCTTTAAAAGGGAAGTTGACGGATTCATGGAGGATAGGTCCATCAGTGGATACTAGCCATGATGGTTAAGAGGAACCTGCACATCCAGAGGTAGTACATCTCCGAATACAAGTGCTAGGAGGGAGGATCATGGAGCACTGTGCCACCTTATTTGTTGACCCTCCAAGGCATGTGAGTGAAACAAGATGCTGGACTAGATGAACCACTGCTCTGATCCAGCAGGACTCCTTTTACTTTCTTATAGTTACTAGTGGGGGGAAGAATCCAGTATATATGATTTCATACTGTTTGTTGAGGGAGGGGACCATTCTTGCATCAAGAAGCATATTGTATGCAAAAGAAACAAATAGGAAACTTGGCAAGGAATACCCTGAGAAGGATGAGGATGAAATTCTCTCCTCGGTTAGTCAGGAAATAAGGATCCAATCTTAAATCATGGGGCACTATTATTCTCTTGAATTAGAACTTGCTCTGAGGAATTAAAAATATCACAACCTACTTTTCCTCTTTTGTATGTTATCAAGTTTTGTTCTGTTCTAGCAATAGAACATATACTAGGAAGAGCACTAGAAATTAAGCTAAGAAAGTTTATTTCCACAGTAGAACAGATTTTTCCCCATGATCTTTTCCTGGGTCTTCAGGGGGGGGGGGGGCGCTGCATGAACTACTCTGAAGCAGACAGAATCCTACTAGTAGTTCATGGAGACCCCTCATTTAAGTGATCCTAATGATAGATGGTGAGGATAAATGTTCTCTCTAATTCCCCCCCTCCACCCAATGTGTGAAGCAGCTCACATCCTGAGCAGAATATAACAGTTGTAATCTTAAAATGGGCAATGGGCAGCAAAACATCTCCAAACTGCTGTTGAGGGGGGCTTCCTGTGTTAATGAGTGACCACTCATGTGCACAGCTTAGAGGAAATACTGGGTGAGGATAGTAAATATGACACTCCTATACTTTGTTGTGTCTTCATAATTTTTCTACAAAATTTGGAAATGTATGATCCAGATTATTTAGGGTAACCATATGTCATATTTATTTTCCTTTACTGTATTTATAGTCCAGCTTTCTCTCCAGTGGGGACCCAGAGTGGCTTAGCTCATTATCTTCTCCTCTATGTTATCCTCACAACAACCCTGTGAAGTAGATTAGGCTGAGAGTGTGACTGGCACAAGGTCACCCAGCAAGCTTCCATAGTAAGGTACAGGTTGCAGACCTGGGTCTCTCAGATCCTAGTCTAGCACTCTTACCACTACTCCACACTGGCTCCGTATCCTAGTACTCTAATGTTAAGAACAGGCATATTCTTTCAACAGAAACTGCAGACATGGCATATATATCTTATGTCACAAGAAGAACATAACTAGAATCAAAGGCAAGTTTACTTCATTTATTTTTAATATCAGTGATAATTCTTGCAATGTCTAGGGAAAGGTATGGACAGAAAAAAGGGACTGACGTACAATTTCAGTCTGTGCATATCATGGAGCAGACAAACATCTTCTGCAGTACAATCTTAACCATACTTATTCAGAAATAAGTCCCCATCAGCTCTCTGAGATTTGTCTAGTAAGCATGCATTTTTTTTTGTTAACATACAGTTTCCAGACGGTGATAATTCAACACTCATGTGGCTGTCACAGTAGATCAGTATTGTCTGATTTGAGTGGCAGTGGCTCTCAGGTAGAAGTCTTTTACATCATACTTTTTAATCTGGAGATGTCAGGGATTGAATCTGGAACTTTCTACATATAAAGCAGATGCTAATCCATTGATATACACCTAATAAAACTGAGCACAGCTAGAAATCACTTTCCTGACATAGAATTTAATCTTAGACCTTGCAAAGCCAAATTCAGATTGACTAATACTTTCAATATATTTCAGAAAGTTGTTATTCTGCAACATAAGAACATTTTCATTGTAATTTTATAATAACTGAATACAATATTATATTTCTTTCAGTGTAGTTTAAATTATGAAGCATGAAAATCTTATGTGGAATATCTTTCTGTATGTATATGCATTAGTGTAGTATATCGATAAAAAATATTTAGACTTTTTAAACAAAGAGATCCTGTAGTTTATCAAAGGATTCTTTCTGTTAAAGTATCCCCTCTGAGATATCATTATCATTATTAGAGATATCAATAATATGAGAAATATCAGTAATATTGTTTTCTAACTTTAACTGCAAACACCTCTGTATGACAGCACAGATGTCATAGATATGGTAAAACTAAATTATAATGCCTTTGCTGTAAAGACATCATGGATGTCACAAAATGTCAGTGGAGATGAAGGACCAGTTAAGCAACATTTGCACATATGATAGAGAGCTCTTAGCTGCCAGAGTATTTGAAATTTCTGGATTGTGATGCAGTTAACCCTCTTCTAAACAAAATACATTCTAAAATACTAGAAAATGAAAATATCCTCAGAGATTCAGTAATGGATTGGATATGATAGATAGATGATAAATAGACAGACAGACAGATGATAGAAATATATTTATACTAGCAGAACAAAAGAAAATAATATATGCGAAGTGAGGAAAACTATTTTTTTAAAACTATAATTAACTTTCTAGGACAAAGTTAGAGTCCTCACTAGTCATCTGCTGCTTCAGACCATCATGGTCTGAATCTATCTTCTTGGACAGTTTTTGTGCATTATGTTTGTTCTTTTTCTACTTATGTGATTTCCTCTTGAATAATATATGCTCTACATTAAAATGAAAGTCCTATTGTACAGCTAGATTGAAAAAAATAATAAAAGATGAATGAAAAGAAAGCTTTGGGGGGCTTTTACATGGAAAAAACCCTGATGATTAAAGAATATAGATCACATGACAAGGAATTATCATAAATAGTTTAATATTGTAAACACTTTTATCTAAATGATTGTTTATTATAATGAGACAGCTATTTTGTTGATGTGACCACACTAGGTTATTAAGAAGGAATTAAACTTATCTTGTGAGGGAAAAATCCAGATGCATTCAGATCAGGTTTCACTTTCCTTCCAATGCTACAGAATAACTGGACAAGACAGCTTTCTACAATCTTGACAGGTATGTTATCCTGCAGAATTCTCTCAAGAGAAAACAGTAACAGTTGTCAGTGGCAAACTGCAGATTGTGAAAAGCTGTACTCTGTACACTAAACATGCACACTATTGAGAACTTCTAAGGAGAAAAAAGGTATTGCATATTATCTGAGAGCATTGTTTCAAACCTGTCTTTTAAAGACAAACATTTTTATTTAACCTCAGACTGGGGAAAATAATTGAGAGGGTTGAGAATATGCACTCTAAGTGCAATTATCTTGGAGGATTTCAAATTTCATATATAATATCGTACTGAATTAACTCACAAGATCCTAGATAGATTCCCACAACAACTTTGTGAGGACGGTTAAACTGGCCCAAAGTTACCTAGCAAGCTTGGGAGGATTTTTGAGCCCAGGTACATAACACTGACTAACCACCCATGAGTGCTGAAAGGTACTCCGCAAAGGCGAGAGAAAGACGAGAGATGGAAGGCGAGAGAAAGAGCCAGCCCTCTCTTTGCTCCTAGAACGTTGTTTACTAATAGATGGTGATGCAGGTCTCCAACTGAGAAGCGATGTTCACCCAATGAATTTATAACAAGGGAAAAAGGACGGGGATTTTCTAGCTCTTTTAAGCGCGCACACACACAAGGAGCATCACTTGCGCCTTTCAAACATCACTAGAGGTTCCAAAAACAAACAAAAGGAATTCCAAGCTGCGCTTGAAAGGCGCAATTGTAGCCGCCTTGCTTGACCCGCAGCGCACACACCGCCCCCGCCTCCTTTAGCCGCATTGAACTTTCCAGGCTCTAGAACCCTTCTCTCGTGCGACTGCGCCTGCGCGAAAAATGCTCTTGTTTATTGTTTGGTTTCTAGGGCGCTTGAAGGCGCGTCAGCGCCATGACGTTAGGCAGCCCGCAGAGACGCTGCGAGCCGACGGCGTGACGGAGATAGTTCCGGCTACGGCCATATAAGGAAGTAGAGGCACGTTCCTTCGCCTACGTTCCCCCCCCCTCCCTCTCTGTATTGCGGGTACGAGTGGCTCGCTCTCGCTTGGGGAAGATTCCAGAATGGAACGCCGCTGAAAGCTGGTAACGGGAAAGAGGAGCGCACAATAGTCCGGCAAGTCTTGCCCATCTGTATGGAAGGAGAGTTCCCGGCTGATGTGTCAGATTCTCGTATCTGTCAGAGAAGGCCTAAGGAACAACCGGGCGTACCCACAAGTGCCTTTCGTTTATTGTTAAAAATAGAAACATAACAACAAAGATAAGAGCACGTAACTAGCTAACCCTTCCAATAAAATCGGGGCGGGGGGTGACACGCACACGGAGCTGCTAAGCCACCGGCTTTAAGGAAAGGCTGAATATATAGATACAAAACTGGAGTTTTAGAGAGACAGATATACGAAACCCACGTAGTTGTGTGTGTACTGTGATAAGCAGGGCTCTTTTAGCCTTCCCTAACGATAGTGATTCCAGAAGGGTAGCCGTGTTAGTCCATTGCAGCAAAAACAAGCGGGAGGCTTGTGGCATCTTAAGGACTGTTCCAGAGAGGTGACGGGGTTAATTTATTGTAGCAAAACAAAGCAGCAGGTCAGGGGCGCCTTAAAGGCTTAAGCTCCTTAAATGCTGTTCGTCTTTAAGGTGCCATTAGAATTCGTTTTAACTTAAAAGACTAGGCACTGTTGCATAAGCTTTTGTGCACTAGACCAGGGGTCCCCAACCCCTGGGCTGTGGACCAGTACCGGGCTGTGGCCTGTTAGCAACCGGGCCGTGAGTTGTATAATTATTTCATTATATATTATAATGTAATAGTAATAATAATACATTGGATTTATATCGTGCCCTCCACTCTGAATCTCAGAGTGGCTCACAATCTCCTTTATCTTCCTCCCCCACAACAGACACCCTGTGAGGTGGGTGGGGCTGAGAGAGTTCTCCCAGAAGCTGCCCTGTCAAGGACAGCTCTGCGAGAGCTGGTGTAAGTGGAGGAGTGAGGAATCAAACCCAGTTCTCCCAGATAAGAGTCTGTACATGTAACCACCATAGCAAAATAAAGTGCACAATTGTATCATCCCAAAACCACCACCCCTGCCCCCAACTGCAGGTCCGTGGAAAAATTGTCTTCCACAAAACTGGTCCCTGGTGTCAAAAAGGTTGGAGACCCCTGCACTAGGTAGCCTACTTCTGATGCAATAATGCATTTTAAAACTACGTATATTCTAACTTACTGAAAATTTTAATTTTGTAATTTAATTTTGTAATATTTCAGAACAAAAAGCACTTCCCCCTTTCCTTTTGACCCCTGTAACTGAAGATGTGAATTCCAGTCCATGAAATGTTGATGCTAGAATACAATATCGTTAGTCAGGTGCCACTTAAGTGCTGTCAATTTTTTTGAGTTGTGAGGATAAAGGGGGATGGGAAAGGACTCTGCGCACACCCTGATCTTCTTAAAAGAAGTGTGGATAAAAATGCGACAAAGTGGCAGCAGTTTCTACCTGCATATTGCTGATTTTTCCTTTGTACAGAAGTTCCTTTATACAGAAGATCCACCCGTATCACAAGGTTTTGGCTACCAAAGCAGCCCTAGGAATCTAAGACAATTGGTATTTAGGGAGTATATGGTGTAGGGAATACATGATGCAAATCTGGTAGGCCCTGCATCACAATCCCTAAAACAAGAGAGACCCTGGGTCTGTAGAGTCCTTTTTATCTTTCCAGTCTTATGACAGCTAAGAGTTCTAAAACAAAGGGCCTTCTTTGCAGTCTTTTGAGCATATATGCATTATGCATTAAATGTGCTCTTTGTGACTTCCATACATGTTATTTAAAATTACAGTTACATTGGCTAGACTCTGTGTTCTATTTACGTAAATCTTGTCTTCTTTCTGTCCTGTGTGAACAGTGAGCATATAGGTTTATCAAGAGTGATTCAAAAGCCTGTCTATGATTGTTTTATTTTTCTGTTGCTGCCCCTACTGCTGTTTTGATTAGACTCCTGTGGGTTTTAGATTACTCCCCCCCAAAATGAATTGTTATCATTTCAAGATGTTTCTATTTTGGTGTAAAACTGCTTTGGGGAGCTGTGATGGCTAAAAGGCAGTCCATAAATACCGCAAACAAAACAAAAGCCTTGTGCAGGTCCTGCCCTCCACTGCACACGAGAGAAGGTTACTAAGTGGCCGATTCTTCATTGGAGCCAAGCAAACCCATTCTCCATTCTGCCCCTGTGGCTGATGGGCTGTGATTGTCTTGTGTGCTGCTGTTGTTAGTACTTTATTTCAAGCAGAAGCCCATCTGCAGTTTGCATTGGCTGTTTGTGCTTAGGCCTAACATCCATTACTTCTGAGAATAGCTATTGTGGAGAAGGATGAGAGTTGCCAACCTACAAGTGGTTCAAACACAAAATTGTGTCATGCGTTTGAGAAAGCTGATGCTGTGTAATTCCTGTGGTTGGTTCAGCCTACAGGTGGTGGCTGGAGATCTTCTGATGTATCCAACTTTCTGTGGGGTAAAGCGTAAATGACTGGAGAAGGTATTGGCAAACCACCCTGTAAAAGTTTGCCAAGAAATCATGATGTGATGTCACCCCGTGGGTCAATAATGATTCAGTGCTTGCACAGGGGAATACCTTTACCTTTTAAAGGATCTACTATCTGAAGACTAGGAGGGTGACTCAGTAGGATTTTGAAATTTGAACTGTTTTTGGTTCGGAAACTAGGTAGCAATTTGATGTGTGTGAGAGCCAGAGTGGTGTCGTGGAGAGAGTGGCGGACTAAGATCCTGGCCGACTGGAGTTTTAATCTCTACTTCTACCATGGACACTCACTGGGTGACCTTGGGCTCCGTCACAAACTCTCAGCTTGGCCTACCTCACGGGGCTGTTGTTTTGAGAGAATGGAGGAAGGGATAATGATGTTTTAAAAGCTACTTCAAGTCGGAAATGGGGAGAAAATGGGATATAAATAAATAAATGCAAATGCATGCAAACATTGAGCTTGCTGATTGCATGAAATTATATAAATGGCTCTTGCGTGTATTTATGGATTGCAATACCTAGATGGAAATATTTCTACTCCAGTTATGTAACTACTTCCTATTTAAAGGTGGACTGCCGTTTTAATTAGCCTGGTGATGATGCCATCTCTAATAGCACTCAGATGCCAAATGTGATTTCTGTCAACATTGGTATCATTTACATAAGCTGTACATACATAATTCTGTATTAGCCCTATGGATGTGAGAGGATAATGTATGATATTTCCTGAATGTATCCCTAATAATTAATTATTCTGTAGATGCCAATGCTTCTGTGATGTTTAGGTGGGCCTGGGGTGTGAAACTTTCATTATTACTGAGCCCTTGAAAATTGTCATTCAGAGGGAACTGGCAACATAGGTATTTCTTATGCCGGTATCAATACCTTACATCAAAATAAATATATTTTACCTTTAAGGAACACAGAGCTTTCCCCATTTTATATACAAAGCTGGTTTGTCTGAGAAATGTTGATCAGCCCAAGGTCATCTATTTTATATAGGTTTCCTTGGTTCAGGTGTAACACTTTATCCACTGGATTTACTTGAGTGAAATAATTTCAAGAAATGTGTTTAAGGGGAAGTGGAATGGTATAGTATAGCTTGATCTCCTCAGATCTCAGAAGCTAAGCATTATTGGTACTTGGGTGGTGGTCAACCAAGGAATTCTCTGTAGAGGAAGGCAGTGACAATCTCTGCTTTGCACTTGCCTTGAAAGCCCTTTGCTGGGTTTTCATAACTTGGTTGTGACTTGAGCCAGCATAGTAGTGGTTAAGAACAGCAGACTCTAATCTGGAGAACCAACTTTGATTCTCACTCTTCCACATGAAGCCTGCTGGGTGACCTTGGGCTACTCAACTCTCAGAACTCTGTCAGACCCACCCACCTCACAAGGTGCCTATTTTGAGAAGAGGAAGGGAATGTGATTGCAAGCTGCGTTGAGACTTCTTAGAGTAGACGAAAGCAGAATATAAGAACCCACTCTTTTTCTTCTCCATATAGGCCCTTTTCACATTACTGTTTTAAACCAGATGTTATTAGTTGTTGGCCTGATTTCAAGTAGAGTGGTACAAGGGCTGGGTTTTTATACAGTGAATTTCCTTCCAGTAATGAACTGTTTCTGAAGTGCCATGGTCATTTCAAGTGGAATAAAAGGCAGTTTGAAAAGGGCCATATACATAATGTGTTTAGGATTAGAAGTTTAAGAGATGGGCTGTCAGAGTAATTTTGGATATGATTAGGCATTTCTGTGTAATAATTATGATTTATAATAATTAAAACTACATTTTCCATGCTGCTGAATAGGGATTCTTTGAACAGTGATCAATCAGTAGAGCTACTAGTATATTTGTAAATTTAATCAAACATGGTCTGTATTAGTTGCTTTCAGTGAAACTGTAAGATGCTAAAGACTCAAATTAACTGTCTTTTCATACAATACAAACTTTTGAATTAATTATTGGCATACTTACAGTACTGAATATGCTAAAATCCTACAGTGTGCTGTGTGTGTGTATGTTTCACAAGAATGGCCACAGCCTAATACAGGGTAAAAAACACTCACTTCCATTGATTTCAGTGAATATAAGCATTGTGATGCCTTTGTTGGATTGTAGCCAAGGTATTTTTCTTTTAAATTCACATTGCTGAAAAATGCAGTTTGCACAGTTATTTTTAGAAGCGTCATTGACTGTGATTATAGATACAAGTAAGAGGGAATGACAGGGAACCCCCATGACATGAAAGGCATGTGTGTTGTTCAGCTAAAAAGTATGTGTAATCCAGTTGGTGTGTTACAGCCTATTAAAAAAACGAGACAACAGAGAGTGGAAAAAATGGCAGTTGCTGTAGAGTGGCTATAGATTGGCTATATTTCCCATATCTTAAAGATGGGAAGAAAACCGTGGAGAGTGATAGAGAACTATTACATTGACCATATATTCCTAGTTAAAGATGCCATGTCATTTTTCACAGCCAGCTGAGTCAAAGGCATAATTTATTCTTGTGGGGTTGCTTGTTGTATCATGCGACAAGTATCGTTAATATTAATTTATTCTCGTGCCTCCTCAGTCTTGCTATAAGTACTGTTTAATTGCTAGTTCCTTTGATAGCTGTTATGCCCTCAAGACAATCTTCCATATCCTGAGAATGTGATAATGACTAGTTTTGAGTACCAAGCCCGTACTTTATTTTGCCTTTTAAAAATTAAATGGTGCGTTATAAACATGTGAGTTTGTAATAAATACTTTGCCTTTGATCAGCACTTTCTATTTGAATGGTCTTAACAGTGCAATCGTGTGCAGAGTAACTCCAGCCTAAGCCCACTAAAATCCATGTGCAGGATTGTGCTGTTAGAATGCTTTGCTGCATCAATTAATTGGGTTATAGAATATATAGAAAAACCTTCAAATTGGAAAAACACAATATTGCTAGGAAAAGCAGTAGGAAAAGAGGAAGGCCTAACATGAGATGATTGACTCAGTAAAGGAAGCCATGGCCTTCAGTACATAAAACTTGAGCAAGGCTAAGTCAGGAATAGGGTTCCCAGCCTCCCGCTGGGGTTCCCCCTAGTTTTGGACCCCCCAGCCTTCTGGCATGGAGCTGTCTGGTAGGGGATCCCCGCCCCCAAAGAGCTCCATCCTGCCTGATGTGCCTGGCACAATAATATCAACTGGAAGTGATGTCATTGCACGGGGGGGGGAATGCTCTAGCAATTTGGGTGAAAACTCTATGGCACCTTCCTCCTGCCAGAAGCAAGGTAAGATCTGGAAACCCTAGTCATGACACATAACATACACAACATGTAATGTACTGGGAGACGAGACGTGGTGAAGACTTCAGGCTTTATTCGCTAGTACATTACGGAACTGGGGAACACGCGGCCGGGTCCGCCAATATATACAAACACCCCGGAACAACCCCCCCGCTGGCCAGCCCAATCCTGGCCAGTTAAACTTCCCGCGCTTGACATTGATTGGCCGTGACTTTTCCCCGCGCTGTGCCTGGTCGCCCGAGGACGCGCGGCGCGTGTGTAGAGTCCGATACTCTACACTCCTCCCCCCCTAGTTCAGACCACATAGTCCCGGAGGTATGCTGGTGCTCTCCGTTCCCGTGTCGATCTCCTCGGGGTCGCTCGTGGAGCTGGGTCTGGTTCTGGTGTGGGCGATGCTGCTCTTGGTTGTGGGACGCTGGGGTCTGCTTCTGGCTCCGGCTCTGACTCGGTGTCTCTGGGGGCATCATAAGTAGGTAGTTCCTGTATTGGCGGGGCCCCCTCCGGCGCTTCTGTTGCTAGCTGTTCCCTATTCCCTGCCTCCTCCATTTCTTCGGGTAGGGTGCGGCGGCGCAGCTGATCTATGTGCCGTCTTAGTACCTGGCCCCCCTCGGTGGTCACCTCGTATGACCTGGAACCTGTCACCCTAAGGACTCTCCCCGCGACCCAATCGGGGCCGCTTGCGAAGTTCTTCGCGTATACAGGGTCACCCGGAAAGAACCCCCGCACTGCCTCCCGGACCTCTGGGGACCCGCGGACCTCGGGGGCCCGGTCTGGGTGCAGCCTGTCTAGACGGGTTGTCAGTTTCCTCCCCATGAGCAGTTCCGCGGGGCTGGATCCCGTTATAGGGTTTGGGGTGATCCTGTTGTGGAACAGGAAGGCTGAGAGGCGGTGGTCCCAATCCCCATGTACTATTCTCCCCAGTGCTTCCTTGGTGGTCCGCACCATCCGCTCCGCCTGGCCGTTGGTTGCCGGATGGAATGGTGCGGACCTTATGTGTCGTATGAGGTACCTCTCCGTGAACTCCCGGAATTCCCGGGAGGTGAAGGCCGTTCCGTTATCCGTCACCAGGGTGTCTGGGATCCCGTGCGTGCATAGGACCTTCCTGAGTGCTCGGACGGCTGCCGCCGTGGAGGTTGAGGCTACCGGAATCACCTCTAACCATTTTGTGTAGGCATCCACAAGTATAAAAAAGATCTGGCCCTGATACGGGCCGGCAAAATCTAAGTGGAGGCGGGACCATGGCCGCCTGTTAGACTCCCACCTGTGGACCGGGGCTGACGGGGGATCGGGCCGGGATTCTTGGCAGGGTTGGCACCTCCTCACCCACCCCTCAATTTCCTCATCCATGCCCGGCCACCACACATAACTACGGGCCAGGGCTTTCATCCTCACGATGCCCGGGTGGGTCTCGTGGAGGTCTTCCAGTACCTGTTTGCGCAAGGGGGGGGGAACCACCACCCGGCTGCCCCAAAGCACGCACCCCTTGTGTGTCGATAGCTCGTCCTTCCTGGACGCGAACGGTCTGAACACTTCTTCCACTTTGCCTGCCGGCCACCCCCTCCCCACCCAGTCCCTGACCCGTGCCAGGATGCGGTCCCTCCCTGTCGCCCGGGCTACCTCTGCCGCGTGCAGTGGGCGCTCAGGGAGAGATTCAATGAGCATTACCCCGTGTGCGGGGGCGGGATCGGGGAGAGTCCTTAGGGTGACAGGTTCCAGGTCATACGAGGTGACCACCGAGGGGGGCCAGGTACTAAGACGGCACATAGATCAGCTGCGCCTCTGCTGTCTTAGCGTCGACTGGCAGTTGCTGGTATGCCTGTGCTAAGTCCAGCTTGCCAAAAACCCGTGCCCCTGCGAGTGTCGATAGTACATGGCTGACTACGGGGACTGGATACGGGTTATCCTGGAGCGCTTTGTTGATCGTGCACTTGTAGTCAGCGCAGATCCTTACGTCCCCGTTCGGTTTCACTGGCGTTACAATGGGGGTCTCCCAAGCCGCATAAGTTACAGGCTCCAAGACGCCCTGGGCCGTGAGGCGATCCAGTTCTGCCTCAATTTTCGGCTTTAGGGCAAACGGGACGCGCCTCGCTTTGAGCCGTATGGGCCGGACCATGGGGTCAATCGGTAGGGTGATGGGCGGCCCCTTGTAGCTCCCCAGGGACCCATCGAAAACCTCGGGGAACTCCTGGCAGACCCCTTCGAAGTTGCTGGCCTGCACGTGCTCCACCCCTACCAGCTTGATCCCCAGTGGTTGGAACCAAGCTAACCCCAGAAGGGTGGTCAGTTGGCGCTTGACCACCAGTATGTCTAGGGGCCCCTTAAAGCTTCCCCTCTCCACATGCACCTGGGCCCACCCCACGACGTGAACCGGGTTTTTCTGGAAGTCCCTCAGTACGAAATCCGCTGGCCTCGTTTGGAGGCGGCGGCGGGGGCATAGTCTCGTAAGGGTCTCCTCTGAAATTATGGAGATCGAGGAACCCGAGTCTACTTCCATGACGCAGGGGGCGCCCTCGATCCGGACAGACATTTTGACCTTGTCCGGGGCTGCGAGGGGCAAGTTCAGTACCTGCAAGCTGGTGGATGCCGTCGTGTGGGTGTCCATGGAATCGTGATGCGCTGACGGTGGTCGACGGCCGCTCTTGGCCCGGCAAGCCCGGGCGATGTGGCCCATCTTCCCACAGCTTCTGCAGTCCAGGTTTCGGTACGGGCAGTCCCTCCTTTCGTGGGGGTCGCCGCAGCTGGCGCACTTGGAGCTGGGGTTGGTGGGGGCCCTCTCCGTCGCTCGTTGTCTCGCGGGGACCCGAGTTTCTGTCCTCTGTGGCCGTCGGAGCTGGAACGCTTCTTCCTCTGCTCGGTCCTCTGGTCCCATTTCTTCTTGGTGTACTGCCTCTCCCCGCGGCTGGCCATACGCCTTGGTGGCCCTCTCGAACGCCGTCGCCTCGTTGAAGGCTTGTTGTAGGGTGAGCTCCTCCTTTGCGAAGAGCTTCTGCTGCAGTCGCTCGTCTCGGAGGCCCCAGACGAAACGGTCCCTCAGGGCTTCGTCCCTCTTGTCGAAACTGCAGTTCCCGGCGATCTGCCGAAGGGCCGCCAGGTAGACCGCCGCTGTCTCCCCCGACTTCTGGTCCCTCTTGTGGAAGAGGAATCGGCGGGCGACGATGGACGGTTGGGGCGAAAAGTGGCCCGTGAGGAGTCTCACGACCTCCCCGTAGGTCCTCTCAGTCAGCTTCGCCGGAGCGGAGAGACCCCGTGCGATCTCGAAGGTTTCTTCTCCACAGACGCTTAGCAGGACGTCTCTCTTCCTGTCGTCATCTTCGATCAGGTTCGCACGCAGGTAGCATTCGACCCTTTCTGTGTAGGTCTCCCATCTCTCGGGGTGCTCCGGGTTGAACTCCGCAAGATGGCCCGTCGTTACACTTGGGTTCGCCATGGCGGCGGCGGGCTGTGCGATCCTGCGGTCTCCGCCTTCCTCGTCTCCGGCCAGGTCTGGTTCCCCTCGGGCGGCCGGACCTAGCTCGATCCCATCCTCGTCGCCAGTGTAATGTACTGGGAGACGAGACGTGGTGAAGACTTCAGGCTTTATTCGCTAGTACATTACGGAACTGGGGAACACGCGGCCGGGTCCGCCAATATATACAAACACCCCGGAACAACCCCCCCGCTGGCCAGCCCAATCCTGGCCAGTTAAACTTCCCGCGCTTGACATTGATTGGCCGTGACTTTTCCCCGCGCTGTGCCTGGTCGCCCGAGGACGCGCGGCGCGTGTGTAGAGTCCGATACTCTACACAACACATGCACAAATCTCCATGGAAATGAACGTCTTAAGGCACATTGTCAAGAAACTAGTCTGTTTAAACAGTAGTTCTTGTTCAATTCTAAACAGTAGTTCAGGCTGAGGACTAGAAAATATGCCTTTTCCCCCTCTGTAACAGAGCAAGTTTCTTGTAGCTTCAAAGACTGAGATAAGGGAGATGGGAGGTTAACCCAGCTGCTGATCACATCATTAGGCCTGGTAGCTTCAAGGACATTCCATCTCGTTAGCACCTGAGTGCATGGTTGGGAAAAGGTGTTTGTTTAATTGAATCTAATTCAGTAGCAGGGCATTTGGGCTAATGGGCAGCCTGTGTCTGGATTAGATCTGACATTGGGACTTTTCTTGTTTTGGGTGGGCCTTACTGACTGGAATCCTTGTCTTGGACTTTGGAAATGTATTGGACTCAGTCTTCTTTTGGTACTGTGAAGAAATGTCTTTTGGGGGTAGAGGTCTGACCTGAGTGAAACTTTTATGAGGAGGTTTTAAAAGTTTTTATCTCTGGCAGAGAACAGGCAGTGAGAAGGAAATCACTTCTATTGCTTTCCAGCCTCACCTCAGCTACTTCTTAAGAAATGCTAATAGGTCCAGCTAGAGGCAATAGGATGGTACTGTCTCCCCCCCCCCCCCCCGCTCCGCACCACCTAAACAGGGAATAGTGATTTGAAGGTTTTAAAGACTAGAAGGACTTCAGGAAGAAACTTCTGAAGATTTCAGGAAAAGCTTCTTTGACCCAGCCTGATCTGGTCAGTAGGTAGGAAAAGAGATATGCTAAAAACTCCTGGCAGCAAGAAGGAGGTTTTTTTGGGTACTGATTCCATTGAAGCAGACAGAACTCTTGAGGTCTGGAGGAGGTGGCCATTGCCATGTGCTGGCCTGGATAGCTGAAGGAATCTTTAGGTAAAGGTGACTATGTGGAGATCTGTAACTTTCTAAGCTAAGGCGCCTGCCTTATATTTAACAACAGAGAGTATATATAGAGGAAGGGACAGAGGAATTGCATTTTACCCCTTTCTTTTGAATCCCTTGCTCAATCTGGTGCTGTGCTTGTATGACAGCCCTGTGTACTTCCTTCCCTGAGAGGCAAGATTTTCCCTCTGTTTTTCTTTTCCTTTATTGACTAAGGAATAAAGGGACGGGGACAAAAGGTGGCAACTGGGGGAGAGCTGTCCCAGAGGCACGAACTAGATTGTGGGGTGCTGCAGGGAGCAGTTCTCTCCCCCATGTTATTTAACATCTACATGTGCCACCTTGCCCAGATTGCCTGGAGGTATGGGCTTGGGTGCCATCAATATGCAGATGACACCCAGCTCTATCTACTAATGGATAGGCGGCCTGGCTGCGTCCCAGGAAATCTGGACCTGGCATCGCAGGCTGTGGCAAGCTGGCTCAGGCTGAGTAGGTTGAAGTTGAATCCAACGAAGACAGAGGTCCTTTGTGTGGGTCATGGCACTCTGGTCACCTTGAGACTGGATTACTGTAATGCCCTCTACATGGGGCTGCCTTTGTGCCGAACCCGGAGGCTGCAGCTGGTGCAGAATGCGGCGGCTAGGCTGTTGCTAGGGCTCCCAAAGTGGGAGCACATACAGCCGGGGCTGCGCGGACTGCACTGGCTGCCAGTTGCATACCAGGTTTGTTACAAAGTGCTGGTTATTACCTTTAAAGCCCTATATGGTCGAGGGCCTGCCTACTTGAGGGACCGTCTCTCCCTATACGAACCCCAGAGAGTACTGAGGTCAGCGGGAAAGAACCATCTAAACATCCCTGGGCCGAAGGAGGCAAAATTGAAGAACACACGGGAACAGGCCTTCTCCATTGCAGCTCCACACCTGTGGAATCAACTTCTGGACAAAGTGCGGGCCCTACGGAGTCTTGAGCAATTCTGCAGGGCCTGCAAGAATATTCTTTTTAAGATGGCCTTCGCTTGATTATTGAGCCATTGATAGACTCGCTGTAGGTGTTTTCCTGCCATTACAATCATAATTCAATTTACAACATAGCACCAGAAATGTTAATTTTAAATAGAAATGTTTTAAATGTTAATTTTATAATGTATAACTATTGAATTGTATGATTTTATTGTATAATGGATTAATATGTTGTGAGCTGCCCTGAGCCTGCTCCGGTGGGTAGGGCAGGATATAAATAAAATGTATTATTATTATTAAGCTGTCCTGGTAATGTGTAACATTCTTTGCTGAAGAACTCTGGCTGTCTAGCCTGTCACAGTATGATATTTGAGACGATGGCTCAGCCCAGGAACCTGAGGGAAGGATCAAGAGCCCTTTCTTTTGCCCAAATAGGAGTCTTTGCCTACTTCCCAAATGCCCTTGCTAATTTTCCCCCAATGTCTGTGTTAAACTGCTCTCAGCTAAGGCTGAAATCAGACTCAATTCCGTCAAGGCAGAAATCTGACTCCTCAGCATACAGTTCTCGAGTCTATCTCCGTTTAGCTGATGCTAACCAATCATATTGCTTAGAGCAGCCTGTCTCTCAAGGCTTTCTGTTTCTGTGAAGAATTAATTCTTCACAGTTCTTTAGTTGTTTGTACAACACTTCTAAGCTTCTTAAAAGTGAAGTCTGATACAGCTTGTAAGCATATTCTTTTCAATAAATACTTTATAATGTTTGATCCTGGTAGTGGCAGGCCCGGTGCTACGGGTGCCTGCGCCTGTAGACCAGACTGCGATCCTCCGCCCCCCACCCCCGTTATCTTAGTGCGTGCAAAGCGCGCGTGCCAGTGACACAACAATGACACCATTGTCACACACACCCCTTTGCCGAGGACTCCCAAGCCTCAGGAGACCCCCGCAAAGTCTGAAATGGCAGCAGGGTCTGCCCTCCTCCAGTGAGGGAGGGCCCCCAGTGCGTTTGCAGGGAGGGCTCCTCTCGAGGAGCCGTCTATGCAAATGCTCCCCCCCCCACTCAACCTTGCCACACCTCTTTCCTCCGCCCAAGTCTCTGGTGGGGGAAAGAGCCGGTGCGGGTCCTCCTCTTTGCTCTTGGGCTGCCTTTCCTGGAGGGGAGCCAGTCTGAGAGCGAAAACAAGCTGCCTCTTTCCTCCGTAGGGTTGCCAAGTCTAATTTAAGAAATATCTGGGGACTTTGGGGGTGGAGCCAGGAGACATTAGGGGTGGAGCCAAGATCAAGGCAGTGGCAAGCATAATTGAACTCCAAAGGGAGTTCTGGCCATCACATTGAAAGGGACCGCACACCTTCCTTCCATAGGAAATAATGAAGGATAGGGGCACCTTCTTTTGGGGCTCATAGATTAGACTCCCTGGTCCAATCGTTTTGAAACTGGAAGGATATTTTGGGGAGAGGCACTAGATGCTGTACTGAAAATTTGGTGCCTCTACCTCAAAAAACAGTTCCCCCAGAGCCCCAGATACCTGCAGATCAATTCTCCATTATTTTCTATGGGAATAAATCTTCATAGGGAATAATAGAGTTCCCAGCAGACATTTCCCTCCCCTCCCCTCGCTTTCTGATGACCCTGAAGCGGGGGGAGGGCTCCCAAACCAGGGGATCCCCTGCCCCCACCTGGGGATTGGCAACCCTATTCCTCCGCCTGAATGTTGGGCAGGGGAAGGAGCTGGTGTGGCCGGATCTCCTCTTTGCTCTTGGGCTGCTTTTCCTGCAGGGGAGCCAGCCTGAGAGCAAAGCCGAGCCTGAGTCTTGGCTGGGGGAAGGAGCTGGCGCAGGATATCCTCTTTGCTCTTGGGCTGCCTTTTCTGCAGGGGAGCCAGCTCGAGAGCGAAGCTGAGCTTCTTTCCTCCGCCCAAGTCTCCGACAGGGGAAAGAACTGGCGCAGGGGCTTGTCCTCAGTCTCAGGTTGTCTTCCCTGCAGGAGAGGCAGCCCAGAAGCGCGGCCGAACTGCCTCTTTCCTCCACCCGAGTTTTGGGCGTGGGAAAGAGGCAGAGCTGCGCCAGCTGGCGTGTGGGGAGGGGGCACCTTGTGGTGCCCTGTGGCCATGTGGTGCCTGAGGCAGCCGCCGACATGACCTACTCCTACGCACCGGGCCTGGGTAGTGGTTCTCTGTACCACATAGATCTTCACCATTTTGGACACACTATTTTAAAAGGAATGCCAGGGAGAAGCAGGCAGTTGGCAAGTGGCTATTCTTCCAGGGACCAAGGCAGTAAACTGTCCCTGTGGTGACCAGGCACTGGGCAGCAGGAGACACAGAGGCATGGCTTCAGAACATGGATGGGAAGCTAGGAGTCTTGACCCACCCAGCAGACAATTCCTACAAAGGTCAGGAGGTGGCAGTGGGTTATCAGAAAAGCCTCTCCAAGTAATATCTTTTTTTTCCCCAGCTGGTGGGAAAATCTTGGAGGGCAGGGTGGAACAGGTCCTGCATGCCAAAGCACAACTGTTCTATCACAGTAACATCATCTTCAACCAGTGCTTATAAATGTGCTTAGTTAGACATAGCAGTGTTCTTTTTATCTTCACTGTTCACTATTCTTTTATTGACTATTCTGCACAATTTAAAACATTTTGGCGGAGTTCTTTAATTCAGGAGGCTTTAGCCTGAATCTAGTACTTTAGCCCTCATTGGCTACTGCCACCAGATTAATTCTTCTGCAAAACTCGCTTTGTAAGCTTCCTACCTTGCAAGGATAATATCCTTGGTCTTTAGTTCCAGGAGGGCTGGAGATGTTTTCCCTTGGTTTCTGATTGTCTGGCTAGTGGAAATGGAATGGTGGAAGTGCTACTTTGGGGTGTGAGGACTCTCTTTTTGATTTTGTCTAGTGTGATCTGTCCCCATAAATGATTAAATGCATTCTCCTGGGGAGAGGAACGGAATATGGTTGTAAGCTGCTTTGAGACTCTTTAAGATAGAGAAAAGTGTGGTATAAAATTACCTTTGTATGAATTCATCAAAATGGGTGAAGGCAGCAAAAGAATGTTTTAAAAGGAACTGAAAATAGTGTGTTAGGCACATATTACAGTTACTGAATTGCACAAATTCTACAGAGAGGCACTGTGACTCAGTAGCACAGCATTCACTTTTTATGCAGATGCCGGATGGTCTCTAGTTTCAGTCCCCAGCATCTTCACTTAAAAGGGATCAGGCAGTTGGTGATGCAGGAGCTGTGGCCGACTGGCAAAACGTTTGCTTTGCATGTGGATGGTCTCATATTTAGTCCCCATTATCTCCAGGAAAAAGTTATCAGGTTGTTGGTGATGTGAAAGATCTGGTTTTTTTTTTTAAATTTACATTTTTTCATTTGTAATCTTTTTTTCTAACCATAGTTAACCAGTCTTACATTACAGAATTGGATTTTCTTGTGAAAGACCTGTTGATTTTGCTTTTTGTTGTAGGTGGGAGACAAAGACTAACCCCCACCAACTTACAGTGCACCATCTTGGCTTGCTATAGAATGCACACCACTACTAGAAATAGTACGTAGTGCTTTCAGTGACGTGAAACTGCTTTCTGCAAGTATACTTTGCAGGGCTATCTGAATGGGAAAGTAAGAGTAGCACAACCTTCCTAAAATGAAATAAAGAAAAGATACCATTTGGATTGTGAGGTAAATCTGGAGAACCATTTTGTTTCCCAAATAAGAGGGGAAAGGAACATCTGAAAATGGCTATAGGCTGAGATTCAAAATGAGATTCAGCTTATTTCATTTTGTCTGTGTAATGGTGCAATGGCATATTTGTGCACTGTCAGCATTGTTGTTGAAAAATTACCCAGTCCAAAGGAAACATGCACCCTCCTGAGACAAGGAAGTATGTATGGACAAACATTCAAAAAGCAGCGAAGGGTCATTGAGGAACAAAGTTGGACAAAACAAAGTGAAATAGTAGGAAAATTTAATATTCAAGGCATTTGGGCAGACCTATTCTCAGTTTCATTTTTAAAAACTTAAACTTGTTTTTTCCCCGCTAGTTGATGGGACCGTTATATTGTTTTTAATGAGTTTGCAGTTTGTTGTTGCTTCATTAGATGTTTCAAGTCTAAGGAGAGAAAGCAGGATAAAATATTTTAAATAAGTAGACTGAAATTAAATCCAACGAAGACGGAGGCCCTGTATCTGAGTCGCTGCTGTCCGGGACCGGCAAAGCAGTTGGTCCCCTTTCTTGAACGCAACGGCAACAGTGATCCATGCAGTGGTCACCTTGAGACTGGATTACTGTAATGCTCTCTACATGGGGCTACCCTTGTCCCAAATCCAGCGACTTCAGCTAGTGCAGAATGCTGCAGCCAGGCTGTTAATGGGAGTTCATTTACGGGAACACATCCAGTCTGTGCTGAAAGCACTGCACTGGTTACTGATAGGGTACTGGATTCGCTTCAAGGTGATGGTCATTACCTTTAAAGCCCTATATGGTCAGGGTCCTGCATATATTAGGGACTGCCTTTCCCTGCACATACCCCAGCGAGCACTTCAGTCTGGTTCTCAAAACCTGTTAACAGTTCCCAGTATCAGATAAGCAAAGCTCAAAATGACGAGAGCCAGGGCCTTTTCTGTTGCTGCCCCTAGCTGGTGGAATGAGTTGCTGGAAAAGGTTAGGGCCCTGCAAGAGCTCCTACAGTTCTGCAGGGCCTGCAAAATGGCACTCTTCCACCAGGCATTTATATGAGTGGTAACATCTGCAGCAGTGGGACTGGCCCATAAGAACACACGCCTACTGCACTACGCTATGGTGATCCTGAGACCTCTGCGTATAGCTAACCACCAGAATTTAAATTGCTGCCTGAAATTATGATAGTAGCACTTACAAATGTTTTAAATTGTTTTTTTGGTCTATGTTTTTCATTGTTGTTTATGGTATTGGTCACACTAATGTGTTAGTGTTGACCCTTGGTTTGTGAGCTGCCCTGAGCCTGCCTTTGGTGGGGAGGGTGGGATATGAATAAAATAAAATAATAAATAAATAAATAAATAATAAATAAATAAATAAAGAATACGGATAAATCACCAAGTCTGGATGGCATACATCCAAGAGTTCTGAAAGAGCCCAAAGGTGAACTTGTGGATCTCCTGACAAAAATACCTAATCTTTCATTGAAATCTGCCTCCGTTCCTGAGGACTGGAAGGTAGCTAATGTCACCCCCATCTTTAAAAAGAGTTCCAGAGGAGATCTAGGAAATTACAGACCAGTCAGTCTGATGTCAATATTGGGAAAGTTGGTGGATACTGTTATTAAAGAGAGAATTAGTAGGCACATTGATGAACAAAAGCTATTGAGGAAGACTCAGCATGGATTCTGTAAAGGAAGATTTTGTCTCACTAACCTGTTAGAGTTCTTTGAGGGGGTGAACAAGCATGTGGACAAGGGTGACCCAAATGATGTTGTTTACCTTGACTTCCAGAAAGCTTTTGATAAAGTTCCTCATCAAAGGCTTCTTAGTAAACTCAAGAGTCATGGGGTCAAAGGAGAAGTCCTCTTGTGGATCAAAAACTGGCTAATTAATAGGAGAGTGAGTATAAATGGTGGAGGATGGTAAACAGTGGGTACCACAGGGCTCAGTACAGGGTCCGATGCTTTTTAACTTGTTCATTAATGATTTAGAGTTGAGAGTAAGCAACAAAGTGGCTAAGTTTGTGGGTGACGCTAAATTGTTCAGGGTGGTGAGAACCAGGGAGGATTGTGAGGTACTCCAAAGTGATCTGTTGGGGATGGGTGAATGGGTGTCAATGTGGCAGATGAGATTCAATGCGGCCAAGTGCAAAGTAATCCACATTGGGGCCAAAAATCCTAACTATAAATACAAGTTGATAGGGTCTGAACTGGTGGAGACTGACCAAGAGAGAAATCTTGGAATCATAGTAGATAACTCACTGAAAATGTCGAGACAGTGTGCAACTGCAATAAAAAAGGCCAATGCTACGCTAGGGATTATTAGGAAGGGAACTGAAAACAAATCAGCCAGTATCATAACACCCCTATATAAATCGATGGTGCAGCCTCATTTGGAGTACTGTGTGCAATTTGGGTCACCACATCTCAAAAAAGATAGCATTGGAAAAAGTTCTGAAAACGGCAACTAGAATTATTAAAGGGTTGGAACACTTTCCCTATGAAGAAAGGTTAAAGCACTTGGGGCTCTTTAGCTTGGACTGAGGGGTGACGTGATAGAGGTTTACAATTATGCATGGGATAGAGAAGGTAGAGAAATAAGTACTTTTCTCCCTTTTTCACAATACTAGAATTCATGGACACTTAATGAAATTGCTGAGCAGTTGGGTTAGAACAGATACAAGAAAGTACTTCACCCAAAGAGTGATTAACACATGGAATTCACTGCCACAGGAGGTGGCAGCGGCTACAAGCATAGACAGCTTCAAGAGGGGATTGGATAAACATATGGATCAGAGGTCCATCAGTGGATATTAGCCACAGGATATAGATGGAACACTATGGTCTGGGGCAGTGATGCTCTATATTCTTGGTTCTTGGGGGGAGGGCAACAGTGGAAGGGTTTCTATTGTCTTGGTCCCACTAGTGGACCTCCCAATGGCACCTGTTTTTTGTCCACTGTTTGACAGTGTTCGACTGGATGGGCCATTGGCCTGATCCAACATGGCTTCTCTTATGTTCTTATGGCAACGCAGATAAAACCCTCTAAATGCAATCAAGCTAGGATGAGAGAGGAATCAAACTTGTATGCCTCACTTATTTGTTGCTAAATAGTAAAGAGTCCAGTAGCACCTTTAAGACAAACAAATTCTATTATAGCATTCAAGAAACACAGCTATCTTTGTCAGATGCTTATTTTCTGCTAGTGCCCTCTGGTCAGATCTTGGAAGCTAAGCACGGCTTGGTCTTAGTATTTGTATGGGAGACCACCGAGGAATACCATAGAGGTAGGCAATGGCAAACCACTTTTGAATGCCTCTTGCCTTGAAAACCCTCCAGGGTCACTATAACTCAGCTGTGATTTGAGAGCAAAAAGAAAACAGCATCAAATAACTTAAAAATAAATAATTTCCTTATATACAGGGTTAGATGTTCCAAGGTACCACCACTTTTTTCTCATATTGGTTAGGAGAAGCATTTGATTAAAAAAAAAAAGCTAATTTATTTAAAATAAAATAATCCCAGATTTTTTCTACCCAGTTTTTAATAGTGAGCATTCTTGTATCTTTCCATTTTAAAGGGCATGGTTTTGTGACTGACCATCTTGAAAGGTTTTGTTGTTTTTGTGCTGCATTTAATTGCTTTTTAAAATGGAAATTTAAAAATTAAACTATTGTGAAGCTTTGTGTATCTAAAGCAATATAGAAATCACAAATAAATAAAGCAGAGTGCTAATGCTTCCATTGCTTCAAGAAGCAGTCACAGCATATTTCCAATTCTCTTTCCCCTCCCTTTCCAGAATTATTACACAATGTTGACATTGAAATTCCCTCGAGTACCAGTGGTTGACTCGTGACTCAGGTGTCATCTACAGTCACAGTAAGCTCCCAGGGTATATGAATGAAATGTGGGAAGGTAATGCTTTTAGTGAATGTCCATAGTCTGAGTAATGCTGTGGTTTGAACTCAGGGCTCCCTGTTCCAGTTTGTGTAGCTATGTTGGAGGGTTTTTTTTTTAAATTTAAAATAAGCTTTATTGAGTTTTAATATTCTAGTTACATCCAAAGTTATGAGATGGAAGTTTCAAGCTGTTTATACCACATAATGTCAGATCCCCTAAAAGGGAAGATCTTTGTTTGTATACATACATGACAAGCTTATTAGTGACAATAACCAGTACAAACTAGTGAACAACTAGAACAACTAGAACGATTACATTCATTGGCAACATTAAACCAATTGCACAGTTGATTTAGTTAAAGAGAAGCAAGAATACAGTTAAATATATAGACTCATATACACTTAATAGAAAGCAAAGTCTAAGTACTTATGCAGTACTTTGAGCTCAGGTATTTGATTAGATTGTATAAACTCAAAAAAACCAAACCATTTTTCTAGAAATGTGTCTTCCTTGTTTCCAGGAGAATCCATTTTAACTAAATTTGATGCTGTTTTATCCATCACGACTATATCCCATATCGTTGAGTACCATTTACGGATTGAGAGGACTGCCTTAGATTTCCACATTTTAGCTAATAACCCTTTAGCTGCCAAAAGAAGTAAAGAAGTGATTTCTTTTCTAGTGCTAGGTACATTTTGGCTGGACCAGTTATTTAGCAGAATCGATTCTGGGGTCAAAGGAAGCTTAACCTGTACAATTTTTTTCAATAATAGATATGACCTGCTTCCAAAAATGTTGAATTCGTGTACATTCCCACCAACAATGCACTAATGTACCCCTTTGCTTACAGCCTTTCCAACAATATGGGTTAGATGATTTCTTAGCATAGTACAATTGCAAAGGAGTCCAGTACCATCTGGAATATAATTTAAACTGCAGTAGTCTCAGATTTAAAGATACTGTATGAAGTAGTTTTGATGCCCAAATATTGACCCAATTTTCTCCAAAAGCGTTATTTTTGCAATCTTTGTTCCATGCGTTTTGTATCGCTGTAGTCTTTTGCCAATCTGGATAACTAAGTGCCTTGTAAATTATAGCTATTAAACCTTTTACTTTGGATGTGTGTGATGACAAAGCTTTTTCAAATGCGTTTAAAGGCCTACATACTGAAGAGATAATGTTTGGATTAGCAAGAAGCAATGAATTTGATTATATTGCAGCCAATGTGAAGAAAAATTATAACATCTTACCAATTGCTCTTACGAGAGCATTTTATTATTTTGGCATACTTGCAACAATCTAAAGATGCCTTTTTCCCTCCACAATAAGAAGGAACAAACATCCCTGCCAGCAGGGAACCATGATTGGCCTAAAAAAGAGGCTATGGGAGATACTCCAGGTACAAGTATATGGCGGTATTTATCCCAGAGTTGCAAAGTGTGGGAAAGATAGGGATTAGAGGTTACATAGTGCGGTCTGTCTTTGGGAGAGTTCCAGATAGTTTCGTGTAATTGGTCGGGGAGAAGATATGACTGTTCAATATGTACCCATGCTCTGTCTCTGAGGGGAGATACATAATAAACAATATTTCTTAACTGTGCTGCAAGGTAGTAATTTTCTAAAATAGGGAGAGCCAAACCTCCCATGTCTAAGGGTTTTGTGAGAACTGGATAAGCCACGCAATGTTTTTTATGATTCCACACATAGACTATTGCCATCTTTTGAAATCTTTATGTGAAATGGCTATAGGCAAATTTTGAAAAAGAAATAAAAACCTTGGCATTATAAAGACTTTAATTTGTTCCACCTTTTCCAACAAAGATAAGTGTAGTTTGTTCCAGGTATTCAAATTGTTTTTTATCGATGTGATGAGTGGGTCAAAATTGACCTTAAAGATATCTTTAAGTTCTAGTGGAATCATTATGCCGAGGTGTCTAAGTACTGATGTTACCCATTTAAAAGGATATTGGGTCTTAAGATGGGATTCAAGTTTGCCTGATAGATATATAGGATAAACTTCAGATTTGATACAGTTTATAGTAAAACCTGAGACTTGTTGGAATTTTTCTATAGAGCTCATTAACTGCCAGTGACTCAGGGATTAGAGCAGTAAAAAACTGCATTGTCTGCAAATAGGCTAAGTTTGTGACAGTCGGGGCCGATTTGGATTCCAGTGATTTGAGGGTTGGTCCCTATTGCATGAGCTAGGGGTTCAAGGGAAAGAGCAAATAAAATAGGGGAGAGAGGGCAGCCTTGTCTAGTCCCCCTGGAAAGCACCCAATCTGGTGACCTGCAGTTATTCACTGCAATACAAGCTTTGGGTTCATTGTAGAGGGCATTAATAGAGTTTAAAAAGTTGGGACCAAAGCCCATGTGCTGTAAAGTTGCTTTCAAGAAAGGGATTTCTACTTTATCAAAAGCCTTTTCAGCATCAAGGGGCAATAAAATGGAATCAATTTTTTTAAGTTTACAAAAATGGATAACATTGAGTGACTTTCTAATATTGTCTGAAATTGATCTGTTGGGTATAAACCCGGCTTGGTCAGGATGCACATAAATGGAGATTATTTTATTAAGTCTGGCTGCTAATACTGATGAAAAAATTCTAAAATCATGATTTAAGAGGGATATTGGGTGATAAGAAGCTGTGTTCAATTTGTCTTTACCAGGTTTATGTAAAACGATAATCTTCGCCTCTTTCCACGTTTGTGGAATACACCTATTCTGCATAACATTATTGCAAGTATCAACTAAGGGTTGTATTAAAGAGGGCAAAAATTTCTTGAAGAACTCTATAGGTAGTCCATCTCTACCTTTGTTATTTGTCATGTTGGCAATTACTTGTTGAATCTCAAAAACTGTAATCAGTTGGTCCATGAACTTAATATGTTCCTCTGACAGTTAGGAGCCAAAGTTGATATTTCTTAAATAATTACTAATTGAAGATTGATGTGGGTTAGAGGAGGTATATAATTTCGATAATATTGTACAAATTGTTCAGTAATTTCTTTTGACTTATTAATTATACTACCGCAGGGAGATTTGATAGAATGAATTATATCAGAAGTTTTTTTCTGCATTACTCTGTTTGCAGAGTAATTCTAGTTTTTTCCATTCCTCAACTAGTTTTCTCAATGTTTTTTTATCTCCAGATTTGGAGTGCTTAATTGCTAAGTCTTTAATTGTGTTTTGCAGCTCTGAAATCACTTTTTGTTTTTCTTTTTTATAAAATGAGGCTTGAGCTATGAGATGACCTCGAAGAACAGCTTTAAAAGCGTCCCAAATTGTCTCCTGAGGGACTCACAGTCAGTAGTATTAAACTTAAAGTACTCCACAATTTGTTTGGTGATATCTGCACAGATGCTGTCCTTATTCAATAGAGAGGTGTTCAAATTCCAAGAGGTGTATGAGAAATTTGGCTTGCCAACATTGAAAGTACAAGTGATCCATGAATGGTCTGAGACTGTACGCGGTCCTATATTTACATCTATTAAATTGTTCAGCAATGAGTTAGAGAAGAGCAGATAATCAATGCGGGAATAAATATTGTGTGATGCAGAGTAAAAGGTATATTCTTTTACACCGGGGGTTTTCACCCTCCAAACATCAAATAAGCCATTCTGCTTAAATATATTGTCCAAATCAGAACTTGTTTGGGGTATTTTGTTTACATTGAAATGGAATGCTCTTGGAGATCAAAATGGCTACCCCTCGCGCTTTTGAAGAGTCCGGCGCCTGAAAGCATTGTGTGAACCAGCTAGATTTAAGGACATAAGGTAGTGTTTTCTTAAGGTGTGTCTCCTGTAAACACAAGATGTTAACACGTTCTTTAAACATTATGTTGGCAATTCTTTTAGATTTTATAGGGCTATTTAATCCTTTACAATTCCATGTGGTCATTTTAAGAGCGCTAGACATTATAATTAAGATATATATATGTATATGTATATATGTATATAGAAAAGATACAGTTCCGAAGGTACACTTAAATTCAACTGTGCAAAAGTTTCCAAATTTGAACCTTTTATGAATGAGTCCAGTTAAATAGAACAAAAATTTATTAAACACTCAATACAATCCCCTTAAACAGGATAAGTTTCAAACCTTAAAACAAGGCTGTATAAAGGGATGCCAAGAAAATGATCCCTACTTTGAAACCTTTATAGTAACCAACTTGGAGGGAAACTACTGAACTGTTGCTGAGAAACCATCTCTCCCTTTAGTTAATATTTGAAGCATAAAACAAATTTTAAGTGTATTAAAGGTTTTAGAAGCACCTGAAGGTATAAGTTTGCAAAGTCTTGAGCTTTATAACCAAGTATATTATGGTCTGAACAACATTACCAAAGATATAAGCAATATTAAAATAACATGCACATATTTGTTAACTAGTCCAAAATAGTGTACTGTAGCACATACACTTACATGACCTTACATTTGTCCAGTCTGATATTGCTGCACTGATATGGAACTATAGAGGTTAGCATAAAGAGAAATATAAAAAAACAGTAATTGCACAGGTATCTAAGACTAAGGTGGAGTTGAGATGATTACCATTACATTATGAACTTTTTGCATGAGGTACGATGACTAAAAATTCATTGCTTTAAATACCACAAATAATAATAGTAGGAATGACAAAAATACTAGTGTACATGCCAGTATCAATGCATTTACCCAACTGCACCTCAAAAGGGAGAAATAATAATACTAATAATAAAGAAACTTATTCTTGTATTTTACAATCTTTTTTGTAAGGAAAAAAAAACATGAACTCAATTTGAATAAAATGTATTAAAGCTTATAAGGACTTATGTAAACTTTAGTCCATGTATAAGTTTGCTATTTAGTGGTTCTTAACATCTGGTATACTATAACAACAAATAAAATTAAAATTCATGTTGACAAATAATTCCCTCATATAATTACTAACATATAAATTCATTTTGACAATCATGTTAAACTATGTGTAGCAGCATTCATACATTATAATCAAAAACACACACACCACACAACACAAACTAATACATACACATCATACTGATAATTAATTTATAAATATATTACAACTAAGTTGAAATTCATTTTTGATCTAAGCATTACTTAAAATGAATTAATATTGGGGATTATTATTTATACCTTAACCTCTTATACTTCCACACATCATTCAATCTCCTAAACAACCTAACACTCACCCATGCCATTATTTAGAATTAATATGTGATTAAACGCTCATGCACTCCCTTACAACTAAAGTACTTTACCACACTAACAATCACACCAACATACAGCCAAACAGACCATTGAACTCTATGCGTCTATGTTGAACTCTCCTACCCTAAGCAAAACATTAACAGGTTAATCTCAATTTTCTTCTCGTACTTTTTTCGCTGTTTGTAAGTGATTGCTTCGTGCTATAGCAGGTATTTAGGGGAGAGTTGTTGGAGCCTCTCTAAAACACTTCCACCATAGTGAAGCGATGCCCCGCCCCCCATGTTGGAGGTTTTTCCCCAGTGCAGCAGCTCTAATGCAGCAAGTTGCAGCATTTGTTCTAGTGTAGGAAATGCTGGCATTAGCTGGCTGCAAGGTTGCCAACAACCTGGAGGAAACATATCTTTCCCTTTATAACATAGGCTTAATGTGTGGGAAATGGGTAGGTGAAGCTTTTCATAGCACAAGGCATCTCATGAAGCCTTTGTTAAAGGGGCAGGGATTTTTTTCTCCATGTTATTGGCCTGGCTGTATGGAACTGGTATGTTGTGGTGGGGGGTTTTTTTTGGGGGGGGGGGAACAAATGCTCATTTACTTATTTTAACATTTGCAAATTTCACAGTACCCAATGGAATGACATTGTAGTTCTGTGATTATTTTCCTTCATTTAAAAAACAAAACCCACCCTGAATAGGGAACTATAATTTAAAGAGACAGACGATGCAGAAGCTTATTTAACTCTTACTCCTCAGCCTTTTCCTGTGAGAAATACCCCCCTCCTCTTACCCTTGCTGGGGAGAAAAGTTCTGGGTGGGGGGAGGGGGAAATAGAAGCTGCTAGGGGGTCTGATTTGGGCCAAAGCACTGGTACTTATGGAGAGGCAGGGGTTAACTATTTCTCCTTGTGCTGTTCTGCAAATCACTATGTTTTTTTTTTTAAACCCTGTATTCAGTCTGCTGCAGAAAACGGCATTTTTCTTGCTCCAGTGCAAATAGCAGGTTCAGGAAGAGTCAAACAAAAATTAGGAAAATAGCTCAGATAAGAGGTTAAACTTTTTCCTGTTTAAAAAAAAGAGATTCCTCAGCAGCTGCTTTAAGGAAAAAAATAAAAATATCAGAAAATACGATCATGACACATGAAGCTGCCTTCTTCTGAATCAGATCCTTGGTCTATCAAAGCCAGTAGTGTCCACTTACACTGGCAGCAGCTCTCCCAGGTCTCAGACTGAGGTCTTTCAGATCTACTGCCAGATCCTTTAACTGGAGATACCCAAGGCCTTCGTGCTAAGCGGATACTCTTATCACTGAGCCATGGTCCCTCCCATTCCCAATTTGTCTACCTCACCTCTGGAGATAAACATCATGTAGATTATATTGCCCAACTCAGTTTAACAATGACTGTGCTGGGTCAGAGTATGAAGTCAGGACAAGTTAAAAGTATGAGTGAAACACAAAGTCAGGTAAAATGATTCAGGGAAACATCCCTCCAGACAATAGGTGGATATACAGTATTTTACTAACAAACCCAGGCCCAGGATAGTTATGACAATGTCTTGTTCATAGAACAGTTGGATTCCAGTCCAGTAGCAATTTACAGGCCAACAAAAGTTTCAGGGTATAAAGCTCCCTTTGTCAAACACAAGTAAAAATGGAGATCTCCCAGTCTTTTTATCCTGGTCAGAAGGAGGTAGGAGTGTTGTAAAGAATGCTTGTAAAGGATGCAAAAGTACGATGCATATTGTTATCAGCTTGATTAGAGCAGAGGGGAGATGCCTGGGGCAGGAAATTAGCATCTGCAGCGAGATAAGAATCCTGTGTGCCCTGGGGGGGATCCATTGTTCTGAACATGTGAATTAACTCAAGTTCAGCAATCTCCTGTGATTTCCCCTTTGAATTTGTTTGCCGCTCTTAGGTCACCATGACTCCTGAAGGGAAGTGTATAAGCTACTTTGGATCCCCAATGAGGAGAAAGGCAGGGTATAAATGAAACAAGCAGCAGCCCACTAGCGTGTCATCCTCTCTGTTGTCCTTCCTGTTCTTTTTGGCTTTCATTTTAGAAATCTAATTTGGAGGATATTATTTTAGAATCAATAGAAAAGTGATAAACAACTTGTTAGACATCACAAGTTATATACACTTGTGTTCATTTGCATTCCTTCTGTTGATCCAAGCAGTCTTGTATATATTTATTTAGATATGTATTATATCCAAATGGTTGAGATAAATAATGCAGTTTCAATCCACTTTCAATGCACTTTCCAACTGGATTTTTCTGTATGAACAGGCAATGAAAGTGAACTGAGAGCCAGTTTGATGTAGTGGTTAAGTGTGAGGACTCTTATCTGGGAGAACCAGGTTTGATTCCCCACTCCTCCACTTGCAGCTGCTGGAATGGCCTTGGGTTAGCCATGGCTATTGCAGAAGTTGTCCTTGAAAGGCAGCTGCTGTGGGAGCCCTCTCAGTCCCACCCACCTCACAGGGTGTCTGTTGTGGGGGAGAAGATATAGCAGATTGTAAGCTGCTCTGAGTCTCTGATTCAGAGAAAAAGGGCAGGGTATAAATCCGCAGTTGTCATCATCGTCGCCTTCTTCTGCATGTGTGATCTCAGACTAGGTGTTCTTTTTTTCCAGGTGCACTATCAAATTGCAGGGATCATTTTAATATTCAGATATAGATTACAAGTATGTAAAAATTTTAGCAAGTGTTTTATATCATCTTCCTTTTAGGCAAATATGGTATACCTCTTTTCTCCACAATGGTGATCAGTATTCCCTCTAAACTGTGTTAGTGTGAGCTAGCTCACCATTTTTTGGCCTCTGGCTCACACATTTTTGTCTTAGCTCAGGAAGGATTGCCCCAGAAAAAACTAATTTATGCAGTAGCAAATTGCTCACTCACAACTTTAATGCCAGTAGCTCATGAACTAGAATCTTTGCTCACAAGATTCCACAGCTTAGAGGGAACATTGGTGGTGATCCAAAATGGTTCACAGCATTATGCTTTCAACTTTCATTTTATCCTCACAACCAGGGCTGGCACTGTGGTTTTTGCTGCCCCAGGCAAGGCCTCACCCTCCCGTTGGGGGGAGGCCCCAGCACTGGCCCAAATCGGGTCCCGTTTGCACGGAGGGCTCCTCTTGAGCAAATGCTCCCCTGCTCAACCTTCCCATGACTCAGGAAAGCCGAGAGGGCCAGATGGCCCCGTTTGCACAGTGGGCTCCTCTTGAGGAGCCCTCCATGCAAATGTCCCCCCCCCCCCACTCGACCTTTTTGCGGTGTGAGAATGCCGAGCAGGGCCAGATCACTTGGCCCTTCACTTCTCCAGCACCCTTGAAGGACACTGGGGAAGGGATATGCCATTCTTTCGGCTCTGAGGGATCGAGATCCTCCAATCCCTCAGAGCCGAAAGAACGCTTGGCTCTTCACTTCCCCAGTGCCCTTGGAGGATTCTGGGGAAGGGAAACACCACTGTTTCTCAGCTCTGAGGGATCAGGGAAGCTCCTCCGATCTCTCAGAGCCAAGGAAAAAAAGAGCCGGAGGCTAAGGGATGATGCGAGCGGGGAGGGGGTGCTCGCCCCTTGCCCCTGCTGGGAGCTGGCGTTCTAGGCAATCACCTAGTTCGCTGACTCCCACATGCCGGCCCTGCTCACAACACCACCAGTGCAAAGTGTATGAGTCTGAGAAGGTTAACTGAGAAGATAACTGGTGCTCACTCAGAACATTTCCATAGCCAAGTGAGTATTCAAACCCAGGTCTCTCAGTACTAAGAGCCCTGTAAACTCTTGGAGGATTGGCTACATCAGTGGTGTGTGGCCTAATATGCAAAGGAGTTCCTGCTACAAAAAAAGCCTTGAACACAACTAATCACTGTGATCTGTTGTTATTTCCCTTTTGCATGTTGGAAATTAAAGTATATTTGCCCAAAAGAAAACAATGAGCCTGCAGTTGGTACAAATCCAAAAGGGGATTCAGTGCCAGAATAGCTGATTACAAAGGAATATTGATGAGATAAGGTAATTTATCATGCTGCTCATGTGAATATGCCTCTAGATAGGTGCAGAGTGTTCTTCCCTCAGTAAATACAATCAACGCCCATTTATCTAAAAACTGAGAGGAGGGGTTTTTGGATTTGTGTGTGGGATCTTCAACCTCTTTTTTCAGAAACCAAATGCTGAAGCCTTATGAGAACCTTGGACTGTGGGAGGCATGAGGATTGATCTAGAGCAGAAGGCTAGAGTGGCTGGGGAACAGGCAACAGATGTTTAGAATGATTTATGTAAGGAGGGGGAAGAGGATTAAATTAGGAGATATTTATGAAGGAGAAGAGATGCAGCTTGGGTGGGGGGAAACTAGAGTGAGACTCATCAAGTTGGGAGTTTGGGAAATATAGCTGAGATAAAGAAAGCCTGAAATAAATTAATTTCTACCCAAGAGTAAACAGCCTGTTTGCTGATAATAAACATTCTTTGAAAATATCCATGTTGGAGTCAAGCAACACAAAAAGAAACCCCCTGGTTAATTCTCAGATACTAGAGTACACTGCTCTTTTCCCTCAGTACTTAAAGGCTGAGCAACTGTGAATTTCTGTGGGACTGATAAAGGAAGAAAGGGCTGCTGGGAGCACTGGAGAACCCCAGAGAACCACACCTCTGTTGTTCTCAAATCTCATATTATTCTCTGTTCATGTGCAATCTTGTATAAATCACACTGGTGTTCAGCTGTTTTCCCAGAGGCCTGCTTTTGTTTCTGAAAAAAAAGTACACATGCACAATATAGAGGGAAATACTTTTTTTTTTTGCATGTATGCAAAATTTGTAGAAATGGGCTTTGTAAATTTTATTTCCCAATTTTTGACAGCCTGTTATATGCTGGGCCTAGTTTTCAAGGAGTACTGAGAGCAGACAGAAAGCACACACAGCTTTCTGATAAAAACCAAGTTTAATAATGTGTTACAACAGTCTGGTACATTTCCTGCAGAGGAAGAGATTAACCTTCAGGTTGCCATATCCCTCTCCCCAAAGTTTGTCAACAAGTCAAATGATTTGAGCAAACAGAATGAACAGTTAGCTAGAGATAAGGGGCAGACTCACTGCCTGATCTCAGAGATCAACAGGGGATGGGATTATTCTGCCCAGGTTTCCCTGCCTGTTATTGTTTACAAATTAATTATCACAGGATGTCTCCTGAGTCCTTTTGATCTGAGAGGTGAAGGTAGCACTGCTGCGGCTGGCATTAACTGTAATAGTTCTGGAACAGTAGCAGGGTTAAGAAATCTAGGGCCTGTGCATGACAAATTCATAACACCATCATGAGGCTCTGATCCAGCTGAGGCTATGATGGCTATGGGAGAATCCACCTCAGGGCACCATTTCTTCAGCTAGTCACCTCAGCATCTGGGAAGCTGTTCTGGTTAGTGCTTCAGGTGCATCTAGGATTTACTGACTTTTGTGCGTGACAAGAGATGGTCTGCATCATAACCATCCCAGCCATCTGGACTATGTGACAGAGCAGGGTTGGCCAACGGTAGCTCTCCAGATGTTTTTTGCCTTCAACTCCCATCAGCCCCAGCCATTGGCCATGCTGGCTGGGGCAGATGGGAGTTGTAGGCAAAAAAAATCTGGAGAGCTACTGTTGGTGATAGAGTGTTCCGGTTTGTGATCAGAACCCTGGCACCCACTTGCATTTGCATTTCCTGGAATGTTTTTGATCCATGCAGGGTGTCATGTAGATAAGGCCTGCACGGGGTTCTTGCTGTCATAATTCTTTTTCATAGATGCATGGTTCTGAATGACTCAGCTGCATATCTCTTCTTTCATCCCCTGTTCCTAGACTGAGGTTTTGAACAATAAAACTAGAATCTGGAAGTGATGTCATTATGTCGCTGATGTCAGGGGAGACTCTCTATTTTGTGGGCAAATTCTATAGTTTGTAGCCAATTTCACCATAGAGTTTTACCAAAAAACTAGGGCATTGCTGTGTGACATCGGCGATGTGATGACATCACTTCCAGGTAACATCATCATGCCACCTTTCAGACCAGTTTAGGGTGGGATTCCCCCTGCTGGCCAGCTGGCTGGTGGTGGGGAAGCACCCTCAAACCCTGGGTTTCCCTGACCCCAGTGGGAGACTGGCAATTCTACTTCTGCTAGGAACCTATGTTATAACCCTACCCAAGCACTCTGGAATATCTCCTGCAGAGAGTATCACAGGGCAGCAGTTTGGTGTTCCAAATATCCACTGAACTGAGGTATAGGGTTACCAGCTCCTGGTTGGGAAATCAAAAAGCTAAGGACTTGATTCAAACATTGCAGCCCTATTTAGACGAGGGCTCGTTAGAAATGGGGTGTGGCTTTGATACACCTTTGAGACTTTTATTAATGTTGTGCAACTGTTGAATGTGAAATAGGTTTGCCAACAGGCCTGGAGAAAAATATGCTGCCTCTTTAATAGTAGCTTAATATGCGTAAAGGATCAGCTGAAGTTTTTCATGGCATGGAAGTAAATAATATCCCATTCAGACTCTACTAAAAGGACAGGACTTTTTTTCTCCAGGCAGTTTGCAGTAATGCAAGATAGACTGCAGAAATCAAATGTAAACTGCAGATTTAAATGTCATGTGTGAAAATGCTCATAGATTGGCTTAATCTGCACTGAGATGACTTTGAGTGTCTTTTACTCTGCATAGGGTAACAGAGTTCATATCTGTTCTTCATGGGAAAGACAGCCTTTGCTTCAAAAGGGCTCATACTTTTGGTTTGTGACAAGATTAAACAGGTGTAGGAAAGAAAACGCTTGTATTGTTCAGGTGACAGTGAAACAAGTATGTTTTGCACAGTCATCCATGGTTATTTGGCAGGGTTTGGTAGGCACTGTGGGAGAAAAGAACTTTAAGAATAGGAATTTAGAAAAGACTTTAAAAAGGATAATGTAGTTGGTTAATAGATTTCCTGGAAGAGATTTTCCCATGCACGTAAGAAGTCATCAGAGAAAGTAAAGAGGTGTTCTGGAAAGCTGTTCTGGTTAGTGCTTCAGGTTAGTGATGCTAATAGTGCTATAAGTTAGTGATATTAATGGTCAGCCGAAGGTGGGAATCTTCTTGGAGCATAGTCATGCCACAGTAATTATAGGAAGTGTATAGACTGTTCATAAAACAGGAGCTAACAAATTAATTTGGCCCTTTGGAGTGAGCCAGATCTCTTCTCAAATTCTTGTCTCTGCAATGAACATTGATTTCCTCATTGGTTTGACCCCATCCTCCATGGTTCAGATGGTCAGCTGTTTGTAGACATTTTGTATTCTTATTCATTTAAACAATCACATAATGTCTTTTTAAAAACAAGGTGGTTTTTTTTCTTTTTTAGGCAGTAAAGTTGTTCTGAGGAGGAGGGAAAGGATTTCATGATCATGATGCTCTTGAAAGAACTCAGCCAATTAGCAGTCTGCTCTGCACCTTCCCTTAAAACTTGAACTGCAATAAAAATCGTATCTATTGTGTGACTGTTGACATCTATTGTGTGAGTGGTAACATGGTGAGTGTGCTTTCTGTAACAAAGTAGGGACTTTTTATGTACATCTAGATTATCCTGTGATGAAGTAGTATCAAGTTTGACAAGTAGCATTGTAATAGTAAGAAGAAATAAAATTAATTGCATGCCAGATTAGTGTAGTGATTAAGTGCGTGGACTCCTGTCTGGGAGAACCGGGTTTGATTCCCGCCTCCTCCACTTGCTCCTGCTGGAATGGCTTTAGGTTAGCCATAGCTCTGGCAGAGGTTGTCCTTGAAAGGGCAGCTGCTGTGAGAGCCCTCTCAGACCCACCCACCTCAGAGGGTGTCTGTTGTGGGGGGAGAAGATATAGGCGATTGTAAGCTGCTTTGAGTCTCTGATTCAAGGAGAAGGGCGGGGTATAAATCTGCAATTCTTCTTCTTTCCTGTTCACAGTGATGCCAGCATTAAAGACTAGAGCTTTGTGTGCAAATGTTCATATCAATGCTTATTTTAAATAATTTTATTTATTTATTTAAAATATTTACAAGCCTACCTTTCTCCCAAACAAATGGAACTCAGAACCAGTAACAAAATAAATACTATTATTTTAAAAAAAAAACCCAAATTCCAGAATGTTAAAAATAAATACAAATAAAAAATAAATTTGTTAATGTTGGATGTTTTTATTCTGAAACCAGGGGTGTCAAACTCATTTGTTATGAGGGCCAGATTTGACATAAATGAGATCTTGTCAGATTGGGCTGGGCCCTGTGTGTATCTATTTAAGATCAGGTAGCAGAGGTATAAACTTTATAAAGGACACAAACTCAATTAAAGTTTTTTTTAAACTTAAAACATGCTTAAAACAGCACTTGTTGATCTTACAGGTGTTTTCTTTATATTTCTTCTGTTGGGTCCAGGGAACATGGCAAAGGAAGCTCTGGCTCTTTCCTTCCCTCCCCAGGGGACTAAGAGGGGGAGGAACCTCAGCCAATAGAAGGAAGAGAGGCTTCGTTCAGTAGCTTTGCTGTGCGATTGAGGGAGCCTGGCAAAGGAAGCTCTGCCTTCCTCCTCCTTCCTCTCCAAGGGAGGAACCTCAGCCAATGGAGATAATGGAGGTTTTGCTCTGTAGCTCCTGTGCAATTGAGCAGGCCTTGCAAAGCAAGGGAAAGGAGGGAGCAAGAGAGTGGGAAAAGGAAGCAGACAGCCAGTTGCTTGGGGGCCTGATTTGGCCCCTGGGTCTCATGTTTGACACCCCTGTTTGAGAGGGTTTGTTGTTGTTGTTTACAAAATAAGGATTTGGAATTACTGTGTTACAAGAGGAAGATGAAGGGGTGCTCCAAGTCCAAGTAGGGTTACCAACTCCAGGCTGGGAATGTCCTGGTGATTTGGGGGTAGCAGAACTGGGGGAGGTCAGCAGACATATAATGCCAGATAAGCCATCCTCCTAAGCTGCCATTTTCTCCAGGAGAACTGGTCTTTGGTAGTCTAAGATCAGTTGTAATTCTGGGGAGAATGCCAGTCAGCACCTGGAGGCTGGAACCCCTGAGTGTAGGTGAAGTCTGCTTTTGAAACTGGTATGAGCAAGCTTCTGCTTGTCCTCCAGAAATCAGGGCTCTGGTCCAACTGCTTTGAGACACAAGCCTGCTCATTTCAAGGTTTTTCTGTTCTGGCCTTTACTCAGGCCCCCCAGCTTCCAGACTGCCCCCCCAGGGGGCCCTCTTTCTTTCTTTCTTTCTTTCTTTCTTTCTTTCTTTCTTTCTTTCTTTCTTTCTTTCTTTCTTTCTTTCTTTCTTTCTTTCTTTCTTTCTTTCTTTCTTTCTTTCTTTCTTTCTTTCTTTCTTTCTCTTTCTCCTCTCCCTTCCCTTCCCTTCCCTTCCCTTCCCTTCCCTTCCCTTCCCTTCCCTTTCCTTTCCTTTCCTTTCCTTTCCTTTCCTTTCCTTTCCTTTCCTTTCCTTTCCTTTCCTTTCCTTTCCTTTCTTTGAGCTTGTGAAGCATCATCAGCAACAGCCAATGCTGGGAGATCTGAGCAGGACACTGCACTGCAGCAGCAAAAGCAGCAGGCAGAGAGGAGGGAGGCAGAGGTAGCTGTGTGGAATGGACTGGGGAGAGGGGGACAGATGGAGCTGCTGGCTGCAAAGTGCCAGGAGAGAGAGGGAGAGAGATGGAAGAAAAAAACCCCTGCTTGCACACAAGGTGCAGTCCCTTCGTGACTCTAAAATTTTAGGGTTGGCTGCCTTGACTGGGCCACTTTCAGAGCCTCCAACTTTTGTTTGTCCCTAACCCAGAAGTTTCTGAGAAGCAGCAACCCCAGCAGTGAATGGGAAAGGGTGCCCCCCAACTTTTAAAATCCTGGTCATGCCCCTGCCTTTTCTCCCTGAGGAGTCATAACTGGCATGCTCTGAATCCAGAACCCTTCAGGTAGAGTTGCTGTATGGCCTGGTTAGTCTGGTTTGACCCGGATTCTTAAATATTGTATTCATTGTCTCTTTGGGCTGTGAATTGGCCAGGATTTCCACCCTTCACCATTCTGCCAGAAACAAGCAGATTCTTGCCTTCCATTCAATGAGAATGTCTGTTGTGATTAGCAGGCAAGACAAAGTAGTAGTATCCTGCCTTGTTTCCCTCTTGCGTGTATAGACTAATGAGAAGAAAGATAAACAATTTCTCTGTGTGTGGCTATGCCTTCTGCAGCAGCTATTATCATTGGTCCTTACCTCCTATGGCAGCCATTTTATAGTTGGGTCCACCACCCTTTTCAGAATTTCAAAGGTACCCACAGGCTTGGAAAGAATGGGGGAAATCCTCCAGATTTTCAGGTGCTTAAGATCAACAACCTGATTCCTTAACACCCATCATACTGTCCCTCACCATCCTGACTCTCACCTCCATACTTTCTATTTCCCTCCTGCCTCTCTTTCCCACCTTGATCCAGATCCTCCAGTGATACTCATTGTACACATAGCCAGCTGAGGTTATGGGCTTGATATATTAGGGCCAAACAAGAAAAGGTACCAAAATATTGGTGAGTGGGATGTGCACAGATGTAGGATACATACAAATGTGAAGGCCTAGAAAAAAACGGGAAAATTTTGGGTGACTTTCCCTTCATTTTTTTAAAATTGAAAAATTAGAAATGTGGGAGGAGTACTTTAAAAAAACCAAAAACCTCCCATGAAGTGACATAATAGACTATGACATAATAGGTCTTACTGAAACTTGGTGGGATGACACTCACAATTGGAATATTTGGATTGAGGGGAACAACTTATTTAAAAGGGACAGACAAATAAGAAAGGGTGGAGGCATAGCATTATATGTGAAGGAGGTATATACTTGAATCTAAGCATGGCAGCTTAGGAGTAAGAAATAACAGCAATATTAATGGTAGGGGTCTGCTATAGACCACCAAAGCAGGCAGAGGGCTTGGATGAGCTGCTCCTACAGCAGAATGCAAAGTTCTCAAAGAGAAGGGACACAGTGGTCATGGGAGATTTCAGTAACTTGGACATCTGTTAGAAGTCCAACTCTGCTAAAAATGAAAGGTCAAATAAATTCCTGTCTTGCTGTCAACTTCCTTTTCTAGAAAGTGGAGAAAGAAAAAAAGGGGATCTGCTATCTTGGACTTGATTCTAACCAACAAAGAAGAATTGGTTGATGAGATGGAAATAGTGGGCACCCTGGGCAGTAGTGACCATGTGATTTTGGAATTTACAGTTTTAGGGAAGGGAAAAGATGTACATAGTCAGACTTATAGGTTGGACCTCAGAAAGGCAAACTTCTACAAACTTAGAACTATGCTGGGTAAAATCCCATGATCACAAATAATTAAGTAGAAGGGGGGGGGGGTTCAAGAGGAGTTGGAGTTTCTTTAAAGTGAAATACTGAAAGCACTATACAGATGATTCCAATGAGAAGAAAAAATGGGAGAAGCCTAACAAAAGAAGCCAAGGTGACTCTATAAACAACTCTCTAAAGACCTGAGAAATAAATAAGACTCATTTAGGAAATGGATGGAGGGCCTTATAACTAAGGATGAATATAAACAAATAACTAAGGCTAGCGAGAGGTGCAAAAAACAACAAAAAGGCATTATTTTCTTATGTTCAAAGTAAGAAAAAGACAAGGACATGGTAGGCCCGTTGCGAGGGCAGGAAAGTGAAATTATAACAGGTGATGAAGAGAGGGCAGAACTGCTTAATTCCTACTTTCCCTCAGTCTTCTCTTCTGAGGGAAACAGAGCTCAACATGGCAAAAACAGAACATATAATGAGGGTATGGAGTTGCAACCTAGGATCAGCGTAGGGGTAGTACATAAACACCTAGTTTTTAAAAATGAAACAAAGTCCTCAGGGCCAGATGAACTGCATCCAAGGGTACTAAAAGAGCTTGTGCATGTAATTTCTGAGTCTCTGGCCATTATTTTTGAGAATTCTTAGAGAACAAGTGAGGTGCCGGAAGATTGGAGGCGGGCAAATGTTGTTCCCATCTTCAAGAAGGGGAAAAAGGAGGATCCGGATAACTACTGAACTGCCAGCTTGACACCTATACTTGGAAAAGTTTTAGAACAAATCATCAGTCAGTCAGTCCTGGCACATTTAGAAAGGATGGCTGTGAGATTACTAAGAGCGAGCATGGGTTTCTCAAGAACAAGTCGTGTCAGACTAATCTGATCTCTCTTTTTGAGAAAGTGACTAGCTTGCTGGATCAGGGGAATGCTGTAGACATCGTTTATCTTGATTTCAGTAAGGCTTTTGATAAGGTTCCACATAGTATCCTTGTTGACAAGTTGGTAAAATATCGTTTGGATCCTGTTACTGTTAGGTGGATCAGTAACTGGTTGACAGGTCACAACCAAAGAATACTTGTGAATGTTTCCTCATCCTCTTGGAGAGGAGTGACAAGTGGAGTGCCTCAAGGATTTGTCGTGGGCAATGCTTCCTCTAAGCTGTAGAATCTTGTGAGCAAAATTTCTACTTTGGGAGCTACTGCATAAACTGATTTGCTCTTGGGCCATTTTTCCTGAGCTAAGACAAAAATATGTGAGCTGGAGACTAAAAAACTGTGAGCTAGCTCACACAATCTCAGCTTAGAGGGAACTCTTGTCATGGGACCTGTTTTGTTCAACATCTTTATAAATGATTTGGATGAAGGAATAGAGGAAATGCTTATTAAATTTGCAGATGATACTAAATTGGAGGGGTCTCAAATACAGTAGAAGACAGAGACAGGATACAGAATGATCTTGACAGGCTGGAAAACTGGGGCTAAAACAATTAAAATGAATTTTAATGGGAATAAATGTAAAGTTCTGCATTTATGTAGGAAAAATCAAATGCATAATTATAGGAAGGGGGAAGACTTGTCTTGACAGTAGTATGTGCAAAAAGGATTTAGGGGTCTTAGTGGACTGTACACTGAACATGAGTCAGCAATGTGATGCAGTGGCTAAAAAAGACCAATGCAATTTTGGGGTGTATCAACTGAAGTATTGTGTCTAGATCACATGAAGTGATGGTATTGCTTTTCTCTGCTCTGGTTAGACCTCACCTAGAGTATTGTGTTCAGTTCTGGGCATCACAATTTAAGAGGGAGATAGACAAGCAGGATGTCCCACATCCTGTATGTTTGACACCCCTGCCATAGAGTTTTGCTGAAATACCAGAGCATACCTGTATAATGTTCCTGACACAATGACATCACTTCTGGGTGACATCTCTGTTAAGAAAATGTGGGGTGCAGGAATAATTGCAGGCACTCCCATCTCTATTGTGTTCATTTGGGGAGGGAGAGAAACTGGTTTCCAAATTGCATCAAGACAGACAGTTGTTCCAACCCCCCCCTCTTATTTATTTAACTTCAATCCCAATGTAAATTCATTAACACATGTAAGATTCACACATCATTAATCAAAATTCAATACTTAAAACATTGTGCATGGCAAGTTTATAAAAGGGTATATCCTGGTTATTCCATCAAGTTCCATATCACATGGAGGCTGGCCAGAACAATGAAGAACAAGAATACTTCATACTTAAGTACCTTTCTCCATCCATAGGAGCCATAGTAACTGCCAATCAACTCTGTGACGAGTATCTGACATATAGAGATGTACACAACAGAATTCAATCCTTTCTCCCTATCTCTCTGGGTCAAAAAGGCCAAAGGAAAGTCAGGGTGACCCAGAGAGTCAAGGAAGCTACTTTCTGATATTCAGGGGTGGCCAACGGTAGCTCTCCAGATGTTTTTTGTCTGCAACTCCCATCAGCCCCAGCCAGCACAGCCAATGGCTGGGGCTGATGGGAGTTGTAGCAAAAACATCTGGAGAGCTACTGTTGGCCACCCCTGTGATATGGTATCTATTTAGAATTTGATAGTATATAAACAATCCAAAATACAAAAGTCACACTGAAAGACAGTGTTATTGTACCAGGAAGGTCATATCACTCAAAGTGTTCTAAAGCCTCCTGGGAAACAGAACCAAAGTTTCAACTATAGAGTCTAATTAATTTAGAAATTGAAATAGCACTGGGTTAGCATGTTCTCAGTCTTTGTTCCCAGTGTTTAAAATGTGAATAATAGTGATCCATCTTATAGGGACCATAGGCCTGACATCCAAATTCAGACAAAAGTTGTGAGCAGTTTGGATATTTTTGCTTGGGCTGCCAAAGAGAGACAGACCTAGTCAATGGCTTTTCACTGCAATTAAGAGATCACTGAATGTGAACAAAACAGAATCCAAAGGCCTTGTCCAAGTGGCAAGATCCCTGGAAGCATTTTTCCATGGCCTCAGATAAGGGTGGAAGAGCAATGATGGCAGAGATAGCAGCTTTTCTACAATCTCGCTTTCACTTTCTCCTCTCCCACATTTAAACATGCACTTAACCTGATATAAAAGTAAACATGACCTTAACCAAACAGACTTGGGTGTCTGAGAGCAGAAGAGCTTGGTCTTTGCTCAGTGGTGTCATCCCTACTTGCTGCCAACAGGTCACCATAGGAACAACTGGATTAGTTTACAATCCTGTTCTAGAGCCAATCCTCCGAAGGGAGGAAAGAAAAGAGAGGCAAAAGGTTGTCTTCCTGCCAGAAACTGTGAGGAGGAAATAGCAAGGGAGAGTGATTGAAATGACTCCTTATCTTATATGCTAAACAAACCTTTCAAAATGCAGTTTGTCACTTGCAAACAACTGGACATTGACCTTCTGGCTACAGTGAAAGAAACATTAGTTCCCTTTACAGCCCACGCACATCCTCTGAGCAGAAGACTGGTTTGTGGTTTATGTCAGTTGGACATTAGATTTCGGGTACTTTCCAGTGAAAATGAACACATGAATCTGCCTTATACAGTGTCAGACCACTGGTCCGTCAAGGTCAGGGTTGTCTACTTAGACTGGCAGTTGCTTTCCAGGGTCGAGAAGTCTTTCACATCACCTACTACATGGATTCCTTTTTAACTGCTGGGGATTGAATCTGGGACCATCTGCATGCCCAGCACTGAACCACAGCCCCTCCTTAAATGTTCTTTTGAAACTGCTGCTCGCATGTCCTATCTTTGAGACACACTGCCAATGTTCAGCTTTTATTTCTAGATGCCATAGAAGCACAAGTTCAGTAAAAAGTGCGGCCATTGTGCTGCCTACTAGAATCATCATCAATCAGTGAAAGTACAAATTTGTTTTCCTGGCAGAGATTGACTTGCCAAAACTGTGCTGGGGTGGTCCAAACTTATGCATCACAATGGCCTTGCACCAGTCCACAACAACAACACATTAAGTTGGTGTCACTTTTCCTTGAAAAGCAGAATGCCTATAATAACACTATGGTTTGGGGGTTTTCTTAAGAGTAAGAGCAATTTTTATTTTACTTTATTGAACTCTGTATATTTCTAGACTATGAAAAGACATTAAGCATAGCAGTGAAAAATCAAGCTGCCAGAATATGTTTTGATCGTGGCTCGGCAGGAAATTTTTCATTGTCTGCTACTGGCATGACTTTGGATGACCAACACATCTCATGCTGTTTATATTTTTACCAAGATGACAGAATCACAATGTTAGTTGTGGAAAAGAATATTTTTGGCAAATTTAAGTCAATGTTTTCTTTGTAAATTATAAATTGTCAACTCGCCAGTTCCTATCAGTGCTCCATTGGTCACACTTTTTTCTGTGACCCAGTTAGGATTGCTAGCCTCCAGATGGGGCCTGAAGATCTCCCACTTTTGCAACTTATCTCCAGCTGGCAGAGATCAATTCCCCTGGAGAAAATGGCTGCTTTAAAGGGTGGACTCTGTTACTGTACCATGCTGAGGTCCTTCCCCTCCCTAAACCCCTTCCTTTTCCAGATCCACCCCCAAAGTTTCCAGGTATTTTCCAACACAGACATGTTACCCCACCAGTTTCTCTGCATCCTCTTGGAATTTACCCATATCTCTCCACAAACTTTGTTCATATTCTTTCTCTTCTACCCACTCCTTCAATCCTCCTCACTGGCAATAGCACATAAGGCTTTCCCTTTCCCAGAAGTTCACAAAAATAAGAGAGTCACAGACTTGGATGAGCACACAGTACAGCTAGTGGGCTGTAACAGTCTGGAAAAAAAAACCCTGTTGCCAACTCCACCATGTGCCTCTGAATTTGGGGTGAGGAGGAACGATGCACATGTAGTAATGCAGGCATTCTTACAGTATCATTTTGATGTGTGTGGGTGGGCCTTCAGTGTGAGGAAGACATGGAAAAGTGCATGGGTTTTTGGAATTTCCCCACAGATCCATAGATGAGGTAGGAGGGAGGGGGCTACAATCAGCCTGTTGGCTTTCTGTTACAGAAACCTGTTCTTGTTTGGACCAATGCGTCTTCTAAGCTGAGAAATCTTGTGAGCAAAAATTCTACTTTGTGAGCTACTGCCATTAAATTTGTGAGTGAGTGGTTTGGCTGCTACATAAATTAGTTTGCTCTGGGGCCGTCCTTTCTAAGCTAAGACAAAAATGTGTGAGCTGGAGACTAAAAACTAGCTCACAGGAACCTAGCTTGGCAGGAACACTGCTTTTGACTGCAACATACATTGTGTTGGGAAACAGCTCCCTTTATGGCATACATGGAAATACTTTTCTTTTACAGTGATTAGAACTGTAAAAATTTTGCTGTAGCATTTTGATCAATTTCCATTATACTGATGTATTTTTCTGATTACTGGAAATACAACTTCCTAACACTGTAAAGGCCCTCAAAATTGTGCAGTGATTAATGTTGGCCAGTAGATGGTGCAATGGCTCAAACGAGTTTATAAAAAGTCAGGGAGCCTTGATAAATGTCTCTATATAAAGGTTGCAAAGTATTTGGTTAGGGGGAAGTGGTCCTGCCAAAATTGGGTTCTAATGAGCCTGAAGTTTTGCATATTTCAGCTGTATCTTACACAATCTTGTTAGTGCCAGGCCTGATGTTTTCAGTAACAAGGATTGACTATGGAACAGTACAATTCCTCCTAGCAGCTCTCTCTCTCTCAATTTATTGGCCACCCTTCTATAAGAAAATAGGGCTCAGAGCAGCTTACATCATATGCCTTTTGAAGGGCCATCTGCTTGGAGCTTAACAGGTGCAAGTTTGGAGATGGTTCCTGTGGAGAAGGAAATCTGGGGAAGGATTTTGTCACAAATCTGTATACCATAGTTTGATCTCTAAAGCTGCCATTTTCTCCAACTGAACTGAACTGATCTGTGTAATGTGGGGTTGCAGTTCTGGGAAAACTTCAGGCTCCACTTGGAGGTTGGCAACTTTGGCTCCAAACTGGGGGACGTTGTAGGCCTTGTAATAATCTATCCTTAATGGAAAAGAGGTGAGGAATTCTAATTCTTGTGGATCTTCTGACAAAAATATGTAATCTTTCATTGAAATCAGCCTCCGTTCCTGAGGACTGGAAGGTAGCGAATGTCACCCCCATCTTTAAAAAGGGTTCCAGAGGAGATCTGGGAAACTACAGACCAGTCAGTCTGACTTCAATACCGGGAAAGTTGGTAGAAACAATTATCAAGGACAGAATGAGTAGGCACTTTGATGAACATGAGTTATTGAGGAAGACTCAGCATGGGTTGTGTAAGGGAAGATCTTGCCTCACTAACCTGTTACATTTCTTTGAGGGGTGAACAAACATGTGGACAAAGGAGACCCAATACATATTGTTTACCTTGACTTGCAGAAAGCTTTTGATAAAGTTCCTCATCAAAGGCTCCTTAGTAAGCTCGAGAGTCATGGAGTAAAAGGACAGGTCCTCTTGTGGATCAAAAACTGGCTAATTAATAGGAAGCAGAGAGTGAGTATAAATGGGCGGTCTTCACAGTGGAGGACAGTAAGCAGTGGAGTGCCGCAGGGCTCAGTACTGGGTCCCATGCTCTTTAACTTGTTCATAAATGATTTGGAGTTGAGAGTAAGCAGTGAGGTGGCCAAGTTTGCAGATTACACTAAATTGTTCAGAGTGGTGAGAACCAGAGAGGATTGTGAGGAACTCCAAAGGGATCTGTTGAGGCTGGGTGAGTGGGCGTCAACGTGGCAGATGAGGTTCAGTGTGGCCAAGTGCAAAGTAATGCACACTGGGGCCAAGAATCCCAGCTACAAATACAAGTTGATGGGGTGTGAACTGGCAGAGACTGACCAAGAGAGGGATCTTGGGGTCGTGGTAGATAACTCACTGAAAATGTCAAGACAGTGTGCGATTGCAATAAAAAAAGGTCAGTGCCATGCTGGAAATTATTAGGAAGGGTATTGAAAACAAATCAGCCAGTATCATAATGCCCCTGTATAAATCGATGGTGCAGTCTCATTTGGAATACTGTGTGCAAGTCTGGTCACCGCACCTCAAGAAGGATATTATAGCATTGGAAAAAGTGCAGAAAAGGGCAACTAGAATGATTAAAGGTTTGGAACACTTTCCCTATGAAGAAAGGTTAAAACGTTTGGGGCTCTTCAGCTTGGAGAAACGTCGACTTGCGTGTGACATGATAGACGTTTCAAGATTATATATGGGAAGGAGAAGGTAGAGAAAAGTACTTTTCTCCCTTTCTCACAATACAAGAACTTGTGGGCATTCGATGAAATTGCTGAGTCGGTTTCGAACGGATAAAAGGAGGTACTTCTTCACCCAAAGGGTGATTAACATGTGGAATTCACTGCCACAGTAGGTGGTAGCAGCTACAAGCATAGCCAGCTTCAAGAGGTGGTTAGATAAAAATATGGAGCAGAGGTCAATCAGTGGCTATTAGCCACAGTGTGTGTGTGTGTACATTTTTTTTGGCCACTGTGTGACACAAGAGTGTTGGACTGGATGGGCCATTGGCCTGATCCAACATGGCTTCTCTTATGTTCTTATGTTCTTAACTGTTCAGAGTTTCCACTTCCATAGTACTCCCACAGAGTCCTGATGGGTAAGTTCATTTTTATCCTTCCCTTCCTCTAGTGAGCTCAAGGCAGTGTACATTATTATCCCCACTTCCATTTTATCTTCACATCATTTATATGAGCTAAATTAGAGAAACTGGCCTAAAGTCACCAAGTGAGCTTCCTGAGCCTTGGTCTCCTAGATCTTATTTATTTATTTATTTCTCAGATTTATATCATGCCCTCCATGCTGAAGCAGGCTCTTTAGTCCAACACTAACAACTACACCACACTGATGAAGGGCTTTGGAAGAGTGTAGCCATTACCTTTGTATCTAGTAGCCAAGAAGTCTTGAATTTCTTGGGCACCCCTTTTTTCCCTTGAGAACCAGCAAGAGATTCCATATCAGGGAGGTTCTTTATTATTGAACTGCCATTGACATTAACATACTTCATTTATTTATGATAATTTTTAATCCTGCTTTTCAGCCAAAAATTGGCTCCCAAATCTAATTCCAATGACAGGTGAAGCTGGAACAAATTGTTCCAGAAGTATTCAGGCTGTGTTTCTGCTTCTTGCCCTCTCTTCATGAAATATTATGAACATTAATAATCTTTACATTAAATGAAACATATACCCAGCTCCTTCTTCTGTTTTCCTTCTGATTTTGCTGTCTAAACTTGTTTGATTTTTTGTTGTTGTTTGCTGATAGTCTTTTCAAAATATGTTGTGCAGACTACACACAGTTTAGCTAAAAATGAAATCTTCGGTCAAAAAGAATGGGACTGCTGATTCCTTAAGTGACACTACAGGATCCAGTGCTGATGCTGAGGGACAATACTGTCTGTTTGTATCACATCACCGCATTCTTGGCACATGCTCCTTTTAGCCTTTCTGCATGTGTGTTCAACTGCATTTTAGCTATTCCATAACCCTTACACCTTTTTTTTAGCAGTAATAGCGTGACAGCCTGTCTATGATCTCTGTGTCTAAGCACAGTTTTTGTGTGGTGGTGGGAGATAGTTTCACTTCTGGAAAATACATTTATAGTCCTGCCTCTGTGTTTGATAAGAAGAGCTCTGCTGGATCAGACCACTAATCCATTTAGTCCAGCACCCTGTTTCTCAAAGCAGTCAACCATTTCACAAACCAGCCAAAAAACAGGGCACGGAGGCCTTCTTCCCCTGATGTTGCCAACTGGCATCAGTATTCAGAGGTTTGCTGCCTCTGGATATGGAGGTATATGGACCACAAAACATGACAACAGTGTCAAAGATGGAAACTATATTTAAAAAACTGAGCGATGTATGGGGAGTGAATAATCTCAGAACAATGGTCTAAATAAAGTTTATGAAATGACACAGCATATTTGGCATCTATTGAATGTGGCTAAGAGTCAGTTTCCCCCTATTCTTGAAATTACATAATGAACTATGCCTGGTAAAGCTTCCTGTGACACTCTAACAACAATTCATGTTGCACTTACAAAGATTACACAGGTATTTATTTGTTTTATTTGATTCAACTTATATCCTGCAATTCCCACAAAACAGGCTCAGTATCATCTGGGAAATATACTGATTTTTGCAGGTTAAAAAAATTGTGCCTGGCTGCTTAGAAAATGTGCTGTGCATATAACAGAAATGCAATGTAGCAATGCATTTACACCACACATGGAAAAAAATAAACACTTTTAGTTGGCAAAAATGATCATGTGGAAAAGCTCTTTGCTTAATCAGTTATTTCCTTAGATGGCTCAACTCATCCATGTAACAATTCCGATTGCTCCATAGTTTTCTGTCCTTAATATGACCTCTGTCATTTTAGGAAATATGCTTGGGCAGGTTATTGTGTGTGGATGCATGCAAACACATGGGCCATATTTTTTCACCTATTGAAGGAAAGAGGCAGGTCTTCTTAGTACAGGATGTAGGCTTAATGGACCACTGGAATGATGGTCCAGCAGGGCTCTTTTATGTTCTTATGCAAATGTTGTTTGTTCAAGCTTTTTGCTGTTGTTGTTTTGCCTCTCTGTGCATTTGAGGCAGCATGCAGCAAAACAAGAATAACATTCTAATTAAACTATATAACATTTGGTACAAAAATTAGTACCAGCATCAGTCATCAGTCATTATGGTATGAGCTGGGAGCCCATGAGGAGTAACTGAAAGTAAAATGTATAATTTGAAATATGCTACACACACACACAAATCTCCCTGCACCCCAATCCGAGTTCTAAAAACTCTGTCCCCCATCTCAGCCTCTTTTGTCCCCGTCCATTTAACCGTCAGTTGTTCTTAGTGTACATCGAGCCCCGTGCACAGAGTGGTAAAGCTACAGTACTGCAATTGGAACGCTCTGCTCACGACCTGAGTTCGATTTCAGTGGAAGCTGGTTCAGGTAACTGGCTCCAGGTTGACTCAGCCTTCCATCCTTCTGAGGTCAGTAAAATGAGTACCCAGCTTGCTGAGGGGAAAGTGTAATGACCGGGGAAGGCAATGGCAAACCACCCTGTAAAAGGTCTGCCGTGAAAACATTGTGAAAGCAGCATCACCCCAGAGTTGAAAATGACTGGTGCTTGCACAAGGGGACCTTTCCTTTCCTTTCCTTTCCTTTCCTTTCCTTTCCTTTCCTTTCCTTTCCTTTCCTTTCCTTTCCTTTCCTTTCCTTTCCTTTCCTTTCCTTTGTTCTTAGTGTTTTATACTTCCTGGGATCTGCTCAGTCTTCATCAGACCATTTCTTTGGGATGATTTCCTTTTGGTTAATGTATAAAGTTTTTTTTTTTTGCATCCTTGGGGAATCCCTCAAGTACAAAGAAATCTCTGAAGGTGACCTGGTTGTGCTGCTTTCAGGAAGGCAGAAGCAAACTGTGATTAAATATTCACACCACCCAACCATTAATCAAATGCCCTGAAGAAAAAGTAAAGCTGACATTCTTACTGAAAAGAACAAAAGCTGAGTAGAACCTTAAAGACTAACAAAATTTATGGGTTTCACTTATTTATATACAGATATATTTTAGCTCGGGTGTCAAACATATGGCCTGCAGACCGGATCCAGCCCATTCAGGGCTCAGATCCATCCCACAAGCAACTTCCTTCTCCTGCTTCCTTTTCTGGGGCTGCTGTTGCAGTCTCACTGTAGCTTGCTTTTTCCTGAGGCTTTTTTGTAGCAGGAACGTATTAGGCCACACACCCCTGATGTAGCCAATCCTCCAAGAGCTTACAGCACTTTTACAGGGCCTACTGTAAGCTCCAGGAGGATTGGCTACATCAGGGGGTGTGGCATAATATGCAAAGGAGTTCCTGCTACAAAAAAAGCCCTGCAGTTTTCCCCTAGTTCCCTCAGTGGCTCTTTGCTTCCTGCCTCTTGCTTCCCTTCTTCCCCTCACACAGAGACAGAGCTCTGTGACTGCTTGCTGCTTCATGTGGGAGAGATACAAAGACAAATCTCTCTCTCTCTCTCTCTCTCACTCACACACACACACACACAAACAGCTCCTGCTTTCTTCTCCAGGGCTGTTCCTCCTCTTTTGGGGAGGAAGGGGGAGGGGGAGAGAGAGAGAACAACGTTGGAGTCCAATGGCAGCTTTTAAGACCAACAATGTTGTACTCTAGGTATAAGCTTTTGTGTGCAAGCTCAGTAAGCATACTTGTCATTCCTTATGGTTCCTGCATCCCCTTGTCATTCCTCATCGTTCCTGATTATCCAAGAACAACATTTCGTGGACACCAATGAGCTGCACGGGAGGAAAGTTCTGTTCTGCTAATGGAAAATTTAGTCTGGATCAAAGCCTATTTATGTAAGTCATTAATATACCCTTATGTCAATGCATTTATCTGTTTTGAAAAAAATAATCAAAATAAAGGAAATAAAAAAGGAAATTCTCTACACCAAAATTTTGAAGAACTGTTAGGAAAAAAAGTCATCTAAACAGTGGGAATCTTCTAGAACAACAGCCATATTCTTTATGAGAATTTCTCTGGCATGCTGAGAAGATAGAGAGGAAGATGTGGGACCAAATGGGACATTATCTTATAACATCCAACTTGTCAGTAAAACTGACCTGCTTGCCAGATGATTGGAAATTAGCAAACATAATGCTGTTTTTAAAAAAGAGATTTGGATGTTGCGGGGAGAGAGAGATTCAAGAAATTATAAGCCAATCTATACATTATTGGTGGATTGAAAGGATGTTATTGGGAAGCCAGTTCTCTAAAGCAGCTTCCATGTGCAACAGCATCCATGAGGTTTCATATTCTAACAGCTGCCCTATGTTGCTGGTGCGCCATGTCAACTAGATCATCAATAGCTCCCTAATGTGAAAATGATGTGAATAAGTCACCCCCTGAGGAATTTTTTCCACTTCAGGGTAAAAGGATAAATCAGTCTTCAGTTATAAATACAGATTACAAATAGATTTATCTGATAACCCCACCCCCCAAAGAAAAATAATAAATGCCAAACCTCCAATAGACCTTCTTGATTGGTCAAAACGTGAGTATTGGGTTGGAGTGGTTGTTAAATATATATATATTTTAGCTAGCAAAGTAAGGTCCAGAAAGGATATTGCTCTGCTCCAACCCAAATGAATAAACCTTGTATAAACAAAAATGAAACTAATTAGTTTGAGAGTACCCAAAGTGAATGAAGCTGAAAGAATGCGTAACATGAGCAAGGGAAAGATAATTGGGTTTATCGTTTATACAAGATCTTTGAGCTTTGATCATGTAGAGTGCTGCAGTTACAAAACGAAGTCTTGTCCTGACTCCTTTAACCTAGCGCTGTCACATGGACCTGATTTTTCTAAAGAACAGAAGCTATGAGCCATGCTCATGTGACATATACGTTGATTTTGTGCAAGCAGTTATGGAAACATTTGGTAAAAAGCAGTAACTAGCACACAGCTTTTGACTTTTGCTATTGGAAAGCAACTGGTGGGATTAAAGATTTTTAAAGAAATGCTGCAAACATTCCTCTTAGTTCTGATACTTCCATTTCTAGAAATACCATATCAGTAAAGTGAGCATTTCATACACATTACACCTCTACACAGTGCTGAGAAGAAAATTCAAGGTGTGTTCCAGCCACTGCTGAATTCCCAGCATCATTGTAAATTGTTACCAACAATGCTTGCAACATGTCAAGGAGGGTAACAGTGTAGCCAGGAATAATGGCAAGTTCCTGATGCTGGATGGTAGCTACTACAAAGTATTGTGACGGCAGAGCAATAAGGAGTATTGATGAAGGGAAAGAATACATTGGAACCCCAGGATCAATAGACTATAGGAACATGTATCAGCTCGCTTTATAGCTTGCTTTACTGAAGGAGATTAGATTAGAAAACTAAGAAGCTTGTTACAGGAAAAGAGGAACCAGAAGAAACAGGTGCAAGGAGAAGCAGAGTAAAAGCTGAGGTAGAAAAGTTGCGGTTAAGGTTGCCCAGGGTTGCCTAGCGACCCAAGGGGGCATTGAAGGGAGGTGAAGTAGATATGTGTAGAACGGAAGCAAGAATCAGCAGACATGTGCAAGAATTAGCGAATGTACAAAAAAGGTGATTGGTTCAAGGATTGTGCAAAAGGGTATATAAGACCTGTGTGCCTCTGTGATTTTGCTCAGACTCTTGGGTCTGAAGCCCATGTACAGGGCCCATGTGCACGTTAAATAAAGAAAGCTGTCTTCCTGACTTCGCCTCATGCTGCCTCTGTTATTGATCCGGCTGAAATTGGTAATGTATGAGCTTTTTCCCGCTACAGTATAGTTGTGGTAACCTGATTTTCAAATAAAGAGAGCAGTGGGTCTGAAGACAGATCCATTGACTCGGTGGTCCTCATAGAACCCCTCCAGGAATATGCAGAGCCATGGCTGAGCTTGTGGTTGGGAGACACCAGGTGTACAAGCACATCCATGCTACAGCTGTTTACAAGGCTACCTTGATTTATACAATCATGGCAGGCAAATCACAGCAGCTATGTGGGCAGCACCAGTGTGGAGGTGATACACATGGCACTGAAGTAGGGTTGCCAAGTCCAATTCCAGAAATATCTGGGGACTTTGGGGGTGGAGCCAGGAGACTTTGGGGGTGGAGCCAGGAGACACTGGGGTGGAGCTAGGAACAAGGGTGTGACAAGCCTAATTGAACTCCAAAGGGAGTTCTGGCCATTACATCTAAAGGGAGGGCACACCTTTTTAAATGTCTTCATTCCCTCCACCAGGCGCTCTCCTGGGCCTCAAAAGCGGCGGCCTTGGCATGGTGGGGGTGGTGGCCGAGCTGCTGCAGGCTGGGCTGGCGGAGGCGCGTCGGCGGCAGCTGGGGGTGGCGGGAGGCGGCCAGCTGCTTATGAACATATGATGCTGCCTTATACTGAATCAGACCCTTGGTCCGAGACCGCACTCTGCACATGCCCCAGAGCCTCCTCCCGCTCCCCAGCTGCCAAGCGCGAGCCCTTCCCCGGCTCACAGGCCGCCCTGTTCCGCCCGCCCTTGCAGCCCCCCGCCCTCCACGGCAGGCCACCCACTCCTGCACCCCTGAGCGCGGCACTGCACACCGCCCCCCCCGCTTTCGCTCCGCCGACCCCCCCTGCAGCTAGGCACAGCCCCCATCGCCCACCTGGCAGAAAGCAACGCCCGGCCGCCTCCCGGGCCAGCTCTCCGGTCCCTGGGCAGCCAGGGAGGGCTCAACGGCCGGCAGCCCGTGAGGGGCTCACACTCCCGTCCCCGGCCGGCATGCTCCTGTGGGCGGGCGGGGGCGCTGAAGACGGGCTCGCCGGCTGTAGAGGGGGTGCTGCGGCTGGTGCAGGCTTGCCACGCTCCTGGCCTGCCTCCACCCTTCCCTTCTCTGAGCGGGCAACGCTGCTGAGGGCGAGACAGAGCGGGCGACGCCGCTGCGCTGCCGCCTCTTCTTCGGTTCCCAAGCAGAGAAGAGGCGGCAGCCGCGCAGCGGCGTCGCCGGCTCCTAGATGGGGCGGCTCGCCACGCTTTTTGGCGCACTTCCCCCCTCCCCCCACCCCCCGCTTCCATTTTTGGGGGGAGCAGGGGAAGAGGCTGGAAACCCTGGTTTCCCCCGCCAGGGCGGGAGGGTTGGGAAGCCTACACTGAAGGTCCTCAAGCCCATCATATGAACACATACAAAGCTGCCTTATATCAAGTCAGAGACCACTGGTCTCTCAAGGTTAGTCTCATCTATTCTGAGTGGCAGAAGCTCTCTAAGGTCTCAGAGGTCTTTTACATCATCAGAGGTTTCTCTAATCCTTTTAACTGGAGATGCCAGGGACTGAACCCTGGATCTCCTGCATGCAAAGCGGAAGCCATTCTACTGAGCCACAGCTCCTCCTGAACAGAGGACTTTCTAGCTGCTGGAGGGAACTATGTAGAATCTATTGGATACATGAACCCAACCGTTCAAGACACTCCCTGTGGCAGTGCTGGTTCAGTCTGGCATACATGATCACGCATCTCCATTTTACATGTTAATTCCCTTGAACTTCATCCCATGTTTCTAAAATCACCCATGGCGTTATTTTTCTGGTTTTCATATTGCATTATAGAATAATGCCAAGCATGTGAATGGCCACTTATCCAATGCCAAGCATCTATTATGTTGTATTATAGAAACTCTGAAATCACAGAGTCTTTCTATTTTGCTTTTCACCTTCAATTTCTCAGCTGTTTCATGCTTTCCCCCCTTCTGGCTGGGACTCCTGTTGTCTTGGGGAACTAAAAGAGGGAAGAGTGGAATTGGAGCCAACAGCTCAGCTCTGGAATCTGTTTTCAGTGACAGGGCTTCAGAAGACTTGAAGCAGCAATAAAAACAGCTTGTGCCTCTGAGTATGTGCAGAGTAAGACACACTTCTCTCACATAAAGGGAAAAGGCTGGATCACTTCGAACAAACCACCAAAGGACTAGGAGAGAGCACTGGATAACTTATTGGCTTTAAAACCATTGGAGCAGCCAAAGTCTATTTTAAGACAACTGTTTTTGAAGGCAGCTGTGCTGGTGCAGGTACCGTATCCAGAGACAAGGTCATGTTAGGTTCATGGTTTCCTAGACATTAAATGAAGGTTTAGTGAGTCCAGCCATGGGAGTTCCTTCATACTCATGGAGTATGGAGAAGGAGGGATAGAGAGCACAGGGTGTAGTTGGTGGTATCTGCAGCAGCCAAGACCTGGTGTTGTAATGTCTGAGTCTGAACTTGGAAAAGACCCCAATGATATCACCCTACAGAACTGCTAAGAGGCAGAAAGTGGGAAAGGAAATGGAGGAAAGTTCTTTCCAAGTTCTGAAAAGGAGAAAGATTAAAACAACTTCCATCCACCTCCTGATTCAACCTGAAGAGTTAGAGGCTCCAAAAAGGAATTCTTTGCCCTTCTTTTTCATCCTCTGCCTCTGTTTTCAAGTTGTCCATTATTTTATGGACCACTCCTCATTTTCATTCATTTGTCATATAGATAAGAAAGGCTGGGGATGAGCAGGAGGTCACTGGGGAGTGACTGGTCATTCTCCAAGCAGTTACAGATAGCTCTCTGTCCCTTGGCCAGCACTGCTGAAATCACTTTCTTAGCCTTTCCTTTAAAGCGACCTCAGCAGCTTTTTGTGAAGGGGGAGGAGGCGGAGTTGCATGCACGTACAAATCTTTGCTTTGGACGGGAAAACAGCAGCACCAGCACCCTTTACGATCTACCTCTCCTCTTCTTTCACTTGTGCATATGCATAAGCACATGAAGCTGCCTTATACTGAATCATACCCTTGGTCCATCAAAGTCCATATTGTCTGTTAAGACTGGCAGCCACTCTGCAGAGTATCAGATAAAAAGGTCTGTCTCATCACCTGCTACCTGATCAACAGGAGTGAAGAACTGAATCTAGGACCTGCATGCCAAGTGGATGCTCTACAACTTAGCCATCCCCTGCCTCAACACACACCCATGCTCTGGATAGGAGTGTGCTGTTGACTCTTTCCACCTGCGTCAAAGTTGTTATTTGCCTTCTTCAGAGAAAACAAAGAGGTGAGTGTACATTTCTCCCCTGCAAATTGTGGTGGTGATTTGCTTTGGGAATTGCAGAGGAAAGGTTTCCCCACTTGAACACTGCAGTCCTTCTCTGAAACAATATAATTTTTGTACAAGCCACCATTTTGCCACTGGTTCCATCGACCAAGCCATCATTTTGTGATTAGTTGTTTCCAAGGTTCTTATAAACAATGAAGATGCTCCCAGAAAGCTAATGTCTGTCCTCCCCTGAAAAAGGTTAAATAACATAAAAGTTGGAACTGCTATTTTGGTAGTGTCAGTAAAGCTATTGGCAACTGCTTCTCTATGGATGATATGACAATGCACCCTGAACATAACTGCATGGTGTAGTGGTTAGTGCTGACTAGGATCTGGGTTCGAATCCCTGCTCTGCCATGAAGGTTGTCTTGGTGAACTTGGGCCTGTCTTGCCCTCTCAACCAAACCTACCTTATAGGATTGTTGTGAGGATCTAGTGGAGGTGGGGAAGAATGATATGATAATCTGCTTTGGGTCCTCATTGGAGAGAAAAGTGGAGTATAAATTTAACATAATTAGCCACTATGTTGATACATCGAAGGGTTGTGTGAATGAAATCAAGCCTTTTATTCTTCATAACTCAAATTAGCTATTTTTAAATTGAATGGCGAGATGCCATATCTGACAACAATAAATTTTCTTCCTAGTAAGACTGCCTGGAGATTTTTTTCGGGGGGGGTGTATGTGAGAAGAGCTGAGTGTGTATGTTAGGTCTTCCAGTTTATCTGTCATTCATATGTAACCAGTCTGGCTTTGGCAAGCTGCACTCTGAATTATATAAACTGGTCTATATGAGAGTAATACACGGATAGTATTGGTGTGGTTTTTTTTTAAGGGAGTGGTGCTTTGAATTTCATGGCAGTTTTCCATCTATGATGCTATAGATGAGTGGTGGACAATCTTTTAACTACTAAGTGAAAAAGTCAAGAGCAGGGTATGATGGTAGCATTTTACATGGGTACTAAAGTACATATGTAGCTCGCAGCTAGTGAGTGGGTCTAGTTTTGCCTCTGGCCTACAGAGCCAGGCAGTGATACAGCACAGGGGAAGCAAGCGGCAGGACAGAAGAGTTAACTCTGTGCTGTAGCAAAGCCCTTGTGCTCCACTCCAGGAGGGACACAAACTCATATTGTTTGAGCCACTTGCTATTTGTGTGCTGTTATTACTTGGTGTACATATCTACTCCTGAACAGTTTGATCCTGAGAATAAATTGGATCACTCTCCTCCCCATTTCTGGTATCTCTGCCTGCTAAAAAAGCACAATCATTTCCTTTCTGAATAGCAGAGCAATGTAGAACTCTGGGGCACATCCCATAGCTTCACTGAACATCTTCCTCCTTTCTTGTAGAGAAACAGTGAGGAATGTACAAGACTGTAATCTGGTTTACTGCTCAGTCCCTCAAATGCAGCTAGAGCTTTTGTATTGATAGTTACAGAATAACTTGCACCGGGGGGGAGGCCTTTCTGTCCGCAGCACTGCTTAACTTCTAAACTCAAATGCACTGGGAAAGAATTTTGCCTGGCATTCCCACCCTCTGCCCTCAATAGATTTATAATCTTTAATCTCAGATGTTTAGGGGTTACTCAGGCATTTTTCATGTTTGAGTTAAATGGGAAGTGCTGTTTGTCTGGTTATAGTTCAAGCAGTTAAAAGGTACTTTGTTCATGTTCTGAGAAGCCCATACTTTGTGCTTTCTAAAGCCAAATCCTAGACCAAAAATACCTATTACTACATTGTTATCCCAGTCTTCTTTCAAGAATCTCAAGACAGTAAACATAATTCTCAGTTAGAGTTACCAACTCCAGGCTAGGAAATTCCTAGAGCTGTGGTGATGGAGCCTGGGGAGGAGGATCAGTGGAATATTATGCCACAGAGTCCACTCTCCAAGGCAGCATTTTTTTTCCCAGAGGGATGCATCTCTGGAGATCAGCTATAATTCCAGATCTTCAGGTCCCGCCTGGATGTCAGTGACTCTGTTCTCTGTTCCTCAGTTTAATTCACACAACTGTGAGGGATATTCATCTGTGAGTGAGGCAATGTGCCTTCTTGAAAAACTCAATATTACTACAGCTGTGTTCCCTTTATAAAAATGTCCTCTTCATAGTGATGATTATGGATGATTTACGAGCAAAATGAACAAGTGTGGGGGTGGGGAAGTGCATGTGCTAATAATGTTCTCTTGAAAAATTACTTAAAATTGTACTGCCCAAACTATTATTTGAAATGTTACCTATACATATAGAAGAAAGAATTTAGAAAGAGTTGCAAAAGACAGATAAATTTATTTGGAACAGCAAGAAACCAAGAATAAGCTTTAAAATATTACAAGATGAGAAAAAGAGAGGAGGGCTAGCAGTTCCAAATATAAAATTATAATACCATGCGGCAGGCCTGGTTTGGATTAAAAACCCAAAACAAATAATAGTAAAACTTGAATCAGCAGACCTAGATGAAGATTTACACAATTATTTATGGATTAAGAAATCAATTAAAATGTTCATAATTGTTGTGTATATGGTATAGTAATACAAGAAAGGACTTTTGAGAATATGGTTTACATACCAGAATGCATTGAGCCCTCCAAATTCTCTGCTCATGTCCCCAGTAGAAGCTGATCATGATAAGAATATGCGAAATAAAAGTGTTTTTAAATGTATGTGACAATATGGTAAATACTCAGGGGAATATCAAATCCTGGTGACAAGATATTAGAGATAAAGAAATCTACATTCAGTGGTTGCTATATTATCAATCAGCTTCAAGACTAAAGAAGATTATCAACATGGAAGGTGGAACTTTAAAAGTCTGAACAGCTGATTATTAAAAAAAAACATTCACTACGATGGATATATGTTATTACTTCAGTAAGAAATAGAAGAACAAGCGAAAAAAATTATGATTAACAGATGGAGAATTTTAGAGAGCAGATGCCTATGCATCAATGGGAATAGTTATGGGGAAACAAAATTAAGTTTACAGCCAGCCAGGCATTAAAAGAAAACTGGTGCAATATTTTTAAAGATGGTATATAACTCCAAAGGATATTGAGAAAGCAGATGAAAACTACAAAGGGAAATGTTGGAAATGTTCAGAACCTTTTACCACATGTAGTGGACTTGTCAGAAAGCAAAAAGATATTGGAAGAAAATATATGGAAAAATTCAGAACATATTAAAACTTAAATTCCCTGTGGAAGCTAAGAATATGCTATTAGGTATATTGCCTAATAAAATAGCAAAAAAATTGGAAGAGGTATTCAAATATATGGTGACAGTGGCTAGAATGATTTACGCAGCAAAATGGAGATTAGACGTCTGTCCAAGCTTAGAAGAATAGGAAAATAAACTTGTCCATTATGTAGTAATGTCTAAATTAACAACCTATTTGAGAAACAGATCAATTATGAAATTTGAGAGAGTTGGAGTGTGTATTATGCAAGCAGGAGACAACATTTGGAATGAGAAAAGGTTTAAATGATATATAAATGTATAAATGTATTGCAATGCAGAAGCAGAATGAGGACAAGTTTTGACTATAAATGTATAAAAAAGTGGATTTTGAGCAGAAACATCTTTGTCTTCCTAATGTGATCATTTTATGACTGCTTAATTGAAGCCCCATAACTACAGCAGGGCCACTGGGGGCCTGGCCCCCAGCTTCTTCCAAAGACCCCTTCCCCAAACTTTCCATCCAACCCAAGACCCCCAGGCATTACCTGGTGGCATCTGGGCCACGGAAGGTGCAGAAGATGCTACCATTGCCAGCTGCGCACCGACTCTCCTCTCTTGGTGCTAGCATTTGCAGCATGATCATGGCTGGATGTTGCCTCTGCTTGGCCCTGCTGGTAGTGGTGCCATTGCTGCAGGGCTGCCTTGGTGGCCTCCGCTTCAGGGAAGGGCAGAGCTGCTATAAGCCGCTACCATGAACAGTTCTGGCCCTAGACTGTCAGGCACCCTAGGCAAGGCTAACTTCTGGTGGCCACCCCCCTGCACTGATAATGTCACCAAGTCACATTGGGTGTCCAATTTGGTACCCCCAGAAGGCCAGTGCCCTAGGCAATTGGCTGGTTTGCCTAATGACAGGGCTAGCCCTGGCCATGCAGGAACCCCAGAGTCAGCCTGAGGTGAGGTGCCCTGGGTGTGAGCCTGATTCTCCTGGTGGGCTCCACACTCTGCTCACCAGCAGTTCTCTCAGGAGCAGTCTTATGTTGGAAACTCTCAGTGGAGCAGCAGCAGAGAGAGAGAGAGGCCAGCTGCTGATCTCTCTGCCTTGGGGCTCTGGCCAGCACACTTGCTTTTGCGCATTCATTCTGTTGGTGGTGAAGGGTGAGCAGAGCTGGCGTGTGGGAGTAGGTGGGGTAGGCAGTTGCCTAGGGCACCACCCTGCCTGGGGGGGCCCCCTCCCTCCCCTGATGAGCCGGGCCCAGGGCTTGCATTCCACACTCTTTGCAAGGAGCACGGTATGCAAGCATCGGCTCTCCCTGCCCCCAATCAGGCTTCCTGCAATGCAAGAAGTCTGAGCGGGGCTGGGGCTTGCGTAACGCACTCCTCGCACCAGTGTTCTCCCCTGCCCCTGATCAGGCTTCCTGCAATGCTAGAAGCCTGAGTGAGGCTGGTCTGCTTGATGATGTCATTTTTGTGATGTCATCATATTGTGTGTGTGTGATTTCCTATTTCAAAGGAGCTGTGGGGGACGCAGCACAGGGGTCTGCCTTTAGCAGCAGAACCCCTAGCGCCAGCCCTGAGGGTGAGAGGACGCACCCACTATGGCTGGGGCGGCTGCAGCCTTGTTCCCAAACTGGTCAGCCTGCAAAGTGGGCTGGGTGGGTGATCTCGGGCAAGTCACGTACCCTCTTCCTCCCTAGCTGTCAGGAGAAGAAAATCTGGAGCTGGCTGGAGGAAGAGCTGCAGAGAAACATGGCAATTTGCACAGAATCCCATTCTTTGTATTTCCTTGCTCTTCCTTTGCATCTTTTTTCTAGAAGCAGGCAAAGGGGGGAGAGGAGGAAGAGGGGGGGTTTCTATGAAAATGGACATTCTGGTAGCTGGTCTGGGGAGGGACAGGGGCTCTTATCCAGTTCAACTAAGTCAGAACCAGGAGAAGCTGCCATTAATTAAATTAAATGTAGTTTAATTAACTTTAATCAAACTTGATTGAGTTAAGTGTCCCCTAACAAATTTAAATGCCCCTGACAAAAAAAATTACTGTCTACAGGACTGGATACACTTTATTTGGAATTGTAAGATAAAAGCAGTTCTGATGATCAACTTGAAACGGGAATGGAGCTTTCTTCAGTTTATCTGAAAGAGGAGTTGGGAACTGGATTTGTTACTGCCTTACTCATCTTATTTGAAAGAGGAGTTGTGGATTTGTTCCTGCCTTAGGGTTCTCTCCCACTGGAAGAAATATGTGGAATTGCTACCCTTGATGTGTCATTATTGAGGAGGGAAACCTTTAAATATTGATGAACTGAAATATATGTGTATTATTGTTTCTCTTACAATAGTGATTTATATGTATTAATAAATTCCTGTTATTATGCTGAATTAGTACCCTATAGCCACGTACTTTGTACTTTGAATATAAAAGTGCCCCAACAGAAGAAAGGACCATTGTATTTTATAGATAATGCCTTAAAAATTATAATGAAGGGAATTTTCAGGATAAATATTTTCTGTTTTGTACACTCTGTAATATATAATTATATCTGAAATATACAATTACGTTATATAATCCTTCTTTTCCTTTTTGTATCCCCTCCACACTAGTACTTTGTGTGTATCACTTTAAATTGAGCTTTTAAAAGTAATTTCCTCTTATTTCCATCCACATCATTGCTCATCCTGAGTCCTGCTTCTTGCTCATTTACTTGGCCTCAGTCATCCCAGTCTATAAGCTAAACCCTGTTAAGTACTAAAATAGGTATGTCTGTTCATAGTCACCAGTGTATCAGAACAGCTCAGTCATGTTCTGCTGCTTTGTGATTTGCTTTTATGGAAATGGGAAGTGAGGGCAGCTCTTTTCTGATTCCTCTGCCGACATGGTAAAAGGGGGGGGGGGGGGAGAAATTAACCTGTTCACATGAGATTAACATGCTAAATGTAAAAGGGACAGGGCTTTTTTTTTAATAGCAGGAACACACAGGAATGCAGTTCCAGCTGGCTTGGTGTCAGGGGTGTGGCCTAATATACAAATGAGTTCCTGCTGGGCTTTTTCTACTAAAAAGCCCTGTGTGAAACAATGGTGACATCATGGGGTGTGAGCTAAAATGCAAATGAGTTCATGCTGGACTTCTACTACAAAAAAAGCCCTGAAAGGGGATAGAATGTGCCAACAGTATTGTAAAAAGAGTAGCTCACATTTAACTATACAATGATTACCTTGAGGCTTTCTAACGAGTGTGCTGAGAACAGGGTAAATCTGTTATTTTATTGACAATAGTGTGGGGAGGAAACATGCATATGTTTGGCCTGCTTGTGAAGTTGAGAAGGATTATTTAACCTGTACAGTTTCCCTTCTTTGTAAGGAGATGAGTAGAAGATACTCTTGTCACCAGAGGCATATGAGTGATGTGCGCACCCATCTCATAATAGGGAGACTTGGAGAGGTGATGGATAGAACATGCACAGGCATCTTGCCTGGATGTCTCCCTGTTCCTAATGATCCCTTTCCTCGAGCTTACCTGGGTTAAATGCCTTATCCTTGCAGCAATCAAACATGCACCCCTGCCACCTTCAGATGGACAGCTGTGTTAATCAGTAGTCATAAAAAAGGACAAGGAGACCTGTGTCATCTTACAGAATAAGCAGCCTCTTGCAGCTTGAGTTTTGTGAACAAGAACCTTCTTCATCAGATGCATGATGTCCATATAACTACCAGTAGTTTCTGTCCTGTATGAACTAATTGATATTTGGGGTGTGGAATGGGTAGATGGTCATGACCTAGGGCAGGGATAGCTAAACTTGCTTAACATAAGAGCCACATAGAAAAAATGTCAGATGTTTGAGAGTCGCCAGACATGAACAAATACTATACATGTATTTATTAAAACTCTTAATACTTTCTTTGCACAGAAAGATAAAATACATATGTATGCACTCTATAACACAACCATGCCGGAAGGATACTTTTTTAAAAACAAAAGTTGAGAACAATAGCCCCCATAAAACCAGCACAGGGAAAAGTTAGGGAATTATTTTTTGGCACCAGTGGGAGAAAGAAACACATGTACCATATAAATCAGTGACCATCATTTGCATCATTATGTATCTCTCTTTGCCTTGACACCAAGGTTAGTAAATACAGCTCCTATGAGGGCTATGAAACAAAGGGGGAACCTTGCACCATACTCTTTAATTCTGCCTCTCCTTCCGGTGGCTCCCTTGGCTCTTGCACTCTTTCACTGCCCTAGGTCTCTGGGCAACCTCTGTGGCAGAGAAGAGCCTGCAAGACTGCCTGTTTCCCCCTGCTTCCCTGCTTCACATACGGCAGAAACAGTCACCTACCTACAGTCAGCGCTCAAAGGCTGACTGAAGTTCCTATGCTAAGCATGTCTACTTAAGAGTAAGCTTGCATTAACTTCCTCCTCGACCTCTGTGAGCAGCACAATATGTGTGAAAGAGCCACATGTGGCTCCCAAGCTGCAGTTTGGCCATCGCTGGCTTACAGCAACATCTGTACTATGACAGCTTTTACTTTAACACCATTATTAAGAACAAAACAAAAACTAGTGTCATCACCATAAAACCTCTTCCTATTTTTCTCCTCCTAATTAAATTAAGAGCTATCAGATATTAATCTTCACTGCATTCTCATAGAAACATTAGGGCGATATCAGAGAGGCTGATAAACACCAAATGCAAGAATAGTGAGGAAAAATTCCATATCAAGAAAAATTATCTTCTGGGGATTGCCTGTTAGGAAAAGTAAACTCTTGAATGTGGCTATATTAGCTCAACACTTCAAGGGGTAGGTAGCTACCAGTGCCTAGGGTGTTACTGTCAATATCTCATACATTTTCTTCAAACTGATATTAAAATTATGGCAACTACTAGGTTAAAAGAAACGTGGGAGAGATAAAGAGAAATAGGTATGCTTCCCAGCAATGGGGAATTTGAGAAAGCGGTTCATCTGAATGTCGAACACTGGAGGAATCTCTGAGGCATGGCCTGGCTGATGAGTAGAGACTAAGGCCCCTCTCATCAGGACTGGAAAATGAACTCTGGCATGAAAGGAGTGTGTCACTGACACAGTAGACTAGGAAGTGAAACCTGATGCCCATCTTCCTTCTCTCTCGACCCAAAGAGGCACCAGCCTGGATTCACCTCAGGATTGCTCAGCACTGAAAACAGGAACTTCCATAGATATGTGTTGGAGGCCTTCCGAAGGTCTTACTGCCTGAGGAGATTTTATTTGGGTGAACTGATCTAGTTAGTCCAGTACGCACTAGTTAGCAGAGTGTTTTTAATACAGCTACAAATGCAGCAGCCTTTCTTCACGAGGTTCCTCAGCTTACAGAGCTACACATAGCCACATTGCAAGGTTAAAAGAGAAATACTTCTCTCTTTATTTTAGAACCACACTTTAGATAGAAAGGAGGAGAGATAGGATAGAGTACTAACTTACTAAGGATGGAAGCAGATGGCAAGAGGAATGGAAGCATACTGTAATGGTGCAGAAAGAGATGCCCTGTGGGTCATGTGAGAGCATGACAGGAGCAGATGGCAAGAAGGATAATCAGGGCAAATGTCTTAGGGTTGCCAATCCCCAGTTGGGGGCAGGGGATCCTCTGGTTTTGAGGCCCTCCCCCACTTCAGGGTTATCAGAAATCAGCAGGGGGAGGGGAGGGAAATGTCTGCTGGGCACTCCATTATTCCCCATGATATCCATAGAGTGTAATGGAGAATCAATCTGTGGGTATTTGGGGCTCTGGGGGCTGTTTTTTAAAGTTAGAAGCAACAAATTTTCAGCACAGCATATGGTGCCTCTCCTTTAAAAAACTCCCAAATTTCAAAAAGATTGGACCAGGGGGTCCAATTCTATGAGCCCCTAAAGAAGGTACTTTAATAATCCTCCATTATTTCCAATGGAAGGAAGGCGTTTAAAAGGAAGTCCCTTTAAATGTGATGGCCAGAACTCCCTTCAGAATTCAGTCATGCTTGTCACAACCTTGCTTCTGGCTCCACCCCCAAAGTCCCCAGATATGTCCTGAGTCAGACCTGGCAACCCTAAAATGTCTTGAGAGTTGCCTACTCTGGGCTGAGAAATACCTGCAGATTTTGGAGCTGGAGCCTGAGGAGGATGGGTTTGGGGAGCAGAGAGACCTCAGCAGGGTATAATGCTATAGAGGTTACCCTCCAAGGGAGCCATTTTCTCCAGGGCAACTGACCTTGGCTGTCTGGAGATAAACTGTAATAGTGGGATATCTCCAGGTGCCTGGAGGCTGGCAACCCTAGCCAAGGTTAAAGGTCTCCTTGGGAGAAAATGCCAACTCAGGAGTAAGAACAGGGCAGCAGGAACTGGGTAGATCCAGGAGAAGGTAGATCAAAAGGGTCCAGCTGAAGAAATTGCGAGGAGAGTGCCTGGGACTTGTTAAGAACAGGGAAGGAAAGTGGCCAACTAGACCTGAGTTCTCTGAAAGAGTCAGTTTGGTGCAGTGGTTAAGTGCACGCATGGCCAGCATGTGGGAGTAGGCCATGTAGGTGGCTGCCTAGGGTGCCTCATGGCTTACAGAATGCCCTTAGGCACCCCCTCCCCACATGCCGCCTGGTGCCTCGCTGCCCCTTCTGCCCATCCAAGACCCAGGTGGATGAAAGAGGCAGCATGACCTCACTCTGAGGATGTGTCTCGTGTGTTGAAAGGCAGCCTCAGAGCAAGGCAGAGGTGCTGCACTGCCTCTTTCACCTGCTGGAAAGCGGGCGGATAAAAGAGACAGCGTGTGGTGACCCCCTTTCCACCATTTAAATACCCCGTCAATAAGCTAATAGGTGGGGGTCTTTAAATAGGATGGGGAGGCAGATCAGCTGCTTCTGCTGCTTCTCTGCCTAGTGGGGAGGCGGTAGAAGCAGCCCCACCTCCCCCCCTATTTAAACCCCCCATGTGGGGGCAGGGACAGGGGTGTGGGTGGGGCAAGCGGCCTGGGGCAGCAAAACCCCAGCACTGCCCCTGAGTGTATGGATTCTTATCTGGGAGAACCAGGTTTGATTCCTCACTCCTCCATATGCACCTGCTGATGTGACCTTGGGTCAGCCACAAGTTTTCAGAGCTGTTCTGCTCAAGAACCTCACAGGGTATCTGTTGTGAGGAGAGGAAAGGAGTTTGTAAGCTGCTCTGAGACTCTTTCGGGTAGTGAAGTGTGGGTATAAATCCAATCTCTCCTCTCTACAAAGGGTAGAGACACAGTACTCCCCTGGATGGGGAAAGTGGAATTCCTGGGCTGGAGGCCACAAGTACTATTGGACCACACCTAGTTATCCTAGCTACTGCCAGTATTAATCCTACAGGAAGATGAGGTGGCCAGAGCTAGCAACTATGAAGCTACCAAGGACTTCAGCAGGAGCAGCAGGCCAAAGAACCTGTGTGAAAGCAGGTAAAGTTAATAAGGGGCAAGCAAGCCAGGCTGCAGGGTATTTGTTAACCTTGGAACTCCTAATTGGAACCAGGTTAATGAATAAAAGGGGCAACCTCTGCATCTCTTGAGTGGTGACTAGGGATGGGCACGAACAACAACAACAACAAAAACCGCAGTTTGAGCATGAACAGGGTTGGTTCATGGTTCGTTTCAATTTGGTTTGTTTGGCTGTATCATTCATGGACCCAAAAACAAATCACATTTTTTCCATGGAGGTTTTGGTGGTTGTTTTTTGCAGTTTTTTCTTCAGACAGCCTGGAGCCAATTCAATCAATCCCTAGGCAACATTAGGGGTGGACTTGTGGAGAGCCCTAGAAACACCCAAAGCAGTTGTCCATAGCTTGATTGGCAGTTCTGGGAGTCAACCACAGAGCTCTCATTCTGCTCTATGGGAACACATTACATAGCAATATAATACCACACCCTGACACAGCTTTCACTTTGCAACATGACGAGAGAAGAGTTAGTTGTCTTCAGAACAGAAGAATTGTTTGCTGTGTGGCTGATGAAGAGGAGGCTTTGAGGGACTTCTCCCCCCACCCACACACATAGTGGGACAATTTTTTAAACACCTCTCCCAGCTGGGTTTCAGGGACTGACCCTGAAGCTAGAGCTGAGATTTAAGCACATAAGAACATATGAGAAGCCATGTTGAATCAGGCCAATGGCCCATCCAGTCCAACACTCTGTGTCAAACAGTGGCCAAAAAAACCCCCCATGTGCCATCAAGGGGTTCACAAGTGGGGCTAGAAGCCCTTCCACTTTGCCCCCCCTCCCCAGCACCAAGAATACAGAGCATCACTGCCCCAGACAGTTCCAATAATATAATGTGGCTAACAGCCACTGATGGACCTCTGCTCCATATTTTTATCCAAACCCCTCTTGAAGCTGGCTATGCTTGTAGCCACCACCACGTCCTGTGGCAGTGAATTCCACATGTTAATCACCCTTTGGGTGAAGAAGTACCTCCTTTTATTCGTTCTAACCCGACTGCTCAGCAATTTCATTGAATGCCCACGAGTTCTTGAATTATGAGAAAGAGAGAAAAGTACTTCTTTCTCTACTTCCTCCATCCCATGCATAATCTTGTAAACCTCTATCATGTCACCCTGCAGTCGACATTTCTCCAAGCTAAACAGCCCCAAGTGTTTTAACCTTTCTTCATAGGGAAAGTGTTCCAAACCCTTAATCCTTTTCTGGACTTTTTCCAATGCTATAATATCCTTTTTGAGGTGGGTGACCAGAATTGCACACAGTATTCCAAATGAGACTGCACCATCGATTTAAACAGGGGCATTATGATACTGGCTGATTTGTTTTCAATTCCCCTCCTAATAATTCCCAGCATGGCGTTGGCCTTTTTTATTGCAATCACACACTGTCTTGACATTTTCAGTGAGTTATCTACCACGACCCCGAGATCTCTCTCTTGGTCAGTCTCTGCCAGTTCACACCCCATCAACTTGCATTTGTAGCTGGGATTTTTGGCTCCAATGTGCATTACTTTGCACTTGTCCACATTGAACCTCATCTGCCACGTTGACACCCACTCACCTTTCCTGGGGGCACCTGTTTGGGGGATCTATACCTTGCACATCCCAAATCCAATCTTTGCTAGACTTGGAGGGTAGGTGGAGTAGAGCCTGCTGAAGACTCCCTGTGAGTTTGGTGTCTCTAAGTGAGGAAGCTGTTTTGCCACCTCCCAAACCTAATGAACCACAACTCAGTTTGGGGAAATGGTGTTCATGTAAGTTTGTGGTTTGTGTAATTAAACAAATCACAAACCAACATGAACCACCATTTTCCTGGTTTGTGCCTATCCCTTGTGGTGACTCATCTTTGACTACATGGATACAATATGGTCTCTACCTGGATGGATGGGGGCCCTGGCTAGGAAGACTTTTGATAAGATTATCACAATCATATAGTAATTAGTGTGGCTAGCTTTTAAACTCATCTTCCTAACTGTCCTTCGCAGCTTGATTTGAGAACAATTGTTAGTGAATATTATCTAGTTCCATGACATGAAAAGATTCAACTGTCCATTTCTGCTTATTAAACCTCTATTATAATTCCTAGTTGGGACCATTAACAGTAAATTCAACATATAACCAAACTCAATATATAGCCAATATAAAATGTGCAAAATTATATTTTTAAAAAGCAAGAGAACATTTAAATTAGCATGCAGGCAATAAAATAAAAACCACAACCTTCGAGTTTCTGACATCTATAAAAATAACATAATAGAAACCTAAATTTCAAGCAGACTAAAGATGAGTGAGCAGTGGGATGAAGAAAGATAGGAAGGAAAGAAGTCTTTAAGCACTACACTTTTAAGTTCTGGCATCAGCTTTTTTGATATTTTTTTTGTGTGTGTGTGACTGTACGTGTGTGTGTGTAAGTCATGGAGACCTCTGGCGACTGACCCTTACTGGGGGCCTGGAAGATATTCAGGGAAGTGGCTGAATAAAACCTGCACCCACCTCCCAACTTCTGGTATTCCATCGGGGTCTATCCAAGTACTTGCCAGAGTTGACCCTGCTTAGCTTCCGAGAGCTGACAAGATTGGGTTTGCCTGGGCTATCCAGGTCAGGACAGTTTTTATTTTGGGGGGAATTTGTCATGGACTAGCATAGCTACTTGCAGTTAATACTTAATAAGGAGCTTGTTTGTTCCACGTTACTTTAGCATATGGGAATCTTGGTAGGAATCACATACTGAAAAACTTCCTAAGTTAGTGATGGAGATCAACATTCAGAGTTTTTATTGTTTTGTGAGGCACACTGTTTTGTGCTACTTGGGTTGGGTTAAACTGGGATAAAGTTAACATGAAGAGGATGTCCTGGACAATTTATTTCTCCAGTGAGGCTTTGTGTCTGTTATTCTTTTTTCTGTCACTCTAAAAGGGTGTAGAGCTACACCAATATAGGTTGCTGCATTGTGGAAACTATTGGGACACTGATAATTTTTTTTTTTTAAAAAATCATCTAATGGAAAGTTCCAAGAGAAAAAAATAAAAAGAGAAGATGACTTAAAGAACAGAGTGTGTTGTGCTCAATTGTCTGGATGATTCAGAGCCTGTGGATAGAAATTCAGACAGAACAAAGTTGGTGTCCAGTAGCACCTTCAAGACCAACAGAATTTTATTGAGAATGTAAGCTTTCATGTTAAGTGGTGGGAGTATCACCTTTAACACTCACAACATTTTATTGAAAATGTAGGCATTCGTGTGCTAAAAGCTTGATTCAGATTGATGAAGTGTGCTTTTAGCACATGCAAGCCTACATTCAAAAAAACCCGTTAGTCTTAAAGGTGCTACTGGACTCCATCTTTGTTCTGTTACTTCATACCAACGTGGCTGCCCACCTGGATCTATCTACAAGAAATGCAGACAGAGGATAATATCCAGGGCCTCATCCAATACAGCCAAAGCTTATTCATAGCCCCTGTTGTTCTTGTAATAAGAAAATACTATGGAGGATAGACTAATTACAATTAAAATAGTTTCTAAATGAATTGAATTCTTAGAAATTTTTTATGTTCAAGATGTTCTCAGAGAAAATCATCATCACATATTATAAGAATATATGATATAGAAACATGATATAGAAACCTTGGTGTGCACATGCCGATACTTTGAAGAGTGTGTGTTGATCCATGTGCAAGAGTTATATTCTGTGGCTCCATTAGGAATGATTGTGATTTTACGAGGGATCAAGCAGACTAAGGACATTGAAACCATCTTGAAGTTCCAGAAAGGACAAGTTCTCTTTCTCTTTATCCAGTTTTCTCCAGAATATTTGTCAGTCACTATTGCGAACATTGGTCTGTCCATATTGAAACTGGATGCTTTTTTGGAGGAGCTTCACAGCATGTGGATTTAAAGAGACATTCTCTGCACAGAATCCTGGAAACTTGGCTATTGTGATTTATGTGCTACTGTATTTGAAATAATAAGACAAATGTGTACTATTGATATGAAGTATTTGTATTGCCTTACATAGTGAGTATACATTGTATATTTTGTATTGTTTTTCAGTGAATTTTGTTTCCCTTTCCATTTACACCAAAGCCTGTCAGAGTTCGCAGCCATTTTAGAATGGCTGACTAAATCTTGGGAAATTGCAGCAATGTCCACCTTATTGAATTGGCTCAGTTAAAAATAATAGCCAATATAATAAATAATAATAATAAATTTATTTTTATATCCCGCCCTCCCCCGCCGAGGCAGGCTCAGGGCGGCTCACAGGACATGGTATATACCATGATTACAATAAAATACAATAATTACTATAAAAGACAGTTATAGTTATATTACATTCATAAATTAAGTTAAATAAAACAGTTAAAACCATTATAGATTATCAATTAAGGTGCTACAGTTCAATATATCTATAGGATGGCTAGATGTTACTTCCTGGGTTCCATCTTAAAAGCAAGTTGAAAGAGGACGGTTTTGCAAGCCCTGCGAAACTGATTTAGATCTCGCAGGGCTTGCACCGCCTCTGGTAGTTGATTCCACCATTGGGGAGCCATTGTTGAGAAGGCTTGCTCCCTCATTGTTTTCAGTCTGGCCTCCTTTGGTACAGGGATTTTTAAAAGATTTTGAGAACTAGATCTCAGTGCTCTCTGAGGAACATATGGAGAGAGGCGGTCCCTAAGGTAGGCAGGTCCTCGGCCATATAGGGCTTTAAAGGTAATAACCAGCACCTTATAACGAACTCTAGGGGAGGGTGGGGGGGTGGGCTCCCTCTGGGTGTCCTGCCCCCCCCAGGGAAAGTGCATGCGCAATACATCGCCTATCCTTTCTCAGTGTAGTGAACGCTGCGTGGTCACTGTCTGGCTATGCCTGGCAGATGGTCACTGCAATGGCCTCTCCTACATCACTGCATCCGTGGCAACACCTTCTAGCTGGTCCCCCCCGTTTTCACAGAGTTTGCCACGTCATGGTGCGACCGAATGTCCGGTGGTATAACCAGATGGGCAGGTTGGGCTCACCAACCTCGCCAGCCAAGAGAAGGAGAACTCTAACATCAAGCCCGGGCAGACAGAGCTCGTTAATGTAACATCTACCACCTGGAGGACTCGCTGCCGGTGTCCTGGCTTACTGGGCCATGGCAGATGACCCCATGGTGAAAGGGTGGAGCCAGTACTGCGCACACTGCGCTTTACCTAAAAATTTCTCTGCGCAGGCCTGAAAGGTATCCACATCCACAACCCACAACATACCAAGTCCTGCAGCGATGGGCAAGGGGTGAAATGGCAGGTGGAAGATGCCACTGGAAGCCACAGTCCCAATCCTGCATGTAGGCGGTTCAGGGTATTGGTCGCTTGATGCTGACCCGGAGACGAAAGCATTTTTCTGCAGCACCCTGAACGACCAAGCAGCCTTATTTAGGGACAGCACTGCTAGCTCCGTATGGAGAGGGGCCTAGAAAAGGTGGCCTAAACAAAGCTCGTCTCCCCACCCCCAGTTGGCTAGCCGCGGTCAACGGGCATCCTTACTTGCCCGGGCAGACAGAGCTCGTTAATGTAACATCTACCACCTGGAGGACTCGCTGCCGGCGTCCTGGCTTACTGGGCCATGGCAGATGACCCCATGGTGAAAGGGTGGAGCCAGTACTGCGCACACTGCGCTTCACCTAAAAATTTCTCTGTGCAGGCCTGAAGGGTATCCACATCCACAACCCACAACATACCAAGTCCTGCAGCGACGGGCAAGGGGCGAAACGGCAGGTGGAAGATGCCTCTGGAAGCCACAGTCCCAATCCTGCATGTAGGCGGTTCAGGGTATTGGTCACTTGATGCTGACCCAGAGACGAAAGCATTTTTCGGCAGCACCCTGAACGACCAAGCAGCCTTATTTAGGGACAGCACTGCTTGCTCCGTATGGAGAGGGGCCTAGAAAAGGTGGCCTAAACAAAGCTCGTCTCCCCACCCCCAGTTGGCTAGCGGTCAATGGGCATCCTTACTTGCGGTCGAAAAATAACAACAAAGAAAAGGCATGCACCTGCCTCACAAAGTGTGCAAAGACTCAAGCTTGCGTGTTGGAACATCAGAACCATGCTTGACACAGTAGACAGTGGTCACCCTGAACGACGCTCTGCTCTAGTTGCCCATGAACTTCTCAGGTTGAATATTGACATAGCAGCTCTCAGTGAGGTCCATTTCCCTGAGGAAGGTAGTCTTCAAGAACACGGTGCTGGCTATACCCTCTACTGGTCGGGTAAGTCAAAGGCTGAGAGCCGCCTTTCTGGCGTTGGCTTCATGGTCAGGAACTCCATTGCCTCTAAACTCAAAAACCTGCCAACAGGTCACTCAGATCGCATCATGTCTATGCGCCTCCCACTTCAAAACAAGCAGCATGCAACACTCTTCAGTGTGTATGCTCCAACCCTTCAAGCAGATCCTGCAGAAAAGAACAAGTTCTATGCTGAACTACGTAACCTCGTACGGAAGACCCCTACAGAGGACAAGGTGATCATCCTTGGCGACTTCAATGCCAGAGTAGGTAAAGACTCGGAATCCTGGAAAGGAGTATGTCACCGGCTGAGGCCGGGTCAGGCAAAGTCCAGGGGCAGTCCAAGGTCTGTAGCTGGTGAGCAAAGAGGGTCCAAGGCACCAAAACCGAATCGCAGTCCAGGTATCGCAGGTCAGAGGTTCAGAAGCCGAAGTCAGGGGGTCCAGAAGTCAAAGCCAAAGTCAGGGAGTCCAGAAGCCAAAGTCAAAAGCCGAAGTGGATGCTAGAACATCAGGTAAGTGACTAGTTGCTTCCACAAAGCCTCCTCCCAAAGCCCACAGCTATATAGCCCTCTGCTGGCTGTTGCCCATTTGGGCTAATTGCTGGCTCAGAGAGGCAGCCAGGATCCTGCTGAGACTCAAGCATCCTCACTCCAGAAGGGCCAGAATCCTTTCAAAACTCAGGGCTCAGGGAGCGTCTTGCTCGTGAGCGTGCCGCCCTCCTCCGATCCCTGAGGTCCTGACGAAGGCGGTCACGCACACAAGCCACCCGAGAGGGCGAGGCAGGGGGGCTTGGATCTTCTCCAGCAGGAGACAGGGGCACTGGTGCAGGTGGCAGAGGCACAGTTTCTTCTGCAGGCTCAGCTTCTTCTGCAGGGTCCCCAGCACCCATGACAGAGTACTTGGCAAACTCGGCATTGGCAACTGTAATGATAATGGGCGCCTCCTGCTAGAATTCTGCACGGAGCATCAGCTTACCATCACCAACACTATCTTTCAGCAGAAGAACAGTCTGAAGACAACCTGGATGCACCCACGGTCCAAGCATTGGCACCTTATTGACTACATTCTGGTGCGCCAGAGAGACCTTCAAGATGTCTTACACACTCGAGTAATGCCCAGTGCAGAATGTCGTATGGATCATCGTCTTGTACGCTGCAATCTCCGTCTTCACTTTAAATCTACACCCAGGAGAGGCGGTATCCCCCGGAGGAAGTTTCAGGTTGGCAGCCTTCAGTCAGCCGAAGTTAAAGCTGCCTTCCAGGCAAAACTCCAGACAAGAATTGAGGACCCCAGTTGCCCCACAGACCCTTCTCCAGAAGTACTCTGGGAACACCTAAAAACTACCATCCTGTTGACTTCTGAAGAAGTCCTCGGGTTCTCCACAAGGAAGAACAAGGACTGGTTTGACGAGAACAATCAAGAGATCCAAGAACTACTGGCGAAAAAGAGATCTGCCTACCAAGCACATCTTGCTCAGCCCTCCTGTCCCGGGAAAAAAGCAATCTTTCACGCTGCATGTAGCAACCTCCAGTGCAAGCTTCGAGACATTCAGAACGAGTGGTGGACCAAGCTTGCAGAGAGAACCCAGCTGTGTGCAGACACTGGTAATTTAAGAGGGTTTTACGAAGCCCTGAAGGCAGTATATGGTCCATCATATCAGGCTCAGAGTCCCTTGCGTAGTGCAGACGACCAAGTGCTCCTCACAGACAAGGTATCCATACTGAACCGGTGGTCGGAGTATTTTCAGGTTCTCTTCAGTGCCAATCGCGTAGTTCAAGATTCAGCAATCCACCTCACCCCACTTCAACCAGTGAAAACAGAGTTGGATGAGATCCCCACCCTAGAAGAGACTGTTAAAGCCATCAAGCAACTGAAAAGTGGCAAGGCAGCGGGAGTTGATGGAATCCCACCACAGATCTGGAAGCATGGGGGCATAGTACTACATAGCACACTTCACAAAGTACTTGTCACCTGCTGGGAACAAGGAAAACTACCACAGGACTTTCGCGATGCAATCATCATTACTCTACACAAGAACAAAGGGGAAAAGTCAGACTGCTCCAACTACCGGGGAATAACCCTGCTCTCCATCGCAGGCAAAATCCTTGCCAGAATACTCCTGAACAGACTGGTGCCTGCCATTGCAAAAGAACTCCTCCCAGAGAGCCAGTGCGGCTTCAGAGCTAACAGGAGCACCACCAACATGGTATTTGTTCTCAGGCAGCTCCAAGAGAAATGCAGGGAACAGAACAAGGGTCTATATGTGACTTTTGTCGACCTTACCAAAGCTTTCGATACCGTTAGCAGGAAAGGTCTATGGCAAATCTTGGAACGTTTAGGATGTCCCCCAAGGTTCCTCAGCATGATCATCCAGCTACATGAAGACCAGCGAGGCCAAGTCGACACTGCAACGATCTCTCGGAGCCCTTCCCAATAGGCACAGGTGTAAAGCAAGGCTGTGTTCTCGCGCCAACTCTCTTTACGATCTTCTTTAGCATGATGCTTCAAAGAGCCGCAGTAGATCTAGGTGATGACGATGGTGTCTACATCCGCTATCGCACCGATGGCAGCCTGTTCAACCTGAGGCAACTAAAGGCCCACTCCAAGACAATGGAAAAACTTATCCGAGAGCTACTGTTTGCTGATGATGCTGCACTCGTCTCCCACTCGGTATCAGCTCTGCAGCATATGACGTCCTGCTTTGCAGAGGCTGCCAAGCTATTCGGCCTAGAAGTTAGTCTGAAGAAGACGGAAGTTCTCCACCAGCCTGCACCCCAGGAAGATTATCACCCTCCTTGCATCACTATGGGTGAATCAGTTTTGAAGACAGTCCAGCAGTTCAGCTACCTGGGGTGCATCATCTCCTCAGACGCCAAGATCGACAAGGAGATTGACAATAGACTGGCAAAAGCAAACCGTGCATTTGGCCGACTGCATAAAAGAGTGTGGAGCAATAAGCATCTGAAAAAAGGCACAAAGATCAATGTTTATAAAGCGGTTGTGATGACAACCCTCATCTACGGCTCCGAATCGTGTGTTTTATACCGTCATCACCTGCGACTCCTTGAGCGCTTTCATCAGCGCTGCCTTCGCACCATCCTCAACATCCACTGGAGTGACTTTGTGACCAACACTGAAGTCCTCAAGCGGGCGGAGGTTACAAGCATCGAGGCACTGCTGTTGAAGACACAGCTGCGCTGGGCAGGGCATATTTCCAGGATGGAAAACCACCGCCTTCCCAAGATTGCCCTGTATGGTGAACTTTCCACCGGCCATCGAAATAGAGGGGCACCAAAGAAGAGGTACAAGGGCTCCTTGAAGAAATCCCTTGGTACCTGTTGCATCAACCATCACCATTGGTCTGACCTAGCCTCAGATTGCAAAGCATGGAGGCACACCATCCACCAGGCTGTCTTTTCCTTTGAGAACGCACGCATAGCTGGTCTTGAGGACAAAAGGAGATTGAGGAAGAATCGCACTGATACAGCACCAACCCCAAATCAAACTTTTCCCTGCAGCCACTGTGGCCGGATCTGCCTGTCCCGCATTGGTCTTGTCAGCCACCAGTGAGCCTGCAGCAGACGTGGACTACTGCACCTTTCTTAAATCTTCGTTCGCGAAGTCAAGCCGAACTCGGTACACAATTGGCAGCCAGTGCAGTTCCCGCAGCCTAGGCTGTACATGTTCCCACCGAGGTAGTCCCACTAACAGCTTGGCCGCTGCATTCTGCACTAGCTGCAGTTTCCGTGTTCGGTATAAGGGCAGCCCCATGTAGGGGGCATTACAGTAGTCCAGCCTCGAGGTGACAGTTAGATTATGGATCACAGTTGCCAGGTTGCTGTGTTCCAAGAAGGGGGCCAATATAAAGTCATTTTGACAGGATTATTATTCATTTTTAAGTTGCATGAATCTTAGTACTATATGAATATTGATCCTTGCCCATTTTTTAATTTATGTGATGTTTGTAATTGAAGGAATCACTTTAATTAGATTGCCTTCTTTCCTTCCTTCCCTCCCTCCCTCCCATTCCGGTAGTAGAATCCCATTTTCCCCAAGTCCCAGTGTTATAGTTAAATTTTTCTGTGTGTATGCTGGAGCAATGGGGGAAGTTGCGAAGAGAAGACAGGCTACACACAGAGTAGGGATGCCAGGTCTGACTCAGGAAATGTCTGAGGACTTTGGGAGTGGAGCCAGGAGCAAGATTGTGCCAAACACAACTGAAGCTAAAGGGAGTTCTGGCCATCAATTTAAAGGGACTGCTCCTTTTAAATGCCTTCCTTCCATTGGAAATAATAGAGGATAGAGGCACCTTCTTTTGGGGCTCAAAGAATTAGACCCTGTGGTCCAATCTTTTTGAAATTTGGGGTGGGGGGGCTGAGGAGAGGTACCAGATGCTATGCTGAAAATTTGGTGCCTCTGTCTCAAAAAATAGCCCAGTAGAGTTGCCAGGTCTGTGTTGGAAAATACCTGTAGACTTTGGGGGTGGATAGGGTTGCCAATCCCTAGGTGGAGGCAGGGGATTCTCTGGTTTGAAGGCCCTTTCCCTACTTCAGGGTTAGCAGAAAGCGGTGGGGGGGGGATGTCTGCTTGGCACTCCATTATTCCGTATGGAAACTGGTTCCCATAGGATATAATGGAGAATCAGTCTGTGGGTATCTGGGGCAATCAGGGGGCTGTTGTTTGAGGTAGAGGTACCAATTTTTCAGCTTAGCATCTGGTGCCTCTCCTCTAAATACCCTCCAGGGTTCAAGGAGATTGGACCAGAGGGCCCAATCCTATGAGCTCCAAAAGAAGGTGCCCCATCCTTCACTGTTTCCAATGCATTTAAAAGGTGTGGAGTCCCTTTAAATGTGATGGCCAGAACTCCCTTTGAAGTTCAATTGGAGTTCATTTGTGCTTGTCACAACCATGCTCCTGGCTCCACTCCCAATGTCTCCTGGCTTCACTCCGAAGTCCCCTGGCTCCACCTTCAAAGTCCCCAGATATTTCTTGAATTGGACCTGGCAACCTTAGGGGTGGATCCAGGAGAGGGTGGGGTTTGGGGAGGGGAGGGGCTTCAGCATAGTATAATGCCATAGAGTCCCCCCTTCAAAGCAGCCATTTTATCCAGGGGAGCTGATCTCTGCCAGCTGATCAGTTGTAAAAGCAGGAGATCTTCAGGGCCCACCTGGAAGCTGGCAACTCTAAATGGAGTAATGAAAGACTATTAAGTAGCAAAGAATGTGATGCAACAGTAATGTAGGGAAGGTTTTCTGGAAGAAGTGCATGCTCAGGAGAGACTGCTGACTCAGGGAACATAACACCGCAGAGGACACAATGACAATGGAACAGGAAGTAGATGAGAATGGGGCAATGGTAGAAGATGAATTTGCTCAAAGGAAGCCTAGAGATTAATAATGGGAAAGAGACATACAGGGGATTTATTGTTCATATATTTAGATTTAAAATCCTTTCAAAGCTCAGGATTTTAGGATGGGTAAGAGTGTTTAGAAACATAAACATTACTACATAAAAACACAATAGATTAAAAATAAAAATAAAGCCACATTTTTACAACATTCTGTTCAATGAAATACTTATCCCCCATCTATTCTGGGCTTGGAGACAAACCACCAAGAACATTTATCTGTGGCACTTTCCATATGCTCAGTTTATGGCACAATAAATGGACAGTTTGTTGGCTGGGACACATACAGCTTCACTTAAGGTTGCAAGGAGAGGCAATAATGTGTCTGCAGTGATATGAATGTGAAGGGCAGATCCAAACTGGACATTCTCTGGTATACAGCAGCTCTTTTAGGTTTTCTATATATTTTTGCCAGATTGATTTATTTACACAGCACTATGGGCCTACCATTCTTCCCAAAGGACTCCAGGGGGAAGGACTCAGGGTATCAGTGAAGAGGGACCCCTGAATAATTAATGAATACCTCAATAATAATAATAATAATAATAATGGAAAATATGGTTGTGCCTTCAAAAGAGAATGTCTGATGCAACATTTAGGGTGACTGTTAAGAGGCCCCTCAGAGGAGCTTCTGCTAAACTGTTAAAACCAGACAGGCTAAGGGTGTGAATCCAAGATAACAGGGGCCCCGCAGAGAAGGAGCTTCTTGCTGATAAGCAGAGGGACAGAGCAGGGGAAAACTACAAGAAATTACTGGAAGGAAAGTAGGAGGTGGTGCATTTGAATTAGATAAGAGGGGGCTTGTCTGCTTGTTTTGGGGATGAATAAAAATGGTCAGAAGGCTGATGATTGTAACTTAGTCATTTTTGGGCTTATGCCGACAAGTTCACTTTGATGTCAAAGTAAAATACCTCGTTTCAAACCAAGCAAAGTGTGGAGCTTCATTATTTTCCTGCTACATCAGCATACCATGAGGTGGGGCAGCTGCCAAGGCCCTGATCTTCTGGTGGGGCCACTGCTGCTGCCCTCCACCTGCTCAACAGTGTTGCAGCCCATCTACTTGTTGTGAGCCCTCCCACACTCCCAGTTTCTTACGCTGCCCAACATAGTCAGGGAAGGATAGACAAGCACTGAGAGGACTGGAAAATGAGCAATTTGTGAGGAAAGGACAGATAGCTAGGCAGCAGCCAGGAACCAGAATGCAGGCAGGTAGACAGGGAGGTATGGGTGGTGGCAAGCAGAAGAGGCGAAGGGGACCCTGGGCAGTCTCTGCCCAAGGCCAACTGAAACCCGGAACAGGCCCTGCCAGGAGGTTACCATGTTATAAAGACTAGAAGAAAACACAAATGTGCAAAGAGAAACCAGAACACTATTCTTAACTTTAATATCAAAACCAGCATGTTGGAACTCTCTGCCTGGTGACATCCATGCCCTCTGGGACCTGGGACAATTCCGCAGGGCTTACAAACAGAAATGTTCTACCAGGCCTATGGTGAAAGACAGCAACTGTCCACCATCAAGCCTGGCCTCCACCTTTCATTCTCCCCCCACCGCATGGTAGGGCTGCCAAGCTCCTGCCAGGGGTGGGAGATCCCCCAGTTTGGGAGGGCCCAGCCCACTGGCATGGAGCAGGCCACTGGGGGGAATTCCTGCCCCCAAACAGCCCTGTCGCCATGCGATGTGCTGTGTGTGATGACATCACCCAGAAGTGACATCATCGTGCCAAGGACATCATGCTGCAGATGTTCTAGGATTCACAGTGCCATAGAGTTTTATTGCAAATCCTAGAACATTCATGGTGTGATGTGCCCAGGGCGATGGCATCACTTCCGGGTGATGTCATTGCACCATGCGCACTTTGAGCACAATGGACAGGAGTCCCCTGCCTGAGCAGTGGAGGGACTTGGCAACCCTACTCAATGGGGAGGGCATAAATTGACATCACATCGGAGGATTAGTACTGTATGTGGTACTGCATTGTTTAAACTGTTTTATTGAACGTGTTTGTACTGTTTTATTATTGATATGTTGGTACATGTCATACACTGCCCTGCGCCCTTCGGGGGAGGGCGGTTGATAAATTGAGTCAATCAATCAATCAGTTATACAAACAGCAGGTCTTCAACAACTTCACAAAAATGCTGATGTTGCAATGCTTCCAGAGGGTTAATGATGTGAGGGCTTTCTTGATATCCTCAGGCAGGTCACTCTACCATGTAAGAGGCAACAATGAAAAAAAAATTAAAATATACACTTGGGCAACTCTATCTGTGCTAAAAGTGGGTGTCTTCATGGCCTCCCTTCAGGAAAGGGATTGAAAACTTTGGCAGCTGAAAGACAGTAGCACAACAATAGAAAAGGGTAAGAGTGGCCTGCAAACCATTGTTTTGCCAGGCTTGAAATGCTGGGATTAACTGTTATAGTTAAACTAGTTCCCATTAGTTAGCAGAGTGCTTAAATAATACTACAAATGCAGGAGCGTCACTTAACCAGGTTACTCAGTTTACAGAGCTACACAGAGCCATGTTGCAAGTTTAAAAGGAGAAAATACTCCTCTCTTTATTAGAGAAGTACACTTTGGATAGGAAAGAGTAGAGATAGGATAGATTACTAATTTACCAGCTAAGGATGGAAGCAGATAGCAAGAGGGCCATCTGCCTCATGGTGCCAGGAGCAGAGGGTATGTTGTCTCTCCTGATATGTGGAGGGAGAGGGGCATAAGCATTGTGTGAGAGAGGGCAGATGGAAGGAAGTTTCCCTGAGAAAACAATCTACACTTCAAAGGGTAGAGGCAGAAGAGTATATGTGTAGAAAGGAAGAGTCAGTGTGACTATCTAACTATCTACTCTGTTGCCACAACTTCTGGAGGCTGATACAGGGGGACAGCACTTCCAATATGAAAGAAAAATGAAGTCTGCCATTCCAGACACAATTGACAGCTAGTTGTGAGACCCTCCCCCTCAACCCTAATGTATAGACTAGTCAAGGGAAGAGTTCAAATCCTGCTGTGGGACCAATGAGGCCACATTAATGCAGAATATATCATATACATTTGTATCTATTTAGTGGGAATAATGAGGAGTCCCATGGTGCAGAGTGGTGAGCTGCAGTACTGCAGTCCAAGCTCTGCTCACAACTTGAGTTCGATCCTGGTGGAAACTGGGGAGTTGGCTCAAGGTTGACTCAGCCTTCCATCCTTCTGAAGTTGGAAAATGAGTACCCAGCTTGCTGGAGGTAAAGTGTAGATCAATGGTCCTCAACCTTTTTGCACCAGGGACCGGTTCCATGGAAGACAATTTTCCCATGGACTGGGGGGGCGGGCAATGGTTTCGAGATGATACAACTGTGTACTTTATTTCTATTAGTTTGGCGTGGTAGTTAAGTGTGCAGACTCTTATCTGGGAGAACCGGGCTTGATTTCCCACTCCTCCACTTGCACCTGCTGTAATGGCCTTGGGTTATGCATATTTCTCGCAGAACTGTCCTTGAAAGGGCAACTTCTGGGAGAGCTCTCTCAGCCCCACCCACCTCACAGGGTGTCTGTTATGGAGGAGGAAGGTAAAGGAGATTGTGAGCCACTCTGAGATTCTGAAATTCAGAGGAGGGCAGAATATAAATCCAATGTCATTGTCTTATTATTATTACTACATTGCAATATATAATAAAATAATTATACAACTCACAGCCCAGTTGCTAACAGGCCATGGACCGTGACCGGTCCACGGCCTAGGGGTTGGAACCTCTGGTGTAGATGACTGGGGAAGGCAATGGCAAACCACCCTGTAAAAAGTATGCCATGAAAATGTCCTGATGTGACATCACCCCATGGGTTGGTAATGACACGGTGCTTGCACAGGGGACTACCTTTACCTTTACTTTTTAATGGGAATAATAATAAGAGATTGGATTTATACCCCACCCTTCACTACCCAAAGGAGTCTCAGAGCAGTTTATAATCTCCTTTCCCTTCCCCTCCCCACAACAGACACTCTGTGAGGTAGGTGGAGCTGAGAGAGCTCTGAGAGAAACTGCTCTCAAATTTCTGTCAGAACAGCTCTGCAAGAGCTTGTGACTGTCTCAAGTTCATATCAAAGGTGCATGGAGGAGTGGAGAATCAAACCCGGTTCTCCCAGATAAGAGTTTGCTCACTTAACCACTACACCAAACTGGCTCCAAGATAGGGACCACAAGAACAAGGAAGAACAGAAACTTCTGCAGTAACTGAAATGGCCTTCACGGGAAGTGCCTGTTATCACTGGGAAAGAGTGCAGCAATGGGATTCTGGTAAGTGGGCTTAAGTTTCAGTGATTAAAATGAGGATGTTGTCACAGCCATAGGCATCAATGGCTTTAAAAGGGAATTAAGCAGATTGATGGAGGATAGGTCTGTCAGTCACTAGTAGACATGGTAGCAGTAAAGGGAACCTCCACATTCAGAGACAATAAACCTCTAAATCGGGGTGTTGAACTCATTTGTTATGAGGGCCGGATCTGACATAAATGAAACCTTGTCAGGCTGGGCCATATGTGTACCTATTTAAGATTAGCTAGCAGAGAGATGACGTTTTAAAAGGACAGAGACAAACAGGATGCTTAAAACATTAGCACTTGTTGGTCTTAAAGGTGCTTTCATTGTATTTCTCCCATTGGATCCAGGGAACTTGGCAAAGGAAGCTCTGGCTCTTTCCCTCTCTCTCCAGGAGACCAGGAGGGGGAGGAGCTTCAGCCAATGGAGAAAATTGATGTTTTGCTCAGTAGCTCCTGAGCAAGCCTTGCAAAGCAAGCAGAAATGCAAAAGGAAGCAAGAGAAAGGAAGAAGAAAGCAGGCAAGAGCCAGTTGCTCAGGGGCCTGATAGAAGCCCTCTGGGGGCCTGATTCGGCCCCTGGGCTGCATGTTTGACACCCCTGCTCTAAATATCAATGCCAAGAGGCAACATCAGGGGAATGCCTGGGCTCTGTGCCCTGTTTTGGCTCCCCAAAGGAACTGGTTGGCCAGTCTAATACTGGATATTGGATTAGATAGAGCACTGTTCTAATCTAGCAGGGGTTGCTTTATGTTCAGCATTAAGACATAGTGAGGTGATGCTTTCACAGTAAAGCTCATCTGTTGGGTTTCCAGCTGGCAATTGCGTATGATTGGAAGACACATAAAGCAGGAGCCTTGCTGAAACAAAGCAAGTCTCAGTCTGGGTGTGATCCCTGGAAGTTTTACATGCATTGCTTTAAATTTCATGATGGAAGAAAAGTGTGATCTTTATCTTGTCTATATTTATTACATTTATAAACAACACATTCACATGGAAACTATTTTTGCAAACTGTTCCCTTTGTGCAACGTGCCCTGTGGACTTACAGTTAGGGGGCAGAGTGATGGTATTTTACGTGGCCCTTCTTATATGAACTGTGATAAATCTTTTATGCTCTTTGTGGTGTGCTTTGCTTAGCTGCAGTTTACTTGGAATTCTGTGCTTTACCATGGCTCTGGAGATGAGACGGAATTGTTGTTAGCGGACTTTGATTTATCTTGTTGGTTTAATGTAATCCTTTGCAGAGGCAAGTATCGGAGTCTTCCTAATCTCCACTCCTCTTCTACCATGACCCCTCTGCCCACTTTTCTCCCTGGGGTATCTTTACTACACTGGGGTGTCTTTAGATCCACAGCAGCAGGGGGATTACAAGCAACTCAGTCCTCATCCAACTTGTAGAACTATGGGATAGAATCACACTGTTGTATTTTCTTCTGCTGAGCGAAGAAGGGGGGGGGAATTAGTCCAAGTAGCAGTCACTGGTGACCATTCAGGAATGGCCGAACCTATCTGATACCAAGTGAAAAATTCTGCTTGATAATTCTGCCACACCCCCAGGTCAAATGCTATCACCCTCTCCCCAAGCTACTAAGCAGGGGCTCCAGTAATAGTCCCAAGAATATGCAGGTTCTAAGCCTTTGCCTTGGTACCAGATTAGCTGCTCTGTTTCCTTTAATTTAGCAAGGCCCTGCAGAGCTGGACAGCTGCCAGTCAGTCTGTCAAGACGGGAACTATTTTGGGAATTTTTATGATGGAATAATATTTTTTTGGTAAACAAACGGAAAGCTGTTAAACAGGGACCTTCACCTCTCAGCTCCCGGTTCACCTCCCTCACTGCTGCGATGCCACAGTGGTTGCACTGTCCACCTCCAAGAACTCCCCTCACAGCGCTAGCGGGGACAAAATAAACAGCAGCTTTTCACTCTCTTTTCATTAACTCCTCAACACAAAAATGTGAGGAAGAAAGAAAGACTTTCTGGTTCAATGGGTAGAATGAAGCATTTAGCCACCGGATTTAACCCTTCGCCATGCCCAAAGGCACACTGGCATAAAGCCAGCAATTGTGACTTTGCAAATACTCATTCATCACCACCCTGATCATTGCCTAAAATAATGACAGCTCTTCTTCTCCTCTTGTTGCTCTAGCTTTCCCTAGTGAAGCTGGGGGTGAACATAAGGAACAGATGCGAGAGATACATCTTTTTCATTTTTCTTAAAATCAAGAAAGCATTTTTGTTGTTCAGTCGCACAGACTCTTTGCAACCCCATGGACAAAGTCACGCCAGACCCTCCTGTCTTCCACCATCCTCCGAAGTCTGCTCAAATTTGTGTTTGTTACATCAGTAACACTGTCCAGCCATCTCATCTTTTGCCGTCCCCTTCTTCTTTTGCCTTCTGTCTTTCCCAGCATCAGGATCTTCTCCAGGGAGTGCTCCCTTCTCATTTGGTGGCCAAAGTATTCAAGCTTCAGCTTCTGACCTTCCAGGGAACGGTCTGGGTTGATTTCCCTTTGGACTGACTGATTTGATCTTCTTGCAGTCCAAGGGACTCTCAACATTCTTCTCCAGCACCACAATTTGAAAGCATCTATTCTTCTGCGCTCGGCCTTCCTTATGGTCCTGCTTTATCAGCTATACATTACTACTGGGAATACCATCGCTTTGACTATACAAACTTTTGTTGGCAGGGTGATGTCTCTGCTTTTTATTATACTGCCCAGGTTTGCCATAGCTGTCCTCCCAAGGAGCAAACGTCTTTTAATTTCATGGCTACAGTCACCATCTGCAGTAATCTTGGATCCCAGAAATGTGAAGTCTGTCACTACTTCATATATAAGCATTATAGAACTTGGAACATATTATTGTCACACAACATGTCACTGCCTACATACTAAAATATTCAGAATGTATTGATTCACTGTATATAAGCAAAGTGTGAAACCTAGTTTCCCAGCATGACTGGTTTTCCTAATCAAATAGATACAGATTGGCACGCCATTTTTATAAAATATTCAGTACAGCACTGCAACCTCTACATAGTAAGGAAACAAGCACTATAATGGTTAAACACCTACAACTGGTGGTCTTGTCTTTTTTTTAATCTACACTCTTAGTACTGGCTTCTGTATGTCTTTATTCTTGACCTGAAATATTTCCCTTGTGGTATGCTGGGTGACATCATTTTGCCACAGAAATATCTGCACAGTACAGATGTTAATGTCTTGTGTTCTCCTAACCTTCCATGAACCATTATCTCCTGTTTCACAGGTGTCTTCCCGCCACATAGGTTATCTGCACTGAGTTCAGGGCTTTTGGGTTTTCCTGTTTCCCCATAGCATCATGGTGTGTTTGTGCACATCTGGGCATTTCCCAGGCTTTTCTCCAATCTTTTTCATACTTGCTTTGCTCCAAAGTTTTAGGACAGGTTGCAGTAATGGATGCTCTGTGTGTGGGAAAAATTGGATTTTCTGGATCAAATGATAATAATTTTCCTTGATTCTATCCCCACAGCAGCCATTCCCTTCCAGGGATCTTTTAAATATATAAATATATATATATATACACACACACATACATATATATATACACACATCAGCACTAGAATATCATTTTATCAATATACCATGGCAATGATTAGGTGTAGCAGTAAGTAAAGTAAAGTAAAGTAAAATTTTATTTGTATCCCGCCCTCCCCCGCCAAGCAGGCTCAGGGGGGCTAACAACAGGAAAAACAACAACAATACATTAACAAACCATTGCATTAATAAAGCATTGCATTGCATTAATAAAGCATTGCATTGCAGGTTCTATGAATTCTCAGTTTTCATTTTAAAAAGCTTTTAGCCCCTTCCTTTGTGGAGATGTATGCATGGGAAGGGGAGAGGGACCTTAAAAAAAAGACAGCTGGGAATTCAAAGAACCTGCTGCACCTCTTATTACAACCATGCATTGATATAATGGTATTCTAGTGTGGATTTTTCAAAAAAAAAATTGCAAAACCCCTGTTGGCCCAGGGGAGGTGGGGTGATCATTTCTGGGGGGCTGGGGTAGGGAAACTGCGGGGAAAATGACCATGTGGAAGCCCCATCACTGCTGTTAATCTGCAGTCAAACCAGCAATGGAGAAATCACATAATCCTGTCCCTCTGTGGAAAACATCAGTGTAATTTGTTCATGTCATCGGAAAAGGACTGGAGCCATCACGTAATCTTGATGGAGACACCAGTGTAAATGACATGAACAAATTTCTGCCCATCACCTTCTATAAATGTGGCTGGACCCTCCATTTCCTGATACTGCACAAAATTTCCAGACCATTCCAGGACTCCAGGTATCTCTTCCTGCTTTTGTCCATATTTACAATCTCTCTTCTGTCAACTCCCTTTTTGTTTTCATTTTAGCTTAATACAGCTGTGTGTCTTATGGCTGCTGGTATTTCATTAATGCTGTGAAATGCTGAAAGTGACTCATACCTCTTAAGTTTTCTCTGGGTTATCTGGCCCTGTAATATACCCACAGGTTGGATATCTCTAAAGATGTGTAAATTTCTGCATCTACAGGGAAGAGTGACACAGCTGTTTATATACAAGTAACTATTTTGTAAAGAAAATGAACAGGAGTCTTTGTGGTACCTTCAAGATCAACAAGATTTTGTTCCCACGTGTTTTGTGGACTAAAACCCACATCTTCTTGCATCTCACAATGTGGGCTGTAGCCCACAAAAACTCATGCTGGAATAAAATATTGTGACTCTTTAAGGAGCCTCTGAACCTGTTTATTTCTGTTGCAACAGACTAACATGGCTGCCTACCCCTCTGGAATTATCACTTTGTAAGAGTTTTGTAATATATGAAGCTGACCTGTAATGAAGTCAAAACTTTTATTATTGTTCATGTACTACATCCCTTTTAACAGCACCTTTAAAATGTTCTAGGTCCTAATCCTATACCCTAATCTGCACAGATCATGATTGTGTGAACCCACCTGCCAAAGCCAGCATAATAAATTTCAGGATATCACTTGATTGCTGCAATAGTTGATTACATATTGGGAGAGGTTTCTTCCCATCACAGACTTCAGGCTCCAGTGACCTACTGGCCCTGTGTTATTTATGTCTTCATCATCTGTTCCCTTGGAAATAGTGGGTGTAGTATCTCAAACGTGGTTTATGATTTCATTGCAGGATCAGGCAGAAGGCACAGATGGTTTCCTCCCTCCAGGCTCCACCCCAATCTATTATTTCAAACTGGCAGAGTTGCGGGAAGGTAGTCCGGTGTCTCTGAGGAGCCTGTGGGTCAAGCCTGACTTGGGCTGGAAGAAATATCCTTTTTGTTATAGCAATAAGCAGAAAGCAGACTTTGTAGAGGCCGTCATAGGACTCTGACATCAGGCAGTAGGGAGTTAAGTAATCTTGATGGAGTTTGTGTACCAACAAGGAAGCCTGTGCTAACAACTCTGCTTTGTGTCGGTGGGAAGCACAGGCTCCAGTCCTTTTCCGATTTCTCACCTGTCCAGACTGGTTGAGAGAGAAAATGTCTCTTTATTGAGCTCTGAAAAGAAAACCACACCTATGACTGCATATTCCCCTGTGCGGTATTAACCTTTCACTAGCAGGGAGTCTCAACAGGATGGCCGTATCCCAGGACCATAAACATGTCATATATTTGGTCAAGGCAGTATCCTGTGTTTTGCTGAGGTATTAACCTTTCACTTGCCAGCACAATGATTCCTTGGTGGCCTATTGCTTCACTTCACTTGTTGCTGAGGCATGTAAGTATCCCTGTAGTGCTACATGCAGCAGTTGAAATGCTGATCTTGGATATGGAAAACCTAGCCCCAAATCCCAGTTGGCCGTTTTTGGACTAGCAACTATCTTTCAACTTAAACGACATACAGGACTGTTGTGAGAAGGCTGCTCTTTGGAGGAAAGCTAGGACTTTAAAAAATGAATAAATTAAAAATTCTTCATTTCCTATTATTTTTAACTCCTACTACCCTGCTTTAAAGATTTAACAAACAATTCCTTGGTAACCATTTACTGTTTCTGAAAGGATCCCGAGACTGTGTTCATTTGACTAAAAATCCTAAGATAATATTTAACAATTAAGAGCTCTGTTGAGCTCAAAAGCCCATACACAATTTTATGTCATTTAAGTGACTCTCAATAAAAGGTATTAAACATCTTTTGTTTTTGGATCTTTCTTAAAGAGTTGTCTATTTTAATTCCTTGATAACAGGGAGCCAACCAGGCCTGTAGCTAACCAGGGGCCCATGGAGCCTGGCCCCCTTAGAGTTTTGGGGGGTCCCTCACCCCCAGACTGCCCCTCTCCCTCCTGCACAATTTAAATCATATGGCAGGGGCACCCAGGAGCAGCCACTGCCCCTCCCATGTCATCTAAAGGGTACACAAATCAGCTGATTAGTGGAGTCCAAATCATGAGGGAAGGGTGGCAGGAACAGTTACCAGCCTCCTGCATGATTTAAAGGGCCTCTTCCTGCACAACCCCCCATGCCCCCCGCCCTCCATGGCCCCTAACTACAGGGCTGGATCCAACTCATTCTGCTCTCCTATCCAACTACCCAACACATATGTTGAAAACTGAAAGATGCAAAATAAGCAACACGTGTTCTATTGGTCTAATTTAGAATGATGAAACAATTAACAGCCTTTTGACTTTCACTGAACTCTGTAGCAGGCTGCCCAATTAAACTTGCCTACTCCCACATCAAAATAAGAACAAATACATTCCAGCTAGACTTTTTAAGAAAATAACATCAAACATCCTGGTGCAGTTTACAGGTTTCTCAAAGAAGTTCAGTGTACAGACTAGGTCCTGAACAGTGACTTTGTGCAGTAAAACTGCGCATCTCTTGTGTGTTCCTCACTTCTCACGCTGATTTTAGTGTTACAATGCGAAAATCAGCCATAAGGACTATCCGTTCAGAAAAAATACTTTAGCTCTAACAAGGAGATACTTCTTTTTTACCCATTCCTGTGAGGCCAACATGGCAACACCATTCAGCTGTTTGCTCCGCCTAGACATTTTATAATTTAGCAGGCTCCTACTTTTTCTGTACCCCCGCTCCCACCCCGGGCGGCAGTATTTCATTTCCCAGCTTTGAGCTAGCCTGCCAGCCACCCAGCCCACCCTCTCTTTCCCGCTTCACAGCTTGCCCTCTTTCCCTCCTCCCAATTTTCTTCCGATTTCTCGGAAGAAATCCTGACTACTGACCTCCTCGGGCTGGAGTGTTGTGATGCTGTTTTCCTTTCGTCGCTATGGGCGGGGACTTCCAACATGGAAGCAGCGAGAGAAGAAGGGCGGGAGAGAAAGGAAAAGGGGCGGGATCCAGGAACTCTGAGGAGAAGGATGGAAGGGGAGCCGCAGGGGGCACGAGAGGGACGGGTAAAGAAAGATGCGGGAGGGAATGTCTGTTCTCCACCCTATTTTGTGTGCAAGGCTTACTATTTGTAGAACAGCACTATTTGCAGTGGCAGTTGGGAGAGAAATTAGGAGTAATCCTGTCGTTATAGGGGAGGGGGTATGACAAACTGGCATGAAGACTTTTAATAAAATATTCTTTAAAACTAGTTGGCTTATACATTTGTGCTGTCTTTTTAATCCTCGGGGTTTGGCTTGAGACAATATATTTGTGATAACTATGTTTGAAACAAATACAGTGACTTTGAACAGAAATCCAACTGGTGTAGCATTTATTGGTGATGCAAGGGTTCCTTATTTGTTGGATTTCTACAAGTAGTCATTCTGCCTGCCATGGAAACACTTTAGCGTTCTGGCAAAAAGAAGAGGGGGGCGGGATAGTTATAGCCTCCAACAGCCCTGACTTCCAACAGCCCAAATCCTGAGCCTTCTAATAAATGATGTCATAAACCTAGTGTGGCTAAAAATTGTAAGCACAAAAACTATCTGTTCATCTAAGGTGGAAAGGTATTTGTTATGTATTGGAACTGCAGTTTGGCCTTAAGGCCAGCAGAGACTTGGCTGAGCTTGAGACCCTAAAACAATAGCCACCTGGATTGTCAGGAAGGAGGCCCATCAGGGAACCTTAGGCCAGCTATTAACCTATAGTTATGTGTAATAGGATTATGGTAATGGGATTCAGGAAGGAGGCCCATCAGGGATTGTTATGACAGTTGTTAACCTATAGTTGTGTGTAATGGGATGATGGTAATAGGTTTTTGGATGGAGAGGTTTGCATGCATATAAGCAGGGCCATTGTTCCGCCAGATAGTTCTGTTCCTATCTCACTATGCTGAATCATTTAATAAAGAGCTGAACTCACTATCTCTTGGGCGTCCTCATGCTTTGAACCCAGAACATTTTACTGGCGACGAGGATGGGATCCTGGTGAGCGAGGAGCCCTGGCATCAGCATCGCACCGTGCATCGCTGCACTCTGCAATCAGCACCTCACAACACATCGCCACCGCCAGACGACATGGCTGCCGCTCCAGGACACTTCGATGAGTTCAACACCACCACCGAGGACTGGGAATCCTACGCCTCCCACTTCGCTTTCTTCCTGGAGTCTTCGGACATTACGGATGAGGCAAAGAAGTTGGTCACCTTCTTCCGTGTCTGCGGTCGCTCGACATTCAAGATCGCCCATTCCCTGCTGGCTCCAGTCGACTTCAAAGACACGCTGTACCAGACCATCTTGAACTGGCTTCAAGAGCACTTCATGCCTAAACCCTCCATCATAGTGGCCCATGTTCTACGGAAGGAAGTAGGCAGTGGGTGAGTCGATTACGGCTTTCGTTACAGCTCTCTGAAGGGCTGCCCGCCACTGCAATTTCAGCAACCTAGTGTGCGGCCTCAGGAATGAAAGAGTCCAATGGAGGCTCCTTGCCAAGAAGGACTCCAAATTCCAAGTGGCGATGGAAGAGGCCCTCGCCGCAGAGGCAGCAGACCAGTTCACCGCAGAGGTCCGTCTGCCGCCAAGCCCACCAGTTTCCAAGAGGGCCACCACGGCAGCCCACCACATGGAATCGGCTGATGAAGTGGAAGAGGTCCTACAGCTGCCCCGACCTACTTGCCGCGCCTCACGTCCGACCGCAACGCGCCTCATGCTGCAATTTCAACTCCTTGCGCCAGCTGCGGAGAGCTCCATGAGCAGAGGACCTGCCGGTTCCGATATGCCCAATGCTGCAACTGTGGTAAGGTCAGCCACATCGCCCGAGTCTGCGGCTCCAAAGGGACCCGAAGGCGACAAACTGTGCACCAGGAGTCAACAGGGAGCTCCACACCACATCACTCCAACCACTATAGGTACTGCATCTGCCCTTGGACACCCCAGAACTCACTATCTCTTGGGCGTCCTCATGCTTTGAACCCAGTACATTTTAGTATTGTTCCTTATAAGTCTACTGCTATTAAGCAATACTGTCTTGCACCAACAACAGCCCTCGTCTTCACAATGCTATCCAGAATACAGCCATATCACAAGCCAGGAATCAAGAGATAACCTACATTACAGAATAGATATCTCAGTTCTCATGCACCCCCCTCCCCTGAATGCCAAAGTCTGGGACAAACAACTGAGGAATACTATTGCCTTCATGCCCTACTTTTAAACTTCCCCATTGCATTTGGCTGGCCACTACAAACAATGCTAGAACATGTCAGGTTGGCCAACACCACAAACTGAGTACAAGCAGCGTTGCCAGCTACAAATTATAGAAATCAGTTTCCCAGGAGCAAATGCTAGATTTGGATGGATAAGATACACTGAGCTCCCTTCCTTCCACAAACTCTACCAACTCCAGGTGCCTAGGAATTATCCAGGCCAAAGCTGGCAATTTCACAAGGCAGATGTGGGGATTGAGACCATTTCTTCAACTTTGAATTGGCTGTTTAAATTCTGGATTCTAGGGTTTGCACCAAAGACATTTAGGAGGTATGAAAGTAAGGAGCAATTCAGATTTGAAAACAACAGTTTGAGTCTGTGCACATTTACCCAGAAATAATTTATCTCATTTATATCAAAAGTATTTGTTCCTGTATGAATTTAAAGTTACTTGACTTTTTAACATTTACCAAATTTCTTGAGATTATCTGCTTTAAATAATTTTTCAATAAGAGCATTGAATATTAACAGTTTAAAATACAGCAGCTGTGCAGAATCAGTTATGTTAAAATAAAATAAATTTAAGAAATAAATAAATAGCTAAATCCTAGTTAAGAATCTATGATTTTTTTTTTGTTCCAGATGGAAGCATTGTGAGTAGTAAGAGTAGTATTGTATTTTAATTACATCATGAGAAGATTTGACTCATTGGAAAAGGCAATAATGCTAGGAAAAGTTGAAGGCAGTAGGAAAAGAGAAAGACCCAATGCGAGATTGACTCAATAAAGGAAGCCATAGACTTCAGTTTGCAAGACCTGGACAAGGCTGTTGTAATGATAGTCCATTTTAAAGATTTTTAATTTATAGGATCACCATCAGTCAGAAGTGACTTGACAGCATGTAACACACACACAACACACACATATACAATGGGAACTGGACACATGTGCAATTCTCTTTCACACACAAATACGAACAATTTCACCTCAGAATCTGCAAACTCTAAAGTCTGTTCTCACTGTTACATCTTGGAAAATGTGAAATTTAATAATTGGAGATCAAGGCAAGGCCTATTTTCCTTGCTGAAAGCAGACCTTGCATGCACAATCCCATTGGACCCAGAGCTCTGGTATGGTACACCAATCACTTCAGATGCTGGACCTCTCATCATGCACAGAATTCTGTTTACTGCCCTAAGATGTGAATGCAGCCCCCTCCCTCTGAATAGCTGACCTGTGCCTTTCAGTACAATCCTAAGGTCAATATGTAAAGTAGCTTGACACTGGTGTAACACATGGATATGCTAGCACTCTTTGATGCCATGGTGGTATAGGGCCATAAATAAATAGCACTGAGGATATACATGCCTGAGGAGTGGAGCTTGTTTGTTATTATAAAATCCTTTGGTCCACATCCTGCCACCCTAGCACTGGCACAAGATTATGCCAGAGAACATGCTGGCATAAATATGAACTCAATGGGAGTGAAAAAGAAAGTTGCCTTGCCTGTCTTCTGCCGTGCCAATACACCCATGGGGTAGTTTAGGATAAAAAGCAATCCTAAAAAAGTCTACTCAAAATCCTACTGAGATCTGTTCAATGGAGCTTACTCCCAGGAAGGTATTATTAGGATTGGACTGTAAGTCTGTGGCCAAATACATGGCTCCTAAGTACTATATAAAGCCCATAACACACTGGAAAAGGCCTCATGTGGCTATACCTCTGTGGCCTCATGGGGAAGACTTGAATGATGGGAAATCTAGCAAAAGGGAACTTTACACAAAAAAGTTCAGTTAGCTTAGTTTATTTATAGACCACCTTTCAATTGTCAGAAGTCCCAAGTCAGTTGACAGCACAATAAAATTCACTAAAACCCCTACTAAAATACAATAACCATTCTGTTGAAATACAATAAAAATCAGTTCATCAACAGTACCCATCTCCCTGCCACTCCATTTCTCATTGATTTAATTCAAAGGCCCTCTAGAAAAGGCAGATATTCAAACCTAGCTGGAAAGTGAAGCAGCTGTTCTCTGCTCCTGAGGGAGGGTATTCCAAAATTGGGGGGGGGGGAATATATTGAATATATTCCATCCATAATATTTAATATCCATAATACATATACACATTATTATTTTATGTACCGGTTCTCTTTTTTTATGCTCATTGGGGAGAGATTGCTTTTCTTGCTGTTTCTGCTAGAATGGAGATAACTTCCTCCTTTTCCTAACTTCTTTTTTTTTTCATACTGTGACATAAGACAACCTGTGATCCATAAGTACTGCTGCCAGGACTACTGACATCTGATACCAATGTCATAATACACATCAAGAGCATGCAAAAAGATCAATCATATTATAAATCTAGAGTAATTTTAATGCCTGGAGAGAGACAGAGGAATAATGAGGGATGATGGAAAAAGAGTCTAGAAAATTTGGCTGATTTAAGATGATTGGGTAACAGACTGCAGTGGCTGGCTAATGAAGAAAAATGCTGACTGTTCTGGAAGCAAGGAGACAATATAAGGAATCTGAAAGACAGCAACCTTCTCTGATCCCAAATGGATGACCCAGTCTGTGTCATGCAAAACAGAAATGGGAAAACAAACTTCAGGCCAGCAGACAGGAGCAGACTTGGATGTTAAAACAATCCTAGAGCAAGCTAAGCCAAGCCAAGTTGCTTAGTGGGCCACTCAGCTCAGCTTGCTCTGGCTGCCAGTGGTCCTCCAGGGCAATGACCCACCAGGAAATTCCCTGTTAAAAGGCTAATCTATCCTTCCTGGCAGGGTCAATACAAAGGATTCTTGTTTTAATTGTAAGGGAACCAAGACTACCTGCATTCAAGGTCTGTGTTAGTAATCATCAGCAGAAGACCTAGTAATGCATGATGATAATCCAGATTTCCAGATGATGCTGTGAAAATAATTTTACTGGTAGTGAAAAAAGTCCTGCTCCACCAACTGACCTTCCATCAGTAGAGGTTTTCTACAGGATCTAACAGGGTTTAGACATGTGATTATAATCTAAAAGTTCATTAAATCTTTGGCTATCTTTCTTGATTACTTGATACAAAAGGAAAGCTAATTATTTCTAATGGATGCTGTCTGTTTTTATTGCTTCCTCCTTTGCCTCAAAACCACTTTTCTTCAAATAATTTGATGATGGCACATTCCCACTAAGGCTCTTAATACATTCTTTATAATTTTTATTTCCTCAAGATAAAGTTTCAGCTCATGTCAGTGTGCAATTGGCTTTTTGTCATTTTACTCTCAAAATTGCATTCATTAATAACAGCATTGGAGAAGAGAGATTTTAGGTGAAATGTCTTTTTGGTGATAGTTTATGAAGTAGAGCTTTTATTGTTTATCCAGCCTCCTCTGCATGTGTCCTCTGCATGCAATGAATATTCCCAGTTGTTATGACTGTGAGCAAATGGTAATTTTTCTTTGGCAGTCACTATAATGCCACCACTGAATTGTTCAAAGAAATAGTTGGCTTGGCCTCCCAGTTTCCCATTCTTTAATTGTTATTGCCTTTCATTTCTTCTGCTGGTCCAATGTTGCTTGAGTAATGAATCCTTACTACTCTTCCAAACCAAACGGAATTCTGTTGAAAAGCTCAGAAAAGTTCTTCACATCTACATAAATTGAACTGGGTTTTCTCCTGTCCCAGAGACTGCATAATGTTTGCAAGCACTTTGGGTATCAGCCACAGTTAACCAAGTCATGGGCAATATACGCTTGGGTCTGGAGCAAGTTGGGCTCCATTGCAGTGAGATTCCAGACAAGGGATGCAGGTTAGCATGGTTAGGCATGCACCCCTAATTGACCTGTCACATTCTGTGATGGAGATTTTCTATCAGACTCCCACCCTGATCCAGCCACACCACACTTCCATGGTTCACCAGATTAGTGCTACGCGTCAACCACAGAGCACACGGTCATCTTCCCCCCCCCAAAAAAAAAACACCTCCCCCCCCAACTTTGACATTTTTGGAAAACATTTATTGGATGTGCATTGTGCCTATGCTCTACCATTTTAAAAAACAGAACTGCAAAACCGGAACGAAAGGTCCACGCTTCTGAACTAATTTTAGCACGCGCTGAGGGAATTGAGATACCTAGCGTTGCAGGATGAAAGGGGTCTGAATGCACCAGAATTCATCTTCTCCAACATCTTATGACAGGGTGAGTACAGCTGGGGAATGGCTGCCGGATATGAGTGTGAATGAGCCCATTTAATCCATTAGGGTAAAGCAACTATACCAGGCTAAACTGCCCATCTGATTACAGCCAAGGATAAAATGACAACTGGAATGGGGCAGAAGGAATCTAAGACAGTCTGAGTATTTACTGGGAATTCTCCCAGTCTGAGTATTTATTGGGAATATTCCAGAAAGCAGCCCATTTAGATTAGAATTTAAGCAGATGCTTAATAATGACTGTATGTTTTCTCTGAACTGAGGCCTAAATAAACTTAGTGGTCTATTCTGTTAATTCTCCATATGCTGCCTAGACTGTCCTTTCATAGGGCATAATTTATAATTCTGCTAAAACAGAGAATATATTCTGTGTTTCTTATACAAGCAAACAAATGCTGCAGATCACCCACTCTTAGAAAGGCAGAAGATATTTATTTGCATAGCTATAGAAAAGTTATATGCATTGACTCACTTGAAAGGGAATTCAGTACCAGAGATCAGACTCAGAGCTACAGAAGGGAAATGCGCTTACACACGAAAATTTAAAAATAAAATTTTGTTGGCCTTAAAGGTATCACTGGACTCCAACTTTGTTCTGCTGCTTTAGACCAACATGGCTATCCATGTGAATCTAGCCCCTTTATGTGTTTGATTCCCTTTCTATAGTCATATTTTATGTTTCCACTCTTTTTTAGCTACAAGTTTTCTTAGGTGAATATAAATGGTATGTTTTTGAATATGTAAGGCTACAGTCCAAGGCAAACTCCCTTGCAAACAGAATTGGACTTTTCTGAACTGACATATTGAATTATAACAACATGTTATTTAAGAAAAATATATGTTTAAAGATCAACGCTATTGAGGCTAATACCTTCTCCATACAAATTTATTTATCTGCTGATGTAATCCATCTGTTTCTTTGGTACTTTCTGAGACTGGAAGAGAAAGGACAAAGGGGAAAATGGTATGGAGAGAAATGCATGGATGGAAGATAATGTAGGCAGGTCCCATTTATTTAGCATGGTCGCAGTGCTATAAGATCATTTTTAATCAACAGAAAAGGTTTTTTACTCTCATATTCTCTAGGGAACACCTGAGAAGTGGGCCACTTGGATAATCTGAGTTAATGAAGGACATTTGCAAACAAGAATGTTTTTAGATTCCCCCGCCCCCAATAGAAACGAAATATTAATTTACCAAGCTAGTGAATACTATGTTCATTACAATGGGATTTATCAATCATATCTGTGGATGAATCTCCTTGATGGCGTTAAATGACATAGTATGGTCAATTGTCAGAAATTCAGCAATGTAAGGAGGGAAATCCAAAACCGAGATTTATTTATTAAAAGATTTATACGCTGCCTTTCCTCTTGGTTCAAGATTGTTAAAGGAAAAGTTAGGAAAGAAGGTGCTGAAACATTTAATAGATTGGAAGCTCTGTGCTGAACAAAGCAGTGACAGAAGGTGGCTTGAACCAGTCACCAGGACATAAATGGAATCAGAACTCTCCCCCTTTTGCCAGTAAGTACAATGGGCTACCAAACTCTGAAGGGTCCTAAGCAGATCTACAGCCTCTGAATCCCATTCTCATCAATAGACCTAGAAGGATGCAAAGTTGTTTAGGATTGCTCTGTATAACTGATCGATTGGATAATCATCTATAGATTTTTATCTTTTCCTTCTGTGCATGTATTTTGGCGGTGCCAGAGTGGCACCGGAGGTACACCAAACCACCTGCTCAATGCTTCAGTGCTCCCCACCGAACGAAGATGTGTATCAGGGAAAGCTTTCCCTCCTCCAGAGACAATGCTGGGACTAAATTCGGTGTGGAAGTTGCGCCCTCTGACCTGGAAGCCGTATCGCTTTATTGCCTAGATCTGTTACGCAACGAAGACAGGCATTCTGCACGTGCCCAGAGTCCTCCTCTTCTCGAGCGACTTCACTTTATTGCGGAGCTGAGAGTCCCGAGACTGCAAACAAGTTCTGGGGCTGAACCCCCACCCCTTCTCCGGCAGAAGAGACATTGGTGGCGGGAGCTCCGCCGTGAGCTGCCCGGGGAAGTGGTCCCGCCCCCCGACCTGCGCTCTCCTCCCCTGCGGTCCCCTCTTCTCCTCCCACCCTGACGTCTGGAGCTGGCAGCCCTGCCGGTTCCGCATTCCCGACCCCTCCCCGCCAGCCCAAGGGTTGCTATATAACCGGGGCTGATGCAACCCACCCAGCCGCCCGACACAGCCTACGGGAGGGACGGCGAAGGACGGAGCCGCCTTGCAGCGACGGCGGGGGCTGCTGCTGCCCAGGCGTCCCTGCGGTGGCAGCGGCAACGGCGCCTCCTCCCAGGACCGAACTCGGCTCGCTTCGAGTCGGCCCGACAGGCCTGGAGGGAGAGGCCGAGATCCGCTCTCGGAGCAGGACGGCTGCGGTGGAGCTGAGCGTGCAACCCGCTTCCCGCTGCAGCCGGGCCCCGGGGGCACCTTCGCCGCCTGCTCCATCGGCACGGTGGGTGAGACGCCGGATCGCGGAGGGTGGGCGGGCGGCGGGTTCAGCTCCGCGGAGAATCCGCGTGTTCCCGGCCGAGCTGGCTGCCTGCAAAGGCTGTGATCGGACCTGACTTTTTGGCGCCTCCGGCTGGGCCTCTTTAGAGGCGCAGCGCGCATGGAGCATTTGCCTCTGCTGGAGCTCTTAGCCATGGGCCCCTTGCCCGAGGTAGACTCTGCCGCGTCTTTCCTGAACCAGATTGGTTATCCTTTACCAGCCTTGTGTCATACTGACAATGAAGGCGACTGCAGACCCTTCCAGTGCATTGTTATGGATGAACGGGGAAATGTGATGTGATCTGGTGGTATTAAGGATCGTTTGGTGGGAGTCTGCGGAGTAATAGTTGCTCTGGATTAATAAATGCGGAGTACATGGGTGTGATCGTATATACAGGATACCAGAACACTGCAGGAGTGTGCCAGCCTCCTTCTAACGGTGTTCCTAGAGAGTCATCTTCTACCCCCCCCCCTTCATTATTTTAGGATGAAAAATAAACTGATCTGATTTCGCCATGGCATGGAGGCAGGATCCTTCATAGTAAAACCACAGAACAGTAGGCGGAACAGAATTTGCTGCAGCAGGGGAGTGTGGGTTCATGTGCCAGATACAGCAGTCAAAAGTCACCCTATTACTTGTCTACATAGTTCCAATAACTTTGGAGCTGCTAAATTATGAGAACTGCATTTCTATTTTTACAATTTTAACAGTGTGTTTTTAAAAATCACATTATTTATTAACCCTTTCCTGGTTTCTCTTTGCCTCACAGTTGAGTTATCTCTTTGTGCATTACTACTCCTTGACTCCAAACTTGCTTTTTGTTTCTCTCCCCACCCCACATATCTCTGCATCCCCAAATCTCAGCTTTTCTGTTTCTCTGATTTTGCTGTTCCTGCCATTCCAGCTTGTGTTTTATCTCTGCTCTTCCATAGTGGCTTCAGTGGCAGAAGCACAAGCACAAGGCTTTCCCTCTTCCAGCGCTTAAGCTGCAGATGGGCTGTGCAGCATGACTGGAAAAACTCACACTTTCTACAAAGCTCCACTTTTGACAATATTAAATAGGCCTTAGAGAATCCCACAAAGATGTGGAGAAAAGGCCACAGACATGAGAATCTGGAATTCCCCCCAGTGGATTGCAAATAGCCAGAAAAGCGGCTGTAATCTACTCCCATGCTTTATGTTGTGTCCGGCTATGGTACAAAAAAGTACAAGGCAGCAATGTCTTTCCCTCCAGTCTTGTATTCCATGTAGTTCTGGATTTAGTATAATACATTTCCCTGTTGTCCATTGTGTGTGTATTTCCTGGGTTTGTGTATTGCCTTCAGTTTCCATAGCTGGAGGAACTGGAAGGATAGTGGGAACAGGGCATCTCCTTTGTGACTGAGCCATCTTTTCATGCTAGGCATGAAGATGCTCATGATCAGTTATGGGCTTGGAATCATGGACATGCTCCTGTTACTTCACCTGAGTCGACAGTGTTTTTAGGCCTTGCCTTCAGGAGTCAGAAAAGTGATTTCTAAGATTTGCATTGTTCCACACCTTTGGGACGCTTGTTCATTTAGCTACACCTTTTCTGGCATGTCAAGGAGCACGAGCATGTTGGGATAGCATATTTCCAGTGTTACTTTTGTTCTGCCACACAGCATCTGATGGGGCTGCTGATATTAACAGAATTCTCAACTACATTTATCCTTGATAGTTCTTATGCCAGATAAATATAGGCAAAATTCTCTCCTCTGAGGTTTTTTCTTTCTTTTTTTCTTCAATGTTTTCTGCATGCTGCCAAAGTCTGCCTGATGTCATTGTTGCTTAGGCACTATAGAGACAAATGCATAAGCCCTGCAGATCCAGAAATGCAGATTGGGGCAGATTTTTGCCTTCTGCTCTGTACCATGTTTTCTGATTAATGAGGAAGTCACAATCTATTTAGACCAGCAGTAGAGGTCTTTTTTCAGGCAGCTCTCATTGGTCTGCATATACAGTGTGGTAGTGCACACTAATCACTGCATGCCTTGAAAGCCAGCAAATGCCTTGAAAGCCAGCAAAATCTCAGTTCCATTTGAGTGTTTATGCTTTTATTAACTTGGGGATCAATGCTGCACATGTGTGATTCCATGAATGTTCCTTCTTCCAGCTAACCTGAGAAAAAGAAGGTGGCCCCTTGAGATTGCATATGTTTGTTCATGCCTTAAGTCCACTTTAGCAGTCAGGAATAAAGTGGAGTTAAAGTCTTCTGAGCTCATTTTCAGAAGGCAGCTTTCTCTCTCTCTTTGTGTGTGTGTCTTTCTCACCTCCTCTCATGCTCTCCCCCTTCCAACATCCCTTTAGAGAAAGAGGTTGGAGACCAAATTGAGAGGATAGGGAAAAACCAAGAGAGAAAAGAGCAAGCGGGAGTGTTTCCATTTCTCTTTAATGAAGGCCCTGTGGAGGTGTATTTGAAAACACAGGGTCTCCTATGCCCTCAAGGTGGGTGAGAGCACTCGTTTGGCTGGTTCCTGGGCCATATGCAGTGTATGGTGGCCAATGAAATGGGGCCTGGCTCATTCTCTTGCTTGTCTTGGCAGCTTTCTTCATGGCTTGTATTACCAGCTCTGGAACGCAACCACTGCCAAACTCTGTGTGTGTGTGTGTGTGTTGGGGCTTGGAGAGCATAGCTCAGCCGAGAGAAATACTTCACTGAGTCAGGCTAGGAATTTTCAGCTTGATTCTTGAAGCTTGCATGAAAAATTTCAGCAGAGTTTTTTGGGGGGAGGGGAAAAAGATTTCCATTGGGAACCCACAACTTGTTTTTATGTGGGGGTGTATAGGATAACAGTTGTGAGGATGTTAGATTCTTTGTGCTGTTCCTGATAATTTAAACAGGCCAACTTGTGTAGGTGGGTGGAGAGGACATAGGGCTTAAAGTCCAAATTGCAAACAACAAAAAAGAAAAACCACCACAAGGGACAACAGTTTTGGCGGCCTTGGGATTTAGTTTGCTTTGGAGGGTTGTACAGAATTCCTGGAGAAATTCAGTGCAAATGGCTGCCTTTTTTCTTCAACAACTTCTGAGCTTAGTGCTCCCATTTTCTTTAGTAACTACTGAGCTTTGTGTTCATCAAGGCCCCAGGAATAGCCCACCTCTTTTGCAAATTTTAGTGATTTTTGTATTGCAGTTCTGTAAAGTTCTGCATGGCTGTAACCTTTGCTGAAAAAGAGTCAGTGGGAGCACCTGCAGATTGTGCTGCTACAGAGACTATTGTAAAATGGGTGATGTTGCATCCTCCTTGCTTCTCTATCCTATCCAAGCACCTTAGGTGGTGCTCTTATCTTTGCCAGAGATGAAATCATCCTGTCTAGCAATAACATTTTCAGGTTGTTATTTGAATGAGAGACGAAGAAAGACCATCCTGTAGATGCGACATGTGGCTTTGAGGTCTCCTTAGTGCAATGTTGAGCAAGATTGCAGAAGGTCTGAAATTGTCATGCTGTTCTGCTGGAACTCTGGAACGTCTTTTTTGATGTTGCTTTTGGGTTTGCAATCTGTAAACCTTGGAGTGGAAGGCCAGATATAAAACTTGATCCACTAATGGCCCGTTCCTGCCTTAGTGATTGAACACAAACTGCTGTGCCAGCTGAGGGACTAAATGGTTTATTTGGCATGAATTGTGTAGGTGAGAGTGAACTCCATTAGAAACACAAGGGCGTGAGGAGCTGCTAAATGAACATGTGCATTGGATGATGAATGCTGGAGTGGGTGGGAAACTAAGCTCTGGTTCATACACTTGCCTCTGTTCATGGCAGTTTCTTCCTTTTTCAGCAGGCACATAAAAACGACTGGTTTGGAGAGGGGGCATATATATATATATATATATATATATATATATATATATATATATATATATATATATATATATATATATATATATATATATATATATATATATATATATATATATATATATATATAGCACCTCTAAGATTTCCAGAATATAAGCTTTTGATAGTCCAAGCTCCCTTCATCAGATCCAACAAAGGCAGCTTGAACTCTTGCAAGCTTTGACCCTAGAAATTTTGTTTGTCTTTAAAGTGCTACTGGACTTGAATTTACTCTTCAACTGCAAACCAACACAGCTACCCAGGTGAAACTATCTCCCAGTTTATGGAATCACTTCCAAGCTCAGTTTCCCCTTGATTTTAGTGTTGCCTTCAAATATGACAGCTTAAGTGGTGTAATAGTTAGAAGTGTCAGATGAGGATCTGGGAGACCCAGGGCTGAATCCTCAGTCTGTCACAAAATCTTGCTGGGTGATCTTGGGCCAGTCAAACACTTTCAGCATAACCTACCTTACAGGGCTGTTGTGAATTTAAAAGGGAGGAGAAAAGTCTGATGTAAGCTGCTTAGAATCCTCACTGGGGAGAAAAGCAGGGTATAAATTAAGTAAATAAATATGGCTTTTTATCTGTTGGAGTGGGATAATCCTCTTAGGACCAAATTGAACCTGATGGGTGGACTCCTGTGTGTCTATATAAAGTCTACAGGCAATTTACTATAAGGACCAAAGGTGGAGCAAATTAAAGGCTCCTTATGGTAAATGTGTGTGTGTGTGTGTGCTTCTGAATCGTCCCCCACTTGTGCTTTTTTACCCCCTAAAAAGCAGTGAGTGATACGTCTGATCTTGGAGCCTTAATGGAAAAGCTGCAGATTTTAAAAAAGCAGTTTGAGGGGAGAAAAGTGTGGTTGGGAGAAGGTTTCAGTATCTCCACTTGCCTGTGAGTCTTGCTTTATAGCAACTTGGTAGCTAAATCTCTTCTGACACTCTGACACCATCATGCCCGATATAACAGATTTCAGAATTTCTTTTTGAGAGAAAGATTCTGTCACAAACTAGGAAGCACACAAAGTGCTCCCTTGCAAATTGAAGGGGATATGTAGAATGACAGGGGACTACCTTTACTTTTTTAGGTGAGGAAGAGATGTTGAGAAAAGAAACAGGAACTCTGTAGTAAGTAATGGTTTTGTAAAGGATGAGCTTTAGGCTGGTGAAAGTTGTAGGCTTGCTGTAAACATGGGGGAGGGGGGAATCTATTTCAGCAGTAGTGCTATGCAAATAGCAGGGTATCCAGTGCTGGCCTTACCTAAGCATTCTGGCCCATTCAAATTCTTGATTGTCTTCTGTGCGCAGCTCCAGACCTTGCTGCTTTCCAAGGCTATTTCTTCTATCTCCACAGATCCATCAGGTGGCTTCAGGCTGAGGATTCACTGTGGGACTAGTGCAAGGCAGAGGTGGGATCATTTCAGCAGAAAGTGGAGTGAGATTGCACGCTATGTAATCTTAAAACTACCTGCCAATGCAGAAACAGTTTTGCAGAGCGCATACTGATGACCAGATTTTTGACCATTTTCACAGTAGTGAAATTCCTGATATCGATGATTTTAAAATTGCGCATTATGTGAAGTTTTCCACAGTAGATTTTTCCACGCCAGGCTCAAACCAGAAGTTTTTTCCTCCTTGCCCAGTGTTTTTGGAATCCCCAGTTTTAGTGAGTTCTGAAAATGTGGGGTAAGAAGGAGAATACTTCAGGTTTGTGCCTGGTGAGGAAAAATCTATAGCAGAAAATTTTACATAATGTGCAGTTTCAAAAACATCAGTGCGGGGAATTTAACTACTGCAGAAATGGATTTGTATTTGCTGGATTTGTATTTTGGTAAGTTTATTATTCATTCAATGCCAAAGTGGAAGATTGTCTGTGTACTGTGAGACACTTCTTTGAAAATTCCTTCTCTATAGGAAACAAGGTCTGCATTTTAGCTGGGTAGGGAAGAGCCATTCTAGAGAGATTAACTGTATTACTCTGTTGTAGCAAAATAAAACAAAAGAGAAGTAGCATTTTAAAGACTAAGGACATTTATTCCAGCATCAGCTTTTGTGAGTCAGAGCTCACTTCTTCAGATGCTATGAAAAGGAAATCACTTTCCACAAGAAAGAGACAAAGAGAACCCACTCCCAATTTCTGACTAGTTTTTTCAATAAAAGTTTAAAAGGTTAAAAAAAAATCATTAATTGAGAGACTCAATGGTGCAGCCTTAACACATAATTTACATAATTTACATCCTTCTAAGTCTACAGGCTTACAGGATGTAACTCTGTTTAAGTCTGCACAGGCCGGATTCTAGACTTTACCCAGATGCAGTCGATAATAGGGCTGGATTATTCTAAGGCCGGCAGCAATGCACTCCCTCATATTTAGCCTTTTTTTGTGTGAGCATCTTTATAAGAAATGTGAAACAGTAATGAGAGCTCTGAGGAAATATTATGAGGAGAGTCAATTCCCCCCCCCCCCTGTTTTCTAATGGAAAGAGGGTTTTAAAAACTCCATGTTACTTTTATGACAATTTGTAAAAACACTCCTGGTTTAGCTAATGTGTCAGACTCTGTGATGCTGTAGCTGGTGTGATGTGAGAGATTTGTGATTGGGATATTTTGGGTTTTTTTAAATTCTGCATAGCCAGAAAGGTAGGCGCAGGGAACTGGATTGAGGCTGTGGTGCTTACAGAGCAAGTATTAGTTCCATGGGGGAGGGGAGTACCAGCATCGAATGGACACCTGTATGTTTTCCTCTGTGGGACAGACAACATTTTTGAGGTATGCTGACTGAAAAAGCAACACAGGGGAAAGATTTTTAGAACTTCTCTCTTAGGGGCATGGTCCCCTGCTTTGTTCTAAAAAAGAAACCTCAGGAGATCTTGATCACAGACATCCCACATCATATGGCTTGGTTTAAAACATTTCCCAGTGTGAAAGTGTAGAATAGAATCATGTTGAATCTCCAGGAAGCACAGGGCAGAAGGATTCTTCAGAGTGCTGTATCTACTGGGAATTATGTCTTTTGGTTTCCTAGGCTTGATGAAATTGAATTGCATGTTGAGATTAAACATTCTGAAATGGAAGTTAAGGGCCAACATGGATGAGTAGCCATGGGATTTGCAACGAGATCTCTCAATGTTAAAAATAAAAATGCAGATGTGGGGCACTTGAATTGCTTTGGAACTGTAATGCTGAGAGTTAATTCTTGCTGTTTTCTGAAACATGAGGTACCTGCAATGCTGCATTTACAGCAGATTACTATGGGAGATCAGAGTTTATTTATTTAGATATTTATGCCCTGCTTTGCTTCCCAGGAAAGGTTTCCTTGTGCAGAGTCGTTTCTGACTCTGGGGTGACATTGCTTTCACGATATTTTCACGGCAGACGTTTTACAGGGTGGTTTGCCGTTGCCTTCCCCAGTCATCTACACTTTCCCCCCAGCAAGCTGGGTACTCATTTTACCGACCTCGGAAGGATGGAAGGCTGAGTCAACCTTGGGCCAGCTACCTGAATTCAGCTTCTGCCGGAATCGAACTCAGGTCTCTGTTTTAACATCACAAAAGGCACCTTGTAATGTAGGTTAGGCTGAGAAAGAGAGATTGACCCAGGGTCAGTAATTGAGCTTCCAAGGCAAAGAGGGGATTCGAACCTGGTTCTCCCAGATCTTAATCCAAAACTCTAACCACTATACCACACTGGCTATTGGTCTGGATCCTTTGTACACAGTAGTAGGAAACAAAAGTTCTCACATGTTGGGATTCCAGAGGATAATCTGTTTCTTGAGAGCTAATCTCAGCTCTCAGTCCCAGGACACAAAATGTGGGGGCATTAATTTCAAAATCCTCCTAAAGGATGTACAGATAGCGGCTGGTGTGGATCAGGCTACTCTCTAAGTGGCTAAGAACTCTAAATTGTAGATATGTGTAGGAATCTCAAGAAGGTAAACTATGTTGAGTTCTGGACTGTCTTGACAATTGCTGGCCTGGAAAATGTCTCCCAGGCTTGTATAAAAGGCAGTTCTGTTTCCAGGGCTAATAGCAGCAGCTTCCTAAAAACACACCAATCCTGCAGCAATAGTGTGTGTATGAGGTGGAGAGAGCCTGCATTATAAATATGTGTTTAAAGGAATAATACATTTTAAGGCCTAGTTTATGATCTAATCCCTGCCCTGTGTGTGGCAATGTGTGCATGCAGTCCTGGCAGATGCAGAGGAGAGGAACCGGGAGGGAAAAGGGGACTGAACACGTTGGTCAGATGGGAATCCTGTATGCACAGCAGCATTAGGGGAGGGAAAGAAGCCGTGTTGGGAAAACAGCATGACAGAACTGTGTGAAAAGCTGTGGGTTTACTTTGTGTTGTAAGGGGCTGAAGGATACATGCTGTGAAGAAGTCGACTTTTAGGGTGCCAGACATTTTGCAGGCCTTGAGCAGTGTCTTGAGAACATCAGCACTCCTCAGAGCGCTACTTTTTCACATTTCTAAGACTGTCATAGGTTTAGACATCATCGGGTTTTTAGACAGAAGTGTCTTTATAACAATCCACTAAGCAAGGATTGAAGAGAAACAATGCTGCCTTTAGAACAGTCCACTGATCCAGCTTTTTAGGTAGTTTGGAAAAATATTCCTGTAAACTGCTTGAATTATGGATTTTCTGTGTGTAAAGTGCTGTCAAATTGCAACCGACAGATGGTGATCCTAGTAAGGGGCTTTCATAGCAAGTGAGAAATAGAGGTGGTTCACCATTGCTTTCTCTTGCAGAGTCTGATCTCTTTTCCAGGTACTGGCCCTGCTTAGCTTCTGAGAATCAATGAGATCAGGCTATGCCATGCTGCTTTCCCTCCCCATAGATTGTCTATAGCCATCTAAATCTTGAGTTTTCAAAATGAGAACACTGCTCTGGTAGTTAATTGATTTAATTACAGTGATTAGTCCTGTGATTCTTTTTGCTCTTTCAGTCTAAAACAAAGTTATATCCCTTTAAGCCCATTAACTTCAGTGAATTTAGAAGAGTATAACTCTGCTTGGGACTCTGCTTGTAGGTGTGTGAAACTCCTACTGATTTCAGTGGGGCTGATTTCAACCCTTAGCTCCCTTGCTAAGATATAACAAGTGCAATCAACTCAGGTCATGGTTCCTAGTAAACACGAATGTATGTGGCTGTATATATGCTTAGCTTTCTCTTAAATCCAGTCCGTTGCAATGGAATTTATACACTTTGGGCTTGGGGAAACACTGATTCATTTGAAATGTGGTCCTGGAGGAGAATTTTATGGATACCACAGACCGCCAAAAAGACAAAAAAGTGGGGTCTAGATTGAACCAAGCCTGAACTCTCCTTAGAAGCTAAAATGACTAAACTGAGGCTATCGTAGTTTGGTCACATGAGAAGATAGGAGTTGCTGGAAACAACAATAATGCTGGGGAAAGTTGAAGGCAGAGGAAAACCCAATATGAGATGGACTGACTCAATCAAGGAAGCCACGGCCCTCAGTTTAAAAGACCTAAGCAAGGCTATTAAAGGTGAAACATTTTGGAGGACATTAATTCATAAGGTTGCCATAAGTTGGAAGCAACTTGAAAACACTTCACACGCATGCCCATCCAAGTGTTACTGAAATCAAATGGAATTTGTGCGTTTAACTTGCTTTGGATTGTGCCCATAGTTCAAAAATGTTGTGAAAAGAAGTGGCACAGAAATGTCCTAAATAAATAAAACCCCTTTGAAAGTTTTTTTTTAAATATTCCTCTTCTGTGCTATTATGTGTTGCATATTTTTCTAGTTCCCACTAATATGAAACAATATCAATAGTTTTTTATCCAAAATGATTCTAGAAGTAAAGTTTTGTCACATGGAATCTTAATTTCATTTTATTTTTCTTAAAATAGTTGTCATAATCTTTGGTTCCTACCTCACATGTGATATCATTAAACATTTTTGTTTCCTGACTTTTCCTAACCTCTTGGGGAGACAGCAGTTGCAGATTAATGTTTGAATTTAGTGGCAAAGCAGTATCTGTCTCTTCTATTGCACATGAAGCTTATTTTATTGTGCTTCGTGTTCTTACTATGTTGGAGCTGTGGATTTCTATCCTATTCAAAGCAGATTTTGTGAGGTGTCATACTGCTGGTAAGCTAGAAAGTAGGGCATGGGAATGCTCCCCCCCAATCCCCAAGGTGGCCTCCTTATATTGTAACTGTCATTTGAATTGATTATTTGCCTTTAAGATTGCACTTAATATAACACCATCCTTCCTTCCTAGTCTTAAATAACTGGTGCAGTTAGCTTGCTAAATTCCTTTTAAGGATTTTGCCATCCTTCTTGAGGTAAATATACAGAATAATAGGACTCCTATATTAAGCAACCACTACCTTTTTAATGTTTGTTAACGAGATAAAGCCACAAAATTGGTTATATCGCCCTCTAGCATAGAAATTAATAAACCTTTCTTATCTTTCGCTGTCCAAGAACCTATTCGTACTTGACGAGAGAGTGGTGTGGTTTGTGACTGCAACACAAAATACTTCCTGTTTGGTAATCATAGCTTTGATAGGGTTTTATCTTGGCCAACTACCTACCTTGGTGTTACCCCCCCCCCCCAGCATTATGTAATCATTGTATAGTGTTATGGCTAAACAGTATGAACTGGATTTCTTAATAATAGTTTGTGTTCAGCTGGATTTCCTTCAGAGAGTCTGAAAGATGTTTCTTCAATGCACTAAGAGCAAGGCTACCAATTTACTATGGGTTTGTTTTCTTGTGACAAGTTACTTGAGCAGAAACAAACAAATTTTTTCGTGATTGCTGTCACTGCTTAACTTTTTGTAGTAACTAATGGTCTCTGTTTCTTTCCTCTAGACTGTGGGATTGTATCTCTTGCTATGATGCCAGGGCAGATTCCAGACCCATCCCTGACAGCTGGCGCTCTGCCTGGGCTTGGCCCCTTGACGGGACTACCTGGTACCACCTTGACAGCAGAAGAGCTCAAGTATGCTGACATTCGCAACATTGGAGCCATGATCTCACCACTGCATTTCCTGGAAGTGAAACTGGGGAAAAGGCCTCAGCCAGTGAAAAGTGAGGTGAGTTCCAAGAAGATGTTGCCAAGTGCCAGCTGTTTCTGTAGAATGTTGCCTCCAGCAATCCATAAGCTGCAGTGTTTGCAGACTTTTTTCCTACTGACGTATCATTTTAACAATGATCTACCAAGCCAGCTTCCATGAACCATAACTAAGCAGATGAAATTATAGGCACAGTTTTAAACAAACGTGGCTACTGATTTTGAGGGGCTCACCTTGTGATGATGTGGTGCCAAGACTGATGTGCCTCCATTTTGTTGGCATCTCTCCTTACCATTTTGCCAACACTTGGTCAGACTTCCTTTGTCAGCTGCGGAATGCTCTTCCAGGTTTTACAGAAATTTCCAGAGTAGAGGTGGACTGGTGAAAAGAATGTCAATCCATGGTAGGATTGCATCTGAGCTCCCTCTAACAATGGCTGGGTAATCAAGTAAAGAGCTAAGGTATGCAGGACCTTTAGAAGAAGCAAACCCATCACAGCAAGACCAAAGCACCATGGCTATTATTTTGACCTAAGCAAAGCTATAGTCTAAGGAAAGGCTGCCTTCATTCCCTTCATACCAAAGATTCTTTCACAGCTGGTTTTTGTTTGAATGGACCAGTCAAGACCCTTTCACATCTCCTGTCCCTCTCTCCTTCCCTGGTTGGACAGGTGGACATCTGCCTTGCTTTTCTTCCTGGGCCAGTCAAAAGCACTAATTCTAATTTCTTCCTTCCTCCTGGCGAGTCTGCCAAAGTAAACTTTTATTTTGCAATCATGCTCAGTCTTTGTAACTGAGCTCCCTTCCCTAAATTCACACACACTGCCAATTTGCGTGTACACACCACTCTGCATATGTGCCCACTCACTCGCTTGCCTCCTGTCTTCGGGCCCTGGATTTTGACATGCTGATCAGACCCAGACCCATTCTCCATTGCCTGGAATTGTTGCTGATTTTTCTGTTCTCTAATAATTCTGATATGTGATCAGATCTTTTCCATCACATGTAGATTGGCCCTTAGATTAGGAACGACTGAAGCATACCTAATAAGTGACAGTATCAGCTACTATGAGGGTCTTGCCGTCCAAACAACTGAGTAATAATAAGTCCAAAAGACAGTGAAAATTGGACTAAAGCATTTTCTATGGCCTATTGCTAAAGCAGTGGCAGTATTCAAGTATTCTGTCACAGCAATGGCCAGCGTGGTATAATGGTTAAGAGCAATGGACTCTAATCTGGAGAACTGGGTTTGATTCCCAGCTCTTCCACATGAAGCCTGCTGGGTGACCATCGGCCAGTCACAGTTCTCTCAGAACTGTCTCAGCCCCACTTACCTTACAAGGTTGTGGGAAGAGGAAGGGAGATATTCATGAAAAAGGAACCTATTTGAATATGATGCAGTTTAGGAGAAGGCCCAGTAGTGGAGCTGAGGGCCTTTCATTGGAAACAGCCAAGACAACAGGCAGGGACTTGAGTTGAGTGCCAAGTTGTCAGTTTTGTGTGAAAGCCAATTTAAAAATGGTGGTGGTGGAAGAAATTCCTGAAAGGCGTTTGTAAATGTCCTTTGATATCACTTAGCTTTAAATGCCCGGTTGGTTTCAAACTCCTACAAGCATTTCCTCGGGGAATTCTGAAATAGGAGAGTGGGTTTCTTTTCATTCTCCTGACTGGCTAAATGCACCTGAGGGAGAAGGAATATTTCTATAGCTATAAATTTGTATAAATCAGTAGATTAATCAAGTTCATGTTAGTCACTGAGATCTAATGTAGAGGCTAGGCTGGAAGTCTCTGCTTTTCTTCTTCTGTGAACTTACTAGGTAGCCTTAGCCAAGGTGGCATTCCCTCAGACTCAGCTCTGCTCTAGGCATCAAAGTGAGGGGGGGGGGGAGAGAATATTATAGCTGCAGAGATGATGCATGTGAAGCACCCTGAACTCTCAAAAAGAATATCCAAGTGTAATATAAGGTTCCTACTCAAAATCCTCCCCCACCTTTTGGGTTATGTTTTATATTTTGTGTGTGTGTGTGTGTGTGTACGTGCACACACACATGCAAGCCTGGAAATCATGGCAACTTCTGGTGACCCCTACTGGGGTATGGGAGTTGTTCAGAGAAGTGGCTTGATAAAGCCTGCCTCTGTTTTCCAGTCCTGGTATTTCTTGGAGGTCACCCTTCCAAGTATTTGCCAGGGTCGGCCCTGCTTAGCTTCCAAGATTGGGCTTGCCTGGGCTATCCAGGTCAGGGCTTCCCCCAACACACAGACTTTTGATCAGTTAGTAGGGCTGCGATTATTGTGCCATTGTCCAGGCTTGCCTCCTTCCTCACAGGTTGAGAGAAAATATAATGTGGCTTTACTGGAAGCTTTAAAAATATTAATTATTTGTTCTTAAGAGAAATTGTATGTTTCTTTTATTATCCTCCAAAAAGCATACATATTTAACGTTTTGTAAATACACATTTGAATATAAAGGATGAACCTTGATTTTAATCCAATAAAGTAATAACACTTTAAAAAGTTCTTTTGATGGCCTTAGTCCTAAGGGGTCCTTAGCTAAAGGAGGCTTCTTTTGGTCCAGAGAAAACATTTTAAGAATCTAGTATGCTTAGAGTCATAGAATCATAGAGTTGGAAAGGACCTTCAGGGTCATCTAGTCCAGCCCCCTGCACAATGTAGGAAATTCACAAATACCTCCCCCCACACACATACATCCTCGTACATACATACATAACAAGGGATGCATAAGCCTATGATCCGTGGATGCCATTCAGGAAGCCCAGACTGGACTACTGGAGAAGAAAATACATTCTGTGGCATCAAAAGGGAAGGGTCATGGCTCAGTGGTAGAGGATCTGCTTTATATCCAGAAGGTCCCAGGTCCAATCCCTGGGATCTCTGTTAAAAAGGATAAGGTAATAGCTGATGGAGCCCTGGTATGGATGGCCCTGGCTAGCCCTGTCTTGGAAGCTAAGCAGGGTTGGCCTTGGTTAGTACTTGGATGAGAGACCACCAAAAAAGTCCAGGGCTGCTAGGCAGTGGCAGGCAATTGCAAACCACCTCTATTTGTCTTTTGCCTTGAAAACCTTACGGGGTTGCCTATATTGGCTTGATGGCACCTTCCACCACAAAAGATGTGAAAGATATTAACTTGAGACCCTGGAAAGCTGCTGCCAGTCAGAGTAGACAAGACTATCCTTGATAGACCAGAGATCTGAGTCAGTGTAAGGCAGCTTCATTGAATCAACAGATATGCATACTCAAGTTTATGACTTAGAGCAAGAAAGCAGATCAATCTGCATTTCCCTTAATTTTTAATCACAAAACTGATTCCTTCTTCAGAGGTTAAGCATATTTGGTGGTCCTCTCTGCATCTGCACACACCTTAAGCATTGATTTGGGGTACCATGACTATTAAACATAGGGACCTTCTTTTGGAATCATGCAACATTTGGATCAACAACAAAAAAATTGTTTCCTAGTAATCTTGGTGTGTGTTCATAAAAGCATGCTTGTTCTTTATCAGAAAAGTCCAAAGTAGAGTTACACTCTGATATGACCATTGAAGTCCACGGGCTTAGAAAGGTGCAACTATGTTGGGGATTGCAATATTAATGTTTACATTCCAGAAAGCTGAAACCTAATCCAAGCTCAGCAGTCCGTGAGATCTGTGCAGTGAAGCCCTTGCAGAATAGTAAGTACAAAAGGCAGCAAGGGAAGCTGTCGTGTTGGCTTCCTTTCTGTTTTGGTGTAACAGAGTGATTGTTTGTGTCTCTCTTCAGCTAGACGAAGAAGAGGAAAGGAGGAAAAGGCGCCGAGAGAAGAATAAAGTAGCCGCGGCTCGGTGTCGGAATAAAAAGAAGGAGAGGACAGAGTTCCTGCAGCGGGTGAGTGCCTCAGCCTGGGAGCTGTCGTTTCAACATAGTTTTGTGCTCTTGCGCCACACACATTCAGGCTCACCGCATGCAGCTCTCCCCAAAGATTAGATGTGACATGACAGATTCCACAGCTTTAATACAGAGATGTAGCTGAAGAAAATGCCCCATGTGTTCCTGGTGGTGATCTCTTGGGGTGAGTTGTGCTTATGTGACTAGAAATGGACCCCTCAAAGCATCCCCAAGTGAACTTGTCTTGTTAGGGTGTCCTTTGTGTAGCTTCTCAGTTAAAATAAGTCTGGCTTCACTTGAAGTCCCCAGTCTTCCTCTCCTGTGTGTTGTGCAAATGTGTCACCACTTGGCATTAACAAGGGAGCTGGCTCTTTCCCTCACTTTTGTGGGACTGAGTGATGGTATGCAGGGGTGGAATTCTAGCAGGGATTCCTTTGTATATTAGGCCACAACCCCGATGTAGCCAATTCTCCCAAGAGCTTACAAGGCTCTTTTTTGTAAGCTCTTGGAGGATTGGCTACATCAGGGGTGTGTGGCCTAATATGCAAAGGAGCTCCTGCTAGAATTCCACCCCTGATGGTATGACTTCTTTCTGGGCTCTATGGACACTTGAAGCTGCTGCATTCAGAGGTCAGGTTGTTGGGACTCTCTGACTGGCAGCAGCTCTGCAGGGTTTGAGGCAGAGGTCTTTCACATCTCTGCTGTCTGATCTTTTTAGCTGGAGATGCCAGGGGACTGAATTGGGACCTTCTGCATGCCAAGCAGATGCTCTGCCACTGAGCCACAGCCCCTCCCATGGAGTCACTTGTGTGGACCGTGCCACTTACTTTTCCTGTTTCTTTGGTCCTGCTTAGGAATCGGAACGTCTGGAGCTCATGAATGCTGAGCTGAAAGCCCAGATCGAGGAGCTGAAGCAGGAGAGACAGCAGCTGATCTTGATGCTGAACCGCCATCGCCCCACCTGCATTGTGCGGACAGATAGTGTCAAAACACCTGAGAGTGAAGCCAATCCGCTGCTTGAGCAGCTGGAGAAGAAATGAAAGGGGGGCACAGCGGGTCAGAAACCAAAAGACCAAGCAGGATCCTTTTGACGGTCTCTCATCTATGTACTGTATGAAGAACTGTGCACCAAAGATTGGTGCAAACAGAACACAGTGTGCTTCCTTGGGGATGTCACCTACCAACCAAATGGAGGGAATGTAGATGGTGGCCACAGAAATAGTGGGACGGAATCCGTTCTCCTGTTCGAGGCTTCACTCCAGTGGGCACGGCAGCTGCTGCGAGGGCTTTTGCCAGCCTTGGAGAAACTTCAAGACACCCATTGGAGTGCATCCCAAGCCTGGAACCTTTTCGGATGTGAGGAGGCAGCGCTGTGGTTTCCCACTACCCTTCAAAGCTGATGGTTGTTCCCAGAACAACGAGGGGAGGAAGAAGCAGGCAGTAGGCAAAACTGCCCTGGTGTGAGTTCCTGCGTCCTTCCAATTTTAACCCAGGCTGTGTTCTCTGCACTCTCTTCAGAACTAAACTAAACCAGAAACCAAGAATGGCAAACACTTGACGCAAGTCCTGTCTCATCGCTGGGCCTGTCTGTGGCACTGTGGCGCAGGCGCCCCCCACAAGCACACCCTCAGTATAATGTTTACAGCCCAGCTGTCCAGGCCATGCTTTGAAAATGCACATTTTTACACTTTTTTATATTTTTTACAAAGTTTTTTTTTATACAGCAGTCTCTATATGGATTTATATAATCACTAGATGTGATCCCATAGAAATGTATGTTATGATGGTCTCTTTGTTACATATGCATATGCCACAGTTATCTCCATTGTGTTACTTGTTTTGGTGGCATTGGCTCCTTTCCCTTGGCATGCCGGGAAACAGGCCTGGGCCTTCATGTGGGCTCTGCTGCCATGTCCATCCATGTATGTCATTCATAATACTCAGTCCTGTATCTCTCAGTAAATGTTAAACTTTTACTTACCCTTCACTGTCTTGTGCTTTGTTCTGTGGTCCTCTCCTCTGGCTTTATTGTATTGAGGGCCTCGTCCGTCCTTTGGCTGTTGGTGGTGGAATGAGCTGAGTGCAGAGCCAGTCAGATGGCATTACACACGTAGTTGTAAAAACATAAGGGATTGGGGGCCCGCAAACAAAACTGGGTTGGTATTTGCTTTTTTAAACATTTATACCCCTTTTTTTTCTCCCATGAGGACCCAAAGTAGCTTGCAACATCATTTTCTACACCTGTTTTATCCTCACAACAAAAACCTTGTGATAAAGCACAGGCTTGCAGTGACTGGCCCAAGGTTACCCAGCAAGGTTCCATGGCAAAATGGGAACTAGAACTAGGGGTTCCCATATTCCAGTCCAGGGGTGGCCAAACTGTGGCTTGAGAGACACATGTGGCTCTTGAAGCCCCCACCACCCTGTCAGCTGTCTTGGAGAAGGGATTTCTCTCCTTAAATTGCTTCTCCAAGTCAAGCCAACCGGTGACTTGAAGAATGCATTTAAAGTTAAAGTTGCTTTCTTTCCACCTCTTCCTCCCCATCTATTTTCTTTCCTTCCTTCCCCACACTTCTCTCTGATTCTTCCTGTCTGCCGTGACTTGTTTTGATGTTCATCCCTGAAATAACGGAGTAAGGAATGTTGGCTGGAGCTGCACCTGACGGGAAAATTATTTTAGTTTGTTAACATGGCTCTGTGGCATTTCATATCAAGCTCCTGTTAGCCTATGAAAAAGTGGGAAATATTGGTATATTTAAATATAGACTAAGTTATTTTTAATTGTCGCTTGCTATTTGTCCAGGATGAAGTAAAGAAGGATTGGTGTGGCAGGAGGAACAGGGCTTTTTTTGTAGCAAGAACTTTTGCATATTAGGCTACACCCCCTGATGTAGCCAATCCTCCAAGAGCTTACAGTAGTCCCTGTAATAAGAGCTCTGTAAGTTCTTGGAGGACTGGATACATCAGGGGTGTGTGGCCTAATATGCAAAGAAGTTCCTGCTACAAGAAAAGCCCTGAGGAGGAATGTTCATTTCATGCGAAGTATCTGAGGTTGGTTTCATTCCTGAGGATCACCTCCATGTGATATTTTTACTATGTGTAGGGGAAAAATGAAATGCCATGAGTGAAAATCATGCAAGTGGCTGCTGTACTATTTACATGCTTGGAAACTGTACCATAGAATGGTCCCCCAAAGTTGTTTGTAATGAAATCAAAGCTTGTGTTGATTTTCACGCAGGATGCTGCATGTAGGAAGTTAGGGAGTTGGCATTTCCAAGGAAATTAGGTATGCCTTCTGTGAAGAAATCCTGAGGTTATTTATTTGAACATTTTTAGCTTCCTGCTTGATGTTCAAGGTGTCTTACAACAAATTTTACAACAATTTCACAAAATACTGTTCAAAACTCCTCATAATAGCAACTCAAGATCAAACCCTCCTTAACATGCATCAGCCAGTGAGTCCTCAATCCCAACTAACATTTATTTTGCAATGAGATGGGCCTTGAGGTGTACCTTCCCTGCCAAACCTCCAGCCCACCGTGTTTCACAACTGTTTAAAAAACCAGTTATGTGCAATGCTGCCTCTAAGGTATGGAGTCTTGTGAGCAAAAACTCCACTTAATAGTGAGCTACTGGCATTAAAGTTGTGAGTGAGCAATTTGGCTACTGCATAAATTAGATTGCACTGGGGTCATCCTTTCTGAGTTAAGACAAAAATGTGTAAGTTGGAGGCTAAACAACTGTGAGCTTGCTCACACTAACTCAGCTTAGAGGAACACTGGTTGTGTGCATTTATTACTTTTATATCCAGCTTTTAACCCCGAGGGGGACCCAAAGTGGCTCACATCACTCTCTGTTTTATCCTCATAACAAACCTGTGAGCTAGGTGAGGCTGAGAGTGTGTGAGTGCCCCAAGGTCACCTGGCAAGCTTCCATGGCATGAATGGGGATTTGAACTTGGTTTTCCCAGATCCTAGACTGACACTTTAAGAAGTGTTGGCTTTTATACCCTGCTTTTCTTCACCCTGATTCTCGGAGGCTTATAATCGCATTTGCTTCCCCTTCCCACAGAACAGTCACCTTGTGAGATGGATGAGGCTTAGAGAGAGCTCTGAAGGAACTGACTGCCCCAAGGTCACCCAGCGGGCTTCATGTGGAGGAGGAGTGGGGAATCCAACCTGGTATTTCAGATTAGAGTCTGCTGCTCTTAACCACTGCACCACACTGGCTCTGAACCACTACACCATTTTTCAAAAATGTGCCATAGAACAGATGCCCTTGCAACAAATGGTACCTCCTAATTGCAGCTGGAGCACAATGGGAATGAGTGGGGCATGGGCAGATCCCACTGCGAGGGCAGGACCTGGCATTCTGCTAAGCAAGGCTGGACAGCACAGTTGAAGGAAGAACAGCTGTGCTGAGTCTCTGTGGGAGTTCCCACTATGGCTCTCCTGCCTGGACCAGTTGCTGCTGTGCCAGGTGCCATTAGTGGGCAAACCGCTAAGGAAGGTATTTCATAGTGTTGGTACCACAAACTTGGCATCCTGGAGTCTTGTCAGCAGCTCTGAAACAGGAGGGAACAAGGATGTGATCTCCAGAATGCATGGGGAATTAATCACAAAGTGATCAACATTTGGGAGACGGCTGTCTCTCAAAAGATCAGAACCAAAGCATTAGAGCATTCACATGATCATGAACTAAGCGTGGATGGATTCACTCTCAACCATTTCTTCTCTTTCCAAATTCCACAAATTTGCATCACTCCCTCACTCCCAGGGAGTAAGAATCATTTCTGGGAGACCAGGAATGGAATGGTGATACTGAAATAGAGAGGTTTTTCTTTCTTGTATTTAATTTCAGGTCTTTGAATCTGCAAGTTGTGCACAATTCTTCAACAGGCACAGATTCCTCTTTCTTGGCTACCAAAGAGCAAAACCTCAAGTACAATATCTGTAATCCACACATTGTTTTTAACCATTTGGCCATATTCAACTCTTGGCCATTCTGTGCCAAGTCTCTTAACCACTATACCACGCTGGCTCTGAACCACTGGCCCATTTTACAAAAATGTGCCATAGAACAGTCCTTCAAGATACATCAGACTCATTAGCCAGTGAAGGTTTCCCTACAGAGTAATATCAGAGTGCCTGCTTTGTACTAAACCACAGTATATTTCAAGGGCTTAGAAAGCAAATAGTTGTAGTCAGCTGTGCTATCTGTGAATAAGCTATTTTTACCTTCTGCTTGATTAAGACTATTGTTAAACATGAATATTTGCAACTGAGTAAGAAATTGTATGTCTCAATAACAGCAGGATGGATTTCTACACTCAAGACAGCGTTTATAGTCTGAGAAGTCACTGACAAGACATTGACATTGTGGGTTCTGGACTCAACATTTTGGAATAGCAACCTTAGCAAACTCGGCAAAATCATTTGGACAGGCCCATGGCTTAGTGGAACAGCTGTGCTTTATAGGAACAGGGTTCCAGTTATGTTCCCTGGAATCGAAGACTGTTGGGTAATGCTAAAAAGAAGCTCTTTTTCTTGGAGAATCACAGTCAATTGGCCAGTATGGGACCAATGGTCTGAGTTTATGTGCAGTTTACTTTTAACATATTTCATATTTTTGAGGCTGTAAAGAACTGATGCTGGTGCTAAGCAGCTCTTGCAAACTAAAGCACCTACCCATCCTTAGCAGAGCTTCTTACTGATTTCTGTTATTGCTCCTGTAACAGCTGCCTGCTCTGCAGACAGGCATTACCAGGGGATTCCCATGTGATGAAAAGTTTTGCTGGCTCATTTCTGTAGAGCCAAGGTCTGTTCAAAGTGCAAGAACTGGCCAGATTTCTCTTTGGTCAGTTGGTGCTCTGAATCTTGACCAAGTCAGAAGTTGTGCTCCACTGTGCATCATCTAATGCAGGCCTGTGATTCTACAGCTCTGACTTCCCTCTGAGCACAAGGGTTTCTAAGATTTCAACAGCTGCATGACAGCCTGCAGGGCTTTTTTTTTTTTTTTTAAGTGGGAATGCACAGGAAGGCAGCTCCAGCTGGCTTGGAATCAGAGGGTGTGGCCTAATATGCAAATGAGCTCCCACTGGGCTTTTTCTACAAAGAAACCAGTGTGAAACAATAGTGACAAGGGTGTGTGGCCTAATATACAAATAAATTCATGCTGGGCTTTTTCTACAAAAAAAGCCCTGACAGCCAGTATTCTATCCCTAAAAGGTCCATATTCTGCATCTCCAGGGGAAGCAAAACAAAGTGGCCAGTTGCATTTCTGTCTTCCTGAAGGAGCTTTGCCAGAAAAGAAAAAGTGGCAACATTACTTTTGGGTTAGCTAGTACAACTGGGAAATAGCTGGGATACCAACCACTGGTAGCCAACAAGCTCCAGATGGTACAGTGTGTTCAGCCAGCAAGGGATGCGGACAACAGATCGCCCCCACTCGGCTTGATCCCAGCCAAAGGCAAACAAAGGTCAGAATGGTACTGTCCCTGCTTCTGCAATAAACATCCAGTTCTGGCCCTCACTGGAGTCCTGGGTCCCAGTCCAGAGGCCTTGCTTTTGCAGTTGGGATGCTATATTTTTTCCTGTGCCTTTAAGAGCTGCCTGGCAGGCAGACATTCATCAGGTAGTGTGCATCACACAATTGGGTCTCTAGGCAGAGAAAGACTGAACTTGTGTCAATTTGAGTTTGTTGTGCAGCTGTCGAGGGTACAGAGCCTCTTTCTCTTTGTCCAAGGAATCAGAAGTGTTCTAGTGGCTAACAGTTGACCACATTGGTATGCAGGTACAAATAACGAGAGGGAGACTCAAGGGAGGGCCACCAAAAAGCTCTGGGATGGAGTACTTTTGCTTTGCCTTAACTCTCTTGCTTATAAATATTTGCAGAGGATTCTTGAAATTTGAATTTTGAAAGGGAATTGCTGCCCCCTCTCAAGTATCTTCACACTTCCAAGTTTTAATAGATTCTTGTGTGACTCACCCACCTGCTAGTTTTCTAAGTTAAAAAGTTCTTCCTTCTAAAAAAAATTGCTTTCTTTATTTCATTTATATCCTACTTTTTCTTTCATCACGGAACACAAGACTTCATTTAGGTTGTGAGCTTTTAAGCCAGTCCCTTTTAAAATATCCGTTTGATTTGCAAGCAATTATCAGGAGATATTTAATTTCAGGCCACAAAAAGTTTCAGCTGCTGATCTCTACTCATTATGTTTTTATTCAAAGGGCAGAACATCTTCCTCCATCCAGGGAAGACCTGGGGATACCTCAGAATTACAACTGATCTCCAGACTACAGAGATCAGTTGTCCTGGGGAAAATGGCTGCTTTAGAGGGTGGACTCCAAAACATCATACCCAGCTGAGGTCCCTGTGCTACCCAGGCTCCATGCCTAAATCTCCTGCAGTTTCTCAACCTGGATTTGTCAACTCTGCTGTCCAGTTGGCGACCTTAGACACCCCTCCCCATTCAGAAGATTTCCAGAAGCTCTCCCCTCTAGGCAGTGGTCAGACCTAGTTAGGGTTCGGCAAGGTGGCTACACCACATGGCTTCAAGCCACAGAATCTGGAATCTTGTCTTATGCTGGACTTTTGTGTGGTTCTGCCACTCCTGAAGAGCATTCTGGGAGGCTCCATTCCCGTCATGGTCCCACTGCCGCATTTCAGTCAATTCCCTGTTGGCTGCAGCTTAGCTGAGGTCATTTTTTTTGGTCATACTTGGCTGGGTCTCAGCTATGAGCAAATTAGTCTAATTAAGACAGTTTGTGGCTGGAAAGAGAGCAGAGAGAACTGACTACTCCCATCATGAAGAACTCAAAAGGCACAGTGGAGAGCGGAGACTGAGGTTTAGATAGTTCTCAAAAGGTCACCAGAGAACCAGAACTTGCCATCTAATGGAGTATACCTATTTCTGCAGGCACTGTCATATTGAAGTTCCTCATCCAAGAGATGAGGAAGAAAACTGGTTTAAACTTCCCCGAGATTAATGTACCCCTAAACCAGAAGTATCAAACTCATTTGTTACGAGGGCTGCATCTCACATAAATGTCACTTTGTTGGGTGGACCATGTGCACCATAAAACATAATGCCAAGTACCAGAGATTGAAATCATATAAAGCATACAGGCAAACCCAGTTAATGATATTATTTTTCACTCAAAATAAAAACATGGTTAAACATTAATGCTCTTACTGTATTTAAGACCTGTAGCCACGGGGGGGGGGGGGGGGGGCGGCTGTGGGGGCACTGCCTGCTTTTTGTCTTTTGCCCTGGCTGAGCCAGCAAAGCTAGGAGAGCTGAGCAGGGCACAGCGCACTGCAGCAGCAAAAGCAGCAGGCGGAGAGGCGGGAGGAGGAGGAAGCCACATAAAATGGGCCAGGGAGGGGGGATGGATGGAGCTGCTGGCTGCAAAATACTAGGGAGGGGGAAGGAAACCCCCTGCTTGTGCGCTAGATGCAGTCCCTTCTTGACTCCAAAGTTTTAGGGTAGGCTGCCTGGACTTGGCCTCTCCAGCTTTTGCCCCTACCCCAGAAGCAGGAAGCCCCACAGTGGGTGGAAAAGGGTGCTCCCTGACTTTTTAAAAAGTCCCCCAACTGGCTATAGACTTGCTGTATTTCCTTACAGTATCTCCCTGATGCCCACCCTCCCACTTCCACCATCCATTACCTATTATACAGAGACATAATGCACAGCCTCTGTCATCCGGCAGTAAAGACAATTTCAGTTGCTCCTGCCTCCTGGGACAGAGAAGTGCCCTGGATAGGCTGATTCCATCCTGCAGGCCATATGGCTGACACCCTTGCTCTAATCTCTCGGCATTGCCAGCTTGAAACACTAAAAAGTTATGAGCAATTATGGCTCAGTCCTAAATTGGGACAAAGCATAAGAATTCCAGCAATGGTGTAAGGGAACATCCACTCCAAATGATGGCACAGCCACATTGGCTAAAGTTGCCAACTGGACTGAGGTGGGGGCGGGGAATGCCCTGTCCTTTAAATAGAGGCTTAATGAGTGGAAATGTGCAGTTCAAGCTTTTCATGGTGTGAAGTCGAATAATATCACCAGTTAGTTCCTTGCAGCTCAAACTAATATTAAAGGGACAACTAGAGGGACCAGTAAAAAAGTTAGCAATCCTACAAGTGGCACAGACAGGGAAAGTACAGGCCTGCTGAATTTGTTCCAGAGGTTTTTGTTGCCATGCTACCAGGTTGGAGGCCTTTCTTGCTGGCCTCAAGAGCAGACTGGCATGCAAACTGTTAAGCAGGAGACTCTTACTCCTCTTCACACGCATGCTAGAAGTTCTGCCTTCTACCTTTCTGCATGGCACAAGATCATGGTCAGTAAAACTGGTGCAACTGTTAAGAGTGGGCAAATAGGTTTTGCAGAGAAATGCTATTGGTTTATAGGCTTTAAGGTTGCCAGCCAGACAGCCATGAAAAAACTGTCTCCTTAATAAAGGTTTAACAGGGAGTAATGGCAGTAGAGGCTTTTCATGGCATGCAGTACGGTTGCCTTGTGGGGGCAAGGGATCCCCTGGTTTGGACATCCTCCTCCTGCTTCAGGGTCATCAGAGAGTGTGTGTGTGGGGGAATGTATGCTGGGCACGCTATTATTCCCTATGGAGACCAATTCCCATAGGGTATAATGGAGCATTGATCTATGAGTATCTGGGCTCGGGGGGGGGGGCTGTTTTTTAAGGTAGAGGCACCAAAATTGCAGCATAGCATCTGATGCCTTTTCTCAAAACACCTTCCAAGTTTCAAAAGGATTGGAGCAGGGGGTTCAATTCTATGAGCCCCAAAAGAAGGGCACATAGAATCGAACCCTTTTCCAATGGTAGGAAAGCATTCAAAAGGTGTGCGGTCCCCTTAAAAGTGATGGCCAGAACTCCCTTTGGAGTTCAATTGTGCTTGTCACAACTTTGCTTATGGCTCCACCCCCAAAGTCCCCAGATATTTCTTGAATTGGACCTGGCAACCCTAGCATGGAGCTAAATAACACCACCTGAGAAGGGACAGCTGCAGGGAACAGTTTGAAGGCTGGCAGCCCTATGAAGCCCCAATATTTACCTGCATGACCCGATCAATCACTGTGGTGCTGTCAGGTTATATAGTCTATCTATATAATCAGCAATGCTGATGAAAAAGGCCAGCCTGCCTGGAAGGGCACTCATTCCAGGAAATCCGCTGCCTTCCAGAAAAGAGGACTGCCCGACGTAACATTCGAGGCGCCTTCTGCTGCGGACAGCTGTTTTGAATGCTCTCACTGCCCTCTAGCGGTAGAAATCTATGAAGATACCCACTGGGATTCCCTCAGGAGCATCTAAAGTCACCCCCTCCTGTCATGCCTGGCCAAGATCCTATCGGAAACCATATTTTAATTGACAGCTAGTTTACTTTTATTATTTTAAAAGAAAAAAAAATACATAGTCTGTTCCATTCATAACAAAACGTCATGGCACGCCAAATTTAAATCTTGTACTTCTTTGTGGTGCTGGAGAAGAATCTCGAGAGTCCCTTGGACTGCAAGAAGATCAAATCAGTCAGTCCTAAGGGAAATCAACCCTGACTGTTCCCTGGAAGGTCAGATGCTGAAGCTGAAGCTCAAATACTTTGGCCACCAAATGAGAAGGGAGCACTTACTAGAGAAGATCCTGCTGGTGGGAAAGACAGAAAGCAAAAAAAGAAGGGGATGGCAAAAGATGAGATGGCTGGACAGCATTACTGATGTAACTAACACGAATTTGAGCAGACTTCAGAGGATGGTGGAAGACAGGAGGGCCTGACGTGACTTTGTCCATGGGGTCACAATCTGACTCGACTGTGCAACTGAACAACAACAACAACAACAGCAACACTTCTTACTTTGCTCTGGCTAGACCTCACCTAGAGTATTATGTTCAGTTTTGGTCACCACAATTTAAGAAGGATATAGACAAACTGGAGTGTGTTCAGAGGAGGACAACGAAGATGGCTAGAGGCCTGGAGACCAAATCCTATGAGGAAAGGTTGAAGGAGTTGGGTTTGTTTAGCCTGGAGAGGAGACGACTGAGAGGTAATAAGATCACCATCTTTAAGTACTTGAAGGGCTGTCAGATAGAGGATGGTGCAGAGTTGTTTTCTGTTGCCCCAGAAGGTCAGACCAGAACCAATGGGCTGAAATTAAACCAAAAGAGTTTTTGATTAAACACTAAAGAGAGCTTCCAGACAGTTAGAGCGGTCCTTCCGTGGAACAGGCTTCCTTGGGAGGTGGTAGGCTCTCATTCATTGGAGGTTTTTAAATGGAGGCTAGATGGCCATCGAACAGCAATGCTGTTTCTGTGAACTTAGGCAGATCATGAGAGGAAGCGTAGGAAGGGTTGCATCAGTGCTTTGTTTTCCTGGCCTTTTCTTACACGTCCAGGGAAATGGTGATTGCTACTTCAGGGCCAGGAAGCTATTTTCCTCCAGGCCAGTTTGGCCAGGTATCTTGGAGGTTTTTTGCTATCTTCTGGGCATGGAACAGGAATCACTGGGTGTGTGGAGGGGAGGTATTTGTGAATTTCCTGCATCATGCAGGGGATTGGACTAGATGATCCTGGAGGTCTCTTCCAACTCTATGGCTGATTACAGACCGGCACTTTGGGTCGATGAGAGAAGCCTCTAAAGTCGACCCAAAAAATCTGTACAGATGGCAACATCTGCTGGCCGTCCTCCTCCTATCCTCACCCCATCATCCAGGTGCCTGAGACTGGCTCAAAAACCTACCACTTCCAAAGTGGTAGCAAATCTTTGAGCCAGCTGCCAGTCACCTCCCCGCCATCTGGACGGGGAAGGGCGCAAGTGAGGCGACTTGGCAGTGTAGAACTGCCAAGCCACCCCAAGCTGTTCCTAGATTTTTTTTAATAAAAGAAACCATTCAGAGCACTCATGTACATGAGCACTTGTCCCCTGTGGGAAAAAACAAGGAACCTGGCTTCCAGGGCGCCTTCCCATGCGGAGGCGCTCACCCACCACACAGATGGGATGAGGGCGGCATGCGGGTGAGCGTGCAGAGGCGTTGGGACAGCTCTTTCTGAGCCGTCCCGATTCAGGACGCCTCCAAGTCGCCCCAGAATGCTCGTCTGTTCTCAGCCTATGATTCCTTCTGAAATGCTGTAAGTCTGACCAGTACATGATATTCCTTGATTTTATCTAAGAATGATCTTGTTTGAACTTTCATCAGTTTCCATGTTTTTGCCAGCATCAGTCTAGTAGCAGTAATGGTGTATACTTCTTAGGAATAGAGCTTACATAATTCAGTTAGAACATAAGAGAAGCCATGTTGGATCAGGCCAATGGCCCATCCAGTCCAACACTCAGTGTCACACAGTGACCCAAAAACCCAGTGCCATCAGGAAGTCCATCAGTGGAGCCAGGGCACTAGAAGTCCTCACACTGTTGTCCCTCCCAAGCACCAAGAATACAAAGCATCACTTGCCCCAGACAGAGAGTTCCAACAATAAGCTGTGGCTGATAGCCACTGATGGACCTCTGCTCCATATGTTTATGCAATCCCCTCTTGAAGCTGGCTATGCTTGTAGCCGCCACCACCTCCTGTGGCAGTGAATTCCACATGTTAATCACCCTTTGGGTGAAGAAGTACTTCCTTTTATCTGTTCTAACCCCACTGCTCAGCAATTTCATTGAATGCGCACGAGGTTTTGTATTGTGAGAAAGGGAGAAAAGTACTTCTTTCTCTGCCTTTTCTGTCCTGTGCATAATCTTGTAAACTTCTATCATGTCACCCCTGTCGATGTTTCTGCAAGCTAAAGAGCCCCAAGCGTTTTAACCTTTCTTTATACGGAAAGTGTTCCCACCCTTTAATCATTCTAGTTGCCCTTTTCTCATCAGATCTTGGAAGCTAGCCCGAACTCATAAGGTCTTAGAAGCCTAAGCAGGGTCAGGGTCAGACTTGTCTTAGCAGTAGTATGTGTGAAAAGGATCTAGGGGTCTTAGTGGATCATACGCTGAACATGAGTCAACAGTTTGATGTGGTGGCTAAAAAGGCGAATGCAATTTTGGGCTGTATCAACAGAAGTATAGTGTCCAGATCACGTGATGTGATGGTATTGCTTTACTCTGCTCTGGTAAGACTCCACCTGGAGTATTGTGTTCAGTTTTGGGCACCACATTTTAAGAAGGATATAGACAAGCTAGAACGGGTCCAGAGGAGGGCGCTGAAGATGGTGAGGGGTCTGGAGACCAAGTCCTCTGAGGAAAGGTTGAAGAAGCTGGGCTGGAAGTGGCTGAGAGGTGATATGATCACCATCTTCAAGTACTTGAAGGGCTGTCATATAGAGGATGGTGTGGAATTGTTTTCTGTGGCCCCAGAAGGTAGTACCAGAACCAATGGGTTGAAATTAAATCAAAAGAGTTTCCTGCTCAACATTAGGAAGAACCTCCTGACAATTAGAGCAATTCCTCAGTGGAACAGGCTTCCTCGGGCAGTGGTGGGCTCTCCTTCCTTGGAGGTTTTTAAACAGAGGCTAGATGGCCATCTGACAGCAATGAAGATCCTGTGAATTTAGGGGAAGGTATTTGTGAGTTTCCTGCATTGTGCAGGGGGTAGGACTAGATGACCCTGGAGGTCCCTTGCAACTCTATGATTCTATGATTGTACCCCGGGCTTAGACAGCCACTGGAAACTAGTCTACATAAGCCACTTGATGGGCTGTATTGGGTTTGCAAATAAGTTGTTCAAATATTTGCTCAGCCATGATGTTCAGGGCTGCTTCATGTTATTGAATTCCATGTAGAGTTCCATCATGAGACCAGCACACAAAATCTCTGCTTCAGACAACCCTGCACTTAAGTGCACATGCAGTGGAAAAGATACAGAGCTGTCCTTCAAAGGACAGACTGCAAACATGAATGAGCCCAAAAACTGCAAACCCTTTTGATCACACAGGCCTGAGGTTGTGGGCTTACTCAGCAAGTGATTGATAGTATCTATGCCGAGAGTATTATTATACCAATAAGGGCCACCTTTGTAATGCTAATTTGAACCATTGGGAAGGAAGACGTAGCACTCTTGAATAGGAAGAAGAAGAAGATATTGGATTTATATCCCACCCTCCACTCCGAAGAGTCTCAGAGTGGCTCACAATCTCCTTTACCGTCCTCCCCCACAACAGACACCCTGTGAGGTGGGTGGGGCTGAGAGGACTCTCACAGCAGCTGCCCTTTCAAGGACAACCTCTGCCAGAGCTATGGCTGACCCAAGGCCATGCTAGCAGGTGCAAGTGGAAGAGTGGGGAATCAAACCTGGTTCTCCCAGATAAGAGTCTGCACAGTTAGCCACTACACCAAACTGGCTAAAACTTATAAAGATGGACATATGTGAGCCTTGTGTTGTGGATGTTAATAATATCAGGTAAAAAGAAAAGGTGGAAGACTTCTCAGCTGCCTTGTGGGCAAGACAGCATCCTGGTTCAGACATTCTGTTCTATGGCTTTGGATGCCTGAACTCACTTTGTGGGTTCTCATATCTCCTTTCCCATCCTCTTCTGTGCCAGTTCTTCCCTGTATTTTCAGTTTTTCTGTAACCATTATTATTTTCTGCTTTGAAAGCCATATATGGCAAACAATGATCAGGGTGTCACAGGAAACTATGGTTAAAGAAAACCTGGAAATGGAGAAGGGAAATGTGTCAATCTACTTGTATTGATTTCAAACCAGGGGCTGAAATGAGATTACAGACCATGGTCTGAGGGCTTGTCCTAACAGTGGTTTCCTGATATGGATGTTGCAGTGAAGAAAGAGAAAATCTAGAAATGGAGGAGAGAATGGATGGGAGCATGGTATGCTTCTAGTTTGGAGGTTCATATTCACTGTAATTAATGAAGACCTGGAAATTATTATCCTTATTTATTACATTTTTCATCCTACCCTTCTTCCGTAAGTGGTATATATGATTCCACTTTGTCTTCACAACAACCTTGTGAAGTAGATTAGGTTGACGGAGTACTGCTCTTTTTCCGAAAGTATATGTCTTTTCCCAAACAACTGTTCAGGGTGGTGAGAACCAGAGAGGATTGTGAGGAACTCCAAAGGGATCTGTTGAGGCTGGGTGAGTGGGCGTCAAGGTGGCAGATGCGGTTCAATGTGGCCAAGTGCAAAGTAATGCACATTGGGGCCAAGAATCCCAGCTACAAATACAAGTTGATGGGGTGTGAACTGGCAGAGACTGATCAAGAGAGAGATCTTGGGGTCGTGGTAGATAACTCACTGAAAATGTCAAGACAGTGTGCGTCTGCAATAAAAAAGGCCAACGCCATGCTGGGAATTATTAGGAAGGGAATTGAAAACAAATCAGCCAGTATCATAATGCCCCTGTATAAATCGATGGTGCGGTCTCATTTGGAGTACTGTGTGCAGTTCTGGTCGCCGCACCTCAAAAAGGATATTATAGCATTGGAGAAAGTCCAGAGAAGGGCAACTAGAATGATTAAAGGGCTGGAGCACTTTCCCTATGAAGAAAGGTTGAAACGCTTGGGACTCTTTAGCTTGGAGAAACGTCGACTGCGGGGTGACATGATAGAGGTTTACAAGATAATGCATGGGATGGAGAAAGTAGAGAAAGAAGTACTTTTCTCCCTTTCTCACAATACAAGAACTCGTGGGCATTCGATGAAATTGCTGAGCAGACAGGTTAAAACGGATAAAAGGAAGTACTTCTTCACCCAAAGGGTGATTAACATGTGGAATTCACTGCCACAGGAGGTGGTGGCGGCCACAAGTATAGCCACCTTCAAGAAGGGTTTAGATAAAAATATGGAGCACAGGTCCATCAGTGGCTATTAGCCACAGTGTATGTGTGTATATAAAATTTTTTGCCACTGTGTGACACAGAGTGTTGGACTTGATGGGCCGTTGGCCTGATCCAACATGGCTTCTCTTATGTTCTTATGTTCTTATGCATTTATTAGTTTGAAATACTGTTTCCCCAAAATGGGAATGCTTTCTGGAGCAACCTCTCCCAGATAATTCAGGCAGGGCTGAGAAGCTCTTTCCGACAAATCACATTGCCTAGAAAGATCCAAAAGACAGAAAACGATAGGCTTTGAACTGATGGTAAATTTCCTATGTACGGAACTTTCTCACACAATCTGTAAAGGGACTCTGACGCCATCTGCTGGGCCCTATGAACTATTGTAGTACATTGCCAGATGGCAAAGAGTTTGCTGGATTCGAATTTTCCTGCAGGCTTCCACATTAGCGGTTTCTTTCTGTAATAACCGGGTGAATTAATGACATCATGAATTCACCTGGTTATTACAGAGAATCAAGATTATTTTCTTTGTCACATGCTCATCTTTCCTAAAACCCGCAGTGCTTTCATTTTCTCTAGAATGACATAGTTCTGTTATTCCAAAGAACCCAGATGACTTCTGACAGATAGTTGCACTCCAGATGTCATCCATTACACAACTGCATTTTAATGTCTTGGTTTGTGGATTAAAAAACAACTTTCAAAGCAATTGGAGCGCCTGACTACCTTTCTCCCCAATGGAGACTTAACGTAGCTTATATCATTTTATACTCCATTTTATACTCATGATGCATGAATGCATGCTGGCCCTGGTGCCAATGGGGAAATTATTTTGGCTAACCCCATATCAATATATGAGTTAGGCTGGCATCCTGCTTGCCTAAAGGGACAACAGGAAAATTTGATCTGTATGCAGTTCAACAAGGATAAGTGCAGAATTCTACAACTTAGTAAAAAAAATGAGAAGCATGCCTACGGGATGAGGGACAGACTTCTAGGCAGCGTGTGTTTGAACAAGTTCTTGGGGCACAGGTGGATACTAAGCTAAACGTGACCAGTCAGTGTGATGCAGAGGCAAAAAGGGCTAATGCAGTCTTGGGGTGTATCAACAGAGGCATAACATCCAAATCGTAAGATGTCATAGTTTTGCTGTATACTGCATTGATCAGGCCACACCTGGAGTATTGTGTGTGGTTTTGGAGACCTCGCTTCAAAAAGGATGTGGACAGAATGGAGCGGGTGCAGAAGAGAGTGACGAAGATGATTGGGGATGCGAAGACTAAGCCCTATGAGCAAAGGCTGAGGGACCTGGGAATGTTCTGTCTGGAGAAGAGGAGGTTGAGGGGGGCTCTTTAAGTATTTGAAAGGCTGTCACTTAGAGAAGTGCAGGGAGCTGTTCCTATTGGCAGAAGAGGATGGGACTTGCAATAATAGGTTTAAATTCTGAGAGTCCGCTCTTTACAGCCTGCTCTTTACAGTTTCTCCCAGTGGGTGAGTGGGTGGCTGGGAGGGAGGGGGAGATGCTGCGCAGAGGGGGCTGCCAGAGCCACAGGGACAAAAGTGGTAGCGGAGAGAGCGGGTGCTGGGGAAAGGAGGGGTCATAAGGGTCCGAGGGGGGAGGTTGGGTGGGGGGCCGTGGGCTGGAGGCAGCAGAAAGGATGGAGCATGCAGTCTGTGAGTGCATGGCTGCCTAGTACCTTCCCTCTGCCTGAGACCTTTTTTGGAGTCGGAGCCCTGGCCAAACCAGCTGGAACAGCATTCCTGTGTGTTCCTGCTCAAAAAAGCCCAGGACAAATCTAGCACAAAGTCTAGAAAAAGCTGTAAAGCTGTAAATAGGATGAATTCAACATAGAAAGTGGAGCCACAGCTGCCATGGACTCAGGGTTTTCAGTCTCTGAGGATCTTTCTGAGGCATTCCTCAATGAGGAAATCTACAAAGACAGATTAGTTTCACTTAGCTTGCTTGCTGCAAAAGAGCTTACTCTGCAAGGTGTCAACTGTGAGTGTGCTCTGTGTTGCATATTCATGGGATACAATAGGGAGGCACTTGACTTGCACTCTGAATGAACTACAATTCCTAGAACATGCGCCAGAATCAGCCGCGACATGCTGATATTGTGGCACATGAGCCAATGTTTTCTTTCTTATGTCCATATTTTGCTGGTTTCAATGAGGAACACATTTCTGGCTGTTAACTTCCCTCCTTGTCTGTGAAATTGGGATGAAATTCTTAGGAATTGTGCCCTGTCATGAAGGGATTCTCCCTGCCAAATCTTAACCACCACCTTGTAGGGGGCTTTATGGACACTGAGAAATTATACCTCCACCTTACATCTTGTCTGGTTTGGCCTCAATTGCACTTGTCTTTCTCATGTTACTAGTTACAATGAACACACATTAAGATGGCAGGGCAGATGTTGCCAAGCATCTGGAACTCCCCCAATCTGCAGCACCGCTTGCCTGCATGCCTGTCTCTACTAGTTAAATATTCACCTCAGTTTCCCTTCCCCAGTGGCAGAGCTGCCTATTGGTGGGGGAGGAAAATACAATATCTGCTGAAGACTCCATGTCAGGATATGCAAGCACACTAGGCCTGTTGGAAAGAAGAAAAAGCAATGGCTCCTAGTCAATGTAAAATCCTAAGCACACACAAAACCCAGGGGGAATGCAATCACTATATATAGCATGTATAATATTACCAGAAAACAATGTTAAATAACATGCTCGTATCATAATTCACACAGTGCACAAAAATTATAAACAAACATTCCTGACTCTAAGACGGAGACAAAAGGGTCTTTTTAGATAGAGTCCATAGGTGTGCAAAATCTAAATCCAGATGTGGTGGTATCCAAGAACACTGGACTCAAGAAGACCAGGAATTGAATGCAGAGAATACCAAAATCCCTTCACCTGATGATCATTTCTAAGTACAAGTAAGGATCTTTCTCAAGGGCAGCATCAATAGCAAGCCAAGGTATGGGGGAGCCACTGCTTGTATCAAAGAAAAACAAATCCCACCCAAAGCCTGTGGGAGAGGTGCAAATGTATATTTATTTGTGTTGGTTTCGGTTTGATTTTGTTCTTCAGTATTTTAACTCATTTGCTTTAGTTGTTGCATCCATTCAGATTCTTTTTGGCTTTTTTCTTTCTTAATTCCCACTGGTTTTAGTGGGAATATCTTTTCCCTTTGAAATTCTTTGTTTGAAATTCTTAGGGACTGTACACAGGAATGGTCCCTAACCAGCCAACCCTACATAAAACATAAATGGATGATCACTCAGTTTGGCCTGGAAATGAAGAAGTTGCTTGCCTCTTGCCTCCCAAAAATCCTCTCCCCTCAAGCTTTCCCTCTGTTCAGCAGGCACAGATCCAACAGTGAAACGTATCATGTACCTGTGTATGTGTGCGTTAAGAGCCGTCAGCTCACTTCAGGACTTATGGCAACCTTATGAACAAGTGACCTCCAAAAATGCCCCATCTTTGACAGCCTCACTCAGGCCATGGCTTCCTTGACTGAGTCAATCAAGGCACATAAAGCAGCACAGCCTATCTGATTTGTGTGTGCTGACAAGAAACAGTTGCATACAGAGTCTCTTTATCTTTGCAAAACTAATATGAGTCCTTTATTGTAAGGAACTTCACTGTAGACTGGATAGAGTAGAGAGAGGGTTCTAATCTAGTCTAACTAGCTAGGATGGATAGAGATGGAGGAAGCATGTCCTGCCCTCCAGGTGCCAAGATGGAGAAAGGCTGACACAGTGTCGAGAGAAGGTATCAGGCTGGAAGGAAGGAAGATTCCCTGAGAGTAGCATAAAAAGGATAGTATCAGAACAATAGAAAGGAAAGTTTATATGGGTTCTAGCCTGACTCTATCTCTCTGACTCTCTATAGCCCCCTCTGAAGCCTGAGAGACAGTACAAAGTCCTTCACTTCCAACAACTGCAAATGTATTTATGCTTATGCACAAAGCAGAACCCCCTCTGAAAGCAATGGAAATAGTACTATGGTTATCAAAGATTTCAGGTTTTCACGGCTGGTAACATCATTAGGGTTTGTAGAATCTTTCGGGATCAAGTGCCATGTTCTACTGGAGAAAGTTTTCCTTCCAGACGTTTCATTCTCAGCTGCGGAGAACATCCTCAGTGGCGTTGCAGCCGGAGCAGGCGCTCAGACCTTCTTGGCTGCTGTGCAAAACTTTCTCCAGTAGAACACGGCACTTGATCCCGAAAGATTCTACAAACCCTAGTACTATGGGTGGCAGAAAGTAGAAATGCCATGCACAGAGATGCCAGTGTGGATGATCCTGGTTGCGGAGAACCTCAGCAACTTCCTCTGGTTTGATTGACATTCCAGTCCAACATCTGTTGAGTCACTGGTCTCCTTTCAGTGCCCTTCCTGCTGCCTTCGGCAAAGTGCCTGAGTAATAGTCAGATTGCAACATTTCTGATTGGGTTTGGATGTTGGAAATATTATAAGTAGGGTTAGTTCTATGAACTACATTAATGAATAGATTTGAGTCAGGTCATATTTTAATTCTATATCATCTTCCCTGCACCTCTGTGGTAAATATCATTACTGAAGACAGATCTATTAATACAAGTGTTGCGAGAGTTGCATGTAAATCTGCTGACCTGGCAAACATCTTTGTTGGTTGCCTATCTGCTAAGTTACTTTTCCCTCACTTTCCACCAGGGCTGGCCCTGCCACTATGCAAAATAGGCAATTGCCTAGGGCACTGGCCTTCTGGGGGTACCAAACTGGACACCCCCGGTTGACTCGGTGGTGCTATCAGTGTGAGGGGGGGGGCACCAGAAGTTAGTCTTGCCTAGGGTGCCACACAGTCTAGGGCCGGCCCTGCTTTCCACCCTACCCTCTGACTGTCTTGGACTCTAAGCCAGACAGTCAAATGCTGGAATAATGCCCAGAAGTGAAGATTTTTTAATATTGTTGAATGACATTGGTCAGACTGACCCACCTTGGTCTGAGAGAACTATTCCCCTGTCTCCAAGCTGAAATCCTGGGGCAAGCCTCTTGATGATAAGGTAGCCAAGTTTATCCTGGGTTTGGTCCAGTAGACTCACAGGGTAGGGTTTCCAGGTTCCCCCGGTCACTGGCAGGGGATAGGGTTGCCAGCTCCAGGTTGGAAAATTTCTGAAGATTTGGAGGTGGAGCTTGGGGAGGACAGGGACCTTATTGGGGTACAATGCCATACAGTCCACCCCCCCCCCCAAGGCATTCATTTTCTCCAGGGGAACTGATCTCTGTAGACTGGAGATATGCTGTCATTTCCAGGAGATCCCCAGGCATTCATATATGACACAGGCATCCATATATGACACAGCATCACATCATATAGCAAATTAAAGCTTTATTAAAGAAATTAAAGAAAAAGGTTTTAAAAGCAGTACAGTTTCAGTGGTAGATTCAAGTACACAGAAAATAACAACGCTACCTCTCTAGATATACTTACTGGATAAAGTCTTCACAGTGTAGATATTCACTTCTTAGAATTCTAGCAAATTCAGTCCAAAGCAAGCAGCCTAACTCCCTGCAGATGTAGCACAAAGCAAAGCAGGTAACAGGAATGGGGGGAAGGGAAGTAGAATGGAATGGGACAGGAGCACGGCCAAACAGCCAAAACTTTGTTTTACAGAAATGCGGACCACACAACTCCTGACCCTCTCTCTAACCAATTGGGCTGTCTCTCAGGAATATTCTGGAACATAATAATAATAATAATAATAATAATAATAATAATAATAATAATAATAATAATAATAATAAATTATTTATACCCCGCCCTCCCCGCCAAGGCAGGCTCATCAAGTTCTCCCCATTTCCTCTTTACCCATTTGAAAACTAATTTGTATAGGCCTGAGAAATGACCTTGATAAATCAATCATTAGGGGGTGAGGGGGGGGGTGCTGACTCCTGCTACTAACAGACCAGAGCGGGGGGGGGGGACGAGTCAAGTGGAACTTTCCTCAGAAGATGGCTTCTTGACAGAGATTATTTTAATAACTCTAGCGAGTTAGAATAATTTACATTAATGATAAAAAGGTTCTCAGAAAATAAATTGTTTCCCCAACTTTTTAGAGTCCTGCCCTCAGGCCTCTACTTATACTTGATTAGTCTTTGGCTGAGGAGATACTCTTTCCACTCTATGACTCTATAAATGCACATCCCTACTTGCCATGCCTAGGAGGGCTTGTCTTGGGAAAGAAATAAGCTTGGACATACCATTAAAGGCTCCTAATGCCTGGCAGAAAGCCCTGCTGTTCTCTGGAGAAAAATGGAAAAGGCCCGGCACACAGAGGAATGAAGTCATAGAACCATGAAGCGGGAGAACAGTCTCTAGATCTCTTTAGATTATAGGTATGAATGTTATTTTTGAAAGTTTCACCATACTGAAAAAAAGAACTTCCTGAAAGAACACCAAGATCATACTCAGGAACAGAGCAGGCCCTAGACTATCTGGCACCTTGGGCAAGGCACCCCCCCCCTCCCGCACTGATAACCAATTTCAAAAACAGATGAATTGTAGCTCCCAATTCCACACCCCCCGAAGGCTGGCACCCTAGGCAATTGCCTAGTTCGCCTAGTGGCAGGGCCGGCCCTGCTCAGGAAAAAGATTCTAGCTCATTCCACTCCTCAAAAGGGATGGCATTCATATCTTGGTTACTCTTGTAACAAAGTAAATGCTTAAGATGAGTATGTATCAGAAATGGGGGTGAACCCCATTTGGGAAAAACCTATTACTTCTGTAGAGGAATAATCGGGATGTAACTGAGGACAACTTTGCCTATTTGAGGATTTACTATGTGGTTTGGTGTCTCAGATGAAGCTTCGCGGAAGAGACTTTTTTACCAGTAACTTCCACCTTACCCTGATGTTATCAGAGTTCTGTAGAATGAGAGTGCTGAGCTGTGACTTGTGGAGCCACGAGGGGAAGCCCTAGAATCTCCTTGACACAACAGGAGATTGCCTGTGTTTGTACCACAAGTGAAATTGCAGTGAGGGGGAGGGAGAGGGAGGGAGGGAGGCTAGGTTTACTGAAAACCACTAACCAGTCTAGTGAGAAATACTGCACTGAAAATGACCATTGCTTTTCTAGAACCAGTTTGGTGTGAGAGCCAGTTTGGTGTAGTGGTTAAGTGCGCAGATTCTTATCTGGGAGAACCGGGTTTGATTCCCCACTCCTCCACTTGCACCTGCTGAGATGGCCTTGGGTCAGCCATAGCTTTCATAGAAGCTGTCCTTGAAAGGGCAACTGCTGTAAAAACACTCTTAGCTCCACCTACCTCACAGGGTGTTTGTTGTGGGGGGGGGGAAGGTAGAGGAGATTGTGACCGCTCTGAGACTCTGAGATTCAGAGTATAGGGCGGGATATAAATCCAACATTTTCTTCTTCTTCTATTAAATATAGTCTCCAAACTCTCCACCCAAGGGACATGTTACAAATTTATTTTAAGACCCAACTATCCTGTATAAATGTGGCAAACAACACTGAGGTCTTTCTTGTCTCTCATGGGAGAATGAGATGTGCATCAGCCTACAAATCAGGGCTATTTTATATGCTATGGTTTTTTTACCCAGAAATCATCTCCAAGGAGAACAAATATATACTGTATGATATGTGGCACAGGTGATTTTCCCACTACAAGTACTCAGGCTGGGCAGTTGCTGTGTTCAATCACAGTTTAATTTGTGAGACAGGAAACCACATGGCATCGCATATATTACATCAAAAAACAACTGTCTTTTGAGATTATGCTATGGACCAATGTAGCTACCTACATTTTTGCAAACATCACATAGCATATAGATAGATGACCAATTTTTGTAGGAAAAAATGTAATCTGAAGCAACTTTGGCCAGTCATGTCAAAAGGAATAGTGAGTATTGTTACATTCACCCAACTTCTCCACGTGGTGAGAAGCTGTGGGGGAAGAACTTACCCAGAAGGGTTCTCTTTGGAGGAGACATCACTAGACATATGGTGTACTCATAACATTTACTGCAGCTGAGTGGAATGAGGGGCCGGCTGGGGCCATAAACAGAGTTGTTTCATAGCTTCCATGCTCTGTGAGGCTCCCAGCTCATTGGTTTTATAGGGAGCTGGGTAGAATTAAGCAGAATGGAAGACAACTGGAGCAATGTTGGAGGAAGACTAGGGATGAATCAGACAGGGCACATCATAGAGCCCATATGCAGTCCTGTGAGGCAGTGGTGATAGTGATGAAGAACATTTTCGTCTCTGCCAGCATTGCATCAGCATTGTATCAGCAGAATTTCATCCAGCTGAATAATTTAAAGTGGTGCATCTATATATATAAATTCAGGGACATTCAATGAAATTGCTGAGCAGTTGGGTTAGATAAAAGGAAGTACTTCTTCACCCAAAGGGTGATTAACACATGGAATTCACTGCCACAGGGGGTGGCGGCGGCTACAAGCATAGACAACTTCAAGAGGGGATTGGATAAGCATATAGAGCAGAGGTCCATCAGTGGCTATTAGCTACAGCTTATTGTTGGAACTCTCTGTCTGGGGCAGTGATGCTCTGTATTCTTGGTGCTTGGGGGGGGGGGGGCACAATGGAAGAACTTCTAGTGTCCTGGCCCCACTGGTGGACCTCCTGATGGCACTTGGGGTTTTTTGGCCACTGTGTGACACAGAGGGTTGGACTGGATGGGCCGTTGGCCTGGTCCAACATGGCTTCTCTTATGTTCTTATATATATAATTATCCTATAGTGGTGACCAAATGGAGCTCTCCTTTTGGTTTATGTGTACAGTCCATGAACTTGACAAATAATTGACCCATCATGCATCGGTCATAGAATCATAGAGTTGGAAGGCACTTCCAGGGTCATCTAGTCCAACCCCCTGCACAATGCAGGAAATTCACAAATATACCTCCCTTCTAAATTCACAGGATCACCATTGCTGTCAGATGACCATCCAGCCTCTGTTTAAAAACCTCCAAAGAAGGAGAGCCCACCACCTTCCAAGGAAGACTGTTGCACTGAGAAACCGCTGTCAGGAAGTTCTTCCTAAAGTTGACCAGAAACTCTTTTGATTTCATTTCAAGCTGTTGGTTCTGGTCCTACCTTCTGGGGCCACAGAAAACAATTCCAGGACTGACTATTTGATGATTTCTTCTAAAACTTTTCCAGGTATAGACGTCAAGCTGACGGGTTGGTAGTTACCCAGATCCTCCTTTTTCTCCTTCTTGAAAATGGGGACAACATTTGCCCACCTCGAATCTTCTGGCACCTCTCCTGTTCTCCAAGAATTCTCAAAAATTATGGCAAGAGGCTCAAAAATTATATCTGTAAACTCTTTTAGTACTCTTGGATGTAGTTCATCTGACCCTGAGGACTTGGTTTCATTTAAAGAAACTAGGTGTTTATGTACTACCCCTGTTCTGATTCTAGGTTGGAACTTCATACTCTCATTATATGTTCCGTTTTTGCCATGTTGAGCACTGTTTCCTTCAGAAGAGAAGACTGAGGAAAAGTAGGAATTAAGCAATTCTGCCCTCTCTTTATCACCTGTTACAATTTCACTTTCCTGCCCTTGCAATGGGCCTACCATGTCCTTGGACTTTTTTTACTCTGAACATAAGAAAAGAAACCTTTTATGTTGTTTTTAGCACCTTTGGCTAGGCTAAGCACATACTGAGCTTTAGCTTTCCTAACTCTTTCTCTACAAGAACTGGTGTTTTCTTTATATTCATCCTTGGTTATAAGGCCATCCTTCCATTTCCTAAATGAATCTTTTTTATTTTCTCAAGTCTTTAGAGAATTGTTTATGGAGCCACCTCAGCTTCTTTAGGCTTCTTCCATTTTTTCTTCTCATAGGAATTGTCTGTGATTGTGCTTTCAATATTTTTTGCTTTTAAGAAACTCCCACCCCTCTTGACTCCCCTTCTCCTTAAGTATTTGTGACCATGGGATTTTACCCAGCATAGTTCTAAGTTTGTAGAAGTGCCTTTCTGAATTCCAACCTATATGTCTGACTACATACAGCTTTTCCCTTCCCTAAGATTGTAAATTCCAAAATCACATGGTCACTATTGCCCATGATGCACACTATTTTTACCTCATCAACCAATTCTTCCTTGTTGGTGAGAATCAAATCCAAGACAGCAGATCTCCTTGTTTCCTTCTCCACTTTCTGGGGCAATTGTCAGCAAAACAAGTCAGGAATTTATTTTACCTTTAGTTTTTTGCAGAGTTGGACTTCCAACAGATGTCCGGGTAATTGAAATCTCCCATGACCACTCTGTCCCTTCTCTTTGAGAACTCTGCAATCTGCTGTAGGAGTATCTCAACCAAGTCCTCTGTCTGGTTTGGTGGTCTATAGCAGACCCCCACCATAATATCACTGTTATTTCTTACTCCTTTCATTTTTATCCAAAGACTCTCAACTGAGCTGTCATGCTCAGATTCATGTATTTCCTCACAAATATATACTTCCTTCACATATAATTCTATGCCTTCACCCTTTCTTATTTGTCTATCCCTTTTAAATAAGTTGTACCCCTGGATCCTAATATTCCAATTGTGAGTGTCATGCCCCACCATGTTTCAGTAAAGCCTATTATGTCATAGTCTCCTTCCTGTATTAGGACTTCCAGTTCCTCATGTTTGTTTCCCATACTCTGTGCATTAGTGTAGAGACATCAGAATCCTGAGGGTTTTGTTTCTGCACACACCTGCAAGGTAATGTTATCTAGCATATGCACCACTCTCTACAAAGCTTTAGTGTTCTTATCTCCAGTTATTGACATCCTATAAGGTTTTGAATTGTCGCGCTCCCCCATGCAATGTAGTTTAAAGCCCTCCTTATTAGGTTAGCAAGGCTGTTACCAAACACCCTTTTTCCTACTGTCGTAAGGTGCAAACCATCTCCCGATAGAAGACCACCATCTTGAAAGTGTAAGCCATGGTCCAGAAATCCAAATCTTTCCTGACAACACCATTGATGCAGTCAGTCATTTATTTGAAGTATTCTTCTTTCTTGTCCTAAGCCACGGTCTTTGACAGAGAGAACTGACAAAAACACATCCTGTGCTCCCAGCTCCTTCACCTTCTCTTTTAATATGTTCAGAGCTGTGACAGGCAGTATTATTTGTTCCCACATGGATCAGCAAGAAAGGATAATAATCTGAGGGCTTGATAAGTCTTCCTATCCTTTTTGTCACATCCTGGATGCATGCACCTGGTAGACAGCAGACCTCTTGGAATGACAGGTCTGGTTGGCACATGTTGGGCTCTACCCCTCTGAGCAAGGAGTCTCCAATTTCCACCACCCTCCTCTCCCTACATTAGGGAGCAGAAGCTTCAGGCTTCTTATCCACAGGATCCTGAGAAACTTTCTTCAAGCTATATGGAGACTGGGGAAGTAGCACTTGTTCCAATGGTTCAGAGTCAGCATCTGTGGGAAGATCCTGGAACTGATTGCTGAGCAGCAGAGGCTCAGAACATCTCCTGATTTTCCTGCTCCATTGGGTTACATTTTCCTACGAACCCTCCTCCTGTGTTGGGTTCTCTTCCAGTTGCTGAGACACCACTTTCTCTGCCTCCTGTTGTCCTTTCAAGAGCGCTTCATGGGTTCTATCAAGAAAATTCTCTGGTATAAAAGTTTTATTGGTTTTCCGGAAAATTCTCACCTTCCTTTATACACTGTAATGTGGACAATCGTGCCTCCTGTCCCTGTATCTTCTCCTCCAGCAGGGGTACTAACTTACACTTGCTGCAAGTGTAATTGCTGCTACTCTCAGGTAGAAATACAAACATCCCACAGACATTACACGTCACTGCCTTGGCTCCCTCACCAGCCATGCTGCTGGAATCAATTTCACAATTCGCTCTCCACCTCTGGGTTCCCATTGGCTGACTTCCCTATCTCCTGCCTACTGCAGGTCAACAAACTGTCCAAACAGTCTTACCTCAGAGACAGACATATCTCAGATGCTTCTCTGTGTCCTCTCCATCAACCGGCCTTAGAAAGGGCTGCCGCTCTACTGTGGCATCCTGAAGCATTTCCTCAGAGTCCATGGTGACTGCCGCTTTCTTGTCACTCCCTTCCTCCCTCCTGCCCACTTGGGGAAGCTGCTAGTCGGAGGCTGTAGCTAGGCAACCAGTGTTGCCCTCAGCTGAATATAATGCCATAGAATCCACCCTCTAGAGCGCTTATTTTCTCCAGGATGGAGAGAGAGATCTATTGTCTGGAGTTCAGGTGTGATCTCAGGAGATCTTCAGGCTCCACCTGGAGGTTGGCTACCCTAGGCCTGGCACCACCCTCTGGGTAACTTGATGCCATCTGATTGGCATGACTTAACTAGGCCTGGCTGCTTGCTCCTGTTTAACAGCAGCTCCCCCATGACAACCAGTGTGACGTAGCACTTGTCAACTCCAGGTCAGGAAATTCCTGGAGATTTGAGGGATGGTGCTAGGAGATGGTAGGATTTGAGGAGGGGTGAGATCTCAGATAGGCACAATGCCATAAACTCTACCCTCCAAACCATCCATTTCCTCCTGGGGAATCACTGTTACCAGTCTCCAGGTAAGGGCTGGAGATCACTCAGAATTACAGCTGCTCTCCAGATGGCAGAGATCAACTCCCCTTGAGGTGGGTGAAAAGACAGCAAGGGTAGGGGGCACTCACCCAGAACCTCTTTCTAGAGCTCGATGTATTTTTCTTCACAACAGGCCTTATTCCTAGTGACTTAATAAAGCTTAAGTCTGACCCTGCTGGTGATGAAAATTTGGCCCTCCAGCTGTGATGTTTTTGCAAAGGCCTTTCCTGACATAATCTTTCTCATCTGTTCTGAGAGCAGATCTGGTACCTGAAGTGTCAGAAGTGCCTACTTGTCTTTTTGTTATGGATTGTTTTAGATTGATCCTACCTGTGGATGCTGACAGGGTGCTTAAGAGTGTGACAGCCACCACTTGTGTTCTGGACCCATGCCCACCCTAGCTTTTAAAATCTTGGCAGGAAAAGGAATTGGAGCCATTAGTGATTGTGGTCCACAATCATTTCCTCTCTGATTGAAGGAGCTCTCCCCAGACCTTTGAAGGAGGCAATTATTACACTTCTGCTCAAAAAACCCTTAATTGGCTAGGGACGAGGTGGCAAAGTACAAGCCAGTCCCCCATTTACCTTTTCTAGGGAAGGTGATGATAGAGGATGTGTTGGTAGAGCAGCTCCAGGGTTTCCTGAATGACACATCTACCCTTGACCCATTTCAATCTGGTTTAGGGCCTGGGTCCTTCTGAGGTCAGTAAAATGAGTACCCAGCTTGCTGGGGGGAAAGTGTAGATGACTGGGGAAGGCAATGGCAAACCACCCCGTAAAAAGTCTGCTATGAAAACATTGTGAAAGCAATGTTACCCCAGAGTTGGAAACAACTGGTGCTTGCACAGGGGACTACCTTTACCTTTTTTTTGGTACTGAGATGGCTTTAGTTGCACTGATGGATGATCTTTGTTTAAAGTTGGACAGGGGGTCATCTTTCCTGTTGATATTGATAGATTTTTCAGTAGCTTTTGACACAGTTGACACTCCATTCTTATTCATCAGCTTGAATATGAAGCTGGTGTTAAGGGCATAGTCCTTCAGTGATTACACTCCTTTCTGTCTGGTGGGACACAGAGTCTCCACCAGAGGTACAGAATCAGCTGAGAGAGATTTCTCTTTTGTGAAATCCCACAGGGTCCTATGAAACCCAGTTCTGTGTTTCATCATTATCCAAGCCTCCAGATGCATCCATCTTGACATGGCTGTTGCGTGGGAGTAGGCCAAGTAGACAGCCAAGTGGTGCTGAGAAGGTGCCCCCTGCTGCCTCTTTCCCTTGCTCAAAGTCCATCTTATTCACTCTCTGCCTGCACTATACATTTGGGGGGCTCAGCAAAGCTTCAGGAGATGCTGTGCCAGGTGGTGCCAGGAATGCATCAGCATGCTGCAGTTCTCCGACAGTACCTGTGTGAGGATCTCAGACCAGCACTCCAGGACCACCCCCTCCCTCAGTGCCATCCTGCACCTGCAGAAGTTTCTAGCCATTGGCTTTTCCCAAGCGACCATGGAGGCTGAAGTCCTGGAGCAAGGTGTTCCAGCTGTCAGCAAGCCTCTGCCTGCAGTTTCCTGGATGCAATGCTGGACTACCTGCAGGAACATCTGTGCTTCTTTATGGAGGAGACTGAGCAGGCACCCTCCTGAGTTTGGTTTGCCTCATCTGTGGGCTTCCCCAATGCCATTGGGGCCAAGGACTGCACACACATCACCTCGGTTGCTCCCCGGGAGGAGTTGCAGGTTTATCACAACTGGCATCATTTCTACAACTTGAATGTCCAGGCCACCTGCAACCACCAGGGCATCTTCATGGGCCTTGAGGCCAAGTGGCTGGGCAGACTACATGATGCTCAGATCTTTGTGACATCTGGCTTCCACTGCCTGTGGGCTGGCTGTTTGGAGGACAAGGGTTGGCTGCTTGGCCAGCTGCGCAGGTGGCTCTGAGTGGGCCTTGATAGCTGTCCTTCTTCCCATGGCAAGCAATCAGGCCTACCTATCCTCCTCCTCCCATATCTGCTCATGCCATATATCAGGGACAACCCAACAGACCATGCTGCCTACAATCAAACCCACTGCTGGACACACGTGGTCATCACATGAGCATTTGGCCACTTGAAGGTGGGATTCCATTTCCTCCGTCTCACAGACAGCTGGGGGAGGGGTCATGCAGTGCCTGGCAGTTGCCAAGCTCTTTGCCATCTGTGTCATCGGGTCTCAGAGGGGAGGTGTTGGAGGAACTTGCCTTTGGAGCAGCTGGATGAGGCAGAAGCAGGGCAGGATGCTAGAGAACCACTAAGTAGGAACAAACATGGCACCTGGGCTGTCATAACACAACTGGGTTGAGAAAAGTTGAGAAAAAACTGGTAGAGAAATGACCGGCAAACTTTGGTTCTCTATTGTTGTATATCTTTCTGACCTTGTCATTCTGACAAAAACAAATTTTATCATAGTCGGATATTTTTCTTAAAAAGCAGAGACGCTCCCTTACTTCTGTAATATGGTTTTGATGTTTTTTCTCCCCCCCCCCCCCCAAACTAGGAAAATTTGATGACATGCATTTCCGTGCATTCTTTGTAATGTGTTTTGTCAGACTCTGACCATTCTTATTGCCTTTCAAGTCACTATGTATTTTATTTGCATACTATGCCTATTTGTGTAGATTATACTACCTTTGTACCGAACCTACTTTATGAACCGTGCCCGTGTGATTCTGATCCTAGGTGGATTTTAAAGTTGTATTCTGTCTACGTTTCTCTTGCAGGGGGGTTATGGGTTAGGATCTTGTGAGCATAATTCGGCAAATGCTGTGTATCTTGTTATAATGCTGTGTATCTTGTTATAATTCAACTGAACTGAACTGAAAAGCAAAATAAAAATAAAAAATGGATAGCTGTGTTAGTCTGTCTGTAGCAGTAGCAAAGAGGAAGAGTCCAGTAGCACCTTAAAGGCTAACAAAAGTTGTGGCAGGGTAGGAGTTTTTGTGAGTCATGAAAGCTCATACCCTGCCAAAATTTTATTTGCAGATGTGGTGGGGGGAGGAACCACACAGCTAATAAGCCAAGTTGGAGCAAAAAATCCATACGAAAATGATCCAAGATATTGAACTCTGCCTACAGGTCATTGCAAAATATTCTGATATCCATTTCCAGCATCAGCATCTACTGTTTCTGGCAAGTAAGCCATGCAGCCAATGCATTGCCACCCACTCTTTCTTTTTTTGTAGCATCTACATAATGATATCCTCATGTCGTCCACTTTCCAGGTTTCTTCTTTCTTTTATGAGGTCTTTCCCAAACCTGGGTTAGACTATTATTTTGGAAAGATCACAAGGTGCCTTTTAACACTGTGCAAACAGAAAGGCATGCATTTTGATAGGTCCCATATACATTCGTGCCAATTTCTTTGCCTCAGCTCCCCCAAGCTGCCATTTCCTCCCACACCACCAGAGGGCTTTTCAAAAAACAGGAATGACACTAGAGCTCTATAGCAAATAACATTACAATATAATGCCATGAGCTATTTACTACCTTAGGTAATTGCCATTGGTGCTAATTCACCTACATTTTCAACTGTGAGAGGTATGAGGCTGGGGGTCCCCCTTTCTCCCCTTTATAAGATCTTCTCTCATCTTTGGCATACACTCTTTGTCAAGCCGCAAATATCTCAGGCATGAAATTCAAGATCATGAGATTAAACCTGATCTTATTAAATCAGATGTAGCTGACCCAAGTCTTGTATATTTGAGTAACAATTTCAGTGGAATCTCTAAGTATAAAAAGAAGCAGGGACGTTTGCAACTATGTTCATTAGCCAGGTCCTTTGGTGTCCTAAAGCAGTTATCTGTATTTTATTATTAATAGCAATTTCAGGAGAGCAATTTTGATGGTGGAAGCAACACAGGGTTAAAAAGTTACCCTGTCCCAGCTCCAGGCTCTCAGCCATGATCCAATTGTGAAACTGCTTCAAAGTGTTAAAAAAAGACATTGCTGTGGTATTGTCTAATACATGACATGGAGAAAAATACTTTGTTAAAATGTGATTTTAAAAAATTGGGGATGCGAAAGTCAAGAATATGATGCAGCTAGCATTGCAGCTGACTCATTGTGACCTCACCCATGATGTATTCCAGGCAAGAAATGAGCAGTGCCATTGCCATTGCTTTCCTTAGCAGCCTCTCTTCCAAGTACTAACTGTGGCTGATGCTTCTTAGTTCACAGTCTCTGACAAGCCCAGGCTAAACTATATCTCTGGGACCATGTATCTTTGGGATCACCTCATCTGGTATGTCCCCTGAAGCGCCTTACACTCTACTTAGAACAACTTACTGGTGAACCCTAGCCCTAAAGACGTCTGGCTGTCCTTGTCCAGAGCCAGGGCACTCCAAAACCTTGAACTGGTCCTGCATTGATTAAAGAAATGAAAGCAAATGGGCATGGCATCCCACCTGGTGGAACTCTCTGCCCAATAACATACATGGACCTGGAGCAGTTCCATAGGATTTGCTAGGCAGAGATGTTCCACCAGCTTTTGGTTGAGGACAGCAACAGGTACCATCGTATCTGACACTCACTTCCCTTCCCCCATCCTGCTTTTTTTCTCCATTTATTTGTGAGACAGTAATGCAATTGTGAATTGTTTTTTTTTTTTAAGGTAAAGGTAGCCCCTTGTGTAAGCTACCAGTCGTTTCCAACTCTGGGGTGACATTGCTTTCACAACGTTTTCACAGCAGACTTTTTGCGGGGTGGTTTGCCATTGCCTTCCCCAGTCATTTACTCTTTATCCCCAGCAAGCTGGGTACTCATTTTACCGACCTCAGATGGCTGGAAGACTGACTCAACCTGAGCCGGCTACCTGAACCCAGCTTCCGCCGGGATTGAACTCAGGTCGTGAGCAGAGAGTTCAGACTGCAGTACTGCAGCTTTACTACTCTGAGCCACGGAGTTTTTTAAAAGCTATTTTAGTTCTTTGGATTTTAAATTGTTGTTAACCACCCTGAGCTCTGTGAACTCTGAGAAGGGTGGTTTATAAATCAAAATTATAAATAAACTAGAGATGCCAGAGCAAAATTTCAAAAATAAAAACAGCACATATTTAGTAGGATTGGTGTGGGAAATTCCTGGTGGTGTAGGGGTGGAGCCTGGACACAGCAGAGTTTGGGGAGGGGAGGGAACTCAGCATAGATGCAATTGCATGGAATCTACCATCCTAAGCTACTATTTCCTCCAGGGAACTAAGATGTCTGTAGTCTGGAAATCAGGCATAATTCTGGGAAATTTCCAGGTAGACCTGTAAGCCCCCAGAGCTTTTGTTGCTGGCTACTACTTCAAAACTCACCAGCCTCATGGACATGATAACATCCGTAGCTTTCGGAATTACCAGAAACTATGGTTTTACAATAAAGTTTCTAGAGATTTCTATAACTATCACTACCACTTCTGGGTTTTTCCCAGACATGATGTTATCATATTCACAAGAACACCCTCCACCATGCCACACTCAACTTGGCAACCCTGCCTTCGGGCCCTACCTGGAGAATGGTAACCCTATGGCTGGGTACAGACGGCAAGCTTGGGGCAGCAGCCTCCCATCCTGGAAATAAGCTGGTGGAAAGAAAAGCACCCTGGGGTGGTCAGATGTGTGTGGCCCACCGCCGGAACTGGGATGGGCTGCATATGCCCTGGAGGAGTGGTCACACTGCTCATGCGCTTGACCGTTGCTTCCTGGGCACTCCCTGGTTGTTCAGATGGCTGAGAAAGGCACCCCAGAAGCGCCTTGCTGATTTGGTACTATCTTGTATGTAGTAGCTTTTTGAGGCAGCAGGATGACAGATAAGGACAGGGTGAGGGCGGGAGTGGGAGTGGGGTGGGATCCAGATGGGCGCTTTTGAATGCGCTTTTTTGATCTGGTAATGGGGCGCCGCTGAGGCGGCTTATACTGGCCATCTGGACTCAGCCCATGTTTAAATCTCCCACATCGAAAAGTAGTGCTTAATTTTGGCTAGATTTAGGGTTGTCAGATCTTACCTGGATGCCGGTAGAGAATCTCCCTTGCACCTGGAAGTGCTGTCATCGAGCCAGGCACATCACAAGAAGATGCTCTAGCACTTTTCCATATGCTAGAGCATCCCCCTCCCCCTGTAACATGCCCAGTGCAATGATGGCACTTCTGGGTGATATCATCACCAGGTACATTGTGGCACAGGCACTCTTCAGGGGCAGGGCTCCCCCACCAGCCAGTTCTGTGGTGGTGGATTGGAGGTCTCAAAATCAGAAGAACCCCCACCCCTGGTGGGGGAAGCAGAACCCTAGCTAGATTGCACCTTTGATTTTTTATTTGTTTATGGGGCCAACCTAAAAAGCAGCCCTAGGGCCCAAGCCCCTCAGTGACCTTGAGAATACTCTGTCTACCATTTCTGGGGTAGTCAGGTGACATTTTAGAAAGATTACTTTTAGGTAAGCAGAGAACTTGGTTCAGTAGGCCTGGTAATTTGTGGCCTCGCTTAGAAGAGACAGCGCACAACATTTTCATAAACTTGATGTATATACTGTTATGCAAATCACTTGCTGTCCTACAGGCTAGCTTGTGCGCTGGTTTGCATAAAAATGTCATGAACAAAAAGCTGCTCACAAAGCTAGGCTTCTGTGGAATGACAGAGCTATGAATTAATCTGGGTTTCTCATTTTCGTGTGGCAAGACAACACAACAGTACACAGTTCTGTGCTTATTTAATATGTTTAAACAAGGAAGCTATCTAAAAACCCAGGTCACACTATATGCTTCTTCTGTGCTTCTTGTAAAAAGATGTATTTTTGAACCACTGGACCTAATTTTTTTTGGGGGGGGGGAGAATAGTGTGTGTTTGGAAAAATCGTTAACATCTTTCACTCAAATATCATTTTAAAACTGCTACAGTCATATATACAATTATTAATTTTTATTCTTCAGTAGAACTGGGGGCATAAGCCCAGCTCACATTTAGGTGCTATTAATTTCAGTGGGTGGCTGCAGTGGGTGCACTCTGTGCCACCCGTTTCCATGGTGCCCAGTAAATGCTGCTCATTGATGGGCAGCTGGGTGGGGCATTCAGTCTTGGGTAGCAATTTTGGGCTTCATCTGGTTCTCCAAGCAATGTCAGTGGCAGATAGAGTGAAACCTTTTGAGTTCCAGATTAACAAAGAATAGCCATATCTTCACAGCAAGCTCTTGCAGGCCCATCTGGAAAAAAATCATTCAGGAAAACTAGATGGAAAATTAAGTCCTACCTCACGCACTAGAAAGGTGTATGTCCCTGTAACAACCAACATGGTCGACATTTCAAGCCTGGATTTCAAACATGGCCCAGGCTCTGTGTCCCCTTTCGTTGAGGGGTGTTTTACAACCCCTTCAAAATACAGATTTCAACACAGCTGCCACAGTGCTGGCTCCACCTTCTCAGATAATACAAATTGTGGGAACACTGCCTTTCCCTTGGCGAACCGTCCTCTAGCAAATACGGCACTCCGATAGGTTGACCCTTGAAAGGCAGAAACTGACCGTTTGCCTGATTATGGACGGAGAAGAACACTTTTGTTTGTTTAATTTCCAGCACAGCTATAAAACTCGGATCCAGAATATCTCGAACTTGCAGCATCTTATATGGTCAGATTTGTATGATAATCACATTGAAGAAATAAGTGGCCTTTCTACCCTGAAGTCCCTCCGAGTCCTTCTTTTGGGAAACAACCAAATACAGAAAATCTGCAACCTGGAGAGTCTCATAAACCTTGATGTGTTGGATCTGCATGGCAACCAGATTAGAAATCAGAATAGAAAACCTCAACCATTTAAGCAACCTCAGAGTGTTAAATGTGGCCAGAAACTGCTTAATGTGCATGGAAAACACCAACGGACTGGAATCGCTGACTGAACTTAATCTTTGATATAATCAGATCACGTCTGTCGAAGATGTGACTGCTTTGCCCTGCCTCCAGCATTTGTTCCTCAGCTTTAACAATATATCTTGCTTCGATGACATGCTGTGCCTGGCCGACTCCTCGTTCCTTTCCAATGTCGCCTGGATGGCAACCTGATCGCCCAGGAGAAATGGTACAAGCCCACCCTTCTCTATCATATGATGCAGCTGTGGCAGCTGGACATGAAGAAGATCACAGAAGAAGAACGGCGCATGGCCTCTGTCGCGTTAAGAAAGGAGGAAGAGAAGAGGCATGAAAGCCACAAGCAGGCCTTACTGAAGGAAAATAAACACTTAACAATTAGCAGTATCGCCGCCCGTGGGAAAGCCAGCAGAACTGCCTTGCCTTTGTGTGTTCCAGTATTATTCAAGCGGAGGATCTGATTCCCCAATTTTGTGCACTTGAAGCTTAAGGAGACGAACCTTGTCACACTGCAGCCGTTCAACGCCTTAGTGCCGGTTCGCTGATTGGAGTAGCTGACAGTGGATGCCCAGGGGAATCGAATGGTCAGCTTCATGTTATGGAAGTACTACATGCTCTTCCGGCTGAGCCATTTCAACCTGCAGAAAATAAACGGGGTAGAGGTCACAAAGAACGATATGATCATGGCGGAAAATCTGTTTGGTATCTTGGCCTATGTCACATGCTCCGATCTACCTTATTGCCACCTTCTTTTGCTGTTTGGAGAAACCAGGAAGGAGCAACTGTATTATCTTTTGGAGGCAAAGGGGAAGAAATTGGGGGCTGCCAATGATGACAGCGACTGACATAAATTTGAAGGGAATAACGTGAACTGGGCTATCTTCTGCTACGCCACGTAGGACTCCCAGGCAGAGAAGTAAATTATGGTTTCATATGTTTTATTGGATTGATTGTATTTTATGATGTTGTAAGCCGCCCTGAGTCCGCTTGCGGAGAGGGCGGGATATAAATTGAAAGTAATAAATAAATAAATAAATAAATAAATAAATAAGAAGCTGGAGAAAGCAGCGGATAGGAAGCGACGGACAGGAAGAAATTCTGCCATACATACATCCAAGACTTGGTGAAGGAAGCAGCCGACATCAATACAAAAAATGAGTCCCTGCAGAAGCTCTGGCCCCAGATGTTCATCAAACTCATCTAGGATGCAATGGTTGAGATCCGCAGCAAGGATTCCTACACTAAGCTCTGCTTACAGCGGATTGCTGGTCAAAAGTAATAAAACTTGGACTTCCTTGACCCTGACCAATTGGCATTAATCTGCATCCGTTGTTCTGCAAGGGGGTGAAAACAATGTAGTGAAATCACCATTGCCCCCCGCCCCCAATAATGGATTGCCAAAGAGAAACCTCATTTTTGTAGTCTAGTATTTCTCTGTCATTTTCAGATGAGAGAGATTTCTGTTTCTCCCATACATTTGGGTTGCAGATGTGCATCATAAAACAGCAATATGGTTTGAATTCATTCCTCACTATTTTCTGCTCCTGGTTTCATGCTGGAGGGCCAGAGTTAAGGAAACCAGCCCGTTTCCCCAGTGCTCGCCTTCTGAATTGTTTTCTCGGTTCAACGCTCTTGCTGCTGCTGCTGTTGAGAATGATTGTTACCAGTCGAAAACACTGGAGTTTAATGACCTAGAAAGCCAATAAATTATTAATTTCAGTTAAATGCAAATGGGGCCTAAATTTCCTGGGATTGTGTTTAAATTGTCCCAGATGGCAGAAGGTTACTTTAATCAGTCATGGAAGACTGTATAGATCTATTTTTGTGTATGAATGGATTCAGGTTCTAGAATTAATCCATATAACTGAACGACTTTTAAGCTGTTTTACCCCTAGATAGCTCAGCAGTTTATTATTCTACCAACTATGTTGTGTCTTGCATTTCAGTCCCTGAATTTACAACACAGTGTGGCTGTGCATGCTGAGGTGAGCCGCGGGAAACCGCGGGTCACCTGACTGTAAAGAACAGACACTAACCGCCTATGAACATCTGTGGCGGGAAATGCAATTGGTCAGGATTGGACCTGACTGGGAAGTGGGTTGTTCCGGGTAATGCATATAATTGGGGACCCGGCCCCACCATGTTGTCTTTGTGATGTACTCTCCAACAAAGAATGTTTGCTGTTGAACATCTCCGAACCCAGTACATTACAAACTATCAAGTAGTAAGAAGGATTTTTAACAGCAGCTGCCAAGGTGAGTTGTAGAATGTGTGGTTAAATGGTCATCTGGATAGATGCATGAAGCAAAAAGCTACAAGACTGAGTCAACACTGATAAGTGATTTTGTCTCACATTTGCCCTGGATTTGTAGAAAAATCTGACTTATTTATTTAAGAGGTTTCTGTGTCCAGAGTCCTGCTCAAGGAGGTTTAAGATTAAACTAAGATAACAATATCTTAGTTTACGCAACGTTCACCTCGAGACTAGACTACTGCAATGCCCTCTACATGGGGCTGCCCTTATACCGAACACGGAGACTCCAGGTAGTGCAGAACGCGGCGGCCAGGCTGCTGGTGGGACTACCTCGGTGGGAACACGTACAGCCTGGGCTGCGAGACCGGCACTGGCTGCCAGTTGTGTACCATGTTCGCTATAAGGTGCTGGTCATTACCTTTAAAGCCCTATATGGCCGAGGACCTGCCTACCTTAGGGACCGCCTCTCCCCATATGTCCCCCAGAGAGCACTGAGATCTAGCTCTCAAAATCTTTTAAAAATCCCTGGGCCAAGAGAAGTTAGACTGAAGACAACCAGGGAGCAAGCCTTTTCAGCAATGGCCCCTCGATGGTGGAATCAACTTCCAGAGATGATGCGAGCCCTGCGGGACCTGAATCAGTTCCGCAGGGCTTGCAAAACCTTTCTCTTTCAGCTTGCCTTTAAGACAGAACCTGGCTAAATTGAAATTGACCTGTAGCCATCTAGCCATCTTAGGTATGATTGTGACCTATAGCACCTTATAGCACCTGTTTATCTATTTTAATTAATTTATATAATTGAATTGTATTTTAAACTCTTGTTTACATTGTATTTTATTCTAATCATGGTGTTCCATGTCTGTGAGCCGCCCTGAGCCCGCCTTTGGTGGGGGAGGGCGGGATATAAAAATAAATTTACTTTACTTACTTACTTTACTTTACAAAAAATCACTTGGCAGTGTGATACGGACAACCAAGGTACTCTAACATGTGAATGCCTGACCTGGTTTGGTTATCTGGAAGGGTTCAGAGTTCATGATTGAGGGATTATCTCAATTTATGTAGTGCTTTTTGAGTAATCAAAATATTTTACACACATTGTTCCAACTAACTTTACAAAAAAATTACAAAGTATAATTATTTCCATGTTGCAGATGGGAAGACTGAGGCTGAGATATCAGGGATATGTGTCTAAGACCACAAAAAGACTTTGTAGCAGAGGGACATAGTGGTTCAGACACTCTTACCTGAAACACTGAAGCCTTGCACTCTTGTTGGATTTTCTTGAGTGGCCTCCCAACTTAGATACCACACAGTGGTCTTCCTTATACCTTAGTATGTTGGCCATTATTTTTCAGTAATACCCTGAGTGCCTAAGAAAGAGTCTGAGCAACAAGACAGTCTCCACCCCACCCCCTGCCCCAAACTCTGGCCTTTCTGAAAAAATCCTTGCTTTTCAGAGCTACTACAGAAGCTGAAACCTAGCCTTTACTTTTAGTCTCTGTTAACACCACAGATAACAGGTTCACTGCTGCTGTGATTAAGATCAAGAAACTCAGCAAGTCCCATGGGAGGAGTCTGAATCCCACACCTGGAACCTTAGGCCAAGCATTAACATATGTTACTACTGGAGCCATTGCCAGATGGGGTCTTCTGCTCTAGCTTCTCTCTGTGTATGAAAATAATTGTGCACCACCTATACACCTTTGGCAAAACTGCCACGAAATGTGTATGTTGGTGAGTACTCTGTCCTAGCAGTCAGTTCAGAAAATGATCTCATTTATCTGAGGACATTTCTATCCCGCACTCTTAGCATTTTACTCTCAAGGTGGATTCCAACAAAAAAAAATCAATGAAAACAAAACAAAATTAATTAGCAGTGTCCCCAACAGTGAAAAATAACCCTTAAGATATACAAAACGACCAATACAATTCACAAAATTGGAAAACTGTAAAAACAGCAGAAATCAGGAAAGCCATCAGCAGGCTGTATGAAGGGGAACTTCCCCACTGCCTCTACCCAGTGCAATTAGTGGGGTTGTAGTTCCCCTGCAAATTGTGTTCTTGGGCATCAGCAGCAGATGCTCAGGAACAACACTGAGGCAAAGTGGAGACTCTCTGGTTAGGGGTGGCCATCTCTAAGAGATAAAGGGGTAGCTGTTACTGTTCTAGAGGAGAAGTGGATTAGGACTGGCCACTGAGAGGGTGACAAACAATACTGACTGCCTGGCAAGGTCTAGAGGCCACAGGAGGAAGGTTGCAGGCCTAATGTGTCTGGGGAATTATGAATGTTTATATGCAACTGTCCAAAGTAAAATGGAGGAACTGGAATACTTAGTGTCAGAGGAGAACACAGACATTGTAGGCATTTCAGAAACTTGGTGGGATGAGAATAATCAATGAGATACAGCAGCAGTTCCCAACTTTTTTGCACCAGATACCAGTTTCCTGGAAGACAATTTTTCCAGGGACTGGGGGTGGGGTTTTTTGCTGACCCAGGCCACCCCCCACCCATGCCTCCATCCCTACCCCCCCATGGGGGGGAGCCAGGGGCTGCTTCTGCTGCCTCCCCACTAGGCGGTGAGGGGCAGCAGCAGCCAATCTGCCTCCCCCTCCCATTTAAAGACCCCTGCCAATCATGTGGGAGTCTTAAAATGACAGGTAGGTAGGAAAAGTTCATTGCTGTGCTGCCCCTTCTGCCAGCCTGGGATCAGGCGGACGAAAGAGGCAGTTTGGCCCTGCAAGGAGAGGCAGCTTCAGAGCGAGGCCGCACTGCCTCTTTCACCCACCCTAGGTAAACAACATCTACTGGGTCACCCTTGTCCACATGTTTGTTCACTACCTCAAAGAACTCTAAAAGGTTAGTGAGAAAAGATCTGTTCTTAACAGAATTCATGCTGATTCTTCCTCAGTAGCTTTTGTTCATCAATATGCTTAATAAATCTGTCTTTAATAATGGATTCCAGCAGCTGACCAGCTTATAATTTCCCAGATCTCTGGAACCTTTTAAAAAGCTGTTATTTCAATGACAAATATGTATAAGCCGTGTTCAGACTGCTTTTCTTTAAGGGCTTGTTTTCAATTATCTTAGCATGGTCTATTAGTCCTACTGGATAATCAAATAAGTGAGTTTACGGATTTACCACAAGACACCAAAAGAAATCTTTTAGCAAAACTTACCCACCATTACCATCAATAATGCATTAGTGAGAGAGATAATTAAAAATAGATACCATCTATATTTTTTGTTGACTTTACTTAAAAAGACCAAGAAATGGCTTGCAGTTAGTTCAGAATTCAAAGGGGCAGCCATAAACCTGTGAAATTTCAACACTTCTGCAACGATAGCCAATGCTTCTTTATCAGTATGAGCATAATTTCTAAGGCCAATATCTTAGAGTAGAAGGCAATGAGTGCATCAGTAACATCAGGCAGTATATGACTGAGGACAACTCCAACCTCAGAGTATGAGGCTTCCTAAACGATGGATAGCAGCCTCTGTTCATCATGATGAATAAGAAGATAGGCATTTCTTGACATTTTGAGCTTTAAAACAGGCTGGGGCTGTGTTAGAGCACATGTTTTGCATGTAGAAACATCCTAGGTTCAATCCATGGTGCATCCAGTTTTTCAAAGGATTTGGTAGCAGATGATGTGAAAGACCTCTGCCTGAGATTCTATAGAGCTGTTGCCAGTCACAGTAGGCAATACTGACCTCAGTAGACCAACAGTATGACCCAGCATAAGGCAGCTTCATGTGTTGTGTTGGTGAATCCACTTCCACTGCACTCCTTTCAGGGACAGGATTCTAGGTTTATCTTTCAAGAAGACATAATGAAAGTGAGTAATTCTAGGAAGGCTTGAAGATCTTGTCTGCATTTTGCAGCCAAGGGGCAGTATTACATTGTCCACAGCTGGGGAGATTCCAGGCACATAAATTAAGTACCCTAGAAATGTAATACTGGAAGCTCCAAACTGATATTTCTTGCTTCCATTTCTGATTGATCACATCTCTTTAGCATTTCGTGCTGTGAGTTGCTCTTCTGATGGATCTCTGATTATTACATCACTGAAGAATGGAATAACCCTGGGAGTTCCTGCTGGAAAATGTCAGGTGCTGCAGATATTTCAGACGTGAGACACTTGACATGGAAAGCTTTCTAACATGACCATTCATGTTTGTGAGCATCCGTAGCATAGCTCTCACTTTCTGATAGACTTAAACTAGCTATTAGCTACAGCATATTGTTGGAACTGTCTGGGGCAGTGATGCTCTGTATTCTTGGTGCCTGGGGGGCAAAGTGGAATGGATTCTAGCCCCACTTGTGAACCTCCTGATGGCACTTGGGTTTTTTTTTTTTTGCCACTGTGTGACACAGAGTATTGAACTGGATGGGCCATTGGTCTGATCCAACATGGCTTCTCTTATGTTCTTACGTTAGTTCAAGTTTGGCAAAGATGTTTTCTTCTGCCGTACCTGACAACAAGAAGTTAATACAAACAACAAAGCCCTGAAAGGCACACAACCGATGGTGCTGCAAAGACTTATACAAAATGTTTATATATTTATAAATACATTACTCATACGTGCATTACTCATAAGGCAAACTACCACAGGACTTTCGCGATGCAATCATCACCACTCTACACAAGAACAAAAGAGAAAAGTCAGACTGCTCCAACTACCGGGGGATAACCCTGCTCTCCATCGCAGGCAAAATCCTTGCCAGAATACTCCTGAACAGACTGGTGCCCACCATTGCAGAAGAACTCCTCCCAGAGAGCCAGTGCGGCTTCAGAGCTAACAGGAGCACCACTGACATGGTATTTGTTCTCAGGCAGCTCCAAGAGAAATGCAGGGAACAGAACAAGGGTCTATATGTGACTTTTGTCGACCTTACCAAAGCTTTCGATACCGTTAGCAGGAAAGGCCTGTGGCAAATCTTGGAACGTTTAGGATGTCCCCCACGGTTCCTCAGCATGATCATCCAGCTACATGAAGACCAGCGAGGCCAAGTCAGACACTGCAACGACCTCTCGGAGCCCTTCCCAATAGGCACAGGTGTAAAGCAAGGCTGCGTTCTCGCACCAACTCTCTTTACGATCTTCTTTAGCATGATGCTTCAAAGAGCCTCAGTAGATCTAGATGATGACAATGGTGTCTACATCCGCTATCACACTGATGGCAGCCTGTTCAACCTGAGGCGACTAAAGGCTCACTCCAAGACAATGGAAAAACTCATCCGAGAGCTACTATTTGCTGATGATGCTGCACTCGTCTCCCACCCGGTATCAGCTCTGCAGCATATGACGTCCTGCTTTGCAGAGGCTGCCAAGCTATTCGGCCTAGAAGTTAGTCTGAAGAAGACAGAAGTTCTCCACCAGCCTGCACCCCAGGAAGATTATCACCCTCCCTGCATCACTGTGGGTGAATCAGTTCTGAAGACAGTCCAGCAGTTCAGCTACCTGGGGTGCATCATCTCCTCAGATGCCAAGATCGACAAGGAGATTGACAACAGGCTGGCAAAAGCAAACCGTGCATTTGGCCGACTGCACAAAAGAGTGTGGAGCAACAAGCATCTGAAAAAAGGCACAAAGATCAATGTTTACAAAGCGGTTGTGATGACAACCCTCATCTACGGCTCCGAATCGTGGGTTTTATACCGTCATCACCTGCGACTCCTTGAGCGCTTTCATCAGCGCTGCCTTCGCACCATCCTCAACATCCACTGGAGTGACTTTGTGACCAACACTGAAGTCCTCAAGAGGGCGGAGGTTACAAGCATCGAAGCACTGCTGTTGAAGACGCAGCTGTGCTGGGCAGGGCATATTTCTAGGATGGAAAACCACCGCCTTCCCAAGATTGCTCTGTATGGCGAACTTTCCACTGGCCATCGAAATAGAGGGGCACCAAAGAAGAGGTACAAGGACTCCTTGAAGAAATCCCTTGGCACCTGTCGCATCAACCATCACCAATGGTCTGACCTAGCCTCAGATCGCAAAGCATGGAGGCACACCATCCACCAGGCTGTCTCTTCCTTTGAGAACGCACGCATAGCTGGTCTTGAGGACAAAAGGAGATTGAGGAAGAATCGCACTGCTACAGCACCAACCCCAAATCAGACTTTTCCCTGCAGCCACTGTGGCCGGATCTGGCTGTCCCGCATTGGTCTTGTCAGCCACCAGCGAGCCTGCAGCAGACGTGGACTACTGCACCCTTCTTAAATCTTCGTTCGCGAAGTCAAGCCGAGAGAGACTCATACGTGCTGACTTGTTGGAAACACTTGACACAATTCATAAAAAGCAATCACTTAGTTTCACACATTAACAACAAGTTAATGGCAGGCTCGTTGATGGGGGGTCTTACGTTTTCAGGCCTTATGTTCTCTCGGAATTACAACTGATCTCCAGACTACAGAGATCAAGTTCCCTGGAGGAAATGGTGTCTCAAGAGTGTATAGTTGAAGACACGTTGAGTTCCCACCACTTCACAGACTGTGCCGTCCCTGAGCATCACCCTCAAATCGCCAAGAGTTTCTCGGAGTTTGTAACCTTATGGGTTCTGCTTAAGTACATGGTTTCACTGTCACTGCATTATTTTGAACTGATGTCATGTCATTTTCCCCACATTATTATCTTTATTCTGTATCATGTCTAATATTCTATGTTTGCTTCAGCTTTTGGTAAGCCTAGTCCTAATACCTTGCTTACTCCTATTGCATGGATTTGCACTATGTAATCCACCTTGAGTCTCAGTGAGAAACATGGATTGTAAATACTCCAAATTACATAATTCAAATTACATTTAGAAGAAGAAAAGAGAGAAGAAGAGATCAGATTTATATCCCACCCTTCAGAGTCTCAGAGTGGTTTATAATCTCCTTTCCCTTCCCCTCCCCACAACAGAGACACCTTGTGATGTAGGTGGAGCTGAGAGTGCTCTCCAATAACTGCTCTTGAGAGGAACAAAATAGGAGTCGATTGCACCTTTAAGACCAACTTAAAGGTGCAATTGACTCCTATTTTGTTCTACTGCTTCAGACCAACACGGCTGCCTACTTGGATGCTCTTGAGAGGAACAGCTCTGAGAGAATTAGGATTGACCCACCTGCAGGTGCATGTGGAGGAGTGGGGAATCCAACCTTGTTCTCCCATATTAGAGTCCATACACTTCACCAAACTGATTCTCAGTGTTTAAAAACTACATTTCTGTTCTGGAAAACAGCCATTGCCCAATTTATATGTACAACTGGTTAAGTCTTCTCAGGTGATGTTTGTAGTTCTGCATCAATTTTTGAGCAGTGTACAGAGAGAATATTTGGCGCCTTCAGCCAGATGTGCACTAGTGCAAGATCTGCATTGAGAGTCATAAGGAGATATTTGAAAGTGCCTAATTCTTCAGAGAGTACCTGGAGGAATTCATTTGCAAGCTCTTTCCTGACCTTCCTTTTAGGGTTGCCAGGTCTGTGCTGGAAAACACCTGGAGACTTCATTGGTGGATCTGAGAGAGGGCAGGGTTTGGGGAGGGGAAGAGCCTCAACATGGAACAATTCCATAGAGACCATCCTTCAAAACAACCATTTTCTCCACAGGAGCTAATCTTTGCCAGTTGGAGATTAGCTGTAAAAGTGGGAGATCTCCAGGCCCCACCTGGAGACTGGCAATCCAAATTCCTGTACAAACGGAATCTTATTATTGCAAGTATATCTCTTCCCAGAAAGCTTTTCTAACACCAAAGAAAAATCTGCATGTCCCTGCATGTCCAAATGCCTATAGCCAGTGGTGGGATTCAAATAAATTAACAACAGGTTCTATGTCCTAATGACCATTTTAACTATACTAAAAGATATACCGAAAGGTAGTTTAATAATTCACGCATTAAATACTGCAATAAGAACAGTAAAAGAGGTAAAGACAACTAGATTATGTTTAAAGAAAGATTTATTGAAGATATTTCCATATTGGGAGTTCTGGCCCTCACATTTAAAGGGACGGCACACCTTTTCAATGCCTTCCTTTCATAGGAAATAATGAAGGATAAGGGCACCTTCTTTTGGGGCTCATAGAATTGGACCCCCTGGTCCAATCTTTTTGAAACTGGGAGGGTATTTTGGGGAGAGGCACTACCGTCCTCCACTGTGAAGACTGCCCATTTATACTCACTCTCTGATTCCTATTACTCAGCCAGTTTTTGAGCTACAAGAGGACCTGTCCTTTTACTCCATGACTCTCAAGCTTTCTAAGGAGCCTTTGATGAGGAACTTTATCAAAAGCTTTCTGGAAGTCAAGGTAAACAACATCTATTGGGTCCCCTTTGTCCACCCCCTCAAAGAACTGTAACAGGTTAGTGAGGCAAGATCTTCCCTTACAGAACCCATCCTGAGTCTTCCTCAATAACCTGTGTTCATCAATGTGCCTGCTCATTCTGTCCTTGATAATGGTTTCTAACAACTTTCCCGGTATTGAAGTCAGACTGACTGGCCTGTAATTTCCCGGAAATCCTCTGGAACCCTTTTAAAGATGGGGGTGACATTTGCTACCTTCCAGTTTTCAGGAACGGAGGCAGATTTCAATGAAAGATTACATATTTTTGTCAGATCAACAAGTTCAACTTTGAGTTCTTTCAGAACTCTTGGATATATGCCATCTGCACCTGGTGACTTATTAGTTTTTAATTTGTCTATCAGTTGTAGGACCTCCTCTCTTGTCACCTCAATCTGACTCAGGTCTTTCAACACCCCTTCCAAAATTAGTGGTTCTGGAGCGGGCAAACACTTCTCGTCTTCCACAGTGAAGGCAAAAAATGCATTCAACTTCTCAGCCATTTCCCTACCCCTGATGTAGCCCATCTTTGTATTCAGGTACTCATGATGTTATACATGGTTTACTATCCTTCCCCTTTAAATCTGCACAACCTTGTGCAGTAGGTGGGGCTGACAGACACAGCACCATCCTTAGGAGATCTAACTCAGACTCTCATGCAGGTCTATGCAACTGGGCTGCATAGGGAAATGGCTTTAGGATTGCGCTGATAGTGACTGATTGAAATCAGCCTGTGAGCTTTGCAGGAATCTGACCTTCAGTCTTCCCAGTCCAGAATTCTGATTGCAACAAATCTTGGCTTCTTCTTCTGGCCAATTAAATAAAAGATTGCTCCTAACTTTGAACAATTTGAACAATTGCTTTGAACAATTTTGAGGAACAGAAGAAGAAAAAGAAAAAGAAGACCATAGATTTATACCCCACTCTTCTCTCTGAATCAGTCTCAGAGTGGCTTACAATTTCCATTATCTTCTTCCCCCACAACTGACTCCCTGTGAGGTAGGTGGAGCTGAGAGAGCTCTTCCAGAAGCTGCTCTTTCAAAGACAACCTCTGCAAGAACTATAGCTGACCCAAGGCCATTCCAGCAGCTGCAAGTGGAGGAGTGGGGAATAAAACCCAGTTCTTCCAGACAAGAGTCCGCACACTTCACCACCACAACAAACTGGCTCTTGAGAGAAAGGATAAACAGGATAGAAACCTGGTAAACAAGTCACTAACTGCTGTTAATACACCTATGTCCTTAGTAATGTTTGATTTTTTCCCTCTTCAGTGTTGGATCCAACCATTTTCTCGCCATAAATACCAACAACTGTCCATAACAATATAATTCCCAGGGTCCTGGGTGGGACGTGCCAAAAAAGTACCTTTTCAGGTTCAGGTATATTGGACTGGGGATATATTGGTAACTCCAATATTCCTGAATTCCAGATACCTGTATGGTAATTGGATTTGGAGGGTCCCCCCCCCCATTTCCAGTTTTTTCAGGACCATTATTCTGTATTGGAATGGCTGGGGAAATGGAACAGTTGTTTTGAAAGATTTCCAGGTGGCTGGGGGAGTTGTTTTTAGAAGAAGAAGAAGAAGATATTGGATTTATATCCCGCCCTCCACTCCGAAGAGTCTCAGAGCGGCTCACAATCTCCTTTACCTTCCTCCCCCACAACAGACACCCTGTGAGGTGGGTGGGGCTGGAGAGGGCTCTCACAGCAGCTGCCCTTTCAAGGACAACCTCTGCCAGAGCTATGGCTGACCCGAGGCCATTCTAGCAGCTGCAAGTGGAGGAGTGGGGAATCAAACCCGGTTCTCCCAGATAAGAGTCCGCACACTTAACCACTACACCAAACTGGCTTTTAGAGGCACAAGCACCACAATCGCAGGGAAGCTGCTGGTGCCTGTCCTTTCAATCAGTGGCTCCCAACCTTTTTGGCACCAGGGACCAGTTTTGTAGCAGACAATTTTTCCATGGACTGTGGGGGGTGGTGCAGGGGTTCTTGCTGCCCCAGGCCACCCTGCTCCCATGTCCCTGCCCCCATGGGGGTCTTTAAATACGGGGGAGACTGGGGCTGCTTCTGGCCACCTCCCCTGGAAGGGGAGGCAGCCTCAGAGCGAGGCCACACTGCCTCTTTCGTCCACCACGGTCTTTGGAGTGAGGCTGTGTGGGTGGGCAAAAGGGGTGGTGGAGCAAGCCTGCTCTCCTCTATGCCTGGAAAGCAGGGCTTGAAGGAGAGCACACGCCGCTGATCCATCCCACCGCTCTCAGCTTCCCGGATCTGTGACCCAGGAAGCCAAGAGTGCTGTCCCTGTGCAGCCTGGATGCTAACACACCACGGACCGGGACCGGTCCATGGCCTGGGGGTTGGGGGGAGTGAGTCCAATTTTATGGGCCTCTGAACATTATTTCCAGTGGAAGGGGGGACAGAAAACCCTGCAAGCTGCTTCCAGGGCAAACCCCCCCCCCCATGTCTGCAAGTAGGAATCACTGACAGACAGCGAGTTCAGCAGAACTTTTACAGAACTCAGTAATCCCAGAGGAACCACAAGCCAATGTGTCAAGCCAGAGAACCAAAATCAAACCAGAGAATCTTGCAGTGGAACCTGAAGTGGGGTGGGGGTGGGAGGTTCAAGCCCGTTACAACCAGTGTACAGACTGCTATGGAAGTGTCAAACTCATTTTGTTATGAGGGCCGAATCTGACATAAAGGAGACCTTGTCTGGCTGGGCCATGTCAGGCTGGGCCATGTGTGTTCGTATTTAAAGATTAGGTAGCAAAGATACAAACTTTATAAAGGACACAAACACAAATATATTTCCTAAAAAACTTAAAACATGCTAAAAGCATTAGCACTTGTTGGTCTTAAAGGTGCTTTCTTTGTATTTCTCCCATGGGATCCAGGGAACTGGGCAAAGGAAGCTCTGGCTCTTTCCTTCCTTCCCCAGGGGACTGGGGGGGGGGAGCCTCAGCAAATAGAAGGAAGAGAGGCTTCACTCAGTATCTCTGCTGTGCGATTGAGGGAGCCTGGCAAAGCAAGCTATTCCTCCTCCTTCCTCCCAAGGGAGGAGCCTCAGCCAATGGAGAAAATAGAAGTTTTGCTCTGCAGTTCCTAAGCAACTGAGGGAGCCTTGCAAAGCAAGTTGTTATACAGAAAGGAGAAAGAAGGAAGCAGATGACAATCAGTTGCTCAGGGGCCTAATAGGAGCCCTCCGAGGGCCTGATTCGGCCCCCAGGTCAGATGTTTGACACCCTGGCTTTGCAGAACGAAGTGTCACTCTGGCAATGTGAGTTTAAAAGGCTGGCCTCCCTAAAAAAGCAGTGTGCCAACCGAAGCTGGTTATACAAGCTTGAGCAAACACGGGTGGAGGACTCACATGTCCAGGCAGAGGTTTTTTTTTACCATCACCTGAAAGCTACTAAAGTTGGGGCACCCAAACGCATGCCACAGAACCCATCTGAACAGATCAACCGTTGGCTGGGGAAAAGCCCGGCTATCAAGCCTTGTTTTGCATACATGGCAACACCCTCCAATATTTATCTCTCTGCAAAAAGAAAAATCTGTCACCTAATTTGACTGCCATTTGCAAAAAAACCAAACAAGCCCGACGCCCCCACAAGCGTTTGCAGCCAACATACCTTCGCCTACTCATCCTTCCAGGAATGAAAGTGGGCGGGGCTTCCTGACTCCGCGAGCGCGCACGAGCGAGCGGAGCCCTTCTTTGCCGAGGGGCATGCCGGGTCTGGTAGTCTTTCGAGCCTCCTGCCCGCTGCGCTACCGAGCGCAAGGACTACGAGTCCCAGAAGGCACCGCAGTGGTTAGCTTGAGCTGCTTTTTCCTCGGCGCCTGGGTTTTAATCACACGTGGGAGTGGTGAAGCTGGAAGGGGCTGGAGGGAGTGAGACGCAATTCCTGGCAGGGCGCACGTCTAACTTGTTCGCTTGGGCTTTTTTGCAGTCTGGTGGGGAAAAGAAACTGGTGAGTTTTAGGCACTTAGAGGGGAAAGTCCCCGTTGATCCGAGGGCGCCCGACCAACAAACGGTTCTATAGAACCGATAGCACATTAGGTAACGGTTCCATAGAACCTGTGCGAACCTGCTGAATCCCACCACTGCCTATAGCAGCCCTAAATGCCACCTAAACTCTGGCTGTTTTTGCTTGTGATGTCTGTGCATGCACAGTCATTGCTATTAACTTTTAAAAACTAATTTTTAAAAATTAATTTTAATGTAGTCTTGCAGAACTCTATATTATAGCTGTGGATGGCCCCTTGACCATCTGTACTGGGGCTGGCCTTTGGCTACCTATTTCCTGTTGGCCTGTCCATCTTGAGATCCTATAGGGCTGTAAAGGCAGCTTGTGAACATTCCAAATAATGAATAAATAATGAAGAAAGCAAAATAGAAACAGAAAAGATGTCAGGGCTAGGGTAGTACAGCAGAGTCCTAGGTCAAGATGTAAATGAGACATGCTTTTAAATCTTTCCACTATTAAGCTTGCTGGCCAGATTTGGGGAAACTGCTCTGTCACACAGTGCAATCTATCACAGCATAACTAAGGATACACAGGGCCAGCCCTGCCACTAGGCAAACTAGGTGATTGCCTAGAGCGCCGGCCTTCTGGGGGCACCAAATTGGGTGCCCCCCATGTGAGCGACATTAACATTGCGGGGGGGGGGGGAGACCAGAAGTTAGCCTTGCCTAGGGTGCCAGAAAATCTACAGCTAGCCCTGAGGATACATAAGACTATAAAACACAAAACAGTACAGCAAAATCACCTACCAGTCCTCCTTCCACCTTTTCCAGCTTCCCTTTCAACTTCCCTAAAATAACTTCCAATCTATTGACTTCTGTATATTTTGTTGTTGTTTATTTACTTCATCTATACCCCCGTTTTCTCCCCAGTGGGGACCCAAAATGACATACAACATTCTCCCTTTTTCCATTTTACATGTAAGTGTGTTCTAAAGTTGCCAAACACCTGGCTCCACCCCAAAGTCCCCAGATATTTATTGAATTGGACCTGGCAACCCTAGTCTGTTCTCTTACTCAGATGTAGACAGAGGTTTCCTTCTTGAGAGCCAGTTTGGTGTAGTGGTGAAGTGTGTGGACTCTTATCTGGGAGAACCAGGTTTGATTCCCCACTCCTCCACTTGCAGCTGCTGGAATGGTCTTGGGTCAGCCACAGCTCTTGTAAGAGTTGTCCATGAAAGGGCAGCTGCAGGGAGAGCCCCCTCAGCCCCGCCTACCTCACAGGGTGTCTGTTGTGGGGGGAGAAGATATAGGAGATTGTAAGCCGCTCTGAGTCTCTGATTTTGAGAGAAGAGTGGGGTATAAATCTGCAATTCTTCTTTTTTCTGCCTTTCAACTAGTATCCTCTAGTCTTCTACAATATCCCCAACGTGGAGTGGTAGGTATGAAGGTGCAATACATCCACTGTTGAACTGCAAACATGCTGGGCTCTGCACATCTCAGAGCACACATCTTCCTATCATATATACCCACAAAGATAAGCTCAAGACATCCTGTTCTGGATCTCTCTTTTTTTAATGGCACTTGTATCTATGGACTTCAAGGGCTGGCGTGCCATTTTCATTTTACAAGTTGCCCTACTTTTCTTCCGCTTGTTCATACTTTTCAGACTTTTAGCATCTGCAGAGTCAGTGGGATTTTTTTTAAAATCAAGAACGGGCAGTCCCACACGATCAGTATGCAAATTGGGAGCGGTTTATATTTAGAACTTTAATTTAGATTTTAAACAAATATAACTAATGCCTGAAGGCATCTGAGCTCATGTACACTGTAGCATTACATACTAATGAATACACAAAAGAAAGCCAAAAAATGGCATTACAAACATAGACCTTTCCAGAGACAACTTATTACTTATTTGCTGCTGGCTATGATTCCAGTATTGTCAAGAAAATAGCATTCCAATGAGATCTCTTCTGTGCCTCCAGTATATAATGGGGGAAAGTTATACCATGGAGGAAACTGGGCTAAAAATGCTGTATGAAAATATGAAAATATGATGTGAGCGTCAAACACATCAGAGCTGCAAAACTGGCTATGAGCAAATGCATAATAATTTACCAAATTGAAAGCTTGCTTGAGCAGCAAGTGAATGAGTGGCCATACTGAATTTGTATATGGACATATAACAGATATAAATGTCTCTGGTTAAAGGTTTAGTTGTTTAAAATAATATTTTACTGATTTTGAATATGCATACAAACACAAAAGGTAGAGAACCATAACAGAAAATTTGAGATGGGAATAATAACAGTAGGCTGAGCTGAAAATCAAATGGTAACAATATAATCCCATAAAAAGGTCAAATGATACAGTAACCAGATAAGACTCAAAAAAGTATGTGGCAAACAAAGTTGCCTTTGACAAAGCTAATTGTGAGTGTCTGCCATGCTGTCAGGGTTTGGGAGGGCGAACATACCTTTCAAAATCTCCTCATGAGGATCCCAACAGGTATCAGTGCGTAAGACAGAATAGGTTAATGACAGCCTAGGTCTTCCTCCTCTACTCTCCTGTAGCTGGTTAACTTATAGGAGGCCTAACATTTCCTTCCAGGCCTTACTCCTTGGCTTTTTTGAAGGGGTATGCCTGCCCTTTCCTCTTCCTGATTTAGGGTCACCAGGTCCTATCTGGATGTTGGTGGTGGGGCTCCAAGGTCTGTTCCAGGATCTTCTGCTATGTGTGTGCAAAGCATGTCGGGCATGATGACATCACCAGGAAGTGACATCATCACATTGCCAACAACAGGGGGTGACACTCTAGTTTTTTTAGCAAAACTCTATGGTTAGTGGGTAGAAGGGTGGGAGGAGGCCCACAAAACCCCCTCCCAGACTGGGGGCCTGTCCCGCCCTCCTGAGTTGATTGCTTCATGAGCCATTGCCAATCAGGTGTGACTGGGGCAGGTAGGCCTTCAGTGTTGCTTTCCACCTCCCTTAAATGGCTGCCCTGCCTCCTCCAGCCAGTTAGTGCCAGAACATTACAGCTCAGGGCTACCCCACATGGTAGCTGTTCCTCCCTTGCATGGCCCTATTGAGTTGGCAGCACCCCAGCTTCTTGGGCAAGCCTGCCTTCAACAGGGCTACTGTCCTGCTGGGGTTGGGGCTGAATTCTTTTGTATGTAGTCTGTTGCCAGGTGAACTGCTCCAGCTGGTCTTCTCCTCGCCTCTGGTAAGCACAGAGGTGGGGCTCCTCCAGGACAGTAATGAAAGAGCAGTGTTTCAAATAAAATAAGTCAGATTTGGCTTTATAGCATGATAGAGGGAAGAAGATGAGAACACAGAGGACCAATCCTGATGCTTAGCTCTGTTTCCATTCTGTTTTCCCAAAATGCAACATAATTACATATATTGTCAACAGAAAAAAGTGCTCAAAGATGAAAGGGTTAATAGAAAGGAAGCTGAAAGAGAAAGCTGGAAGATTCAAATCTCTTCAGTATGCCTGCAACTTATTTAAAAGCTCTTGGGAAAAGGAACAGAAGCTCAGCTAGAAACATTCACCCAAAATTAGGAAAGTTACTTCAAAGTCCAAAAGAAGACCAGCATAGTTTATGAGCATAGTCAAGGAAGCTATAAAAAGCAAGGAGACTTTTTAAAAATGGAAATCTGCCTTCAACGGGCAAAATAAAAAAGAATACAATCCAGGGTTGCCAGGTCCTACCTGCTTCCCGGTGGTGGTAGTTGGGGGATCCTCAGGTATTCCTGGGATCAGAAATTGAGTTTTGCCCAAAAACTTTGGTGTTGTCATGCAATGTCAGCAGCACAATGACATCACTTCTGGGAGATGTCATTGTGCCACATTTGTGGGCATTTGTGGGCAGGTTTCCCCTCACTAGTCAGCTAGCTAATCACAGGGAGGAGCCTACAAAAGCAAGGGAACCCCCACCCAACATATGGGTCTGGCAACCCTAATATAATCGCTGATCATGGCTTTTTTAAAAAGAAAAAGCCCAGCAGGAACTCATTTGCATATTAGGCCACATCCCCTGATGCCAAGCCAGCTGGAACTGTGTTCCTGCGTGCTCCTGCTAAAAAAAAGCCCTGTCTCCGATTAAAAACAATTTTGTCAAGAATGCAAGCACAAAAAAACCTCACTGAACTGTAAGAAAAGCGCTAAAACAAACAGCACTCATAAAAGTGAGGCACAAGAAGCAGAATTTACTTCTCTCCAATACTTTTCAAAAAGAGATCCTCAGCTCTCCACATTAGATGTGAACATCTGGATTAATCTATAAATACATGAAGAGTCCTCTAGGAGAAGACTTGCCAATTCTTCCTTTTGCCTGCTTTGCCAGGAATAATTTTAATTGTCTATAAAATGGGGATGCTGTCATCTCTGTGTCTTGTAATTAGAATCCCTCTGTGAAGGGCCATCCCTAGGGGCTTGGACTCATTCCTCCTATCTCTTCCCAGCCTTGAGACTTCTGTTGCCTCAGAAATCAGCTGAAGGAGGCTGGCCTGCTTCCAGTTGATTGGTATGGTATCAGGGGCTGAAAGAATCCAGCAATGTATACACTGAACCCAGGTCCCAGGTGATCAGTGCCTTCTTTGGAGCATCATGATATTCCCAACATGGAAAAGATCTCAGCATGGAGCCTGCGGAAATCATTATTCACTTGCTCTCTATCCAAGCAATAGCTCTGCCCTTGGGAGAAGGATATAATTCTTGAGAGAATTTCACCCCAGAAGATGGTGAAGAAATTTCTCATCCTATATGTGTTTCCTACTGAAACCAGTGGAAACAGTGAATTTAATAACTAGAATCAATAGTTTTTAATAATGAATTTAATAAAATTAAATTTTAAAAAAAGAAAATGAAGCAAAACCAAAAGGGTTATTTTCCATTTGCTTAATGAAAACATTAACAGTACACCACAACAATGGGAAATTCCATGTTAGGGATTTTTATGAAACATTTAAAATAAAACCATCAATTTCACAACAGATATATCTATATGTATTTTTGGTGCAGCCACATTTAGAATACTATGCACTATTACAGTCACCCCATTTCAAACTGTGCACCATTACAACAGAAAAAGTACTGAGAAGAGCAACAAAATTGATCCAAAGGCTGGAACTCTCTGTGAGGAAAGGTAAAGCCTTTAAAGACTTTACAGTATAGGAAAGAAGATAGCTGAAGAGGCATTATAAAGGTGTATACAATTTTACCTCTAGAAAATTGCTAGAGAACTTTCACTCCATCCCTTTTTTTACAATATTAGAACTTTTGGGAGGAAGGCACACAAAATAATTGGCACTAGGACAGAGAAAATGAAGTACTTCTTCACCAAACACATGGAATTCACAGTCAAGATATGCTAATAGCTATTGGCTTTAAAAGAGAATTAGACATTTCATATACGTCAATAGTTATTAGCAATAGTAGCTGAATGGAACATCCATGCCCAGAGGCAGTATTCTTTTCAATATTGTTTGTTGATTTAGTTTAAATCAATGGAAAAAGTTACATATATATTTTCTGACTTCACAGACTACCTTAGGCTGAGATTTATATGCATCTTAGCATAAGGTGACCTGTGAAGACAGAAAACACACTCTCTCTTAACAGTCAACAGATGAGGTTTCTATTGTACACAGGCAAGAAGATTCACATGCATGCTTATTACAGAGAGGACGAAATTATTGACACTCTAACATTCAGAACTGAAGTGTTTTCCAGCTGCATGCTCATAGACTCCTGTATTTAAAACTAAGTATCAGAGATGTAGTACTAACCTAGGCAGAGTCTTCCCAAATATTTTGACCACACAAGCTCTGACATTACTTGTTTGATGGATTTAATATCTGGGTCTTTTAGTACAGAAGGATAAGGTGGTAAGGCATCCCCAAAATTATCTGGTCCAGCTGCCTTCCAAGATAGGCTCTACCTGTAGAAACACCAACTGAATTACATCAAATTGAAAGAGACTGAAATAATATTCTTGAGCAAGGGTGGCCAAATTTGCTTAATGTAAGAGCCTCATAGAATAAACATCAGATGTTTGAGAACTGCAAGAAGGAAGGAAGGAAAACAAATAGATGGGGGAAGGAGAAAGAGGTGGAAAGAAAACAACTATAACTTTAAATGCATTCTCCAAGCTGCCGGCTGGCTTGGAGATGTAAGCCAAAATGCCCTCAAAACGAGGTAGGGGAATTGACAGGTGGGCACCTGGCTTAAACAGGATCTTTTAATCTATGTATACAGGATACATGTCCAGAAATTATTGCTTAAAATTACCAGAGACACTAATTAAGTAAAAACAATTAAAATTTATTCCAGAAAAATATAGACACACATACAAGATAATACTCATAAAACATACACACAGTCCTAAGAAAAATAGAGAGATTCAGAGACAACACAAGGATGGACAAACAGGGTGATAATTACCGATCGTAGTCTTCAAGGAAGGCTCCAATGGCGACGAACGAGGACTAGGGGGAGGAGGCCCTCAACTGGCCAAGAATCGGGGATGTATCTAGACAGCGGAACTGGGGTACTGCTAGATGCACACCTGAGAGGAACTGGGTCACAGGTTATAAGGACTACCTTGAGCCCTTAGGGGATGGGAGATACAGGGGCGGATGACAGTGGTCAGCTGCTACATGACCTCAGAAAAAGGGGAGGCTCTGCAATGACCATAAGGGCTGAACTTATGCAGTAGCCAATAGCCAGTTAATTGGCGGTCCCTGATTGGATGCTCATAGCTAGCCAATGAGCAGACTTGGCCTTAGTTACCTGATTGGACTTCCAGGTAACAATGGGCCAAGGGGGAGGCTCCAGGATTACCATTAAGGAAAAGAATGGGAAAAATTATTAAGGTGGGGGGTACTTAAGTCTATCAAACTTATCTAAAAAGGTGACAATAGATGGCCAAATTGCTACCTAGGTAACACCCGGTCTATACAAAGACACTTGGCTCTAGGTGAAGATGTTCTTCCTCCAATTCAGTCTTCTATTGGCACCAGTCTTGGTCTTGAGTTCCATTAGACAAAGGCTTAGGCAGTCTGCCAGGATCCATGCCTAAGATAAGCTTGGTTGCCTTATGCAGAAGTTGAAGCAGCTGTTTGATACATGAGTCTCTTGCTTTGCTGTAATGGAGTCAGAAAAACAAGATGGATTCTGGTGGTGTTAGCCTTTGGTTCATGGAAACAGGCTGGAAACTGTTTGCCTGTACAGTTCATGGCGGTGTGGCTTCTTCCACTGCAATGGTTGAGACTGGGCATGCAAGGAGCAGCTGGAAGCTCATCTGTAGTTCTGGCTAACACCCATCCAGAGATGTAGAATGCTGCGGCAAAGCTGAGGCTTATAGTAAGCCTTAGAAACCGTGAGCAAAGTCCACTTCTTAGAGCAGATGTGTGCGAGTCAAAACTCCAGGCACCCTAGCAACCATACTGGTGATCACAATGTCCATGTGTATGAAAAGTAGGGGGCTTTTTCTTACAGAGAAGTAATTTAAAGAGAGAATGCCTTCTCCAAGCCATCTGACAGGGCAGTGGGAGCTTTGAGAGTCACACAATATGTGTGAAAGAGCCACATGTAGTTCCTGAGCCACAGTTTGGCCACCCCTGTTCTTAAGCAATTATGCCATCATTGTTCTCGTTCATTAAACAGTTACTGTTTTGATGCCTTCTAATATTCTAGTTATTGCAAACAGACTACCACCTTGCCCAGGCTACGCTTTGTTAGGGTCTCAATTAGAACTTATTTTGTCCTAATTCATCCCTGACATTATACAATTAAACTTTGCTTATGAGTATGAAACCAACTTAGTTTCTTTTGCTAGTTTTTCGTGTAATGTGCTTGGGTGCTTAGGTTTAATCATTGCCAAGGTTCTCAGTGAAGCAGATCAGAGAATAGAGGTTGCTGTGATTCATCAGGCTAACATAATCTTCACTAGACATCCGACAATCAGCCTGTTTGGTGAGTTAGTCTGGTGCTAATCTGGGAGAACTAGGTTTGATTCCCCATTCCTTCACATGTACCAGCTGAGTGACCTTGGGTCAGTCACAGTTTTAAAAAGAGCTGTTTTCTTAATAGCAGTTCTTGAAAGAGCTCTCTCAGCCCCATCTATCTTTGTTTGTTTAAAGGTCCATTGAAAACCACTGATCTTGTACAAATAGAACTTTTCATGGAAGAGGAAGCATGCTCCATGGCAAAGATTATCTAGGGTGCATGGAACTCATTCATAGGATCCAAGGTATTCTCCTTGTACCTAATGAGTTAAATAGTGGCAAATATTCCCTTCTTGAGCAAAGTACTTGAACATGTGGTGGCTAAGCAGTTCCAGGCATTCCTTGTTGGGGTTGCTAATCTAACCCCATTTCATTCTGGTTTCTGACCAGGTTTTGGACCAGAAACTATCCTGGTCGCAGTCTTTGTCCACAAAAGGATATGGGGAGTGTAATCCTGGTACTCCACCCGGATTTCAGTATCATCTAGCATAATATCCATCAGGTAAAATAATATATGAGCGATTATAAGAGCTATATAAGTCTTTTGCAGCTCCAACAAATGCCTACTGCAGTCCAGGTTGGCTATTATAACATAGTACCATTTACTTACTTACAGGTGGTTTGCTATTGCCTGCCTCTGGGTAGTGCCCCTGGTGTTCCTTAGGGTCTGGTCTCCCATTCAAATATTGAGAAGGGTCAATCCTGTTTAGCTTCCAAGATCTGACAAGATTGGGCTAGTCTGGTCTATCCAGACCAGGGCACAGCTACAGTAAGTTTCACATACTGTATTTACTCACATGCAAGACTATTTATCAGGTATTCCATCAACAACAAAAGGGGGGTGGGGAATCATCTTAAATTTGCTCACAACTTACAGTTACACACCTTTTGTGTATAACATTTTTAGGGGGCTCTTCTTACATTGATGGTTGTCTTCCTTTTAAGTAATGTCAGAGATCTATGATGGAGCTTCCAGACTTTCTTGTTTGTACTTGAAAACAGTTGCAAGAGGGTCGAGTTTTGATCACAGTACCGTTGCTAGTGGAAGGTGATGAGATTCCTCTGGAAGGAAATTGCATGGGAAGCAGGGCTAGTGCCTATTTTCCCAGCAGTGCTGCCTTGATTTGCTATCATGTACAAATAAATAACATTGAGAGATCTTTATGAATCTCCTGCATCAGATCTAGTTGGGTTTGTTGAGACCCTTTATATTATCTATGTATGTATTTCTGTGTCTGGTATATAAAGATCTAAATACCACAAACACATGCTAGTTGGCAAAGAACATAGACTAGCTAGTTAAAAAAACTGAAATCTGCTTGGCAACCAGGAGAGGACTGTAATGGAAGCAGTAACATTTCTCTTTTGTGGTTGCAAACATAAAGAGAAAGTTTGTAGTTATCCCTCTAATCTGTGGAGTCTTGTGAGCAAAAATTGTACTTCATGAAATACTGGCATTGAAGTTGTGAACTACTGCATAAATTAGCTTGCTGTGGGGCCATCCTTTCTGAGCTGAGACAAAAATATGCGAGCCAGAGGCTAAAAAACTGTGAGCTAGCTCACACTAACTCAGCTTAGAGGGAACACAATCATTTGTTTTTGTATTGAATATATTGAACATTGTATTTTGCACTCTTGGATGGCTGAAGGTAGATTTTATTGCTATGGCTGAACAAAATATATCTGAATGAAACTGTTTTTCTCCTCTCTGAACATGTGAATTCCCCACTTATACTGAGTCTGTTATGGCTGAAACTGTCTCAGTAACTGCCTGAAGTTCAGTGTTTTTTTTTACAGACTATTTTGATTTTCCCAGAGGTGATTTTTTTTCTCATTGTAACTCTTCTTCTTCAGAGTTTCCGCCCATGTGACTTCCAGTTGAGTCCCTCACAGCTTCCGAGAAACCACAGCACCCTGAACCTCAAGAAAGGCTGATAACAGCAGTGTGAGGCACAGACTCTGGAAGGAGAGGAATACAGGCAGAGTCCTCAGGAAAGCAGCAGAGAAAGTGACCACGATACAAGAGGCAGAACTGAGGAAAGAGTCAAAGCCAGAGGCGAAGAAAAACACTAGGGACCTCACGGAAGTAGGTCTGTAGAGGATCCACAGGCAGGGGGAGCTGTGAGCCATGCCCCATAGCTCTGACAGCAGTGACTCCAGCAGTTTCAGCCACTCGTCTTCCTCCAGCAAACAGGTATGATATGGGGATTTGCTTCTCAGTTCCTTTTTCTTGGGTTGCCACTTTTCCTTTCAGGACTCTTGTGCACATGAACAACAGCACGGCATGCGGACATTCAACTGATGAAACATTCCACAACATGCAGATGTAGTGTTGGGGCAAAAGGATCCACCTGACTTACTTCTGCCTGCTAAAGACACAGGAACCTTGTCAGACATAACAGATGGAAACTCTGCTTCATACCAGGGTGGTTCCTGATACTATGCTTTTTGAAGTCTGAAGCCCTCCTCCAGCCTAAGAAGCCAAATCTTCCAGCTTAAAGGGTGTGAAGGAAGCTTCTTTTAGGCTGGAGGAAGGTTTTGATCATTGCAGAGCAGCATGGGCAGATGCACTCCACTGTATTTCTTATCTACCTGGCTGGACTCCTGATATCTTCTTCCATGCCAAAGAAGCATCTTGAAAGATAACCAGCACTGATGGGCAAGGAATGCTGCCCGCACTCTGGAAAGGCAGAGTTTTCTAGGAAGAGATTCGAGAATAAAATCTAACAAAGAAGTATGAAGCCAAAGATGAGAGGCTATAACACAGTGCAGAATTACAGGAAGATAAAACACAGTAAAACTGACTTAGCATGCTGAAAAGCATAATAAATGGTATTCTGAAATGTGACAGCAAAAGAATTTGCAGCATTACAGCTCCCAGCTCCTTGGCAATGCTCAAACTCATTTGGAGGGAAGATGTTCATTAACCTTGGGGGATATTGACATGCCTTGCAGAGAAGAACCTTTGAAGAGAGCAAGAGCAGCTTTTCTAAGGAGAGATTAAAGTTTTCCCTTGATAAAACATGCCAAGTTTTAAAATAAGAAATAGAGAGACGTGTTATTCCTTTTGGTGGGAACAATGGGGAAAGTGCTTAAAATAGTATGAAATGTACAGAAAGTGTACAAAGGTGTATATTTAAAGGGAAAAATGGCAGAAGAAATATTGGTGGAAGTTATGGAATTATACTGAAAATGGTTTTAGAAAAGTAGATACAAAAGTTACTGGATTTCATGGATGTGTTTGGATTGGAATCTGGGACTCCCACATCAGCACCAATGCTCTTTGTTAACTGAATGCAGGACAAGCCCTCCTACTGACAGATGTAGGGGTGCTGACAAGGACAGACTTTCTGATAGACAACCTCAGCCCTGGCTCTCAGGTTCAGCAACACCCCCACCGCCCACTTTTGACATTACCATCTTTGTTTATTTATTTCATTTTTTAGTCTGTTTTTCTTGCAGTCACAAGGACTCAAAATACTATTAAGTTCAGAGCTTCTTCCTTATCTTAAACAGAAGTACGTATTAGGAAAGCCTTCTGTAAGGAAGATTTGTGCATGTTCAGAGAAAGAGAGTTCCTCCATAAATTTTACATTGATTCTGACATGGACATGACAGGAAGTTTGACCTTCTGTCCCTCAATTTTCCTTCTATGTTGGATCCTTAGCAGTAAGCACAAAGCTGTTGACTCATGTTTGTTCTTTGTGCTTTCTACAGGAATCTTCTGATGACATGAAAAAAGTACAAAGAAGAGAAAAGAATCGCATTGCAGCCCAAAAGAGCCGGCAAAGACAGACGCAGAAAGCAGATACTTTGCATGTGGTAAGAGCTTCCATGATCTAGCCACCCAGATTCCCGTGATAAGCCTAATTTGTCACAAACAATATATGTAGTGGCAAAAAGACATCAGGAATATGACACTTCAAATTGCAGCTTGGAGGAACACATGATTGTGCGAAGGAATGTTCCTTTCCCCCCTTCAGATTGCTCACAGTTCAGTTTATTCATGCTTCCTTGCGCCATCTGCCATATCAATGTTCCTTCAAACAGAAAAACTATACATCAGGGAGAAGAGCTGCAGCTTAGCCTTTTCCCTGATATTCTCCCTGATATGGCTCTCTAACAGTTAGTACTGATAAAGTGTCACACTATCTCACTGGATAACCTTAGGCCAGTTACTTTCTGTCAGCATAACCTACCTCATGGGGTGGTTGTGAAGTTAAATGGGGAAACCAGGACTGCCATCCTGAACTGGAGGAAAGGTAGGATAAAAATAAGCGCATAGATGTGTATGTCTAAGGAATCTTTTCCTCATGGAAAAGCATTCAGCTGTGTGATCTCCAGTCTGCAGTCTGAAGTGACACAGTCTGAGAATGGGTTTAGCTTCTCACTGGTGTTTGTGTTTAAGTGATTTAAGTTGCTTCTGCATGGGGTGATTCCCTTCTTTCCTATTGGCAGCCATCTTGTTTAGCAGCAATTTGGGGCCATTTGTGATCTGATCCAGAATTGGGATTGGGAGAGAGCACAGCTTAGGGCAGCTGCCATCCAACCCCACTGCCTGCTCTGATATTGGCTTGAGAGGTTTTCTTTCTGTCCCTTTATCTAAGCACAGAGCGACATATTACAAGTACTTTCATGATCTTAAATTAAGATGCATCTTTTAAACAGCATGGACTGGGCAGCTGTGTAATTCCTCAGTGTATTAGCTGCAGGATGCATACATTTAACAAGCAATGGCAGCTGTAGATGCTGCCCAGCACCCAGAATGGGGCAAACGTACTGTTTGTTTCAAGCACCCTTTCCATACTGCAGCACTACCTGTGCTCACTAGGGTGCAAGCAAAATTCCAGCCCCCCAAGCTAGCCAAGATAGGTAGCTGTGTTAGTCTGTCAGTAGCAGTAGAAAAGAATAAGAGTCCAGTAGCACCTTAAAGGCTAACAAAATTTGTGGCAGGTTATGAGACTTCATGAGTCACTGCTCACTTCTTCAGATACCTGAAGCCGTGACTCATGAAAGCTATCTGAAAAAGTGAGCAGTGACTCATGAAAGTTCATATCCTACCACACATTTTGTTATTCTTTAAGGTGCTACTGGACTCTTACTCTTTTCTACAAGCTAGCCAGAAAAATGTAAATACAGGCCCATCAATGCAATCCTCTTCAGTGTCATCTTGTTTAGCTGTAGTTTAAAAAATGTTCCTGTCAGTTACATACCTGTGGAATCATTCTCTATTCTCTTCCCTCTTGTTAATTAGACCTCTGCTGCTACTCGTTCCTATCACCCTGATTGGGCGCAATACTGCCAGTAGGAAGTCACAGACTCCGAAGTGCTGCTGATACAAATTAAATGGCTTATTAGAAGGCACTGTGTCAAAATATACAGAAGCAAACTGTATGATGCAAAAATGAACAGTACAAAACATGGATATACAAACACCAGAAAGATGAAAGGCTACCTCAAATAATGGGGATGCATAAAAAGGCAGTGCATAAACATAAGCAAATAAGACATGATTCTGTGGTTTAGCTGCCAAATCCAGGTTGGGAAATTGATTCCCCTTCTTTCCTATTGGCAAGAATCTCAAAACAATATGCCTTGCTTATCAGTCATGAATAGGGTTGCCAGCCTCCAAGTTGGGTTTGGGGTTCTCCCAGAATTACAACTGATGTCTAGACTATAGTGATCACTTCCCCTATAGGAACTGGCAAATTTGGAGGGTGGACTGTATCGCATCACCTCCCTGTTGAGCCCTCTCCTGCCCCAAATCTCAGGGAATTTCTCAAGCTGCAGTTGGCAAAGCTAGTCATGAGACTGTTCTCCTGGTTAGTCAGAGGTGCAGGTGTGCACTTATGTCCTGAGGACTTTATACTTTCTCAGCAAACAGCAGTGCGTTATTGGGACTTCGAATGCGGACTTCTCAGGCTGGTGTTCAAGGAAGGTAAGGCTGCCAGATCACCTGCTACAGCAGGCAACCTTCCAGCCAAAAGCCCGTGTACCTTCTGTTTCTTTGTGGAGAGGAGGGAACAACATGGGAGGCAATACCCAGCATTGGTGACACCATGTTGTCACTTCCACTTTCAGACCAGGAAGTGACATCATGCACAACACTCTAGGTGTAGCATGACACTCTTTGAATTTTGTAATGCATGACACTATGAATTTTGTAAATCTCTGTCATAAAAATAAGAGATTTGGGGAATTCTTAGAGCAACAAGTGACACCAAGATATTACTTCCAGTTCTAAAATCAGAAGTGATGCCACAGCATCACCAATGGCAGTTTTGAAGTTCCCACCCCTATTTGGATCCTAGGAAAACAGTCAGTGGGGGGCTGGCAACCCTAAAGGAAGGGTATTCCTACATAACATTAAACATGAAAACAGTTTAGACCAGGGGTGTCAAATATGCGGTCCCCCAAGCAACTGGCTGTCATCTGTTTCCTTCTCCCTCTCTCTTGCTTCCTTTTGCATAAGAGCTTGCTTTGCCAGGCTTGCTCAATTGCACAGGAGCTACAGAAGAAAGCCTCTATTTTCTCTATTGACTGAGGCTCCTCCCTTGGCGAGGAAGGGGAGGAAGGCAGAGCTTGCTTTGCCAGGCTCTCTCAATCACACAACAGAGCTACTGAGCCAAGCCTCGCTTCCTTCTATTGGCTGAGCCCCCCCTAGTCCCCTAGGGAAGGAAGGAAAGCCACAGCTTCCTTTGCCCAGTTCCCTGTATCCCATGGGAGAGATACAAAGAAAGCACCTTTAAGACTGAGTGCAAATGTTTTAAACATGTTTTAAGGGTTTTTTTTTAAAAAAAATATTTAATTGAGTTTATCTGTGTTCTTTATAAAGTTTATATCTCTGCTACCTAATCTTAAATAGATACACACATGGCCTGTCCCAACGTGACATGGCCCGGCTTAGCAAGGTCTCATTTATATTAGATCTGGCCCTCGTAACAAATGAGTTTGACACCCCTGGTTTAGACGGCACCCTTTGTTTATGGGATCCAGTCCTTTGCAATCTGGTTGCCTGTAAGGTGGTTTATGATATATTAAAAACCCCAGACTCCTCTTAGCACCCCCGGGACTGCTTACTTATCTCAGTCAGCACAGCTGTCATAGTGTATTGCAGTTATACATAGGCTTTTATGCTCCTTTAACTGAATCTATATATTCTCCCAAAGCCATATTCTCCCAAAGCCAAAGAAAATACGATCTGAAGCCCAGCAATCCATGCTTCCCCATAAACCTAATACACTGCAGGGCCAAACATAGGTGGGTCATTGGGAGGTAGGGTTGCCACTTACCTGGTAACAGCAGGGGAACTCCCAGTGATCTCTGTCCCCTACCCTATCATGGGAGAAAATGGGGGAGGGGGGACAGACTCTGGAAGTCACTTCCCATTTCAGAAAAGGAAATGATGTCATGGTGCTCTAGAAATTTCAATAATCTTCATTGTTAAACCTTAGGGTTTTTAAAATCCTAGATGTCAATTCCTGTTTCAAAACATGAAGTGACTTCCAAGATGTCTGTGCCCCCCAGTGGTTTTGAAACAGGAATTGACATCATAGGATTTTAAAAACCCTAAGGTTTAACAATGAAGATTATTGAAATTTCTAGATAAGAGTCTGCACACTTAACCACTACACCAAACTGGCTCTAGTGTTTTGAGTCCTGAAGAAAGACAGAAGAGACAAAGATCTCCTGTCCAGGTCCACATAATGCAAAGAGCAGGCTCGCTCAGCCTCAATTTGCCTCAGGGCTGTGCTGACAAGGAAGAGAGGGTTTACTGAAACACTCCTGCTCTGCTATTAGAATTCTAAAGAAGAAAATATGTGTACTAAGTGAGGTTAAGGGGTTAAACCCCAGCTACTTACTGTATGTACTCTGAGAGCAAATCGAGGCTACCTGAGCCTGCTGTTTTCAGCTCATTTGTTTCAGCCCCGAGGAACAGGGTGTTTGAAGTTCATGGCAGAAATCTTTGAATCCTCCTAAAAAGCAGAGTTGGAAGCTGTTCTAAGTTGCCATCCTCATATCTATGTTATCTGCCACATGAAAGGATCAATGGACACTTAAGACATTAAAGGTGCAAGATATGATTAGCCAAATGGAAACAAATGTAATGATCAATCTTGAATAGTGTTGCCAGCTTCACTCTCCATAAATTGCCCTGTGGAGGCATATGTAAGAACACATCCAATTTGAGTAATCCAGAGTCGAAGTGGCTGGCATGTCATGGCCTGGGAACACCTTTTCCTGCTTTCCAGGGATTTCTGCCCTTCTCTGAAGCATGGCCTTGAATATTGGCACTATCACAATTATATGTTGTGATCCGCCTTAAGCCTGTTTACGGGAAAAGGCGGAATATAAGCCTACTAAATAAATAAATAAATAAGCCTATGTAGAAAACCTATCCCCTCTGCGTCTCCCCCCGCCCCGCCCCTGCCCCTGCCCCTCATTATCAGTCAGCTTCTGAGTTCTCTTGGTGCTGCCTTATGACAGGGTTGCAAAGTTGTGATGCTTCTTCCCAGCTTCTATTTATCCTGAGCTAGAATGAACCCTGGGACTTTCCAAAAGACCTCCATGAGCTATTAAGAACCCTATAGCTTCTCCAGTATGTTATCTTTTGTTGCTATGAAACTCTTCTGACATTAGCTAAACTTAAGGGCCAAACTAGCCAAGGTTGCAATTACACACACTAAATAATGTACTTTCAATCTACTTCCAACAGGATGTTGCCAGTTCACAGTTAAATCCAGTTGGAAAGTGCACTGAAAGTGGTTTGAAAGTGCATTAATTAATTAGTGTGTGTGATCACAGCCCAAGTTGGGTCTGTGTCCCCCTGTTATGGTCAGATGACATCAGCTTGAAACTAATTTCCTAAGAATGCAGGGTCCCAGATTGAATCAGGACCATAATGCAGTGGGAGAAAGGGCTCCCCCCCCCCCCACATGCCATTTTCCTGGAGTAAAACAGCCCTGTGGGACAGTTTCCTTTTGCTCTGCCAGAGCCGTTTTGAATGGAGAAAACAGCACAGGGGAACACTGAAGTTTTTTCTCTCCACACACCACAATACTGATCCTAATCAGGCCTCTTCCCAGCACGTGTTGTCTGATTGTAAGAATATGAGGGTTGAGTCTGGGTTTCCTTTAAAAAGTGGAAATGTGGAAAAATGTCATGCCTATTAGCCCTAAAGTTAATCTAATTGAAGATGGAGTTTAGGTTAATGAATTTGCTTTTTGTCCTATTCTTCTTTGAACCCACAAGGCCAATGAATTCCCCGCTGTGTCGCTGCTTTCCCCAGCTGCTGAAAGAAACAAGCGAGACTTTCCTTCCAGTGCAGTAACAGGTTTCCTGTGGCAGGTGGTTTTTCTCGTTCTAGATGGCAGTTATTGACTCCCCCCCCCCCTCCCGCCTCAACTCTCCTCAAGCCTGAACTCTCTCTGGTCAGGATGTATGTGGCCTGCGTTGAGCAAATATGTGTGCATGACAGAGTTCGGCAAAGCAGTGGGAAACTAGAGTGGAGAATACGCTACTGTCATTTCTCATAAGTTGCTGGCTGGGGAGATGAGTGCGGCCGAGGGCTGAAAATGTCAACTGCTATCAGTGCAGGGTCTGCTTCTCTGCCTGGGTTTGCCCAGAGTGCGCGTTTACAGGAAAAACGTCAGCCATCTGGAAATTCTACAGAGTAGCTAGACACACGCTATGACCCCCGCCCACACAGACCCTTTTCCACTTCACATATTTTAGCACCACTCCTCCAACACTGTACTCAGGAGGTGTGGTAAAAATATTGGCTGCTTCATAAAACTGCTGCTTGGATTATGGCAGTCTGGATTAGGAACCATACCCACCCAGCCCTTTCTCCTTTTCTTTAGCAGCCAAGGGATACAATAAATGAGCTTCTAATGGAAAATGGTTTTAAAATAAAACATTATGATCCCTCTTGCTATCAACCTTTTTGTTTCTTTGCCTATCTTTTTCTCTTTCTCAGAGCATATCTGCTCTAATTTTTAAATTATTTCCTCTCTCCAGGGAATCTTGGGAAATGTAGTTCTGGTAAGGGAACATAAGAATCTCCAAGGGTATACATATGCATTACGCGTACTCCTGTGATTATTTTAAAACATGTTCTTCTTTTAACAGATTGCAGCTGTGGAGGTATGATTTCCAGGGGGAAACCATGTGTGTGTGGGGGGAGGGATTTAACCCTTCCCTAATGCCATTCACCTTCCCTCTAAAAAAGATTTCCATGTTGTTTTACTCATATTTTTCCCCCGGTAAGAGGGGGGAAAACAGCTTGGAAGTGAGTTTTCAGTGGGGTAGTTCTGAGGCAAAGTTCTGAGGGAAACTCTTCCCAGCCACCACAATCTCTCACTGGCAATTGCAACTCAGGTGGCCCATGGCCACCATTTCTAAATGAAAAGTCTTAAAATGACCATTAATAGGGTTGCCATCCTCCAGGTGGTGGCTGGAAATCCCCTGCTATATATCTTCAAGCCACAGAGTTGGTTCACCTGGAGAAAACAGCCACTTTGGAAGGTGGGTTGTATGGCATTACAACCCTCTCCTCCCCAAACCCCACCCACCTTAGGCTCCACCCCCAAACCTCTAGGTATTTTCCAGCCCAGAGCTGGCAAACCTATCACAGAATTAGACAGAGAGAGTTCTCAGCTGTCTTCACAAGCTATGTTTTTTCATAGATTTCTATAGTGGGGGGAAAACAAATACATTTGCAGAAAATATGGCCTAAATGTTTGAAGTGCTTTACATGTATTACCACTGAGATGTTTGTAATAACCCTATAAGGAAAGTTGGTATTATTATCCTCATAATACTCTCATAATTAAGGGGAATGAGGCACAGATAGAGATATGCCTAAGACTGCCTAATGAGTTTGTGTCTGAGATGGGGTGCCTGGTGGTTGGGAAATACCTGCAGATGGGGGTGGGGGCAGGGTGGAGCCTGAGAAGGGCAGGGGTTGTGGAGGGGAGGGACTTCAGTGGGGTATAATGCCATAGCCTTCTGAAGCAGCCATTTTCTCCAGGTGAACTGATCTTTGTTGCCTAGAGATCAGTTGTAATCCAAGGACATCTTCAGTTGTAATCCAAGGAGATCTTCACCTGGAGGTTGGCAACCCTAGATGAGATTAGGGATGCCAGCCTCCAGGAGGGACCTAGGGGTTCTCTGGAATTACAGCTCACCTTTAGAGTACAGAGATCCAGTCTGGTGTACTGGTTAAGTGTGTGGACTCTTATCAGGGAGAACCGGGTTTGATTCCCCACTCCTCCACTTACAGCTGCTGGAATGGCCTTGGGTCAGCAAAAGCTATTGCAGGAGTTGTCCTTGAAAGGGCAGCTGCTGTGAGAGCCCTCTCAGCCCCACCCACCTCACAGGGTGTCTGTTGTGAGGGGAGAAGATATAGCAGATTCTAAGCCGCTCTGAGCCTCTGATTCAGAGAGAAGGGTGGGGTATAAATCTGCAGTCTTCTTCTTCTACTACAGAGTTCAGTTTCTTTGGAGAAAATGGGTGCTTTGGAAGGTGGACTGTATGGCATTGTACCCCACTGAGGTCTCTGTCATCCCCAGGCTCTATCCTCAAATCTCTAGGAGTTTCCCAACATGGATCTGGCAACCCTGCTCCCTCACTGAGAGCCAGTTTAGTGTAGTGGTTGTGAACTCATATCGGGGAGAACCGGGTTTGATTCCCCACTCCTCCACTTGCAGCTGCTGGAATGGCCTTGAGTCAACCATATCTCTGTAGGAGTTGTCTTTGAAAGGACTGCTGCTGTAAGAGCTCTCCTCAGCCCCACCTACCTCACAGGGTGTCTGTTGTGGTGGTGGTGGGGAAGGTAAAGAAGATTGTGACCACTCTAAGACTCTGAGATTCAGAGTATAGGGCGGGATATAAATCCAGCATCTTCTTCTACATCCCCCATGAGTGGCCAGGGGGCACCTGGCAACCCCAAATTGAGATCTGAATCAACATCAGATGCAGGTGAGCTGAAAGCAGACAGAAGTGAAGTCCTGATGTCTGACAAGCCTTGTGCTTTTATAGGAAAGAAAGCAATGATAATTTAGGTGGGATTCCTCCTCCTTTGCAGGCTAGTGAGGCTAGCATGCCAAGGGTTAGGCCCATTATTGTGACTGAGGGATGATCATGCATTTCAAAGTCCTTGTATCCAGTTGGGTCAATAGATGTTGTTCCTAGATTCAGACTGGGTCCACAGACAGTGCAGAGGGAGAAGACACTTAAATCACTCTCCCACACCCGATGGCTGTCCTGTTTTCCTGACCTGAAATGACGCAGAGAGTCACCATTGGTAGCTGTGGAAAATTATGTGTAACCATCCATTTACAAAATGGGGCAAAAAATGTCTCCTTAGCACCACTTCGGGTCATGAAAATGGCATGGGGGAAAAGGCTCAAGCCTCTTCCCCCTGTGTGCTGTGGCCTTGATCCAAGTTGGATTCCCACACACCTGGGAATTAAGTCCAAGCGCAGAACTCCAAGAGAGTATCTGTTTGACAGAACCTGCTGCAACCATGTGGAAGACAAAAGGATTTTGTGACATATGAACTGATCCTAATAAACTTGCCTGAGGTGACTGTTTTAGCTAGTGGTGCCTTATGCCAGCTCCATCAATGAGATTGCTCCTTTTACCCAATAGTGATCAGTCTTGTACTGCCTTAGTAATTCCATGACATGATTTTTGCAATGCAGGCCATGTGAAGGTGCTGTGAGAAGACATTTCAGGGTAGGTTTACCAGGGGTGCAGTCAGACATACCATTAGTGGTGACACAGCTCCGGATTAAATACGTTCATCCAGACATCCACATCTGGCAATTGAGCGTCATCCAGGGTCATCCTGGCTTGCTGCGGATCAATGCCGCATTAATTTGATAGTGCAGAAAGTCCGGCCCTTTTTCAAAGAAGCGGCCCAAGATAGTTTTTTTCCTGTTTGGACAGCTCACGCGCAATACTGCCCCTTGGAATGTTTACTGCTTCTACCACTTTTTTTTTTTTTTTTTTTAAAGCCCCAGCAGACATGCGCATTGCCAGATCATCCGGGAATCTGAGGTGATGCTTCTGCTTCTCCGATCAACACAGGATCGGAGGCGGAGAGGGGAAACATCCCACTATTTAGAACAGGAAAAAAATATTTATTTTCAATGTGGAAAATTTCTAGATATCATTGTCACTGCCAATTTCTAGGAAAGTAATTCCTGACAGTTCCCTGGTTTGAATCAGCAACATTAATTCCAGAAACCTTCCCCCTTTCCCCCACCCCTGCCTCTGAAGCAACGTTTGATTTCCCACCTCCAAACAGTTGTGCGCATGTTCAATGGACCCCCCCTCCCAGGAATCACCATCTGATCACGCATGCGCCAAGAAAAGAGCGTGATAGTATTGGATGTCTGATCGCTCAACAACAGAATGAGTCACATCGAATCAATATTCAGCGGTTTAAATCTGAGCACTACACACCCGCTTTTAATGTGACGTGTGACCGCACCCCAGGTCTGACTCAGGAAATATCTGCGAACTCTACAGGTGGAGCCAGAAGACTTTGGGGGTGGAGCCAGGAGCAATGATGTAACAAGCGCAATTGAACTCTGAAGGAGGTTCTGGCCACTGCATTTAAAGAGACCATGCTCCATTTAAATGCCTTCCCTCTATTGGAAATAGAGTCTTCTTTTGGGACTCATAGAATTGGACCCCCGGATCCAATTTTTTTGAAACTTTTTTTTTTAGGAAAGACACTGCATGCTATGCTGAAAATTTGGTGCCTTTACCTAAAAAAAAAAAAATCCCTCAGCCTCAGACACCCATGAATCGATACTCCAATATACCCATAGGGTCAATAGCACATTTCTTTTGTTAAACTGCATTTTTAATATTTTCAGGTGTCATATATTGCATTGCTATTTGTCGCTGATTCCAATCCCTACTGAGTTGTGAAGCCACTTAACTTACCTTGCAGCATTGTTGTAAAATGGAGAGCAGAAACTTGCAAGGCTTTTTTTGAGCAGGTATGCACAGGAACGCAGTTCCGGCTGGCTTGGTGTCAAGGAGTGTAGCCTAATACCCATAGGGTATAATGGAGTGCCCAGTGAACATTCCCCCCTCCCCCACTTTCTGATAACCCTGAAGCAGGGGGAAGGGCCTCCAAACTGGGAGGTCCCCTACCTCCAACTGGGGATTGGCAACCCTAGTTCAGGAACTGGAACTGGCAAAGAAAAAAAGCTACATTCCATATCTTTACAATGAACATAAGAGGAGCCATGTTGGATCAGGCCAATGGTCCATCCAGTCTAACACTCTGTGTCACACAGTGGCCAAAAAAAAGGAGGTTCATAAGTGGGGCTAGAAGCCCTTCCATTTTGCACCTCCCCAAGAACCAAGGGAAAAGTTTAGGGGTCAATAGCACATTTCTTTTGCTAAACTGCATTTTTAATATTTTCAGGTGTCATATATTGCATTGCTATTTGTCGCTGTCACTGAGTTGTGAAGCCACTTAACTTACCTTGCAGCATTGTTGTAAAATGGAGAGCAGAAACTTGCAAGGCTTTTTTTGAGCAGGTATGCACAGGAATGCAGTTCCGGCTGGCTTGGTGTCAAGGGGTGTAGCCTAATATGCAAATGAGCTCCTGCTGGGCTTTTTTTTTTTTTTTTACAAAAAAAAGCCCTGGAAACCTGTATGGTGAGCCAGTATTGTGTAGTGGTTAGAGTGTTGGACTAGAATCTGGGAAGATGAAGAAGAATTGCAGATTTATATCCCGCCCTTCTCCCTGAATCAGAGACTCAGCAGTTTACAATCTCCTTTATCTTCTCCCCCCACAACAGACACCCTGTGAGGTGGGTGGGGCTGAGAGGACTCTCATAGCGGCTGCCCTTTCAAGGACAACCTCTGCCAGAGCTATGGCTAACCCAAGGCCATTCCAGCAGGTGCAAGTGAAGGAGTGGGGAATCAAACCCAATTCTCCCAGATAAGAGTCCACGCACTTAACCATTACACCAAACTGGAGTCCCAGGTTTGAATCCCTACTGCCATGAACTCTCCATGAACTCTATTTCCTATATTTGCTGTAATAAAAGGAAACAGATAGAGAGACTAATCCAAGACAAGCTAAAGTTGTCTTTATTGTATTTCCATCCATTCCCCACTTTCTCCTCCTTCAGTGGCTCTACAGTCTCTAACTACCTATTGATCATCATCTTCTTCTTTTTAATAAAGGAGAGTGAAGATTTGGAGAGGCAGAATGCTGCTTTGCGCCGGGAGATCAAACAACTGACAGAGGAACTGAAGCATTTTTCTGCAATGCTGACTTCCCATGAGACTCACTGCTCTGTCCTTCATACACAAGCACCTGTGCCCTCAGAGGTGCTTTATACCCCACTCTCCTTCCACCAGACCCACATCAGCTCCCCATGTTTCCAGCATTGAGGCCAACTGCTTGGACTGAGAAAGGCTTGCAGACTCAGTAGAAAGGAAGACAAGGCCTCTTGTGGGTCACAGCTATGGAAGCGTTACAGGTATTCCTGTGCTGACTTGACTTTGTTCTGGGACATTCCGGAGCTACCTGCAGGGAGTTGTGTTTATGAACTAAATCTAGACTAAATGGGAAAGGGAAGATTGATGCCAAGAGCAATTCTTCCCATTATCTGGGAGAAAGACAGGCGTAGAAATGTTTTAATTAAATAATAAACTTTAAATTGTTTTCACTGGAACACTCATCACAGAAGCTCATATGATAAAGAAATGTAGTTTTCTATTAATAGGTTTACTAGGTGCTCTGCCACTGGTATAAAATAAAGGGAGGCAAGATTGCTCCACTGTTTTAAATAAAGTATTTTAAAAAAATGTTTAATGTTTTATTTGTAAAACATGACCAGGACTTCCCTTGCATACAGTACTTGGTGGAGTTGGGTGGTAAGATGCAAGTTCTGGGGTGAGACAGGACAACAAGAAGGCAAGGGGAAAGAGTAAAAAAACCACTGTGAAACTGCGGAACTGTGGAAAGCTGCCTTATGTGCTGAAAGGAACTCGGTATAAACTGAAGTAGTACAATACACAGTGTCAAGTTGGAAAGATGGCTTTGACAGAAGGGAAAATTAGGGTTGATTTTAAGCCAGATGTGATGGACTGCACTTTTAAAAGCTTAGAAGTGCTGTGTAAACAGGTAAAGGACTGTGAAGAGTTATTTCTTCACACTCAGAGAATCTTGAGGGACAGGCTGTTCCAAGAGATCTGATTGGTTAGCATCAGCTGAACAAAGAAAGACTTCTGAACTGGATACTGAGGAGAATTCAGTCTGATTTCAGCCCTGGCTGAGAAGAGCAGAATATTGACGGTTCTGGTATTCAGCCTGGATGGAGAGCAGTTTAATGCAGACAGGAGAACTGGGGAAAAGTTGGCAAGGACAACAACAACAACAACAACAAATTTTATTTGTATCCCGCCCTCCCCGCCGGAGCAGGCTCAGGGCGGCTAACAACATGGTTCAGAGTTAAATTATACAAGTAAATAAAACTACATTAAACATTATCAGCATTTAATTAAAATCTGGTTGAGCTTTAAATTTAAATTAATTAATTTTTAAAAGTGCTAGTGCTATGTTTACTTTTTCTGATGGCGGTTTCCTTCGCAATTTCCATTTTCATCAGGGAAAGCCAGTCTGAAGAGGAAGGTCTTGCAGGCCCTGCGGAACTGTTCTAGGTCCCGCAGGGCCCGCATTTCCTCTGGAAGTTGGTTCCATAGGCTCGGGGCTATAGAGGAGAAGGCCCGATTACGGGTGCTTTGCAGCTTCTCCTCTCTTGGTCCGGGGATAGTCAGCAGGTTTTTCCCGGCTGACCTCAGTGCTCTCTGGGGTTCATATGAGGAGAGACGGTCCCTAAGGTAGACAGGTCCTCGACCATATAGGGCTTTAAAGGTAATGACCAGCACTTTGTAACGAACCCGGTATGTAACTGGCAGCCAGTGCAGTTCGCGCAGCCCAGGCTGTATGTGCTCCCATTTAGGGAGTCCCAGCAACAGTCTAGCCGCTGCGTTCTGCACCAGCTGCAGCTTCCGGGTTCGGCACAGAGGCAGCCCCATGTAGAGGGCATTACAGTAATCCAGTCTCGAGGTGACCGTTGCATGAAGCACCATTGCCAGATCTTGGCGCTCTAGGAAGGGAGCCAACTGCTTTGCCCGCCTTAGATGGAAAAAGGCTGACTTGGCAGTGGCTGCAATCTGGGCCTCCATTGATAATGCAGGCTCCAGTAAAACTCCCAGGCTCTTAACTCGGTGCGCCGCTTTCAACGGCGCCCCGTCGAAGACCGGGAGAGGTATTTCCCCTCCCCGAGCGCCCCGACCCAGACAAAGGACTTCTGTCTTCGCTGGATTCAGTTTCAGCCCGCTCTTCCTCAACCAGGTTGCCAAATCCTGCAGGGCCCGGTCTAAATTCTCTGGGACGCAGTCAGGCCGGCCGTCCATTAGCAGATAGAGTTGGGTGTCATCTGCATATTGATGGCACCCAAGTCCATGTCTCCTGGCAATCTGGGCAAGGGGGCGCATGTAGATATTAAATAGCATTGGTGAGAGAACTGCCCCCTGAGGCACTCCACAATCCAGTGTGCGCCTCTGGGACAGCTCGCCCCCAATTGCCACCCTTTGTCCCCGATCCTCGAGGAAGGAGGCAAGCCATTGTAAGGCAGACCCCCTCACCCCTACATCGGCGAGGCGGCGGGTCAGTAGCCGATGGTCAACCGTGTCGAACGCAGCCGACAGGTCCAACAACATCAGCACCGCCACACCGCCCCGATCCAGGTGCCGTTGGAGATCATCTACCAGGGCGACCAGTACTGTCTCCGTCCCGTAACCCGGGCGAAAGCCGGACTGGCAAGGGTCTAGGATGGAAGCGTCATCCAGAAAGCTCTGCAACTGTGACGCCACTGCCCTCTCTATAATTTTACCTAAAAATGGTAAATTAGAGACCGGTCGATAGTTTGCCAATTCGGCCGGATCCGCTGTACTTTTTTTCAAGAGGGGACGGACCAAAGCCTCTTTTAGAGATGATGGAAAGCGCCCCTCCAAGCGGGTAGTTAGAAATTCCCATTCTTCTAGAGAGAAAAGAAGATTCCCTACCCAGTCAAAAATGATGTTAGCTCTGATGAGTACAGAAATCCCTGGTCTGGTGCGGTTAAAGACTGCCTTTGGAGACCATAATAGTCAGTTAAAAACTCAGGATGAGTATCGGTGTTTCAAGAGAAGGGGTTTGGGTACTGGAAAGAGTGTACCAGAGTGTACCAGAGTTAGTGAATTCTCAAAGAAAGTGTACTTAAGAGTTTAGGGAAAACACTAGAATAAAAGCCTCTCAACATAGAGATTTAACTGTGAAAAGCTTCTCATTTGCCCCCCCCCAGCCCCCCCCCCTGCTTCTGGACTCCATTGTTCAAACCTGCTGTGAGAATTTTGCTGTACTCTAGGATTTGACAAACTTTCTAATATTTCCCCCCACAAAAATGAGGAAATAACCAAAATATATAAAGCAGACAGATCGAAATCTTCATAATGTCACTGTGGTCACATAGGAGAAAGTAATTTAAAAAGTATGATGGGAGTAAGGTTTTATTATGACAATTATAATTCAAGAAGCATTTTAAGTTGGATGCTGAGCTGATATAATTTAGTACACCTTCTGGTGATGTCAGAGGTGCATGGCATATGCAAATGAGTTGTGTTAATAAGCTCTGGCACCTATTTTTCTACAAAATGACCGCTGGCTACAGACCTGGCATATATCGTAACAATCTTCCAGAGGCAGGGAGCACATTGTTCCTGTGCTGAGAAACAAATACTACTTGTCACACAACTATTGTCAGGGGTTTGTTTCCGGAGATCTGATCCCTCTTTTGTCACAAACTACAAATACTCAAAGATACTTAATGTATAATTTTAAAAGTTTTAAATTATTACTGTTAAGTTGCCATGAGACAACAGGAAACGTAGGGTGTAAGTCTTCTGATAAATACAAATTTTTAAAAGGCATGGAAAGTTATGATGGAAAACCCCACAGAATGCCCCTGGGTCTCTGCAATACCCCTTTATAGCAGGTTCTATCACACATAGGCTTTTAAAAGAAAGCCTTACCTATTAAAAAGGCTACCTCAAGAGGGTCTCCAAAAGTACAAGCGTATTTTCAGGCACTGCAGATGTTAAGGCTGTATGATTACTGAGTGTGTGGTGGTTTGGACTAAGTCCTGACCTTTGTTCATCCTCCATGAGAGAACATGGTACCCTCTGCATAACAGCGTTTTTAAAATGTTATTCATTTTAACTGCATGTTTAGTTCTAGGCAGGATTGCCAGCCTCCAGGTGGGGCCTGGGAGTTCTCCCAAAATCACAACTGGTCTCCAGACTACACAGATCAGTTTCCCTGGAGAAAATGGCAGCTTCAGAGGGTGGACTCTATACTATCACATCCCTCCTGAGCTCCGACTCCTCTGCAAAATGCCATCTGCAACCCCTCCACAGGCACCCCACACCCCCATCTTCAGGAACGTCCTAAGCCCAGCAGGAACATATTTGCATATTAGGACACACCCCTGACATCAAGCCAGCCGGAACTGTGTTCCTGCTAAAAAAAGCCCTGCATATGAGCTAGGGCTGCCAAGCTGCCGGTCCAGGCGGGGGTTCCCCTCCGCCTAAGTTGCCAGCACAATGATGTTACCCAGAAATGATGTCATCATGATGGCACACAGCAGTCACTCTAGGCATTTCCAGGGAAACCCTATGGTTTTCCCAGACACTCTGGCCATTTAGGAAGGAAAACTCTATGGTACAATAGGTATCATAGAGTTTTCCCTCTTCCAAATGGCTAGAGTGTCTGGGAAAACCATAGAGTTGTCCTGGAAATGCCTAGAGTGGCTGCACGTGGCATCACTGGCACAGTGGTGTCACTTTCGGGTGATGTCATTGTGTTGCATGTCACGAAAGTCCCCCGCTCTGGGACAAAGAGAACTTGACAACCCTAATAGGAGCTAATGTAATTGTCAGCCAGATCTGTGATGAACATCTGACATATCCAGGGGTCATTTTGTAGAAAAATAGGTGGTGGAGCTCATTAGCATAACCTGCTTGGGCTGGCTAGAGATCCAGCCAGCCCAAGCAGGCTTCACTGACCTGGGGCTCTCCTTGGCTGCCCCCCCCCCAGTCAAAAGGCCAGCAAGCCACCCACTGCCCAAAATCACATAAGAAATGGAGAAAGGGTGGCATGGGCTTCTCCAGGGGTTAATGAGAGCTGCTGGGGGTGTGGCAAAGCTCCTGGTGGCTGGCAGGCTGCCCGCTCTCCTAATCCAGGGATTGTTATGCACCTGCACTTGCTATTCAATGGACAAGGAGGAAAAGGGGGAACTCTCAGAAAGGTTCAGGAGCTGTGCTTCTGTGAGCTCCTGCTGAATCTGAGACCTGGACATATCTGATAAAACCCAATGTTACCTCTAAGCCAGCAGTCCCCAACCTTTTTGGCACCAGGGACCAGTTTTGTGGAAGACAATTTTTCCACAGACTGGGAGTGGGGAGGGGTGATGGTTTTTGAATGATACAATTGTGCACTTTATTTTGGTGTGGTGGTTCACTGTGCGGACTCTTATCTGGGGGAACCAGGTTTGGCTCCCCACTCCTCTACTTGCACCTGCTGGAATGGCCTTGAGTCAGCCATAGCTCTCGCATAGTTGTCCTTGAAAGGGCAGCTTTTGAGAGAGCCTTCTCAGCACCACCCACCTCACAGGGTGTCTGTTCTGGGGGAGGAAGATAAAGGAGATTATGAGCCACTCTGAGATTCAGAGTGGAGAGTAGGATATAAATCCAATATCATCATCATCAAATCCTTTAAGAGGAACTGAACCTTTTTCTATAATGTTGCTAAAGAAAAAAAAATAGTCCATGTATGAAGACAAGGTGTAATCCACTTTGGCCTAAACTGGAGTACGCTGTGAGATTCAGAGTGGAGAACAGGATATAAATCCAATGTCGTCTTATTATTATTACTACATTGTAATATATAATGAAATAATTATACAACTTACGGCCCAGTTGCTAACAGTACACGGACTGATACTGGGTCACAGACTGGGGGTTGGGAACCCCTGCTCTAAGCTGCAGAGTCTTGTGAGCAGAAATTCTACTTTGTGAGCTACTGCATAAATTAGTGTGCTCTGGGGCCATTCTTCCTGAGCTAAGACAAAAATGTGTGAGCTGGAGGCTAAAAATCTGTGAGCTAGTTCACACTAACTCAGCTTAGAGGAAACACTGAACCCAACTCCTATCATACAGTAAGGCGTGAACTTTGATTAGTCAAAGCAATACTATGAGGGTCAGAATGTTCTGGCATTTCTTCAAATATATTATCTGTACCAGTGGGTCAAGAAGCTCTTAGAAAAATACTACATCACCAGTTCCTAATCTAATGTTTAGGCTTTGAAGCTAGTACCGCCGATACTGAAAATATAAACAGTATTCTAGGACACAGGTCACTTGCATAGTGCAGCTGGGCTGTAGAGGATCATGGGAGAGAACCAAAGCTTCTGACAATGAACAAATGTGAATAAAATGGTATACATGAATTTTTAAATCTCCTCACTCAAATTCCACCACATTAATAAGAGGACCTTCGATTCTGCAAATATTTAAGCAGTGCAGTACCAACTAAGGGTTATGTGGGTCTAGGTCAGAGTTATTTTGTAAACCAGAGCAGAACAGGTAACTTAAATGAAGATTTATTCTGGAAAAATAAAAAAGGTTCCACATAAACAATGAGAAAATAAATGAAACAAGAACATGAATTCTAGCTTAGCTCTCCACAAATTCAGCTTAGAATACAGAACACCAAAACCAGTACCAGTATTTGAAGTTTCAAGAAGTCATCAACACGTTTGAAATTAAAGCCTTTTCTCTACTAGGGAGCAAAAACTTTCCCCCGTTTTATAGACACAGATATTCCACCTGTGCACATGAGGAACAATTTGCTACAGCATTTAACACTGCAATATATAGTTCTAGACTATGATTCTAATTGCATTTAGCCTGCATAATGGATGATCAATAAGTAAAAGGACAGTTACAGAGGTCTTCACCCAATCCCTATGCTACATGTTGATAGGGTTCACATTTAAAACGTTCTGCAGGTTTAACGAGAAACCATCCTTTGTTGCATGTGCTGCTCTCTATTGGTCCTAAGCAGAACTGCAGCACAGAATGATTTGGATATTTATTTTTTTTAAGTTGACACCTGATTTAAAGTTGATACCTATTTTAAAATATGACCACCTCATATTTTAAAATAGATGGTAAATTGATAATCTGATTATGAGAATTTCTGTTTAGTTCTCAATAATAAAATGTACCTTTTTCTCTACCTCTGACTGTCACTCTACTGGTGGGGAATTTCAATTTGTGAAACTTGCTTTTTGTTTTAATTCCATTATCCAATTGCATAAGAAAAAGGAACATGGCATTAAGGGGGATGGGGAGAGAACACATATTAGGCCTTCTTATATATGGACTATATATATATTCAGTTGTTGTAGCCACCAATTGATCTAGCTAGTCACTATCAAGGGTTACAACTGGTCACATCTGAGCAAGGGTAGAGGGGAGTTGGTTGTTCCTATTTCCAGGCTGTTCTAAGATGAGGCCTTATGATGAACATCATCAATAAATACAGTTATACTTGCTCTGCTTGGCTGATTTGGACTGCCTACATTACATGCACCTCTGGGGAAAGCACAAAATCTTACCTATGTTGTTATTAGCATAATAGAGGAGAAATGCTTGTACTCTCCTCTACCAAATGAGTTGGAGTGAAGGCTCAGTTCTATAAATATTGTTACTTGCCTTCCACTTCCCCCAGGGGAAGAATTTGTCAGGGTTCATTCCTTTTGGAGGAGACAGCATGGGAGGCTTACGGCGCTTCTGTAGTATCTGCAATATTTGTGAGTAGCATATAGACGGAGGCAATGAGGTACTTTACAGGGCAGCAGACATGGAGAGAGAGAGAGAGAGAGAGAGAGAGAGAGAGAGAGAGAGAGAGAGAGAGAGAGATCTCTTCAAAGTGTTCAGCCAACTCACAGCAGATTCCAGCCTGCTTCTCTCTTGGTCAGCTAAGAAAGGACCTCACATTTTACAGAGAACCATTTTCAGACAATAAAAGCCCATTGAGGAAATACCTACAATCCTTCAGAAATGTCTCCATTCTTTCATTATAGACTCTCACTCATTTGTCACTTCAGACCACAGGACAGAACCATCCACAAGTTCCAAGCATGTAACACCTCGCATGGTACCTGTTTTTTTGGCCACTGTGTGACAGTGTTGGACTGGATGGGCCATTGGTCTGATCCAACATGGCTTCTCTTCTGTTCTTATGTTTTATCATAGCAACAAACCAGGTTTCTGGAAATAAAACTATGAATGTCACTTGTGACATGTGGGGCATCCAAAGTTTTTTTTTTAATTTATGCAATTGCCCTATCACAGCTGTGCAGTAGTGTCCAGCAAGCACCTTCCATTTAAATCCTTTAAGAGTCAGGTTTTGTGCATGCATTTTAGTGTTACTTCATTGAATAAAAGGAAACAGAAAGGAACCCATTGTTGAAACTGACCAGACTTTTTCCTGAAACTGACAAGAAGCTGCAAAGCCCCCTTTTTCATATCGCTGAGCACTAGGAGATTCTCTGCTGTGTTATTGGCCACTGTGAAAAATGGAAAAGAACCATACAATCTCAAAATATGGGGGAACATGTTGAGTGTACAGAATGCATGGCAGAACCCACTGACATTGGAATTGCAAGCTGTGATCATTGGCAATACGTGTGTGTGTGTGCGTGTGCATGTGCCTGTGCAAAGTCAGCTGCAACTCCACTATGCTTTGCACAGTCGCTGCCATTTATATGCGTGAGGTCCTCTGGAAAGCATTTTCAGTCGTGCCAGTAAACTGGAAAAACTGGGGGTATTTTTGCTGATGCACAGCTGCATAGTGATGCTGATGCACAGCTGCATAAATTTGTGTAGTTTTCTCTTTGTGATTGCCTAATTTGATCTTGCACACTGTGATCTTGGCAGGTTTTAAAAGTTTGTCCTGTCCTGGTTGTACTCTTCCTCCAAATGGATCAATTCCAAGCAAGTTCAGCCATTTGCAGGAGGTCCATGTGGCTCAGTCACCATTTTGTTAGGCTTCCAGAGACTACCTAAATGGTACCCTCCCCCACTTTGTTCACTAAAACAGTAAAGGGAAATATATTTTCAAAGCTTTAGGCTTCCCATCCCAGTGTCACTCTCTCTTTCTGTACTGGCTAACCCCACACTTTGTTTGTACACAGCACTGAGATCTTCCCCCCCACACTGGGAATGCCGCCATTTGCCTCCTCTCCAACCCCCCTTTCATATCAACACCATTACGAAGCTAAACCTTGCCAAGCTCCTGTAGTATGGACACGTGTCTTGTGTGGTTGCTTCCTACAAGCTCCTGTCATTTTAATTTTTTTTATTCAAAGACCCAAAATTAGCAATTGAAGAAGAAGGTATTTGATTTATATCCTGCCCTCCACTCCAAATCTCAGAGTCTCAGAGCAGCTCACAATCTCCTTTATCTTCCTCCTGCACAACAGACACCTTGCAAGGTGGGTGGGGCTGAGAGAGCTCTCCCAGAAGCTGCCCTTTCAAGGACCAACTCCTGTGAGAGTTATGGCTGATCCAAGGCCATTCCAGCAGCTGCAAGTGAAGAAGTGGGGAATCAAACCCGGTTTTCCCAGATAAGAGTCCGCCCACTTAACCACTACACCAGACTGGTTCCAAGGGAATCTATATACTTTTGAATTACCTTCAGCTTAGAAGCAAAAAAAAAATAAAATAAATGAAAATATGCCCACAATCACTCTCAGAAAACCTGGAGAAACAGTGACCTGAAAGTGAACTGAGTGCTGAAAGGAGGGAAATCAATGCAAAATGACAAAGAAAACCTGATGGACATGCATGGTGAAAGTGAGGGAAAACACCCATGCATAATAGGCCTTTGTTAGAAAAAAACACCATGATTAATGTCAAGCAGTTTCTACATTATGCTTGCCATGTAATTTGGATCACAGTCAGTGCCCTGAAACATTTGAAAAATAGTTTTTATCTGAACATTAACAATTCTACATTTTGCAAGAGGAATTTGTATGCACATTGTTCTTACAGTGTTATCCTGTGGCTCCTTTTGCTTCCTCTTTACCTGCTATGCACCAGATTCATAGTCCATAAAACAGTTTTTAAAAAAACAAGCAAAAACCAAAAACAAAACTTAATAATTTACAGAGCTGTCACATTGCATGGCTTATATCTGCCTAAGCTGCTGAACTGTACAGATCAGGAATCATTTTAACATGCACGATTCTCACACTGCCCCAGGGCCAATGTACTTTGTTTGCCAGGGAGGATCTTGAAATCTTGTAATATCTATCTTACTTTATAGATCACACATCACATTGTCTCCTTTGATTAGCTCCCTTCATAAGTAGAATCATCTTGTTTCTCAACATGGAACTGGTGGACACTGCCAGTAAGAGAGAATGGGAGGATGAGCTAGTTGTGTTGCCATTGGCATGAGCAGCTGATGCAGGCACTTGTCACTGCTGGGTGAGCAATCCTAACACAAGAAAATAACAGGTACCCTGCTGGATCAGACCAGTGGTCTATCAGGTCTAGTATTTTGTTCACATAATGACCAACAAGTTGGCTTGGATAGCTGACAGACAGGGCACAGAGGTCAAGACTCCTCCATTGATGCTGCCTCCTTGCATTAGTATTTAGAGGTTTAGTGCCTCTGGTTTGCTTTCTCCCTGGGATGTTTAAAGTCTTAATGGATCCTCCCCTCCCCCACCCCCACCAAAAACATCCCTAGCACTTCATTGGTGCTTACCATGGGTGGAATAAATGGATTTTTAAAATGATTGGTCATAAATTGATTACTAAAGTCTAGGAGAGTTCTTTTAAGAAAGTAGCATGGTCAACCCATTACTCTGAACATGGATACATTAAGCTATCTGTTCAGAGTACGGATTGACGCTATGAATGCATGAATGCTATGACTGCAAAAAAAATGCATAGGCTCAAAACATAGGGTATTTAGCATATACATGCTGACTGTGCAGGCAGAAAGGTGAGGTGATGGCTCAGCTCTGCTCAGAATGTTAATCACTTTAACAACTTGATCATGACCCTGGAGAATATGTCCTTGTGCTGCTGAGCCAGAGAGTTCTGTCCATCAATGGTGCAGGTGCAAAATGTCCAGCCCACAAATCTGGAGCAAACATAATTCAAGCAAACCAGTACAAAGTGGGTACCCTGATAATGGACATGGTGCATGCCATCAGCGGTGCTGGGGCTGAGTTATCAGAAATGGCAGCTGACTTGAATTGGTTATCAAATAGACTACAAGTAGGATTCAGCTGCTGAACATATTTGTTTTGACTATCAAATAATCTGGTTTCTATGAACAGCTTGCTGCGTGGCTGTGCACTGAAGAACACCATTTGGCAAAAGACTCTTGCTTTATATGCATGTGTGTCGATTCTATGTTTTCTTGGAAGAAAGTTCCTTGTTTAATTGGACTTCCTTCTTGATGACATAGCTAGGGTTGCCAGGGCTAACTCAAGAAATATCTAGGGACTTTGGGGAGTAGAGCCAGGAGCAAGGGTATGACAAGCACAATTGAACTAATCATCAGCAATTTCCTTTATTGGCATTATAAAAAGGTACTAACATAGATAGGAGTGGGATAAAAAGAAATGTGGAAATGAAGTATATACATATGTGTAAAAACAATTGAACTCCAAAGAGAATTCTGGCAATCACATTTAAAGGGACTGCAGCACACCTTTTAAATGCCTTCCCTCCATTTGGAAATAATGGAGGATAGGGGCATCTTCCTTTGGGGCTCATAGAAATGGACCCTCTGGTCCAATCTTTTTGAAACTTGGAGGGTGTTTTGAGGAGCGGCACCAGATGCTATGCTGACAATTTGGTGCCTCTGCCTCAGAAAAAAGCTCCCCCAGAGCCTCAGATACCCATGATCAATTCTCCATTATACCCTAGGGGAATTGGTTTCCATAGGGTATAATGGAGTGTCTAGCAGACATTTCCCTTCCCCCACCCCTGCTTTCTGAAGTGAGGGGAGGACCTCCAAACTGGGGGATCCCCTGCCCCCAACTGGGGATTGGCATAGCATAGGATTGCAGCCATAGAATTATATATTCAATAAATTAATATTCCTGCACCCTTTCAGCTTTTCTGCTTTCTCAAACAAAGGCTATTCCTTTCTATTCAGAGGCCTGATGTAGACGCACAGTCCTAATAAGCTCATACCAATACTGGGACATACAACTAGTCTAACAACATGACACATACTGCAATACACATATGGAGCCTCTTCAGGTGTTGTTGGCTTGTGATGCTCTCCTAACAATAGTGATTGCTTGCTTGTGAGGAAATAAAATATTGAAATAAACTTAAAATACGAAGTCCCTTGCTATCTGGCTGAGGTGCTTGTATTATTTATTTAGAAACCTGCTTGAGCCAGCTCACAACAATCACAAAAAATCTGCTTGGCACTCAGAGGGTCCCATGTTCAATCCTCACCAGTTAAAAAGGGGATCAGGAAGTTGGTGAGGTGAAAGACCCTGACCTGAGGTCCTGGACAGCTGCAGTCAGTTACAGAAGACAGTTCTGCCCTTGATAGACCAAGGCTCTAGTGCTGTATAAGGTAGCTTCACACATTGGCATGAATGAAACTGACCTACTGAATCAAACCATTGGTCCATTCAGGCCAGTAGTGTCTACTTAGACTGGCAGCAGCTCACCAGGGTCTCAGATAGAGGGAGAGGTCTTTCACATCACCTACTGCCTAGTTCTTTTTAACAAGAGATGTATACATTTATGTGTATGTGTTTAAGGTGAAATGTAAATATTAAAATAATTACAATAAGGAAAACTGTTAAAAATCAGCGTATAAAAACCTAGAACATAAGATATTTAGTAGCCTAACTGGTCCCCATAACAGTCCTCAGGCTAGAAGCAGATTGTAATAAGCAGGGCCTTTTTTGTGTGACCGTAGTGACTGGCACAGAGTACCAGCACCTTTTTTCAGGTTTCTCCTAAATCCTGAAGTGGGAATTGGTAGAAATCTGCACAGTTTTATTTGTGAATACTGGTTCCTTCCCCATCCTGTCAAATCACTGGTAAAAACAATTTAAAATATTACACACAACTCCCTCCCCCCATAAAGACCGGGGGGGTGGGATGTTCAGGGCCTGGAGATCCCCTGGCATTACAGCTCATCTCCAGACTACAGGATCAGTTACCCTGGAGAAAATGGATGCTTTGGAGGTGGACTCCATGGCACTGAGGTCCCTGTTCTCTACAGGCTCCATCCAAATCTCCAGGGGTTTTCCAACCAGGATCTTAGCAGAAAACCTGTATGCTGATATTTGAATGTAGAATGTTTTGCATCAGTTTGTGGTTGAGAAATAAGAGTTGCTGGATGAATCTCCTTTTCCTGCAACAATCCTGTATTCAAATAAAGGCTGATGCACCATGCACACTTATACTCAGGAGTGGAATTCTATCAGGAGCTCCTTTGCATATTAGGCCACACACCCCTGATGTAACCAATCCTCCAAGAGCTTAAGCTCCTCAATGACTTTTCCCTTCCACTCAACTTATGTTTTTTGATAGTATTCTAGACACATACTGCCTCCACAAGATGCCCAATCTGCTTCTTTCTTCTCTTATGAATTAGAGGTATAAGTTTGCTCTTGGTCTTAAGGTACTCTGCATCACTGCTAGAGCCCTGAACACATAAAAGCTGCCCTACAGCTCATCTAGTCATCTAGTTCAGTAATATCTACTTTCTTTGGCAGCAATATGCCTGTGATTTTTTTTTAAACTGGAGATTCCAGGGGCTGAATGGGTGCAGATGTTACTACCAATGCTTGTTTGTATCAGGAAAAGATGTTCTTTCTAATGTTCTCCTTATGCAGCAGCCCCATGAGTCATGTCAGAAAAAGGATCCAATAATCTTTTGTGGTAACCTATTTGAAATGAGGGCTAAACTATATATTACAGTTTTTAAAGAGTTGGCTCTGAGACTGGGTACTCATTTTTCTGCATGAAAACCATGCTGGGGGGTGGTGGAGTTATTTCTCTGACTTTTCCGCTCCTGCATGCAGGAGCAAGTCAGACAGCATGCATGCAGAGCAGCAAAATTGCCCAAAAAAATTCCCTCTGGGAGAGGGAGGCTGGAGCCCTTTCACCCCCTAAGGTGCTGTCCCAAGTCAGTTTGACTCTCCTTTTTTTTTTTTAAAAAAAAGGAGCTATTTCCTGCAACTGCACTGTAGCTGCAAGGAACACAAGCTGGGTTCCAGGGAATCTGGACCCAACTTGTTATAAACTGTAAAAGTTTGTGTCTGATGGTAAGGTCAGGAAAACAAAAATGAAATAATTAGCAGTTAATGATAAACATATGGAATTATTTGCTTGTTAAATATAGTGATAGATACCATCTTAGATTTATTTTGTTGTGAGCTGCCCTGAGCCTGCTTGTGGGGAAGGGCAGGATATAAGTGTAATAAATCAATAAAACTGAAGAGAAAAACAAATCCAAGGAGAACAGGTCCATTAATGACTACTAGTTACCGTTGCTAAAGATCTGTGTTTCTCTGATTTCCAGAAGCTGGGGACAAACCGAAAATACCTGTCACCTTTGCAGTCTGCTTGTGGGTGACCTGACACATTGTGTTGGCTATTGGAGAATGCTGTACTAGATGGACCTTGCCCTGGTCCAGCAAGGCAAGTCCTGTGCTCTTATCTTACGTATGAATCATTGTGTCGATACATCCAAAGCAACTGAGACTGACTGATTCATGGCTGTAGATTCACGTGGGTAGCTGTGTTGGTCAAACTTTGTTCTGAGTCATGGCTATTTCACTGTAACCTTTCCCCTTTCCCCATCAAATTCTGCCACTTGGCCACCATTTATAGCCCTTACCCATTACCTTGTATATGAAAATGGTTTCAGCGGAAGGGGTTTGTATTCCATTTTAACGTGCCCAAATGGAACGAGTGAGATATATCACAATCAAAGAGCTGTTTCCCTTATTAAAAAGACAATCTATTTAGGGGGAGAACCATGAGCATCTTCCTATGATGTTGGTATTTGCTCCATTCCCTACTGAAGATTATAACATAAGAAGAGCCCTACTGGAACAAACTAGTAGTCCATCTAGTCCAGCAACCAGTTTCACACAGCAGCCCCCCAATTCCCTGGAGAGCCAACAATCAGGGCACATAGGCAAGGCCTTTCCCTGCTATTGCTTTTCAGCTCCAGTATTCAGAGGTTTGCTGTTTCTGAATTGGGAGGTTCCCTTTAGCATAGCATAGCTAAAGGGAACTAAGGGCTAGTAGCCACTGATGGACCTCTCCTCCATGACCCTCTCTAGCCCTCTTGTAAAGCAGCCATCCATGCTTGTGGCTGTCATCACTGGCAGTGAATTTCACAATCCCACAATTGGAATTCCTGTTCTTCCTCTGAACAGGGCTGCTGAGATCCACCAGACAAAAATTCCCTTTTCAATTCCACACTCAGACCTGACTGGAAATTCATATGAAAAAAACCCACATGTCTTGCTTTAAGGGCTCGATGAGGAAACTACAGCCCTTGGAATTTTGTCCCCTTTGTTTCCCCCCCTTTGGGTATTGTGCATTGCCAGAAGGGTTATTTATTTAAATCATTTTGACCCTCCCCCTCAATCAAAAACTGGGTTCTAACTATCTAATCATGTAAAAAAACTTAAAATATAATATTATGCAATTATACTACTACAAAAAGTAGTAATTTTTTATGCAATTATTATGCAATTATACTACTACAAAAAGTAGTAATTTTTTAAAAAGTAGGCAAGAATAAAATGCTAAAGCAAATAGTAGGGCAACTGTAGAATCATCCAAATAGCAGCAACAACAAAAACAGCAGACTACAAGGGAAGAAAGAAAACTGGTATACCTAAAGCCTAGGATGATAAACAAACCTTTACCCGGCACTGTAAGGAAAATAAATCCAACGGTGAGCATATAAAAGGAAGGAATTGTAAGGCAGAGATACCCCAACTGAAAAGAGAATACTATTTCTTCCTTCCTTAAAAGGACAGAGGTAGAACAGGGCCTCAGACATGTCAGTTTTGGAACATTTGATAGTCCTTTACATATTTTGGACCCTAGAGTTGCTAGCTTTCTGTTGGCTACTGGCAGAAGTGTCACCATTGGGGGAGGCCCTCATCTGTGATATATAAGGTTGCCAAGTCCAACTCAAGAAATATCTGGGGACTTTGGGGGTGGAGCCAGGAGACTTTGGGGGTGGAGCCAGGAGCAAGGTTGAGACAAGCACAATTGAACTCCAAAGGGAGTTCTGGCCATCACATTGAAAGGGACAGCACACCTTTGAAATCCCTTCCCTCCATAGGAAATAATGAAGGATAGGGGCACCTTCTTTGGGGGCTCAAAGAATTGGACCCCCTGGTCCAATCTTTTTGAAACTTGGAGGGTACTTTGGGGAGAGGCACTAGATGCTATACTGAAAATCTGGTGCCTCTACCTCAAAACACAGCTCTCCCAGAACCCCAGATACCCACGGATCAATTCGCCATTATTCTCTATGGGAATAAATCTCCATAGAGAATAATGGGGTTTCCAGCAGACATTTTCCTTCCCTCCCCCTGCTTTCTGATGACCCTGAAGTGGGAGGAAGGCCTCCAAACCGGGGGATTCCCTGCCCCCATCTGGGAGTTGTCAACCGTAGTGATATAATTATATCACTCCTGATGGGCTGATGTCACTTCCACTTTGTTTGTTTGTTTATTTATTTTATTATATTTGTATTCTGCCCTCCCCTGATGGGCTCAGGGTGGCTAACATAACTTACTGTGGCTAAGTTGCTGCACTCTAGATATGGAACCAACTGCCTTATCCGCCTAAGATGATAAAATGCGGATTTGGCAGTGGCTGCCACCTGGGCCTCTATAGTCAGTGAGGACTCCAGAAGTACCATAAGCTCTTGATCTTAGAAGTTGGCACTAAAGGCACCCCATCAAAGGTCAGCAAAGGGATCTCTCTTCCCAGGCTTTGGGATTTGGAAGAAATTGAAGATAGCAACAATTTGGGAACCTTTTTCATATTGGATGAGTGACTGGAAATTGATGTGGAGTAATTCTTCATCAATATGGAGAGACTTCTTTGTGTGAGAACTTTTTAATTCATAGAGACTTTTTGCATGAGAACTTAAAACCACACTTCCTTATATACATAGACTTTTGTATTTTGTATTTACCTGTTTAATAGCAAGATTTGTAGAGATAGTTTCTTCAGTTCCCTTCAGAGGCTAATTCTGGGAGATCTCCCACTATATTCCTGTTTGGCTGGCTTGTCCTCCTGCGGCAACCATTTCATGATTGTGCCCATTGCCCTGTTTCAGAATTCCAAAGGTACCTGCAGGCTCCAGAAAGTAAAGAACTTGATGAATGTTTGGGGCCATTTAGGAAACCGATACCGTATATTGCTTGCTTACACAGTGGGTCTGGATTTATGTTCTGCTACCTCAGGAATCGCAAGCTGAACTTTTTCATCCCAGTTTCTAGGTGAAGAAGGGCTGCTTGAGATTCTTCTGACCACTCACATTTTTGCCTTCTGCCCAACCTTCATGTTATGTCTGGCCAAGATGCTTCATAATCTACAGAATGTGGCCCTTAGATACTGGATTTGTCATTGTATGCCAACCTTAAGCTCCATTCCTGTGTTGAGCCTCCAGCCCAATTTAGGGAATTAAAATCACAAATGTTTTTCCCTTTTTTCTGCAAGCATAAGTGAGAGAATGTGTACCTTGATCTCCGCTGTGTATGACTGATCCACAGGTCAAGAGTGAGCAGCGTTGACACTGCTGGAGGGCCTTATGCTCTGTTTTCTTGGCTCTTGGTAGTGTTATTTGTCCTCAGATTCATAAGAAGTGTTTATAAGTTCAAATATCTGAAGTGAAAACTAAATAATAACAGAAAAGTGTAAACACATGAGGCAGGAAGTGAAGACTCTATCCAAGATGAATGGTTACTTCTCATAGTAGAAAAGCCCATTTTCTGTTTAAGAGACAGAACAATCCAAATACATTGTCCAAATGAGTTCAGCAGATAGTCACTCATGAATCTGACAGGCACATTTTACTTTGGTATGTATGCCCTGAAATAGTTGCTCAGTGGAAAATAAGACTGATACATGCACAACGCACTGGAAATGACTCAGTGGGTCTGGAATAGGATTGTCCAGATCCAGGTTGGGAAACTCCTAGAGATTTGGGAATGGAGTCTGAGAAGGGAAGGGACCTCAGTGGGGTACAATGCCACAGAGTCCACCCTCCAAAGCATCCATTTTACTTTTTTCTTTTGGTATTTGTGTGTGTGTGTGTGTGTGTGTATGCATGTGCTCATGTGCCTGAAAGTCATGGTTGATTTCTGGTGACCCCTAGGTGCCTCGCTATTGCCTGCCTCTTCATCCCAGCCCTGGTATTTCTTGGAGATCTCCCATCCAAGTACTTGCCAGGGTTGGCCCTATTTAGATTCTGATATCTGACAAGATTGGGCTTCCGTGGGCTATCCAGGTCAGGGCCAAAGCATCCATTTTTTTTTTCAGGGGAACTGATCTCTATAGTCTGGAGTGGAGCTGTAATTCCAGGGGATCACCAGATCCCACTTGGATCCTGAGCATTCGCTACAAGCAAGCATTTCATGCTTGACTTGAAATGAGATTGTGATTGTATCACCAGTCTCATTGCTACGCATGCACCTGATGAAGCTTTGCTGGAAAATGGCTTAATCACATCTGCTGTTGCGCCATTTTTTTTCTTGGTTGGGGCATCTGGATTTTGCATGTCCATCCTTCCACAGAAACATCTGGACTGAGTTCCAGATCACATGAGCAACAAAAAAATAGAGCAGATGCTCTTTAAGTAGTGAATGAACTTAATTGTGGACTATAGAGTGCTATCATCCACTGACTGTATTTGTTCAAGTCAGCTGTATATGCATTGCGACTTTGTGTGCATGTGAAAGTTTATATATAGGAAACTCACTTTAAGCACTTTATTGATATTCTTACAATATACGATATGTTGCAGTATTCTGCTGTTAGCTTTTGCATTACAGTTTTCTGGAACCGCTTCCTCTTGTGTTGTGGTTTCCCACTGGGATGCTGGCATCCCTAGTCTGGAAGGAGAGACAACGAGCATAAGACATATCTGGGTCCCTGTTTTTCAGTCGTAAAGTAGACTTACAGAAGGCCAATAGTCTGTACAATTGAGTTCAAGGCTGGCAAGGGGTAAGGACTGTCTGGGCTTCAAGGTTCCATGGACCCAGGTGACCATGTGAGCTGGCCAAGATGCAGCTAGAGGACTGTAGCAATTTACCTGTTCTAATTAAATGTCTTGTGTATGTCTGAATGTGAGGGAATCCAAAAATTGGTATAAGGTGTGGGGGCAGAGGAAATCTTTGTCCAAGGTGTTTCGTAGCTCTCAGCAACTTTGTCTGAGTTAAGTAACTGGGGCAAATTCATATATATTAAATAACTTCTACAAACAGAAGGGACTAGAGTTTTGCAGCTGAAAAAGGCAATACTGGGTGTCGGTTTCAGGGTGCAACTCCCATTAGATCTGTTCCTAAGATGCAGTAAATATATAAACAGTTTCATAGACGTCTTACAATATGACATGTTATACTTTTACAGCTCATAAATTCATCATATTCTTAACTCTGAAACATCACATGAAGTTTGAACTGCCAGTTTAATGCTGGAAGGGTTATTGACCTTGCTTGTCTGTACAATTTATTCTGTGTAATGGTTATATAATCCAGCTAGTAAAATGCCTCTTAAAATTAGCTATAACGTGTAAATTAGCTACAAAGAGAGAATTCATCAAGCTGCAGAATGGTGTCTGTGAAGTCACTTTATAGTTGTAAATGCGGGCTGCTGACACATCACTTAAAAAAAGAAGTCTAAACCCTTTGTGCTGACATAGTGAAAAAAAGAGGTCTAAACCCTTCGTGCTGACATAGGAATCACAAATGCTTGCCCAGTTTTTCTCCCAAAGTGTTAATTTTTTGCTTGTCTCAGTCTGCCAATTTCTTTTCACAAGGATTAGCAGAACAAATTTGCAGGGCATGAAACCTCCCACAAATGCCTAAGTGAAACAGGCATCTATCACATAAAGGAATTTCAAAGATGTTGGCTGCTCCCACTTTACTGAGGATGTCATCTCCAGAAACCAACAGAAGAGAACCATTGTGGGGTAGTAGCTGGACCTCAGCCAGGGAGTCTAGGTTCAAATACCAGCTCAGCCATGAACTTTACTGAATTACCTTGGGTCAGTGACTGTTATCTCACTTACTTATTTCATAGGTTATTGGGGAAATAAAACTGAATGTGAGTGAGGGAAAGAGAGAGTTTGTATATGTATGTGGCCCTGAGCTCCTTGAAACAATGGCAGGATAAAATCTAATAAATGTTTTAAAATTATATTTTTAGCAAATCATGGAATCAAGCTGTGGTTCTCCACTGAGTGTTGTTTGGACATCCATTATGAAGATTCTTTGGAAACTTTGTAGAGAAATTAATGTTACCCTGGGTACTATAATTCAGGGACTTGGAACACAGCTGGCAATGAGAAATAGAGCTCAAAGGACTCAATCTGTGCCTACTAGGCAGAAGGACTCTATTACTATCTGAAGCAAGAATCTCCTGTCTTGGCTTCTGGCTCTTACAACATTGTGAAAAGAACATGGCATCTCCAGTGCCTTTTAACCTGGAGCTGAGCTTTGTGTTATTTAGAAAGCATCTCCCCTACATCTAATTTCTATGACCTTTGCTTACGAAAAGCCTTGTAAAGAGACTTAGCTCTAATAGGTTAGTTTGTCCTATAATCTAAAAGGCGGTTTGAGTACTCTGGTCCCTATATTCATCCAAAACAAGAGTCTTCATAGCTTTGGAGTCTGAGTTTGTAAGTGTATTTGTGTTTACAGGCACTATGACAGGTCTAGTCAACACTAAACATGATCCATTAACCCATTCAAAAATATGCAAAGAGAACTGAGAATTAATGCGTTGAGACTACTGTTGGCCCTTAGAAAGGGATGAGGAAGTTTTACTTCTTTTTTTGTACTGTCCTTATTACTTCTCATCACCAAAATGGAACCTGGGCTATAAACATAACTTCTCCTATGCTTGTCTTTCCCTTCTCCTCCCAAAATACTAGAACTTGAGGGCACCCAATGAAGTTGATGTTCAATTCAATTTGGGGAATTGGGTGGCTCAGTGTTAGAGCATCTGCTTGGGAAGCAGAAGGTCCCAGGTTCAATCCCTGGCATCTCCAAAAAAGGGTCCAGGCAAATAGGTGTGGAAAACCTCAGCTTGAGACCCTGGAGAGCCACTGCCAGTCTGAGAAGACAATACTGACTTTGATGGACCAAGGGTCTGATTCAGTATAAGGCAGCTTCATATGTTCATATGTTCAATTCAAGACAAGACAAAAGAAAATTCTTCTTTACTTAATGAGTAATTACAGTTAGATTTACTGCCAGTGAATGTTGTGATAGCCACTAACACACATGATTTTAAAAGAAGATTAGGTGGATTCAAGGATAGGCCTTTCAGTGGCTATTACCCATGGTAAGTTAAGGGAATTTTCATATACCAAGGCAGTAAACCTCTGAACACCGGTGCTTAGAGGCAGTATTATGGGAAGGCTTTTGCCTCTGTGCACTGTTTGTTGGCCCTTTAAGAGCAGCTATATGGCCACTGTGTGAGAGAGGATACTGAACTAGCTGGACCACTTGTGTGATCCAGCAGGGCTCATTTTACATTCTTATGTTCTGTATGATTGGGATTCATGATACCTGACTGAATCCAAAAGAATTATTACCTGTCTTCTCCTGCTACTCATAAGAGCCCCGTGGTACAGAGTGTTAAAGCTGCAGTACTGCAGTCCTAAGCTCTGCTCATGACCTGAGTTTGATCCTGGCAGAAGCTGGGTTCAGGTAGCTGGCTTGAGGTTGACTCAGCTTTCCATCCTTCCAAGGTCGGTAAAATGAGTACCCAGCTTGCTGGGGGGAAAGTGTAGATGACTGGGGAAGGTAATGGCAAACCACCCCATAAAAAAGTTGTGAAAGCAATGTCACCCCAGAGTTGGAAACTACTGATGCTTGCACAGGGGACCTTTCCTTTCCTGCTACTTATACTGGAATACCATAATAATTCTTAGAAATTATACAGTTGATGGGAGTAATATCAGCACTGAGAAAAACCAAGATAAAATGGCAGAGTCTTGAATACTAACAAATTTATTGTGGTATAAATATTGATGAGACAGAGCCTACTTTATCCGACACATGAAGTGTTACATTTAATTGGAAGAAATTCCTAAAGCTACAAACATTATGAAGAGAGGCCAGAAGACCCAATTGCCTGTAATGAAAATGTGTTAACATGCTCCTTTTAAATGACAGGGTGTCTGGTGGGGGGAGAAGATATAGGAGATTATAAGCCGTTCTGAGTCTCTGATTCAGAGAGATGGGCGGGGTATAAATCTGCAGTCTTCTTCTTCTAGACCTTTACATCACATCAAAGAGAGGGGTTATTCAGTGGTTTTATTTTATTTGTTATTTATAATCTGCCATTCTGAGATCCATGCCAAGCAAGTCTACACAATCAGTAGGATGATAATCTAATAAGCAATGTAATAACACTAAAGTTGCAGAGATTTGAAGCAAATCTGAGCAAAGTGTAAGTATTAAACAACTCAGACCTTTAACTGATTGAGAGAAAGTATAGAACTGAATACTCATAGTCATGCATTTTCTGGTTGGTTTCATTATGAAGAGATTTGGAACACATGATTTTGGTAAGGATAAGGAAAACAGAAAAAAACAGAATATATTCTGGATCTGAGGAAGATTGTACAATGCAATGACTAGATAGCACTCATCAGGGGTCATTTTGTAGAAAAATAGGTGGTGGAGCTCATCCAGGGATTGTTATGCAGCTGAACATACCATTCAATGGACAAAGAGGTGGAACTCTCAGAAGGAGAAGGAGGAACTGTCAGAAAGGTTCAGGAGCTGTTTTCCTGTGAGCTCCCACTGAATCCAAGGCCTGGCACTCATCATTCTATTCCACTTTATAGCATCCCTTCTGTTATGGTCATCGTGCTTATGGTTCCATTGTGATTATATTCTTTGACACATTTTTGCATTTTGATACATTGTATGATTAGTGAGATATTGTATTAATAGTAATTTTTTTCTTTCTGCATTTTTCACTAGAATCTTATTCTTTTTCATTTTGGGGTGTGTGTGTCAGATGATTTATTTAATATCTTTCCACATTATTTTGTCTCCCTTCATACTTTGGTACTTCTTTTCTGGTAAATATTGAACATGACATATTAAACAATGGTATTGCATAAGTCCACCAACTTATCTGGTATCGACATTAGACTTAATGGCCTGTAATTTCCTGGGTCTCCTCTGGAACCTTTTATAAAAATGAAGGTTACCAGGGGTCGTTTTGTAGAAAAACAGGTGATGGAGCTTATCCAGAGATTGTTATGCAGCTGCATGTACTATTCAATGGAAAGGAGGTGGAACTTTCAGGAGGAGGTGGAACTCTCAGAAAGGCTCACATGAGCTGTGCTCCTGTGAGCTCCCACTGAATCTGAGGCCTGGAGGTTACACTAACTACCTTCCAGTCCTTGGGTATGGAGGCAGATTTTAGTGATAGATTGCATATTTTTGTCAGGAGATCCCAAGTTCACATTTAGATTTCTTTCAGAACCCTTGGATATATGCCATCAGGGCCTGGTGATCTGTCAGTTTTTAATTTGTCCATGAGTTCAGGGGTCATTTTGTAGAAAAATAAGTGGTGGAGCTCATCCAGGGATTGTTATACAGCTGCATCTACTATTCAATGGACAAGGTTGGAAGGAGGAAGTGGAACTTTCAGAAAGGTTCAGGAGCTATGCTCCTGAGAGCTCCCGCTGAATCTGAGGCTTGGTTGTAGGACATTTTCTCTAGTCACTTCAATCAGACTCAGGTCTTTTAATACCCCTCCTGAAATGGTCGGTTCTGAAGTAGGATTGCCAGTCCCCAGTTGGGAAAAACACTATTACAAAAAACCTTACACTCCAACTGCACACTCCGTTGAATTCCACTTATTTATCACTCATGTTATTTACATTCCACAACTCTATTCAACACAACTTAAACAGAAATGATTTATACTACATAATGAAACAAAGTCTCTGGCAAAGTCTCTTTGTTTCCTTATGTGGTATAAATCATTTATGTTTAATAGAGTTGTGGAATGGAAATAGCATGTGATAAATAAGTGGAATGCAACTGAGCGTGTAGTTGGAGTGTATGGTTTTTGTAATAGTGTTTTTCTGCCCCGTGGTGCAGAGTGTTAAAGCTGCAGTACTGCAGTCCTAAGCTCTGCTCACAACCTGAGTTCGATCAACCGGCGAAAGATGGGTTTTCAGGTAGCCAGCTCAAGGTTGACTCAGCCTTCCAAGGTCGGTAAAATGAGTACCCAGCTTGCTGGGGAGGGGGGGGGGAAGTGTAGATGACTGGGGAAAGCGATGGCAAACCACTCCGTAAAAAGTCTGCTGTGAAAACGTTGTGAAAGCAACGTCACCCCAGAGTTGGAAATGACTGGTGCTTGCACAGGGGACCTTTCCTTTCCTTCCTTTTCTCAATCTAGAGTAGACCGTAGTTCCGTTGTTTGTTTGGGTTAGTCTCCAGTTGGGGGCAGGGGATCCCTCGGTTTGGAGGCCCTCCCTCCACTTCAGAACATGGTGGGGAGAGGAAATGGCACTGAGAACTCCATTATACCCTATGGTGACCGATCTACATAGGGTATAATGGAGAACTGATCCGTGGGTATCTGGGGCTCGAGGGGGGTATTTTTTTAGATACAGGCACCAATTTTTCAGCTTAACATCTGGTGCCTCTCTTTAAAAAACCCATGTTTCAAAAAGTTTGAACCAGGGAATCTAGTTCTATGAGCCCCCCAAAAGGTGCCCCCATCCTTCATTATTTCCAGTGGAGGGAAGGCATTTAAAAGGAAACATGATCCCTTTAAATGTGATGGCCAGAACTTCCTTTGGAGTTGTCATGCTTGTCACAACCTTGCTCCTGGCTCCACCCTTAAAATCCCCAGGTATTTCATGAGTTAGACCTGGCAACCCTATTCTGGAGTGGGCAATCAGCTCCCCCACCTTACACAGTGAAGACAGAGGCAAAAAAATGCATTCAGCTTCTCTGCCATTTCCCTATCATCCTTTAGTAATCTTTTACTCCTAGGTCATCTAAGGGCCCCACTGCCTCCCTGGCTAGCTTTCTGTTCCTAATGTATTTGAAGAAATTTTTATTGTTGGTCTTTTTTGCAGTATGTTCCTCAGTCCCTTTTTGCCTGATCACCAACTTCCATTTTACTTGCCAAAACCTGTACTCCTGTTTTATTTATCTCACTCAGACTAGCCTTCTACTGCTTAAAGGAATCCTTTTTACTTTTTACTGCTTCCATTACTTTGTTTGTTAACCATGAAGGCCTTTTAAAATATCTATTTGTACTTTCCTACCTGTGATATACAATGTATCTAAGCTTAAGAACATAAGAGAAGCCATGTTGGATCAGGCCAATGGCCCATCCAGTCCAACACTCTGTATCACACAGTGGCCAAAAATACACACACACACACACTATGGCCAATAGCCACTGATGGACCTCTGCTCCATATTTTTATCCAATCCCCTCTTGAAGCTGGCTATGCTTGTAGCCACCACCACCTCCTGTGGCAGTGAATTCCACATGTTAATCACCCTTTGGGTGAAGAAGTACTTCCTTTTATCCATTTTAACCTGACTGCTCAGCAATTTCATTGAATGCCCACGAGTTCTTGTATTGTGAGAAAGGAAGAAAAGGACTTCTTTCTCTACTTTCTCCATTCCATGCATAATCTTTTAAACCTCTATCATGTCACCCCGCAGTCGACATTTCTCCAAGCTAAAGAGCCCCAAACATTTTAACCTTTCTTCATAGGGAAAGTGTTCTAAACCTTTAATCATTCAAGTTGTCCTTTTCTGGACTTTTTCCAATGCTATAATATCTTTTTTGAGGTGCGGTGACCAGAATTGCACACAGTATTCCAAATGAGACCACACCATTGATTTCCAAGATTGTAGTTTTAAATAGTCTACAAACTTTCCAAAAGAATTTGATCCTCCTTACCTTGCATTTCAGTTTCTTCTTCACAAGTCCCCTCATTTGAGAAGTTACCCCTTCTAAAGTTAAATGTGGTTGTGTTGGGGTTTTTTTGGGCAACTCACTAATGCTAATAACAATATGGTCACTGTTCCCAACTGGACCAAGTGTAGTATCATCTCCCTCCTGGTAGGTTCTGTGACCATCTGCTTCATTAAACAGTCATTGAGAGTATCAAGAAACCCAGACTTCTTCTCCTGACTTGAACACATATTGACCCAATCAGTGTGTGGATAGTTAAAAACACCTATTATGACTCAGTTATTTTATTTAGCTGCTTTCCTTGATTCTTTTGCTGTTTTTAAATCACCCTCTAACTTTTGGTCTGATGTGCGATAAGCTCCCAGAGTTAAGCTTTCCTTTGGCACACTATTTCTACCCATAGCATTTCTCTTAGATTTTTAAATTTACTGGACTGGACTCATCTGACATACAGATCCACATCCATCTCTTGCCTTCCTATCTTTCTGATATCATTTATATCCCAAAATCTCTGTATTCCACTGATTATCCTCATCCCACCAAGTTTCTGAAATACCCACAATGTCTATGTTCTCCTTTGACACTAGGCATTCTTTATCTTGAACATATCTAGCATTTGCTTTAAAAATTATAATTCCCCAGACACGTTAGGCCTCCAACCTTCCTCCTGTGGTCTTTAGACCTTGCCAGGCAGTCAATATTGTTTGTCACTCTCTCAATGGCCAGTCCTAATTCCCTCTAGAACAGTAACAGCTATCCCTTAATCTCTTAGTGATAAGCCATCCTGAACCAGAGACAATTCATCTCCTGTTGGCTTTCCTCCAGGGTTTAGTTTAAAAACTGCCCTGCCACTTTTTTGATTTTAAGCTCTGGCAGCCTGGTTCCTTCTTGGGACAAGCAGAAGTCATCTATTTTGTAGATATCCTGCTTGTTCCAAGAAAGCTTTCCAGTGCATAACAAAATCAAACCCTCCATGCATTGAGACTCCTAATTTGTACCTGTCTAGCTAGTCATCTGTGTAGAATGTTTGATAAAGCTATCTTAGAGGTCCTGGCCTTAAGTCTCTTTCCTAGCAGCCTAAATTTTTCCTCCATGGCCACAAAACTACATTTCCCCACATCATTGGTGCCAGCATATACCATGATGACTACTGGCCTCTCCACAGCATTGTCTACCAGCCTACCTAGACCACCTACAATGTCTGTTACCTTTGCACCAGGCAGGCAAGTCACCATGTGGTTAGTACATGTGTTTGCAACTCATCTATCTATATGCCTAAGAATTAAACCACCAACTACCAAAACCCCCACTCCTCCCTGCGCAGGGATGGTTCCTTGGTGCAAAAGAATACCTGTTCAACAACTGTAAAAGGAGTCCCTTCTGAGGGAACATTCCCTCTTTCTTCAATCCCCTTGATCCTCATACTCCCTTACAGCAGTGGGGCTGTCATTCTCAGAATGGGACACATCTAACAACTCTCTAAGAGTCTTATCTGTGTGCCTGACTGTTTCTGCTTCTCCAGGTCAGCCATCTTGACCTTGAGGGCACGAACTCATTCCCTAAAAACTAGGAGCTCCTTGCACTGAGCACACACTCAAGACTTCTGCCCAGCTGGCAAATCATCATACATGTTACACTCAGTGCAATGCAATGGATAGCCCTCAACTCCCTGCTGGCATTCTACGTTTGTAAATGTTTTCCCCAACTTTTAAAATAAACTTCCTATTTATGTAGATGTATTTGTGGAAAGTGTGCTTACCCTTTTAGGGACAGGGAGAGACTAGTGCCCTGGCTTCCTCACCCTGCTGCTGAACTCACATGTTTGCTAAACCCACCTTTTTATTTCCTTGTTCCAGACACTTTGTCACTGGAGCTGGGACACTTCAACACTGGAGTGGGGCCTGCTACTTCACAGACATGTCAATTTATATTTTGTCGCTTAGAAACCAGATGTGCAATGGCTTGTGGTAATTATCGATGATAACAAGAGGCACTCCTGGACTCAGTCCAAGCACTGGCAATTGGGTTCTGGGACTGAGAAACCCTAAATCCCTAACCAAATGCCTCTTGTGCCTTTTACTTAAGCCACTATGTGCTTTACAGCTCCTATTGATAATTGGGCACACTGCAAATTATTCGTAAATTAACGAGGGGGAAAATTACCTTTAGATAAACAGAAGTCCCCTCACTGGTGATTTAACATGCACCAAGAATAACAAAGAAGGGGAGTTCAAATAGTTGTAAAACCATATTAATGAAAACTGCCGTTCTATGTACATTTACTAGAGTGCAAGCTCCACTGAACTCTGTGGGGCTCATTTCAGAGCAAACATACTTAAGAGTGCTCTGCATGTGTAATGTATAACAGATGTTTACATCTGGGTGATAACCCCCCTCCCAGTTGCCAGTGGGAGTACAAGTTATTTTGTTTACATTAGCATCAAAAGCCAAATGGTCTGCTTGGGATGGAGAGTTCTCTGATGAAGCTGTTGTTGACTGGTTTTTTTTTTTCTGCACAGATCATGTCCCCCTGAATTGAAGATGTTTGCAGTTAATTTAACTCCTGTTTAGAAACTCTCTGGCACAATGCAAAGTTACTCTGATTTCCCAAAATTAGAGAGTGTCACAGAAAGAACTTGCTAGTCTTGCAGCACAATGTGTGAAGAAGAAGATATTGGATTTATATCCCACCCTCCACTCCAAAGAGTCTCAGAGCGGCTCACAATCACCTTTACCTTCCTCCCCCACAACAGTCACCCTGTGAGGTGGGTGGGGCTGGAGAGGGCTCTCACAGCAGCTGCCCTTTCAAGGACAATCTCTGCTTGAGCTATGGCTGACCCAAGGCCATTCCAGCAGGTGCAAGTGGAGGAGTGGGGAATCAAACCCGGTTCTCTCAGATAAGAGTCTGCACACTAAACCACTACACCAAACTGGCTCTCCTGTGGCTTTATAAGTTCGAATGAGGGATGAATTAAAATGAGTGACAGTGAAATGGCCACTGAAAACTGGAATGTAAAATGAGTTGCATGCAGTGCTGGATTAAACCCGATGGAGGCCACTAGGTGGTCGAAATCTCGGGGGGCCCTCCTCACAAATTATCTCAGAGTTGGAGTGTCCGCCCTGCCACCCATTGTCACTGCTGCAACGTCTTAAAGCCCCTTTGGCAAAGCTGCAGGGGAAAGGCAGAGAGAAGCAAACTTGGCAATGACACCAGCAGCAGCCCAGGCAAAGAGCAACTCAATTGCTGGCTGCCCCTGCAGCGGCAATCAGAGGGGAAACTGGGCAGGGGGAGCCATCCTGGGGCTCCTAAAGGTGTGGGGGCTCGTAGGCCAGTGCCTACTTGGCCTCATTGTTAATCCAGCCCTGATTGCATGGGCTCCTTTAAAAAGTTGCAAAGGAAATGCAGAACAGATTTAGAGAAACCTGCTCTATGCCTGGACTGACAGCCTTCAAAGTGGAATGATTCCTCTGAGACTGGAATGATAGCCCCTAGGATGGTTTGGCAGTCCCTGGAACGTGAATCAGTGCTCTGGTATTGGAATGACAGTCTCTGGGACAATATATATCACTCTGGGACTTGAATGACAGCCCACAGAGTAGAATTACAGTGCCTGGGAGTTGAATCTGTGCTCTGGGATAGGAATGACAGCCTCCAGAGTGGAATGGCAGTCCCTGGGGGCTAATATCAGTGTTCTGGGATTGGAATGACAGTCCTCAGAGCGGAATGACAGTCCCTGGAGTCAGTGATCAGGGACTGGATTTATACTTCTCAACAGTGCAAAACAAGGCATCTGATACAGACTTCATGACCCTAGAAGGAAACAAAACAGCTGAGAAGCAGGATAACAAATGAGTCAGAGTTGATTTGCCCCACTCCCCACGGCTCTTTTGGCACTTGAAAAAACAGGAGTGGAGGATAGAGTTGCCATCCTCCAGCCTCCAGGTGGGAACTGGATTTCTCCCAGAATGACAGTCTTCAAACTCCAAAGGTCAGTTCCCCTAGGAAAAAAACGGCTACTTTGGAATGTGAACTCTGTGACATTATACCCTGCTGAGATCCCTCCCCCTTAAACTCAGCTTCTTAAGGTCACACCCAAATCTCCAGGAATTTCTCTACCCAGAATTGGCAACCCTAGTGGGGGAGGAAGTGCTCTGTGCTGCAGGCCCAATCAGAACTGGGCTCTCCATATTTTAAAATCGTCTTAAAATGGCAATAACAAACTCATGGAAGCCAGAAGTTCTCTGACACTTTTAGTTTTGGTCCTTTGTCATCAGGGGGTAAGGATACCAGCAGATGGTATTAATATGTCCAGAACATTCATACTAGGGCAACCTCATTTCACCAGGGGCTGTAATTCCAATCCCAGAACATTGAAACCAGTCCCAGGACTGTCATTCTGCTCTCAAGGCTGTTATTCCAGTCCCAGTGCACTGATTCCCATCTTAAGGACTGTCATTCCAATCTGGGGGGTTGTCATTCCTGTCTGAGAGCACAGATTTAACTCCCAGAGACCATCATCCTGCTTTTGGGGTTGTCATTTCAACGCCACAGTACTGATTCCAATCTTAAGGGCTGTAATTCCCCTCTGGGGGCTGTCATTCCGGTCCTAGAACAGTTTATCTGGTCCCAGGAACTGTCATTCCACTCAGGGTCTGTTATCTGTCCTTTTGCTTTTTCTATGGCATGCTGAACGGCTCTTTCCTACTCTGCAACCTTCTCTCTCCTTTCTTTCTGCTGCTACCATGAAGTTAATAGTTGCTGGACAGATGGTGAGGGGTCTGGAGCCCAACAAGTCTTATGAAGAATGGTTGAAGGAGCTGTGTATGTTTAGCCACCTGGAGAAGAGTTGAAGGGTTATCATATAGAGCAGCAGTCCCCAACCTTTTTGGCACCAGGGACCAGTTTTGTGGAAGACAATTTTTCCAGGGACTGGTGGGAGGAGGGGGTAGTGGTTTTGGGATGATACAACTGTGCACTTTATTTCTATTAGTTTGGTGTGTTGGTTAAGTGTGCAGACTCTTATCTGGGAGAACCGTGTTTGATTCCCCACATCTTCACTTGCAGGTGCTGGAATGGCCTTGGGTCAGCCATAGCTCTTGAAGAGTTTGTCCTTGAAAGGGCAGCTTCTGGGAAAGCTCTCTCAGCTCCACCTACCTCACAAGATGTCTGTTGCGGCGGAGGAAAATAAAGGAAATTGTTAGCCACTCTGAGACTCTGAAATTCGGAATTGGGGGCAGGATATCAATCCAATGTCTTATTATTGTTGTTATTACTGCATTGTAATATATAATGAAATAATTATACAACTCCAGGCCCGGTTGCTAACAGGCCACAGACTGGTACTGGTCCACAGCCCAGGGGTTGGGGACCCCTGCTATAGAGGATGGTGCAGAATTGTTTTCTGTGGCCCCAGAAGGTTGGACCAGAACCAATGGGCTGAAATTAAATCAAAAGTTTTCAGCTAAACATTAGGAAGACCTTCCTGACAATTAGAGCGGTTCCTCAGTGGAACAGGCTTCCTTGGAAGGTGGTGGGCTTTCCTATCTCGGAGGTTTCTAAACAGAAGCTAGATGGTCATCTGACTGCAATGCTGATTTTGTGAATTAGGCAGATCACGAGGAGGGCAGGAAGGGTTGCATCAGTGCTTAGTTCTCATGGCCCTTTCTTATACACCCAGGGAAATGCTGATTACCACTTTGAGGTCAGGCAGCATTTTTTCTCCAGGCCAGTTTGGCCAGGGATCCTGGAGGCTTTTGCCATCTTCTGGGCACAAGGGGTCACTGGGGATGTATGTGTGTGTGTGGGGGGGGGGAAGGTATTTTTGAATTTCCTGCATTGTGCAGGGAGTTGAACTAGATAACCCTGGACTCTATGATTCTATTCTACCCCCTACACCCCACCCCCCAATTGTGTAACAAAAGGGAGTGGGAGAGGAGAACCTGAGAAGTTGGCAAGGAAGAAACAAAGAGAAGGACGGAAAGGGCAGGAGCAGCTACAAAGGAGGGCTGGACCCGCTTTCAGAGACTTCATGACCCACTTTTGGGTCTCAATCCACCGACTGAGGAACACTGCATTAAGGGGCTTTAGCTACCTAGCAGGCTTTCCTTTAGACAGGCTAAAGCAACTTCTACTCACCTTGATATGACCTAGTTTTGGGGACACCGTCTTTACAGACTCCCTACAGGAATCCGCTGTCCTACAGTACCTTTATTTTGTTATTAAGGGTGGTGTTTCAAATGTCGCTTCACTTTCCGTCCTTCGATGAGCTGGAAGAATTCTGGAATTCCTTGCCATTCTTTCCTCGAATAATAATGATATTAATAAAAACTGGCACTGTGATTTCCCCGGTGAAAGGAGCTCTGAGCCTTTGGCTCAGACCAGAGGCGCTGACAGCACCCTGTTGGCGGATTCTAACTTCCCCCGTGAGAACGGGGCAGTCACAGCGCGGGAACCAACTTTAGGTACTTCCCGCTATATAGACAACTCATAAACGTAGTCGCCGCGTCCCCTTGCCTGTGGGGAAAAGTTTCCATGGAGCTCTATGGGGAGGGGCATAGAAAGCCAATCAGGGACCGGGGGCGTGGTCGGGATGTCCAGGTAGCTAATCCGGCTAGGAGGGCGGAGCGTTTTGTCAGCGACGTGTCTAAGTGGGCTGAGTGGACAGTCACGTGGTGAGCTGTAGTTCATGAAGCGGATATTTGTTGCGAAAGGTGGGCAAAAGATTCAGACTGTCCGGGAAGGCAAAGATAACGCTGGGTGAATAGAGGTACTGGCAGACCGAGGACTGGTGGCTAAGGAGGAAACGCAGGACGAAGCCTAGAGGGTGGGAGGAAGCCAGCGTAAAGACAGAGCTGTAGATAAGTGCCCGCAGTCCATTGTCCAGCTTGAGTCCTACTTGCCTGCGAGATCCCCTTGCGGTCGTGCAGGACCCTCGAGTGGGTGGCCCCTTCCTTTTAGAGGCCATGGTGAGTGGGGGTCTAGAAGTAAGAGACAAAGGAATGGGGTACCAAGAAGAGCCTGAGCTGTTGCAGGGGGTAAAGCCAGAATTTGTGGACCCAGAGACACCCAATGGATCTGCCCCAGGTTCAGTCCCAGAGGTTCGCCTGACGTGGCGCCGCTGGGTAATTGTATTCCTCTTTAGCTCGTATTCCTTCTGCAATGCCTTCCAGTGGATCCAGTACGGCAGCATCAATCTCATCTTTGCCAATTTTTATGAAGTGACTCCTTTTGCTATTGACTGGCTCTCAATGTGCTACATGATCATCTACATCCCCTTCCTTTTCCCTGTGGCATGGCTCCTTGACAGGAAGGGTCTGCGCCTCATTGCCCTGGCTGGCTCAGCCCTTAACTGCTTGGGGGCCTGGGTGAAGGTAGGCAGTATGCAACCCCACCTCTTCCCAGTCACAGTCACGGGCCAAGTCATCTGCTCTTTGGCCCAAGTTTTCATCCTGGGCATGCCCTCCCGCATTGCTTCTGTCTGGTTTGGATCCCGTGAGGTCTCCAGTGCATGTTCAATTGCTGTCTTTGGCAACCAGGTAGGTAGCAGAATACTTAGATAAAGAATGTCTTTTCTGTTTTATAGATAGATACAAAAATGCTAGGACTAAGAGGCAGTTGTAAGTATTGAGGGGGAGGATGACTGCACAATCTCCAAGAAAATACCAAGGCAGTGGTAATCTCACAATAACACAAAGCCCCAGTATGGTAGAAGAGTGATTTTTGTGGAATGGGCGCACAGAAATATTTGAGCGCACCTAGGGATTTGCACCCTGCTAGAGAAATATGCTTGAAAACTATTAGTCCATAATGTCCTCAGGAAATGGGGGGAATGTTTCAAATTGAATGGCAATCTGTGCAGATGTCTCTGTATATTTGTAGGATAAAGGGTATCTTTTTACCTGCAATATGTGGTGTTGTGGCCACCTGGTCGGGCTTTTTTTTTCTGGGGAACACAGTGGAACAGAGTTCCAGAACCTCTTCCTGGAAACAAAATTCTTAAAAAACATTAAACAGTTCATGAGGTGCACTTGTGTGTTTCTCTTTTCTGTCCCTCTTGAGAGTTCTGGCACCTCTTTTTCCAGGAAAAAAAAGCCCTGCTACCTGGTGTTTTGCGTGTGTGAGAGAGGACAAAAAGGAACAGGGAAAGTGATTCAGGAACATGGGTGTGATTTTATTAAACATGGCAGAAGGCATAGGATGAAGGAATGAGGGCTGTGTAGAAGAAATAAGGCTGTGGAGGAACATGATGGAAAAAGTTTTAAGATGAAAAACATACACTAACAACTCTGGAATGGGAATACATATTGTTGTGGAAATGTTCTGCTTTTTGCAAGATCACTTGCTTCTGAATTTGTGCTAATTTGAAAAGTGTTGCTTAAATTTGGATATTATTTTGACTTCATGCACAGGAGTGGGTGAAGTATTGGGTTTGGCAAATGGTACTCGTACTCATACTTTGTTCTTTCATCTTACTATGCTTTGGGACATGAAGGAAGCATGGAGCAAAGGAAGGACATGGAAATGAAGGAAGCATGGGTTCTGGAGCAAATAGGCTCAAGGCAGGTAGTTTATGTTCTGTTACGCAGCCAAATCATTGTCATGATCTTGACAGTGTGTCCAAAGTCTGTATTTCTGCACTGAGGTCAGCATCCCTATCAAAGTAGCAGCAGCCATAGCTGCTGTATATCAATATAACTGTATATCAAAGTACAGTTGCCTTGGTTCATTGTTCATACAGGTAGTGGAAGTGTTTCATGTATTCTGTTCCCCTTCCTAAACTCTAAATGTACTGGATTAAAGGTAATTCCCACACAAATTTGGCATTTTTCTCTTGATTCTTTTGCTTAAATCTTAATCTTCAAGATTAGGAGGTATCTAAGTGTTACTAACTTCAATGAGGCTTGTTTTTATGCTTAGGTAGTGAAAGACATGCTAATCTATAACTTGCCTTTGGAGCAAAGGTTCTTTGCCATGAATGGCTAGGTGTGTGTGAAAAATGTTACTGTGAAAGTTGAGATTTTCTCTTCCCTGCCCCTACCAAACTGCTGTACTAGGATATCTAGCTGCTCTATACTGGGCTCTCCTCCTCCAAAAATACTATTTTTTGCCTTGCCCATACTTCTTCAGGACTTTTAAGTGATCGACTTTCCGGGCCATAAGTGTGTAGTTGCTGCAGCTGAGTGACTTGTAGTTGAGGCTTATTTCTGAAACATACAGCTCAGTGTCAGTATTCTGAAATATAGAGCTCAGTGTCCTATTGCCTCAGTGAGGCAACAAGAAGGTGTGTAGTGCTGTTGTTGTCCAATGAGAATTTAACTGTTATTTCAGGGCTTTTCTCAGGTCCTGACCTTTCAGGTGCTGTATGCGCAATGATGATTGTAGCAAACAGAAGTACCAAGAAGAGCAAACACTCGCTGCATGAGGGCAGTTGTGAAGACTGTGAGGCTCTGAACATTGGAGGGAAGTCAAGTGCACTTCTCTCATGAAGTGAAATTGGTTGCTTGAGTACCTAAGGAGCTGTTGTAAGAGCCATTGGTGTGTTTTAAGTAACTCTTCCTAGAAAAAAGGTACATAACTTTGCAAGATCCACTGAAGTTAATTTGAAAGTTGCATGCTGCTGAACAGTTCCTCCATCAAATTAGTTTTTAGATAGAGCTGAAAAATTTCCAGAAATTTTGGGGTCATGGGAAAGATTTTTATTGATGGTGGGGGACTGATCTTTTGAGAAAAATTGAAGTTTTGGAAGTTGTTTACAGCCACATTGGTCAAAAAGTAAAATCCAAACTGTTGTTTATATATTGTTGAATTTATTATTATTTATTGCCTTGAATTTTATCCCACCCTCTCGGCAAGTGGACTCAGGGCAGCTAACAATTAGTTCAAATAACTTCAAACAATAAATACAATTAAAACATTTTATGGTGCCACTCAGCAACAACCTAGGCGGGATTGTCCTTTACTAACAGTGATCCCATAGTGATTGCAATTTCTCAGTAGTGTAGGGTGGCAGTTCTCTCCTGGTTTAGGCACCAAAGGCCTGTCGAAATAACTCAGTTTTGCAAGCCCTGCAGAATTGAGAGAGATCCCGCAGGGCCTTGTGTTAATTATAAATATTATTGAAAATTTTAACATAAATTTTTTTAAAAAAATGTAAAATAAAAAAACTAAAAATAAAAATCCTCAAAACCAAAATTAATGTAGTAATAATTAATAATATTAAAAGGTATTACATGAAATGTGTTCCATGCAACTGCTGATCTCTTTTTTCCCTCAGTAGAAGCAAGAATGCAGTGCTGGGGATTTCTCCTACAATTTATACTACCTGAGTTGATCCTACAGTTGTAGGGACCAGTGGATATGGGGAGCATGTGGTTTGTGGGGACTATATGTGCGACGAACACCTCTGTTTGGTGACCATTTTGGGAGTCAGATGTGCTTGGAGACTCTTGCTGTAAGATCTCATTAGCTGAAGAATTTAATTTTCAGGCTTCACTGTTAAGCATTCTCAAGGGATGCCAGATAGGTGATATATGCAAACACTTAATCTTAAGGCAGTTCAAATAGTTTATTTACCCAGTGCTGGCTGTTTCCCACTTTTGCTTCTTAAATTGTTTAAACAGGGATTAAGTCCAAGAACTTGCTTCCTTGAAACTTGTTTGATATTGTGTTGCAAGGGGGATCCTTGTGACAATTTCGGTCCCCCACACCTCTGACTATCAGGGGCCAGAATGCAATACCTAGACAGGAAGGCAGTGGAAATAGATTACTGACACAGATGAAGATCCTGTGAATTTGGGGTAGGTATATATGGGTTTTCTGCATTGTGCAGGGGGTTGGCGATGACCCTGGAGGTCCCTTCCAACTCTATGATTCTATGATTCTACTGGATTGCCTTTAGTAAGTACTGAATGTGGCCTCATTTGGAATACTATGTACAGTTCTGGTCACCACATTTCAAAAAAGGTATTATAGCATTGGAAAAAGTGCAGAAAAGGGCAACTAGAACGATTAAAGGGTTGCAACACTTTCCCTGTGAAGAAAGGTTAAAGCACTCAGGGCTCTTTAGCTTGGAGAAACATCAACTGAGGGGTGACATGATAGAAGTTTACAAGATTATGCATGGGACAGAGAAGGTAGCAAAAGAAGTACTTTTCTCCCTTTCTCACAATACAAGAACTCGTGGACATTCATTGAAATTGCTGAGTAGTCGGGTTAGAAAGGATAAAAGGAAGTATTTCTTCACCCAAAGAGTGATTAAAACATGGAATTCACTGCCACAGGAGGTGGCGGTGTCTACAAGCACAGACAGCTTCAAGAGGGGATTGGATAAACATATGGAATATAGGACCATCAGTGGCTATTAGCCACAGGGTATAGATGGAACTCTCTATCTGGGGCAAGTGATGCTCGGTATTCTTGGTGCTTGGGTGGGGGGCAACAGTGGGAGGGCTTCTGGTGTCCTAGCCCTGCTGGTGCACCTTCTGATGGCACCAGGTTTTTTTGGCTACTGTGTGACAGAGTGTTGGATTGGATGGACCATTGGCCTGATCCAACATGGCTTCTCTTATGGTATAGCGGTTAGTGTATCAGACGATGATCTGGGAGAACCAAGTTCATATCCCCACTATGCTATGAAAACTCTTTGGGCAACCTTGGGCTTAGCCTAACCTACGTCAGAGGGTTGTTTATTGAGGATAAATGGAGGAGAGGAGATCAATGTTGAAAGCTTCTTTGGGTTCCCATTAGGGACAAAAGTGGGGTATGAATATCTAAATAAATGAACATCATGTGTTGATATGAGGCTGAGCACTGCACCAAAGAAAATGTGCAGGCTAATTACTGTGTACATTTTATCAAAAACATCCATACATGTATTTGTGATGCTTTATGCATTTGTGATATGCTGTATGTTTCATGGCGCTCAAAGAGGTTGCCACCAAGATTAATCCACTCTGTTTACTGTCACTTTTCTCACTGCTCAGGCAGCTAAGAGGCCTGCACATATGAATGTACAGTGTCACTTGGGCACCGTAGCCGGCTATCGTTAGGGATGGAATACAGGGATTGTTATCACCTCCAGTGCTGAAAGAACTGCCATGGCTGCCCATTTGTTTTTGGGCACAATTAAAAATGCTGGTCCTTACCTTTAAGACCCTAAATGGCTTGAATCAGGGTACTTGAAGGACCACCTCCTGCCATATGGCACAGCTTTCCAGTTAAGATCAGCCTCACAACCCTGCTCTTTGTGTCCCTGCCTTTAGAGCTGAGGCAGGTGCAACCAGAGACAGGGCTTTTTCAGTAGTGTCACTTCACTTGTGGAGTGCCCTTGACCTGGCGCCTGCATTGGTTTTAGCACTGGCCCAAAACGTTTGATCACCAAGGCTTTTAATTAAGAGGCTGGTTTTTAAAAAATACTCCTGTAGCCTGGGAACTGTTGTTTTAAGATTTCTGTCATTTGTTTTTATTATCCATGTTTCTGTGCTGGACTGGGGCTTTTAAATGCTAGATTTTAATTAATATATTTTAATTTTTTGGTTATTTTTATTTTGTTACTTTATTTTGTAAGCCACCTTGGATAGGTTCCTGAAGAGTTTGTTCTAAACTAATAATAAATTAATTAATAGACCTAGATGTGTATTTGGATGTGCCTTAGGGTAGTTTGACTGAACAGAGCTGGGATGAGGATTGGGGAATAGTATTTTTCAAGAATAGTGGGCCAAGGCAAAAAGGGAGATTATATGGATAACACAACAGATGGTACCACTGACAAGTTGTAGAGAAGCCCACAAGTTGTGAAGAAGGGACCCACTATATTATATCTTTGCTACAACAAAATTACACAGAATTGTCCATTAGATTGCAGGGTTCCTTTCCAGTGGATGTAGAAATATGTTGACTTTCTGTATGGCCTTTGGAATGCATTAAAATAAAGGTGATTGGTTGCTAGGGATAAAAGCAAAGCCCTATATAAAAGCATAGCTGTTCACAAAGGATACAGAAGCTTTGGTGGCTGGCACCAAAGAATACTTACTTTATCCACAGATTAGGAGTTTTAAGTGTAAATTGGAAACTAGGTTTTGCTATGAAGCTTTGTACCATATTCTGTATCCAACTTTCTGTCTTTGACTATCATTCATCATGTTGCCTAGTTTATTTGCATTTTATATTTCTAATTTTTTTTAATCCTAGTCTCATTGCACTATTTATTAGATTTTGATTTTATTTTATTGCATTGTTTTGTATTGTGTAATTTGTTTTAAGTAAGAAAGGTGGGTTTTAAATAAACAAACTCTACCCTTAACAGTCACTTACTATAATAGATTCAGGTGGGTAGCCGTGTTGGTCTGAAGCTCTTTATTGACTTTGTGCATGCAAATGAAAAAAGTGAATTGTTGATCTGTGGATATGAGGAGATAAAGATAACTTTAAATTTTAAAAAACTAGGATGGTTGATGGATTGGTTATGAGAAAAAGATCATGTATTTATCAATAGTGACAATATTTGGTTTTGTCACTGAGGAAATTTTTGAGATTTTGAAATTAAAAAAACAAATTTGTCTGGGTTTTTTTTTTTGAGCCATCTGCAGCTGCAAATAATTTCTCTTAATAGCTGGTGAGATTGTGACATGAAACAGAAGGAGTTGGGTTTGCCTCACAGGTTGCTCTTCTTGGCTTCAGTGTGTGGTTGAATGAACTGGAATATTCTAATTACAGGAGACACTTTCTAATCATTGCAGTCTGGCCTCTGATCTCTGACAGATGCTGAGGTTCTAGGGCCAAACTGCAAGGGGTGTGTCGGACTTGGAAATAACTACATTTGTTAAACCAGATACCAGTCTAAGGACCAGTTGAGCAACAGCAAAACATAAATAACTCCTGCCTACATACCAATTTCTGAACAGCAACTGTAAGGTCTTACTTTAAACCTATCTTCACTGGGCTTATTTTGGGGATCATGCTTTTATGGCAGCACATCCAGTCTCTGCAACCCACACGTACAAAGAGTTCCAACCTGCTCCAGTTTCCTGCCCATCCATGTGGCTGATGGTTGCAGAATGAGCACTGCTCTTCCTTAACTTCATCAAAATTTCACAGAAGTTCAGCTTCTGAGGGTTTTTGTTTTTGTTGCTATTGCATAACTAAGACCTCATAGCAGAGAGGGATGTGTGTGGGAAAATATATCTTACAGGCTGGGTCCAGACTAGCAGTTAAAGCCAACACAGGGACAGCTCGCAGATGGATTTAAAAATCAAGTCCAGACATACACATCTGGCTCCTGTCTGGCTCCTGTACTAACCCTGTCCTCTTGCAGCTCTGAGGCAGCTCAAAAAACTACCACTTAGGAAGTGGTAGCAAATTCTTTTGCCACATGACATCTGCCTTTCCCGGCATCTGAATGCTGGAGACCTCAAGCGAGGCAGATTGGTGGTGTGAACTCACCGATCCATTCTAGGCACTCATCAGTATTTTTTTTTTTAAACTGCCCTAGGTGCATGGACACATGAGGACACGGTCACTAAAAAAATGTAAGGAACAAAAGAAACTCAAACCACACTAAGGGGATGGTGCACAACAACCATCTGACTGTGCTGAAGTGCCCCTCATGAAAGATACAGGTGCCTTGCGTGGGACCGTCTGATCGCTCTTTGTCTGCTCCAGTTTGGGGCGGCACAGTTTGAGGCACCTATGGTGCACCCGAAGTTGCCTGTCTGTATTTATTTGGATTTATATCCCGCCATCCCTACCGAATAAGGCTCAGGGCGGTCTGTACCCAACCATACTCTTTCATCTTGCATCATTTCAATTAATGGTGATTAGAATGTGTTTCTGTTTTCATCTTTTAGTTGAATTATATCTTCAGAGTCGTTAATGACAGCAAGTTTTTGGGTAGCAATCAGTTGTATGGAAGAACCATATTTTAAAAGTTTAGTTGAATAGATAACTGAGAAGTACCATATATTAATCCATGAAAGAGCATTGGTTAGTATGTTTCTTTCGCCTCCACTTACACTGTTTTCTTCTTGCTCAGCTTTTCCTTTTAAGCCAGACAGTGTTTGCTTGTGTAGTAATAGTGCTGTAATAACACTTGGTGCCTTCCTGTTCCGCTATTGAGTTTTTTCATCTACATGATTGTCATTAGGAGTATGATAGAGGCTGCAATCACACACACTAAATAATGCATTCATTCCACTTTCAGTGTGCTTTCCAACTAGATTTTACTGTGTGAACTGGCATTGTGCATTGAAAGTGGATTGAAAGAGCATTATTTAGTGTGTGCGACTGCAGCTGGAGTCTTAGGGGTAAAAATGGCTTCAGGATAAAAAATCATTTTGGCTTGTCACCATGAGTTGTTATAGGGTCAGAAGTTGGTGTGGGATGTTTTTGTGTTCACTGGAATGCATCTGCCCTACATTCTGAGTCAGTGCAAAACCAACATCTTAATTACCCTCCCCCTTGCCCCTGCAGAAAGGGTTCTGCTGACTCTCATTTCCCTTCCAGAATATTGCTTTTCTCTCTGAACAGATAATTTTTGAACATTTCTGTGCATGATTATTTCAGATGCTGAATGTATAGGGGCTTAAATATCAACCTTTTAAAAGACAACTATTTTAAAATTAGGCTTACTGTTCCAGTGTGAATAGTTTGTGGATTTAGAAAGCAGTGAATAATGTTTGCATGTGGTGAAGTTGAAGCCTAAAAAATCTGTTTGTGTGCCTTGTGAGGAGCCATCCTAGAAAGCAGGGAAATGACTGTGTTATTGGTTGATTGGTTTGGTTATCAGTGGTGTACATATGTGGGGAAAAAATCTTCACTGTAGATTTTGCAGCTTCTTTCTTCAGGGCAGTCTCTGTAATGAAACGGCTATCAGGAAAGAATCAGGCACATGTCTGCCATTCATAAGATACACATTTTGTTGTCAGTTAAGAATAATGTAGGAGCTGGAGATGAAGAAGGATGCCACTCAGGTTTCATTGGAGCGTACTACTTTTAAGTATCTTGTTTTGGCTAACTAATTGTACCTCTTGTGTGTGTGTAAAGTGCCACCAAGTCACAGCTGGATTATGGCAATACCAGCAAGGGGTCTTCAAGGCAAGTGAGACGCAAAGGTGGTTTGCCATTGCCTTCCTCTGCAGTCTTCCTTGGAGGTCTTCCATCCAAGTACTAACCAGGGCTGACCCTGTTTAGCTTTCAAGATCTGACAAGATTGGTTGTTTTCTTGCAAAGCTGTATTTACAAGTTGTAGTTTTTTTAATGTAATGGGGAGCATGAAATATTTGTCCAGGTGAAGATGAAGTCAAGCATGTGGATTGTGATTGTGTTTGTATCCCTGAAAAGTGAAATAGTAAATTGTGTGTGGAGCATTGAGGGGAGGAGGAGGCTATTGTGCTTTGCACAATCTTTTCTGGGAAAAGGGAAGATTGTTATTTCAATAATTTATCTAGGACTTCATACCTGGGTGTGGTGACCATCCTTCATAAATTCTTGTGTATCATTTTTTCACAGCTCCATCAAATTCTCAGCTTCATTTCTCAGTATGCAAACTGATGTCCTTACTGAAACCCGGGAACACTGGAAATATACCAGCAATCTTTGAAACCTCCCCACCTCCGGAATGTTTTCCAAAGCATTTACTATCGGCATAACTACTTTTTAAAAGGAATTGCTGAAGTATTCTCAGTGCAGCCCAGAAACTGGGTGGAGCTGTAGAATGCCCTACACCTTCATAGCTAGAAGACTTGTAACATTTTCAGCCTGCAAATTGCAGAGATAATGCATTTGGCAACCACGGGGATGGTTAGGATTGAGTTTGTTGCACTAGATAACTTGCAAAAATAAAGCCACTTGAAGCCCAGCAGGAACTATTTGCATATTATGCCACACCCCCATTGTTTCACACATGAACTCATTTACATGTTAGGCCACACACCCTGATGCCAAGCCAACTAGAACTGTATTCCTATACGTTCCTGCTTAAAAAAAAAAGTCCTAAATGGAAGTAACATACATTCATGTTTAAGTAGAAAAATTAAACATATTTGTTCTCAGGAAATGTGGCAAAGGTTTTCAAGGCACCAGGCAAGTTTATATGCATGTTTTGCACAGAGAGATGGTCTGTTGGCTTTGTGCTGGTTTTCTAAAAATCTGAAGGTTTTGACAAATCTTGTCTATTTTTTTCCCCTTGAACACACACACATTTCAAACTCATTTTAATTATGACAAAAAGGTTCCCCTAAGAACTGCATGACTCTCCCTTTTGCAGTTGCAACTGAAAGATAAAATGGTTGCTAGGCTGGGAGACTTTTGGCTGCTTTCAAACCCCAGGCTTTGTATTTATCATGTCTGCAAACTGAAAGCTAAACCAACACTGATGAAATGGTGTTTTAGGTTCCTATCTTCTGGTGGTTTTTAGCCATAATCTAACAACATTCCCAAAAAGTCTTAATCCAAAGTAAAAAGGTGTCCTTAGAACAGCTAGTGCAAATACCCTGTGTCTTAAAATGTTGAAATGGTTTCCTGTTCTGCCAAAAAATGTCAGCAAAGGCAGAGATTGTCTGTGAACTGGGTGCAAGTGCAGGTTTGCTCATCATAATACTGAATAATTTTGACTGGGTTGCCTTTATCTGGTGGTAAATGTACTGCTAAATACTGCTAAAAAAGCTCAGCGCTTGTGTTAGAAGGTCAAGAACTTGTCAACAGAAGAGCTACTAGGAGGGATACTTAAACCTTATGTTTGCTCTTATCTACTATATGTAGGCACTCAAGCTTCTGGAACAAAATAAGTTAGCATAAGAATCAGGGTTTGCTGTAGGCAGACCAGCTTTATAAGCTTCCAGGGTAATGCCCAGTGGACTGTTTGGTTGTAAGGTGCCGCAACTGTTGGTTTAATCTGCTTGCAGTTTTGTTCTTCTGGTCCCAAAATTTTCCCTTTCGCAAGTCTTTTTGGTTAGACCTTGACACTTAATGTGGTGCACAATAGATCTCTGGATAGACTTTGAAGGGTAGTGGCTATTCCCAGCTCCTGGAACATGACTCATCCACCTGCTGGAGTTCTTTTTCTGATTGCACTTGGGGATTCTTGGAGTTTCTTGGATGCTGCTTTTGCATTTGGAGACTGTTGTTGCTGTGGGACTACTCTGACCTGTCAATGTACCTGTGTGCAGTTTGCTCCAATAGAGTATTTGCAAGTGCATTGCCTGCTATATGCCATTGAAGTAACTGCCCTGGAGCATCGTACTGCATGGGGAAATGAGCAGCATTAAATCTGATCAGATGTTTTTCCATCCACATACATGAAGTTGGGGTGTGGATTGCCTTTACTGTGTCAGATGGGAGACAGAGAGGTAGGTGCTTCTGCTTTAGCTGATGGCATACCAGTCTGCATCTGAAGAAGTGAGGTCTATGAAAGCTTACCTTTGAATGAACTGCTTAATCTTAAAGGTGCCCCTTGATCTCTGTTTGACTTCATCTCAGTCTGCTTTTACTTTGAGTGGCATGAATTCACAAGACTCCAGTGATCCTAAAAGATGCATTTCAAAAACTACATGATGTTGCCATCTATTGGGCCAAGCATGTATCAGTGATGCAGTCCTAAGTGTGCCATCAGTTTGTTGCTACAGAATGAATAGAACTGATGGGCTTGTGAAAGAGATTAAGAACCCAAACCAAGACAATGGGAACTCTCTGTCTTTTAAATATGGTAACTCCTAAAGCTTTTGTGGGATGTGTAGAATTCTGTTCTCTAAATGAAGGACCACGTATCAGATTAGATATAATACCTGTGATTTACCAGTATGCTGTTTCTATCTCATCTAACTTTTAACTCGCTGGATCTGTAGATATAGACAGAAACATAAATACATCCCTGAAAACCTTGGCTAAAATTGATGGGAAGGACTTTAAGAACAAGAAGAACAGTGATCCAGCTTCCTGTTTCCACAGGGACCAACCAGATGCTAAATAGATATCCTCAGAAAATTTACAAGTCAGTCATGGAGGACAAAACCACCCCCTGTTTTTCAGAAGTATGCTGACTCTGAATATGGAGGCTCCATTTTAGCTATCATATCTTCTAGCAACAGATGGAGCCATCATACATGAATGTGTCTAATCACCTTTTAAAGCTATAGGCAATCCTGTGCCGGTGTTAATTTCTTGAGCAGCATTCGAGTCCATGAACTATTGGATTTAAATCTTGTGCTACAGGACTTGAATCTTGTTCTACTGCAGACCAACATGGCTACCCTACCCACCTATTAATTTCTTGTGGAGTATAATTCAGAGATAAGCATACTGCCAGTCTTTTCTCATCTTTACTGAGTAGGAAGGGCTTATCTACCTATAGAATCAACCCCAACCCATCAATTTCCTGGCAACCTCAGGTGAGGAAACTGGTTCTGTTTCTCAGTGTTAGCAATGGATGGGGTGTTGGACTATAGCATTTGGAAGCGATTCCAGTTCTAATCCCTTCTTTGGTTAGAAATATATTTGGTATCTTTGGACAAGGTACTAATATCTGAGACTGTTCCCAGTCTTCAAAATGATAATAGTTACCCACTCACAGAATTGTTTGTTGAAGATTAACACAATAGTTGTTTGAAGAACTTTTCCAAGAACTATATCAAGTTCTTGGAAGATTCCTGTGGACTAGAAGTTGGACTGTATGCTAACATTGGATATTTAACTTTTAACACAATGTAGTGCAATTGTGGATCCATGTTAGAAGACTGATCTGTTGCCTTTCAGATCCTCAAGCATGTGTAACATTATGATAATAGTGAACTCCAAAGCACCCCTCGTGAGATAAGGAACAGTTTCAGGACAGTGTCTGGCTGATGAAGAACTTTTGACAAACATTGTGGGAGTTAATGATTTGTGGGATAGTTGGTATTCTTGGCTGCAGTATGGACATTAGTTCAGACCTGAAAGATCAAATGTGACACACAGTTAATTCCAGAATTTGAATTTTCCCCATCTGAATACAAGGGAGGGAACTAATTTTATGTTTGTAATTAATTCCATTCATATTTTACAGCCTAGCCTATATTTCAGTTAATGGATTCTCAGCCATGCTCCTATTTTGCTGGTATTATGAAACAACTTGTGCTGCTGAAAAACAGTATTACTGTGATACAGACTATCCAGCACAGGTTATCAGCACAGAGTCTCAATTCATTGGTCAAGATGAAGGTTACACTGCCATGACCAAACCTTTATAAACAGAGGATTGAGGGCACTGGTAAATATGAGAAAGTAGATGCTGTCTTTTCTTTCCTGAAACCGTTTACAGTTTACAGAGTTGTACCCTTAGGCAGACAGATAGGTGGAAAGGTAGATAAGTAGGTAGCTATGTACAGGGATTTTTTATATAAACAGCCCAGCAGGAATTCATTTGCATATTAGACCACACCCCCTGATGTCACCATTGTTTCACACAGGGCTTTTTTGTAGAAACAGACCAGCAGGAACTAATTTGCATACTAGGCCACATCCCCTGACACCAAGCCAGCTGGAACTGTGTTCCTGTGCGTTTCTGCTCCAAAAAAAGAGAGCCCCGGTCATTATCTATTTCAATTTGCTAGGCTGCCTTTCCCTATGAGCAGGCCTCAGGGCGGCTTATATCAAATCATAATACACTTACAATTAAAATAATATTAAAATACAATAAAAATTCATCTATCAGAAAATATTACATCCTAGTCCAAGATGGTGGTAATTACAATATCTGCAAGCTCTCCTGGGTAGATGGAGTATAGGGGGAAAAGGTGGAGGAGGTGGGATATGAGAGTGACAGACTGTTGCTGTCCTCAAACAAATGCCTGGTGGAATATCTCTGCCTTGCAGGCCCTACGAAAAGGTAACAAATCTCATAGGGCACTGTTCTCTGGCAGAGAGTTCCATGAGGCAGCAGCCAGGGCAGAGAAGGCCCTGACCCTAATTGAGTACAGTCAGATCCCTCTCGGGCCAGGGACCACCAGAAGTTTTTTGTTACTGGAGTGATAGGTAGATAGGTAGGTAGATAGATTGAAGTCATTGTAGTTAGAACATTGCTTAGGATGGCACTTCTAGTCACGTAGTTCTCTTAATTTTGAACACAAAGATCTGAACAGCCTTGAATCAAAAGGCAAATCATGTTTAAGATATAGCGGTTAATATTTTATTATCATTTCTGAAATGTGCTGCTTTCATTGCAAAATTGAGTATGAATATATTTTTTAATTATTTATGGACAAAATTCAAAGCAACTGATCCTACTTACAATGGATGGTTATCTCAGTGGATCTGTCAGTAGATTTAGCATGTTTCTGGTCTTTTGAGAGTCCAGTCTTAAGCAGATCTCTGTGTGTGCATATGTGTGTGTATGTTTTGTGTGTAAAGTGCTGTCAAGTTGCAGCCAAGTTATGGCATCCCCATACGGCTTCCAAGGCATGTGATTAAGCAGAGGGTTTGCCATTCCTGTCTTCTGTGAAGTCTCCTTTGGTGGCCTCTCATCCAAGTAACAAGCCTACATAGCTTCTGAGAACTGACGAGATTGGGCTGCTCTGCATCCTGTCCTAAGTGGATCTACTCAACAGTAAATCCCAATGGGACTTATTCCAGGAGAGTGTTTTTAGGATTTCAGCCTGAACTTCTGAAACAGTGTATATTTTTGCATAAACTGTGGGACCTGGAAGAAGATAGAATAAATAGGATAACTCTAGAGCCCAGAGCACACATAGAATTTACTGATGTTGCTATCTTGAGTAAAAGGGACAACTCTACAATGTTATTTGTATATCTTTTGTTAAATTATAAAATGAAGTACATTAAAGCAAGTTCCTTCTACATTATCTACCAAAAGAGAAGTATTTACAGAGAATGATAAATGCCATCTAATGTTGTTTTCTGTGTTTAGCTTGGCATTGCTGTGGGGTTCCTCCTCCCTCCAGTTTTGGTTCCCAATGTGCGGGATAAGGAGAAGCTATCCTACCACATAAGCATAATGTTCTTTATGACTGCGGCTGTGGCATCATTACTCTTCGTCTTGGTTATCCTTGGTGAGTAAAAAAAATTACAGTGCTTGAACATTACTCAGCGTGAAATTAGCAATATGTATAAATGGCATTAAGTTTTGAAATCAGTAGAAGAGATGGATGTTAATCTTAGTGACATCATATAGTATCATGGTAAGAGGTGAGGAAAGTTGAAAAAGGCTTCTGTGTCTGTTCAGGTTACCTTAGAAAGGTGGGGAAAAATTAAAGAAATCCTAAACCCAGGATTGTCATCATTGGCACCAATACTTTATTCAAGAGTTTTTGATGCTAGAAATGTCAGGTGACCCCGCACTTCAGTATCAAAAAAGCTACGAAAGATTTAGCACTGGTTTGAAAACAATCAGATCCCTTCATTTGAAGAAACAGTAGGGAAAATGGTTGGACACTGTCCATTATTTCTTACAACTTAAAGCCATTGCTCAAGAAATATAAAATAGAAATTTAGTGAGTCAGAATAAGATGGAATTTGAATTGCTGATAAGAGAGGAATGTGTGTAAATATATAGGGGAATTATATGGATTCTTAAATAATTTACAAAGTAAGGGTCAGGAGCATAACACCAGATGTGGAAAAGATAAAGGAGAGCCAGTTACATTAGGCAACATTGCCTGGATGGCCCAGGCTAGCTAAATCTTGTCAGAACTTGGAAGCTAAGCAGGGTTGACCCTGGTTAGTATTTGGATGGGAGACCACCAAGGAAGTCCAGAGTTGCTATGCAGAGGCAGGCAACAGCAAACCTCTGTTAGTCTCTTGCCTTGGAAGCCCTGTGGGTTGCCATAAGTGCGCTGCAACTTGATGGCCCTTTCTTCTACCATCCTACTTGCTTAGTGTGAATGGATCTGGAGCAGCATTAACAAGGATATGATTAATGTGTATGTTAAAGAAAGTTTTTACAAATTACAGTTGCATTGGTGTTTAACACCTTTAAGTATAAAAATATTATGGATTAGCTACAGCAAAATGCTGGTGCTATCAGAATCTAAAAGTAATAATGCCCTTCTGGGAACATGTCTCAACTATCATCATAGAAATGACAAAATATGGAATATTAAGAAACCCAAATTAGTATTGTTAGGCTGTCTTAAAAATTGTGTGCAACTAGGCTGCAGTCACATGAGAAGTTCTCACGAATACAGTTGCATTACCTTTGTGAATTTAAAGATTAGACAACATCTGCCTTCTGTGCCCCAATCATTGGCACCCCACTTTGCTTCACTTTGGAAACAGAGTAATCATACACCAGGAAAAGTCCAGTATAAGTTATGGACGCCAGTGCTTCCACCCTGCGTTTCTAGCTGTCTGAACTCCCTTCTTGCAAAGTCAAGCTGTTTGGGCCCCACCTGGAGACTGGCAGCCCTAGGCTAAAGTATCTTGCTCAGTAGTTTGCCTCCCTTCTTCAAAAATCTCCTTTCAGGAAAAACCTCTTTCTGTTATTCTTTCATTTCAACTGTGTTGTTTTTGCATTGAGCTTTTAATAAAATCTTCACTGCTTTGAAACCTATCATTAAAAACAACAACAAAACAACAGATGGACAACTTTTCTTCACCATTCAGATGACAGTGACTGAAACCATGATTTCATGCCGCTTTTGAACCAAGCCTGTGGTTGTTTCAAGGGAGTCATCCTGGATGGTGAATGGATGCTCAGGGGTGCCAAACATATTCTAGGGAATGCTTTTTTTTTAAATGGAAAAGAGCTGTTGGGCTTACATTTGCCAACTCTGGTTTGGGCTATTTGGGGACAGTGTCTGGGAAGGGAGGAGTCTACGGGAAGGAAGGAGCTTAGAGGTAAAGCAGCACCATAGAATATGTCCCCTGAAACTGCCATTTTCTCTAGGAGAACTGTGTGGTTGAGAGATCAGGTGTAATCCTGGGAGAACTCCAGGCCTCACCTGGTGATTGGCTACTTTAGGCCTCACAGGTTTGGCCAGTGCCTTTGAGTGACTTGAAGCATCCCCCAAGTTCAGGATCCTCTGTGGTCCATAAGGATCTCAAAGCAGATGAATTGACTAGGCAGTTGAATCACAGGGGAATGAGTTCCTCCCTGAGTTTGAAATACTTAGCTGACAACTAGTGTTCTCTCTTTTTATACACTTTTATATTCCAGAGATTCTCTTATGCATAGGGCTGTCAAGCCCCCAGTCCGGGCAGGGATTCCCCCGTCCGGGAGGTTCCCAACCCACCGACCCGCATTGGGCCAGTGGGGGGAACCTCCCCCTACGTCGCTGGCATGTTGACATCACCCGGAAGTGATGTCGTTGCGCCTGTGATGCTGCGCAGCAGCTGCTCTAGGCATTTCCAGGAAAACTCTATGGTTTTCCCGGATGCTCTAGCCATTTGGGAGGGAAAACTCTATGCGATGATGTAATTTCCGGGTGACGTCATCGTGTTGCACGTGTGCGAAAGTCCCCCGCCACAGGATGCTGGGGACTTGGCAACCCTACTTATGCAACCAGCACCCATGTGCGTGGATGAAAAGACTCGCACTATGAACTTTTACAATATGAGTGCAAATGAAGATTTATTCCACAGGATTTTATGCTTGTGTTGCCATGATTGCCAGATACAAGATTTATTGCTGTGTTACTGACTTCTGCTTCTGTGCTTGATTTCAGTGTTTCGGGAAAAGCCACAGTATCCTCCAAGTCGGGCCCAGGCCTTGATCCACACAGCAGAATCTGAAGACAATGCTTATCTGCGATCTATTGGGCGTCTGTTTCGCAATGTCAACTTTGTGCTTTTGGTAGCCAGTTATGGTGAGGCTTCCTTCTCTTTTCAGAAAGAGAATTCAGAATGACTGTTCTTCCTTAATTTATTCATTTTATTTATAAAGCACATTTTGACTGCCTTAGCGTCTTAAGGCTCTCAAGGCTACTTTTAAAAGATAAAAATAAAATAACACATTCCTGAATAAAAACCCAGGCATTCTGACCAAACTTTTTATATATATATATATAATTAGATGTTGTTTAAAAAAACCCCAACAACCTAATTTGCATTAAGGTTGTTGTTTTTAATTGTTGATTTCATTAACACCCTTCCTTTCTCTCCAGTGGGGACCAAAAGTGACTGACATTGTTCTCCTCACCTCCATTTTATCCTCACAACAACTCTGTGAAGTGGGGTAGGTTGAGTGTGTGAGAGTCCAGGGTCATCTAGCAAGGGAGTGATGGTCATGCCAGTAGGCTAAGATGAGTGTGTGTGGGCCCAGGGTCATCTAGTAAGTTTCCATGGCAGAGCAGGGATTTGAACCTGGTGTCTCAGATCCTAGCCTGACACTCTCTAGGGTCGCCAGGTCCAGCTCAGGAAATATCTGGGGAGTCCCTCTAAGCTGAGTTAGCATGAGCTAGCTCACAGATTTTTAGCCTCCATTTCACACATTTTTGTCTTCGCTCAGGAAGAATGATCCCAGATCACAATAATTTATGCAGTAGCTCATAACTTTAGTGCCAGTAGCTCACAACTTTAATGCCAGTAGCTCACAAAGTAGAATTTTTGCTCGCAAGACTCTGCAGCTTAGAGGAAACATTGCTGGGGACTTCGAGGGTGTAGCCAGGAGACCTTGCCATTCCCTAAAAATAAATACATAAAAATAGAGCACGGCAGTTCCCCTAAATACAGTCTTCATCTCCTCCTTTTTTTTGCATTCAAATGGTTCCACAGCAGCTGCATTTCCACTAAAATGAAAGTGAACCCCTCCCCCCCTCTCTGTTTGTCTCTCTCTCACACACACACTCAGAGCAGTCAAAATTTGCATGCTCACACTTTTGTGATCTCCCTGGAGCAATGGTATAGATAGATTTACTCACTGGAGTTGCTGAATGTAACAGTCTGCTGTATTTCAACCAGTTTATGGAGACAGAGGTCTAGGGGCTGGAGTTTTCCTCTATCCCATACTCAGGTCTGGCTAACTCTTTATTATCCCTTTTACTACACAAACAGCTTCCTCTCTCTCTCGCACACACACATGTGTCTTCCTGCTCACTCCCCCCAGCAACACCAGTCTTGCTGAGATTTAAAGCTACACACAAACCTTCCAAAACAGAAGCAATTGCAAGCTTCTGAACCTGCCTGAGATCTAAGACACAAAATGGCTGTTGGGGCTGGGCTTTCCCCCACTGGCTAGCTGACTGGTAGTGGGGAGGAGACCTGGAGATTGGCAAGCCTAACTCTTACCACTATATTGCACTTGAAGAGATTCATTACCAGCATTACAGTCAGTCATCAGTCATCATTTAGTGCATCCCCTTTTTGTCTTCTTCAGATAGTGTTCTTTCTTTTTCATCTCTTTTCCCTGCCCCAGTTGGGGGATGTGTTTGATTCTGCTCTTCCTTTTTGTCCTTTCATTCAGGCTGTAGCCATGCAGTTTGCCAATTCAAACTGGTAATATTTCAAACATTCCTTTCTTTCTGAGGATGCACACAAAGTACTGATCCACTTAATTATTTTTTCTGAGCATGATTACTGCAGTGCTGTTCTTGGTTTTCCTATTTGTTGCCTGCAATGCCGCCTTGTGTCTTTATTTATGTAGGGTTGCCAATCCCCAGCTGAAGGCAGGGGATTCACTGGTTTGGAGGCCTTCCCCCCACTTCAGTATTATCAGAAAGCAGGGGTGGAAAAGAAATGTCTGCTGGGCACTCCATTATACCCCCATAGGGTGTAATGGAGAATTGATCTGTGGGTATCTGGGGCTCTGGGTGGGGCTGTTTTTTTGAAGTAGAGGCACAAGCTTTTCAGCATAGCATCTGGTGCTTTTCCTCAGAAAAAAACCCACGTTTCAAAAAGATTGGACCAGAGGGTCCAATTCTGTGAGCCCCAAAAGAAGGTGCCCCATCTTCCATTATTTCCAGTGGAAGGATTTAAAAGGAATATAGTCCCTTAAATGTGAATGGCTAGAACTCCCTTTGTAATTCAATCATGCTTGTCACAATCTTGGTCCTGGCTGTAGCCCCAAAGTCTCTTGGCTCCACCCCCAAAGTCCCTAGGCATTTTCTGAGTTGGCCCTGGCAACCCTATTATTTAGTCAGCTAGTTTGTTTCTAGGCTGCACTGTCAGCTTGAAGGTAGTGTGGTGGCTTACAAAAACTTACTAAAAACAACATCTAGCTAATTGTAAAACATTGATATTCAAAATCCAAGAAGTTAAAAAAGCAGAAGCAATAAAAGAAACACATGAAAAAGCTTAACAGCATAGCATTAAATTGTGTTATAAAACTGTTGCATGTTAAAAATGATAAGGCAGTAATACAAAATAAAAGCAGTAGCTGTCTATAATTCATATGCTGGTATAAAAAGACAGATTGCCAGCTTCTTCCAGATTTTCTTACAATGAAAAAAAACAGCATTTGAGAATCTCACAGATTGGGACCTGCAAAATAATGTCATGGAGTGTGTTCTAAAATTGAAAACCATTACAGAGAAAACATTACCTTTTGTGCTGCCTGCTCTATATCAGATAATAGTGGCACATGGACTATATACACTGAAGAGGATCACAACAATGTTTTGAATTCCACTGCCCACTTGTTCTTTTATTGTCTCATCTCTCTATTATTATTGCCACTTCGAAGCTTCTTAAACAACTTAGTTTTACTTATAAATGTTCATATTCTCTTTTTCTTCCATTATGACACTTCTGTCTTTTTTGTGGATTTTCAGTGCTACTGCTATATTTTAACTTCCTAAGCCCCAAATTTCATCTTTGGTGTTAGACTACTATCCTTTTTGTCCACTTGGCTGGAAGTGGATGGGTAGGAAATGTTTCTGAATGACCTATTAGACAGCTGTCATGTTTCTGGAATGCTGTGCCAAGAATCATTGGTGTGGCTTGGTGTTTTTAGGCAGCAACTGAAGACTCACTGCATTCCTTGAGTCTTTGCAGCCTGATTCCCTCTTTGTTAAACGAGAAAGAGTGGTTCACAGCAATATGATAAAAACAGATAAAACCTAAAACAGTAAAATTAATATATAAAAATCTGAACATTGTAATGGGGGGGGGGAAGTCAATCAGCAGCCAATTGAGAAATCAGAATAAACCTGAACATCACCAGTTTTTCAGCATCAACGGAATATATTTAACAAAAAAAAATTATCAAGAAATATACTCATCAAATGCTCCATAGAATAAAAGTCTTGACCAACTTCTGGAAGGACAAAAGCAAGGGAGAAAGGCAAATGTAATGGGCTAGAGAATTCTGCAGTCTGGGGTCACCATTGGGGGGGGGGGGAGTTTTACCCAGTAGAATTTGTTTTTTTATTTTAGTTCTCTCTTCTCATTTTACCTACCTACCAACCAGGAGAGGAAATGTTTGATATGCTTTTTGTTTCTTGGGGGTTCTATCCAGCTGTAGTAATAATTATATTTGAGAAATAGCAGTAAACAGTTTTCTAAAGAAACCCTTCATATTATTTTTGAGATAAGACTCTACTTCTGGTGAAGCACTTAAGCTGGGTGGAGATGTAGTGATTCCTTACGGCTATTTTCCTGTGTACAATCTAGTAGTCTTCTTGAGGTAAAGCTTGTTTTGCATGGTGTTCTAGTATTTCTTTGTCCTTTCAGATTTGGTACTGTGGAGTCTTTTCCTTTATATATTCAGCCTTTTCTGCTGCTTTGAGCATCACAATTAGTTGCTAGAGACAGCCCTAGTATTGTTCTACTTCTGAATTCTTTTGAGAAAATGGAGAAGCACAACTGTCAGAGAGAAACCTTTCTTTTTGCCCTGTAATTTGGTGGAATAGGATTTGGAAGAAAGGTGCAGGGGTTGGTTACTAAGTAAAGTAAGCAGTCCCCAGGGAATGAAAATGGACCGTCCTGAGAGCATATCTCATTTATTCTGAGGCATTTGATTAAACACCAGCTGATTGTATCAGAACATGTTTAGTCTTTTCTAATTCCCGTACTTGAAAAAGTCTCCTTGTAATCTCTTTCCCCTTGACTTCCCATTTTGTGACACAGATATAGGGGCTGCAGATTGCCAAGTAATTCAAAACAACCAACCATTTCTTGTCTGACTGATTTCATGTCAGTCTATGAAAAAGGAAGGAGGTACATTTTTTAAAATGATAAAACTCTTCTAAGAGGTTTGCGGGCATGTAGTGTTGTAGATTTTATGAGATTAATGAGATTTTATAAGGCTAGGTATTTATTATTTTAGACATAGCCCTCCTTTCCCTGCATAGCAGGTAACATCAGGTACCAACAACAATATTATAACAATAATAAATTAAACATTAAAATCAAATTAAAACAATGATAAATAACCACAATATATATCTAGTTAATCAGATGGCTGCGTATAGTTGCACAACTAGATGCATCATTTTCTCAAAGAGGATTGTGCTTCAAGTGTGTGTCCATGGATGTTGTGATAACACTGTAGTGGAGGAGCTGCCAAGTAGAGCAACAAAGCAAGGCAGGTAGGGGAGGCCAATATAGCTGCCTCAACCATAGGTCTGGTGAAACATCTCTGTTTTGCAGATCCTGTGGAACTGCATCAGGTCCTGCCGGGCCGGGATCTCACTTGGGAAAGTGTTCCACTAAGCCAGCTCCAGAGCTGAGAAGGCTCTAGCTCTGGTTGAGGCTAAGCAGTTATCTTTTGGGCTGTGGATCACCAGTAGAATTCCAGGGTCACTATGCAGAGGAAGGTAATGGCGAACCACATCTGTTAGTCTCTTTCCCTGTAAACCCTATGGGGTACCCATAAGTCAGCTGCAAGTTTATAGGCACTTATGATTGGGGTGCAGGTGAGATGCAGATATACAGGAATGCCACATCCAAGGGACAGGAGCAGAAGACATCTGACCATTCCAGTTTCTTGCCCAAGATTTGACATCAGGAGTGTTCTTCAGTGCCTCTCCTTTCCTGTGAGAATGGAGGTCTGCTAAAAGAATATGTTGTAAAGGGCAAGGTACACTGTTCTGTTTATGTTCTGCACAGGTCTGCTGGAATGTGTTCTGTCAGCTTCCTGCTCATCTTATCATTCCCTTGATCACTGACTTGCTGATTGTTTTAAGAGGATGTAATAGTCTTTCCTGCTGGAGAAAACACAAATGTTAGGAGCTTGCTGTCATGTCTCTGGGTTACAAACAGTGAAGCCCTGGAAATGTAAAAAGCATGAAGGTTCTTTCTACCATATGTGGTGGACTTGTGAAAGGGCTAAAATGTTTTGGCAAATGATTCAGCAAGAGATTTCTAAGATTTTGGGATATGAATTCAATAAAGTGGCAGAGACTTTTCTGCTGGGATTACAAATGGAAAAATTTCCAAAAGAAGACAGAACTTTAATATGGTACTTGCTCTCAGCTGCTAGGACATCATATGCACAGCTGTGGAAGCAAGACAAAATACCAGAGAAATGGGATTGGATTACAAAAGTTATGTCATGGAGTGAAATTGACAAATTAACAAGAAAATTAAGAGACTATGATTTGGAACTTTTTAAGTTAGAGTGGAAGAAATTCAGAAGATACGTAGAAAAAGAGTGGAAAATAAAAGGACATTGGACAATCTTTGATAATGATTAAGGTTTTTTTAAATGAGAAGATAACTGTTGGGGTTTTTTTTCTTTAATAGTTAAGTGTACCTTTAATATTTGTTTTCTTTAAGTAAATAACACTGGCGGAGGTCAAGTAACGGGGGGAGGGGAGGGGAAAAAGTAAGATATGGGGCGGAGAGTCTTTTTTCTTTCATTTTAAGTTTTTATAAGTTGTAGAGATAGTTTTGCTACCATATGTTACTAATAAAAATTGTTTATTGAAGAAACAGTGAAGCCCAGAAAGGCACACAACCGATGATGCTGCAAAAAAGATTCAAAGTCCCGTTTAATGGAGGTCTTGCGCGACAGTACACCTGTAAAACCGCATTTCCTGGAATTGCTTCCTCAGGCACATACATGCTCCAAGCTACCTGTTCCAAGGGACTAATATTGCCATCAATATTTACACACCGCTCGATTTGAGCTCAGCACGGACCGCTGGCATCTCTAATGTGTAAGACCTCCATTAAACGGGACTTTGGATCTTTTTTGGACTCTGAATCATCCACTGGGAACTCTACGGAGCCAGTAGAAATAATTTCCAGAATTCATTGTTCATGTACCTTTAAGGGTTTGTGTGAGATGAAGAGAGAGCCCTGTATGAATTGTTCCAAGTGTTTTCAATAGGTCAGCATGAATGAGTTATCAAGGTTTTGTAAAAGTCTTTGGTGTACAAGTCATTGCAGCATCATCGGTTGTGTGCCTTTGGGGCTTCACTGTTTGTGTCTTTCTGCATAGCTGTCTCCTTTGTTTGTAATGTCTCTGGGTTAGGCACACTTGCGCTTCCTTAGGGGGCTACTTGCCTTGTTCTTAAAATTTGTCCTGTGCTATTATTATAATTTCTTGCTCTCGACTCTGCGACTTGTGACACCATGTTATATAAGCTGCTAAGGCAGAGAGAGCATTACACACTTTTGTGGAAGAGTGAGCCCACATCAACTTTGGATTCCTCCCCAATTAATCAGAGTATTCAGTATTATTCTGGCTGTCCCAGATGAACAGCAGTGAAGTTGACTGTCACTGTTAGTTTGGATCCTCTGTAACAGGCAAAAGAGAAAAGCAAGTTCTAACCTTAACAAAAAATAGGGATGGAGATAGGAGGCAAGGGTATCTGCAAAAATAATGTGAAGGGGAGGGAGGTATATTAATTGCAACTGCAGGTCATCCAACTGTTTGCAGTTTTCATGCCATTTCTTTTTCCTTATCCTGGGAAACTGAAATTTAGCAATAGGCAACACTAGAGGAATCATTACAGCTGTAGCCATACTGCCTTGGGGCCAGACTAACGAAAATTCAGATACATCCTTGACTGGATTTTTTGAAACATCAGAGCAACCTAACAGGGCTGCATCAAATTGGAAGAGGTGACACAGAGAGAGGAGTTAACCTCACTTTCCCCTGTTTAGAACCTGCATGGACAAAAGTCATGGGAGATGGGCTGTAATAGGGAGGAATTTGGGCGAGATTGAGTGGAAAGCTGGTTGGATACATCCCCAGGGTAAGATGTAGTGGAAAGGGTTAAAGCACTTCTACTGATATGCGCAGGCTTGATTCAAGCCTCTCTACCACTGTTTGTAGTTTTAAGGAACCCTGACTCTGTGTGTGTGTTTGTGTGAGTGAGAGAGAGAAAGATTCTGATGACAGACCTTCTGTGCCATGTCTGGTTTGATCTTTAGAAATGTGGGTGATGATTTGGGAATATTCAAGTCCCATCCTTCTAATCAGAGAAATAATTGAAATGATTCTTGGCTTCATATAAATACAGCTGAAATCTTAAAAGACTAACTGTGATGCAAATAACTTTGGATTAAATTTAGTGTCAGTGTTCTGGTCTCTCTCTTTCTCTCTCTTGCCTTCTCTCCCCTCCACCTGATATCCCTCTCTCTTTCCTTCTGCCCTCAGTTTTCATAGAGAGAGACCTTTCTTGCTAATGCAGAGCCCCAAATAACCTCTTTTCACAAAAATTTGGACCCCTTGAAAACAGCCTCCCTGTTGTCATGATCTTTTATGGAGGCACATGGACAGTGTTGAAATGTTTGTGCCTCCACTGACCCTTCAGAAAGATGATCTGCATTGCAGTCCATCCCTCCTCTCTTTAAAAGTGTTTCTCCAAGAAAGGTGGGGGCGGGGGTGAAGGTGGGGGTGGGCAGTCGCAAAACCTCTGCCAGTCAGATTGCGGAAGGAGACAACCCCCACTTGAAGACTGGCCAGCCCTAGATTACTGTGATCTCTGTGCTTAACTAATATTCTTTGTTGGCTGTAGGTGGGGGAAATATGTTACAAGTGCAATCTGGGTCAAGAACAACTCAGCAGCTGTGAGTGTTTTTGACCCTGACACGATGACTTGGGTGAGGCATCTCTTAGTCACCTGGTGTCTTTGACATCTCAACTCCTACTTATCAACATAGTATATAAAAGGGAGATATTTGATCTACAAGAAAAGTGCTGGATTAAATTGAATAGCTTTAGTGCATGGAACATTAGAGAGTGTCCAGTTAATTTATGCCATCTTCTATAGGAAATTGTATGAAGATGTGGGACAGTTAGTGTCATACTCTGCCTCCAAGATGTTTTACTTTTTAAAAAACTTTAAACTTTTTTTGCCGCTTTTGACAAGTTACAAAGATTTCAGATAATTAGTCCTGGGCAAAAAAAAAAATACAGTGTCTCATCATCTTGACTCTGTGTCTGCATTTAGTGTTTATTAAGGTTTGTCTCTTAAATAAACCAAGTACACAATTGCAGGAAGAGGAATGGCTTGTGTGTATATGTAGAAAAACATCTGAAGTCTTATATCAAAATGATGAGGAGCAAAACCAAAGTAAGACAATAATACTAGTCAAAGGGTACTGTCCAACTTTGAGAAGGTTTCAAATGTCAGTTCTGCTCTGAACTTACTGGCAGACGAGAGCTGAGCAACAGATGTTTAGGTAAACCTATAAGACTTCTTTGCTGGAAGTGCCTGGCTATTTAGGAAGGCATTTTGGCCTTGTAATTCAGAGGATGCTAAGATTCTGCTGTCTTGTTTTCTGTCTTCCAGGCTTGAATGCAGGCTGCTTCTATGCTCTTTCAACTCTGTTAAACCGCATGGTGATGATGCATTATCCAGTAAGTCACTCCGTTCAAAGTCTGGCGCTAACTTTCCATTCTGTGGCACTGATGTGAAGCCTTTAAAAATATTTACCCTAGCAAAATGATAGAGTTCTGCGATGTATTGTTCTGGCAACTCCTAACAGGGAAAAGAAGAAAGAATTAAGGTGGGCATTTAAGAACATTTGCACAGTTGAGCCTTAAAACTACCTTTGTGCCTCTCCCACGGTATGTGTCTGATTTTTCTCAAAAGTAATTGATTTTTTTTTCAAAATGACAAAACAAATCTAATAAAAACACTAGTAAGAAAATGTTAACTTTATTGTGGCACGTATTTGTTTATATCTGCACCCTTTCAAATTTTTCAATAAATTGATTACTTTAAAAAAAAAAAAGGTGAAAGTGTTGGATCTAGGGATAGGCATGAACCAAAACACAAACCATGGTTTGTGCACAAATCGGGCCAGTTTGTGGTTTGCAAAATAGCGTTCATGAAGAGTGCAGTCTCACAAAATGTTGCTGAGGTTTGGGGAGGGTTTGTGCCTGTTCCTGGTTTTCCCAGGAACCATGCGGCTGCAGGGCTTCTGGGGAAGCCAAGAGGAGGCAGTTTGAACTGCACCCCACCCCCAGCTTTCCCAAGGCTTTCCCCTGGGGAAGGCAAGGGAGGCTGCTTGAACTGCTGCCCCTCCCTGGATTGGCTTCCACAGGAGCCCTGCAAGAGCCGGTTCTGACCCATGGGCCATCTGTTTGACACAGCTGCTCTATTATGTCCCCCCGCCAGCAGTCTGTCTTATGAACTCAACAGTACTAGGCTCTTCAGTCTTTCCTCATAGGAGAAGTGCTCCAACCTCTTAATCAACTCTTTTTATATATTTTTTGCAGCTCTGCAGTACCTTTTTTAAGACACAGTAACCCAGACTGCACACAGCACTTCAGGCCTCAGCATAAATCTATGCAAGGAGTAGAGGCACTAAGCTATTTTATTTTTCAGTTCTTTTCCTAATAATCTCCAGCACAGACTTTGCCTTTTTCACTGCTACTGCATACTAAATTGACATTTTCATCGATCCACTAAAAACTCCAAGATCTCTTTCACTCTAGCTCAGACCTCACCAGCGTATACTTAAAGTTAGGATTGCTTGTTCTATGGTGCATTATCACCGTACACTTTGAACTTTATTTGACATGTTGTTGCCTACTCACCTGGTTCAGACACATCCTCCTGTAGCTCTTCCTAATCCACCTACTTTTTCATCATCACAAATAATTTGGAATCATTTGCAAACTTTCCACTTCAGTAAGGTAAAGTGTGCCATTGAGATACAACTTACCCATAGCAACCCTATGAAGTTTTACCTCATAGTGTTTCAAAGCAATGAGCAGTGGATGCCTGTCTCTGCATAGTGGCCCCAGTTTTCCTTGGTGGATTCCTGTCCATGTGATGACCCTGCTTCTGAGCTCTGATGAGGTCAACAAGTCTGGGCTATTAGGATTGCCCAGCTCACCCCAATTCCAAATTGTTTATGAACAAACAACACTGATCCCAGTGGGACCCCATTTTTTGCTCCCTTCCATTATGAGAGCTGTCCATTATTAGAAATTGCACCTGCCCACCCTTACATTGAAGAGGCAGTTCTCTTGCAGATGAAGATTAGCTATTCTCTCTCTCCTTCTTTGTGTTACTTCAGGGAGAAGACTTGAATGCTGGCAGAATTGGTCTGACACTTGTACTAGCTGGCATGGTTGGAGCTTTAATTTCAGGCATCTGGCTGGATAGAACAAAAACATACAAGTAAGTCCTTTGTACAACCTCCTCCCTTCTCTGTCTTTGGTTTGGAGAAGGGGCAGACCCATGAGCATAGCAATATGGAGAAAAAAATTCAGGTATTTGCCAGATCTTGTTATCCAGCCAAAAAGGGCTGAAAACGATGTGTGGGGGTGTAGAAGAGCCCCTCCACCCTGCACTGCTTTCGCAATCAGAATTGGGCCTCTCTGTACTTCTTACTTATGAATTGCTGCGGGGGTTTGCAGCTGCACTATGGCTGTATGTCCCTGTGGTGAACTTGTGAAAAAATTAACATCTAGTTTGGCTCTTAGCAGGAAAGACTGGCAGGCAGAGATAGGAATGTTTATCTCTTTCTGTGTCTGCTGAACACATACTGAGTCAGACCTTTTTCTGTATCAGTATGATGCCACAAGACTGTCAGAGGTCTTTCATGGCACCTGTTACTTGATGATTTCAACTGGAGATGCTGGGGACTGAGCCTTGGATCTTCAGTATGCAAAGCCTGGGCTCTGGATTCATGTCTAGTTTCAGAGCATACCCGGGCAAACTGCTATCAAAGAACTGCTTTGGTCCTCAAAGCAAGGCTGGGGGCTTGAGTAGTTGTCCCATAAGATCATCCTGTGTCCTTGTTCTCAAGTGCTGCCTTCAACTTGTGTTTATGTGCAGTGTAAAATATCTGGAAAGACCTGATGCATGCTTGTAATGCAAGATTGGGGTGTTTGTGAGTCTTCTTTATAAGATGATGACATCAAGTCACAGGGAGAGGGGGGATCCCATTTTGTTCACTTGCAGAAACAGATTGTGTAGTACTAGTTGCAAGTGCAAATTAAACAGCTTCAGGATGAAAGATGTCCATTTTTGGAGGCCTTGGGGTGTCATGGAGTGCATGTGCCAAGAAAAAAAACTCAAGACCTATTCTAGCAGGCCTTTTCAGAGTCGTTACAGTGTTGATGATGTATTTTTTCCCTAGGGTTTTTAGGTATTTTTACAGTGTTGTTGATATTTTGAGTGCCTGGAATATACTGGATGCAGCATAATCCTTCTGACTATAATATGTCTGGTGACTCTGAGTCTCACTACCACCTATGATCTCTGTTCCAAGTTGCTAGCCTCATGTTTGCCATGTCTCAGTTTTCTGCTGTCTTTTCTTTGCTGGCCTCTGCCTTCCAGTCATTAGTCAGCCGTATAAAATTGCTTATTTCCCCCCTGCTGGGACAGGGCAACACAGGAGACTAAATAGCTGTGGTTTTCATGGTCATGCAAGGAGATGAGGAGGACTCTGTTGCCAGTTTGGCAAGGGAGAGAACAGCTGCAGGGCACTGAGCGATGCATAAGGAACTTGAATGTATCATAAAGGGAAGTGAAATTGCAGAAGGTCTTGCTTTTGGCCTCATGGCATGCACAAGACCTATAAGCAATCTCATGATCTACATGGTGGGGAAAGGCAGAGGCTCCTGTTGACAGACAGAAGAGAAGGCTGAGGAAGAATCCTCAGTTTGCTGCAGGAGTTCAGAGTAAGACAGTCAAGAGGACAGAGGAAGTGAAGAAATGCAACTATCACTGCCGAAGTCACATGGACACAGGAAGCTGCCTTACAGTGAGTCAGATTGTTGGTCTTTCAATGTCTACTCTAAGTGGTGGCAGCTGTCCAGAGTCACAACAAGGATAAGGGCTTTTACATCACCTACTACCTGATTCTTTTTAAAACTGGAGGTGCCCGAGATTGAACCTGAAACCTTCTGTGTGCCAAGTAGATGTGCCACCCCTTCCCCATTGAGGTTTCATATTTCCAGATCTCTCTCCAGCACATCTGGTTTGGGCTCTAGACAGGGGAAATCAGTCACACTTTAGCTTACCCCTGCATCAGAGGATTAACATGAGAATAAAATGGAGGAATGCACGCTGCATTCTTCCATTTTATTTCCTTTGAGGAAAAGTGCTAACCAAAAGGGAGGAAGTGGAGGAAGATGCATCAAGGAAGTCTGTTCACAGAATATAACAAGTGATAATCCTTAGATTCTATAGAAGCTTGCAGGTCATGCATCATTAAATGCTAAACCAGCACTGCAGCTGTTCCCACCTTACCAAACTGGTATTATAGTCATTCTATAGTATTAGATACTTAATGGCACCTAATAAAGTTAATGGGCAACAGGTTCAGGAGACACCAAAGGAAATATTCTTTAGTGTATAACTGATCTATGGAATTCACTGCCTGGTTGTAGTGATGGCCATGAGCATAGACAGCTACGAGTCATGGTGACTAAAGGGAACTTCCATATTCAGAGGTAGCAAACCTCTGACTAACAGTGCTAGGAGGCAGCATTGGGGACAGCCTTGGCCCTTATGTCCTGCTTGTTGACCCTACAGGACAACTGGTTGGTCACTGTGTAAAATGGACTAGATGAACCACTGGTCTGATTCAGTAGTGCTCTTAGGCTCGCTCAATGGTCTGAGAAACTGGGAAATGAACAGTAGAATCCTGAGTAGTGTTATGTCCTTCTAAGGGTGGATGACACTATTCTTGGAGATTAAAGTCTGCTTTTGTGGCAAGTACAGCTTGACAACTTTTGAGTTAAGCAGAATTCTTTCAGGCTTTAGATGTTTAGATCAATGTTTTTAAAAAAGACGATGATGCCTATATCTTTAGATTGAGTGAGTTTGGAGTTTTGGAAGAAAAGGCAGAAAGATTATAATAGCCTGTTGATCAGACCAAGGGTCCATTTAAGTCCTGCATCCTGTTTTCTTCTGTGGCTTACCAGATGCCAGGGCAGACCCCCAGGAAGCCAACAAGTAGAGCATGAACCAAATAGGTCTCCTTCTTTCCCTTTCAACAACTGCTGCCTCTGAAATCAAGGATATGTTAACTGGAGGAAGAAGCACTCTCTTTCTCCCCACCCCCTTAGAAAGAGAGATCTCCAGAGTAGAGAAAAATGTTACTAAGGACATATGAAAAAAAAAGTTTGTAAGGTATGAATTCCCCAGGTAGGCTTTCTTGGCTTGTGAGAGGTTGTGTTAGAATTGCCTGAAGGAAGATTAGCCTTTCTGGCAGCTGAATAGAACCATGCTCTTCTTTCTCACCCTCCCACCCCGAGACAGCATCTAGAGAATAGGGCATGTGTCTTCAGTTCAGCAGTGCTTTCCTGTGGTGCTGTCTCTGGCTGACTTTTCCAGAGAGGGCTCCCTTTTCCCATGGCTCATTGTGCAAAACCTTTAATCCTATCAAGAGGAGTAGGCAGGATGTGCAAGCAAGGAACAGAAGCATGTTATGACTGCTTGTGCAGCTTGCAAAGAAAGCCAGTCTGCTGCAGTGACTAGAGCAGGGGTGTTGAACTTATTTGTTATGAGGGCTGGATCGGACTTAAATGAGACCTTGTTGGGCTGGGCTATGTCGGGTTGGGTCGAGCCATGTTGGACTGGGCCATGTGTGTACCCATTTAAGATTAGGTAGCAGAGATATAAATTTTATAAAGAACACAGACAAACACAAATATATATTTTTAAAAAACTTAAAACATGCTTAAAATGTTAGCACTCATTGGTCTTAAAGATGCTTTCTTTGTATTTCTTCCATGAGATCCAGGGAACTGGGCAAAGGAAGCTCTGCCTCTTTCCTTCCTTCCCCAGGGGACCAGGAAGAGGAGGAGCCTCAGCCAACAGAAGGAAGAGAGGCTTTGCTCAGTAGCTCTGCTGTGCAATTGAGAGAGCCTAGAAAACCAAGCTATTCCTCCCCCCTACCTCTCCAAGGGAAGTGCCTCAGCCAATGGAGAAAATAGAAGTTTTGCTCTGTAGCTCCTGTGCAACTGAGCAAGCCTTGCAAAGTAAGCTGTGATGCAGAAGGAAGCAAGAGAGAGAGAGAGAAGGAAGCAGATGACAGCCAGTTGCTCAGTAGCCTGATAGGAGCCCTCCGGGGGCCTGATTTGGCCCCGAACTGCATGTTTGACACGCCTGGACTAGAGTGTTGAATGATTATTCATACACTCCATTTATACCCCATCTTTCTCCCCTATAGGGACCCAAAATGATTTATAATATCATTTTCCTCATCTTCATATTTATATTCAACCCTGTGAGGTAGTTTAGGCTACCAGAGACTGCCCATAATCATCCAGTGAGGTTCCATAGCATAGCAAGACAGGGTTGTATGTCCGCCATGTGTTTGCAGGTAGGATTCTGTGGAAAGTTCAGAATTAAGTATCTGTTGCAGTCTCTTCCCATTCTTAGTCTCCCCGCAAAGGATCTCACTATAACAGTAACTATAAGTATTAAACAAATACTTACAGAGTGCCTACAAACTCCCCAGCTGTATTATCTTCCAAATGCCTAAATGGTTATAAGTCTTCTTACAAAATTGTTGCACATTTATATACATCAATAGATGTGACGTTTCCCTTTAGAAAGCATGAAAAGATTTCCAGCATTCAGAAAGATAAGCCTGATTAGCTCATCCATCCCTTGGTTTCTTTCCTTTATGTAAGTGGTTGTCTTGCATTATGTAAGAGGATCTTGAAATAATGAAAACTGTGTGGGTGCAGGCTCAAGAAACCACTTAATTCCTGCGCCCCTTCCTGGTGGCTATATTCTCCAGCTACACTGAGATGCGTGCAATTACAAAGATGCCATCAAGTTACAACCAACTTATGTTGACCACAGCAAGGGGCTTTCAAGGCAGTGGGAAGCACAGGTGGTTTGCCATTGCCTTCCTCTGCAGAGTCTTTCTTAGGTGGGCTTTCATTCAAGTATTAACTCTGCTTTAGCGTCTAAGATCTGACAAGATAAGACTATACCATGTCACCTTCATTCCTTCTGCACTGACTACCTTATTCCACTTTACATGCTCTGCTCTTTTCTATGCCCATCCTGCAGCATCTAACCCAGGGGTGTCAAACTTGCAGCTCGTGGGCCATATCAGGCCCCGGAGAGCTCCTATCAGGCTTGGGAGTAACTCACTGTTGTCTGCTTCCTTCTCCCTCTTGCTTCCTTCTGCATCACAGCTTGCTTTGGCAAGCTTGCTCAATCATGCTACAGAACAAAGCCTCTATTTTCTCCATTGGCTGACCAACAAATGAAGCAACTTATGTGCAAAAGCTTGCAATGCCCAGCCATTTCATGTTTTCCTCTAGGTCTTAGGCTCAAAGTATGACCAAGACATTTCTGTAATGAATGTCAGTAAATACATAGTAGGTTTACCGCTTACATAGACACACCTGAACAACATCTGAACAGCATCCTGAGGATTGCTACAGCACAAACATTGTCTCCAGATTTTGATGCAGTAATTCAGAGCAAGAGGTGTCAGTTATCAGAGACAGTTAAATAAGCAATACTGCAAGAGTGCTCATTTTTAAACCATATTTTATTTTAATTGTTTAAAACATCTTTAATTGTGTTTGTCTGTGTCCTTTATAAAGTTTATATCTCTGCTACCTGGCATTACATTTTATGACACACATGTCCTGGCCCAACAAGGTCTCATTTATGTCAGATCCGGCCCTCATAACAAATGAGTTCGACATCCCTGATCTAACCCTTTACCGAAATCTTCAAATACTCTGAAATTCCCAAACCTGCAGTTTTATTATGACTACAGCCATTCCTAGGCCTGAGCAAATTCACTCAGTTCTGTAAACATTATTATGCATTTCTGTTAGAATTTGGTTGTTGTTTTGATAGTCTCCCAGCAATAAATGTAAAGAAGTAAATAATGGAAAAGACGTATTCCTGTGAGATATTTATAAATATATTATAAATAAATAAAGCGAGCAGTTTGGTGTAGTGGTTAAGTTTGCGAACTCTTATCTGGGAGAACCAAGTTTGATTCCTCACTCTTCCACTTGCAGCTGCTGGAATGGCCTTGAGTCAGCCATTGCTCTCACAGAGCTGTCCTTGAAAAGGCAGTTTCTGTGAGAGCTCTCTCAGCCCCACCTACTTCACAGAATGTCTGTTGTGGGGGAGGGGGGTAAAGGAGATTGTAAGCTGCTCTGAGACTCTGAGATTCAGAGTGAAGGGTGGGATATAAATCCAGTATCATCATCATCTTCTTAAAAAGGCTTTACCAGTAGAAAAAATATTTATTTTTGTTGCCTTTCCACAGAAGCACAACAGCTTTTGTGTGTGACAATTAAAGAGAAAATTTTGAAAAATTAACCACATGTATGTCAAAAACATATTTTTTCAGCACAACAAAGAGGTTTTTTTTAAGATATTTGGGGTTTTTTGCCACTGGATTTTTATGCCCTCATAAGTCATAGATTCTGAGCAGCTTCCTTCCTGCTCTGTTCCATGTTTTTTAGTTTGATGTTCACATTCAGTTTGGGAAGAAATGGCTCTGATTGTTGTGTGGAAGTACAAGGTATTTAATTCTGATGATACTTTTTCTGTTACAGGCAGACAACATTGTTGGTTTACGTCATGTCACTTGTGGGCATGGTGGTTTATACTTTCACCCTGGACCTTGGCTACATCTGGGTGGTCTTTGTGACTGCAGGCTCCCTGGGGTAAATTCAAGTTTCTTTTCTTGCCCATGTTTAGTTCTCCTTTCTTAGCAGGGAGTTGCCATTGGCAGGTGTTTTGCTGTGTCTTCTGACATTGAGATGGAAACCGCTCCTTTATCCACTGAAGTGTTGAGGAAGGAGACATCATGAGCAATGGATCCTTGAGCACAGTGAGGGGTATGAAACATCCACAGCAGTCATGTTCCGTCTTAATTTCAGCATCTTGCACTGGAGAAAGTGAATGAATTAAATGCCCATATGAAGCAGGTGGGGCTTTGTTTTTATGGCTTGAGCAATATAGGGCATGGAACAGTGCCATTTTTAAAAAACCAGATTGATCATTCTGGAATTACCTCTAGTGAGTTGTGGTCTGACATAGCTGCTACTGATGCTTTCATTTTCTGATCTTGCCTGGCAGGTTTTTCATGACGGGTTACTTACCATTGGGCTTTGAATATGCTGCAGAGTTAACATACCCAGAGTCAGAAGGGACGTCATCAGGCCTTCTTAATGTATCTGCACAAGTAAGTGCTCGTTCAATAAATATAAGAGGAGAATTTGCCTGCGGGAATACAGCTCAGTCTTTCAATCAATCCAGCATTTTCCCATAACACATGTCACAATCAAATAGTGGAATGTAGTCTTAAGCCTAACTTTCTTTGACTGTTTTCCAAGAAAAATCCTCAGGATATTACAGCTCCTTGTTTTTCTGATGGCAACATCCAAAAGGCTCAACTCTGTGACTTTTGGATTCAAAAGCCAGGTGGTAAGCCATGTTGGTCCAGTAGCACCTTTAAGACTAACAAAGTTTTATTCAGAATGTAAGCTTTTGTGTGCATATACTCCATTTCATCATTTGATGAAGTATGCATGCACACAAAAGCTTACATTCTGAATAAAATTTTGTTGGTCTTAAAGGTGCTACTGGACTCCAACTTTGTTCTATGACTGAGAGATGTATCAGCAAGTTACAGTCCTCCGAGCAATGTGAAGGCATTTTGTCCTTTGTAATAAGAGTAATGCATGAAATTATGCTGCCCAGACCTGGATGACCCAGGCTAGCCTGATCTCATCAGATCTTGGAAGCTTGGCAGGGTTGGCCTTGGGAGACAACCAGGGTTGCTATGCAGAGATGGCCAATAACAAACCACTTCTGAACATGTCTTGCCTGGAAAACCCTATGGGGTCGCCAAAAGTCTGCTGCAACTTGACATAACTTTCCACCAACGCCACCACCCCTACATTATGTCATTTCATTTTATTATGATCATTTACAGTCCTCCTTTCTCGCTGAGATCCAAGTCAGATTACAAATATGATAAAAATTTTCAGTCAGTCAGTGAGGGGATTACAAAATATGATAGCATTTTACTCTTATGGCGAATATTCCCTGAAAGGCAAAATAGTGCAGTTGGGCTGAGATTGTAGAACAGGGAGAAAAGGAGAACAACACATGCAAACATATCTGATTAGGGCAATAAGACCATCATTGCAGAAAAGATTTTATCCATGATAAATGACTTCCTGAGTTGAACTGTTATACTGCAGCTTGAGTGCTAGTAAGTATAAGCTCTGTGACACATTTATATGTACAAAGTGCTTTATAATTTTGACTTCTCTTATAAACAGCTCTCAGACAAAAATGTCTATAACTTCCAGCTGCCAATGTAAAAACGGGCTGTCTTAAAGAGATGAAGTGTATTACAGTGCATTCCTATGCAGAGTTCCTCCAGTCTAAGTCTGCTGAAGTCAGTGGGCTTAAACTGGAGGAACTCTGTGTAGGATTGCATGGCTAGTAACCCACTGTTTTGTCCCCAACAATTTCCAGATTGAAATGCTTTGGAGTGGATTCTAACATTTTAGACACATCTTATTGCTATTGGCACTCTTGATGCTCCCTTAACAAGATGAAATTTATTTTGACTATTCTAGTCAACAGCCATTAATGTTTCATTCTCCCTTGATCTAGTGGTGCAAAGCTAGACAATGTGGTCTTTGCATTAAGTGGTGACATCTAATATAGCTGGAAAGGGGTTTAGGTGGCTAAGTTCATGTTTCTGTATTTCTCTGCTCATTCTGCTAATTTTGTGGGTTGTTTTTTTTTTTACTGTGTGCTAGATCTTTGGAATTATTTTCACCATCAGCCAAGGACAGATCATTGATAACTTTGGGACCCGAGCAGGAAACCTCTTCCTCTGTGCCTTCCTGTCCCTTGGCACTGTTATAACTGGTAACTATACCCTCCATAAATTCTCTGTGCTTTCTCTGGGCTTCTTGATACAGTATTTATATTGGTGCTTCAGCTTACTACAGGCTAGTTCAAAGACCATATTCAATGCCTAATAGCTTTCCATCTGATCCCCAATATAGTCACTGATTCTAAGGACTCCCCACCCGCATACTCTCACTATTGTACATTTCCATCATTTTACTCCTAAACTGAATCACAGGCAAAATGCTTTATAAATCTCCTATCATGTGAGCTATGAGAGAGTTTTTGTCAGAAGCCTCTCTTAAGCAAGGACATTCCTGTGCATAAGACCAGGGAAATAGCTGAGTGGCTGAAATTCATACATGAACATACGTGAAGCTACCTTATACTGAATTAGACCATTGGTCAATATTGTCTACTCAGCAGCTCAATATTGTCAGCAGCAGCTCTCCAGGGTCTTGAGCAGAGGTACTTCACATCACCTACTACCTGTTCCTTTCAACTGGAAATGCCGGGGATTAAACCTGGGACTTTCTGCAAGCTAAGCAGATGCTCTACCACTGAGCCACAGCCCCTAAAGGAAGAACTCTTTCAAAGCTTATCTTATTCTTCCCACTAGGTAAAGAAGAATTAAAGAGCCTTTTGATTCACGTGAAAGGCAGAGTAAATGTTGGTGTACCATCATTCCTTTTTTCAGTTGTAACATTCACTACTTGGTAACTATGGCTATAGTGTCAACCCCTCAAGACAAGTTGCTTACACCTTTCTTCTTTCTGACTAACAGGTTGAGTGGTATGTACTTCCTCTTGAGGTCAACAAACCTCCAGTATTTTAAGAAGGGTATGCTGAAAGAAACCCAAAATTTTAAGAAGGGTCTGTTCTCTCCCCAGGCAGCTGTCCTTGCCAAATTTTATACAATATTCTTCTATGTCCCTTCAATCTGATGTTCACCTCATAACAGCCACATATGATCTACATGGTGAATTTCTTATTCTGATTTTTCTTCCTACTGTGTTCTAGTGTTCATCAAAGCTGATCTCCGGAGACAAAATGCCAATCTGGATAGCGAACAGACTGTGAGTAAACAATGCACTTCTGCCAGTAGCTTAAGGCTGTTTTCTCCACCTGTGATCCTTCTCTGTTTATGATGAATAATTGTGGCAGCATGAGGGATTTTTGCCTTTGGATCAGCTGTGCTAGATATGGTGGGCTGTTAACAGGTTTGATTCATTCCCTTGAGGCTGGGGTTGCTGAACTGAAGAAGCTGAGGCAGAGAGCGAGGTTTGGGTAGATGTTCTCCTGCAGGAGGCCACAGAGCATGGCACACAAAGAGAATCTGTGAGGAGTGAGACACATTCAGGTAGCCATTTGCTGTTATGATGTGCACAGAGATCTCAAAGCACTGACCCAGAAATCTCTGTGAAGGTTAGGGAATTGCAGTTTAGGATGTCCAAAGAAAGGATACTTCTGGGGCAGACTCTTGCATGGGCCAACAAAGATGCTCTAGTGGCAAAGGCAGAACTTATACTCTGGCTTTCCTGCTTCCTAGATGCTCATTCATTTAATTGACAAATGGATGCCCAGTGTAAACAATTGGAGATGCTGCATACCACAGTGTGGCTCCTAAGCTCCCATTCAATTCACAGAAAGCACTCACTCATGTGGAAGAGGGGGAAGCTGATTTTTGCTGATTTCTGCTTTCTGCTTTTTAGCTGCAGTTCCTTGCGCTTTGATCCCTGTGATGGTTCAGGGGGGTCTACTGGCCATGGGACATAATTCTGGGGGGACACAGAAGACTTCAGCAGGAGGGGAAGGGCTGGGGTGTTGCCATTTATGTAGTGCAGCTCCACTTGCACTGCACAGGATACAAGCCCACATTTCCATGTTGAACAGAATATGTATAAGATCATATAGGAAAAGAGGAATACCAATGAATCCCCCCCCCCCAAAAAAATAATAATTCTATCAGTATCCCTTGCCCAGAAAACTCTTAATGAGAAAGGGAGGAGTACTTTTTCATCATAGGCTGTGTGGGCTATTTTCCCAGAACCTTTGCAGTGAACTCTGCTCAGTGATCCAGGCTAAGTCAAAAAGCAAGGTGGCTAGTAGCGGGTTTCAGTTAAAGTTACTGTGGGCTAGACTCTTTTGGAAGACAAGATCATCTGCTGCTGATTTCTCTGTGCTCCGTTATGGGGAGGCCAGCAGCTATGAGAAACCAGATCTGTTTCCACTTGGAGCCTGGGAAGTGGTTTCCCAAATAAAATATTTTGACAAAATTCTGTCATGCTTGTAATAATTGGTATAAAACATGCAAAGAAAACAAAAGCCACATAGCAGTCCTATGTTTGGGTGTTGAAACATGTATAAGGTTGGTATTTTCCAGTTTTGACCCTGGTCTTGTTTCAGTTGGATTTTCAGTACCCTCCCTGGAGAGAGAATGCTCAGAATGGGGTGGGTTTAAAATATATGTGAGCATAACTTGTTCTGATGGTATTTTTATACACATACTTGCCATTCATCTTCTTGTTTACTGTAGTCTGCACTCTGTAGATTGATCTGTCATGGCTGATGAGTGAGTGGTCCTGGTTTAGGGCAGGGGATTTGGCTAAAGTTTTTTGGTCCCTTCTGGTTCTAGGATTCTGTTCATGTAAGCTCCATCTAAAGGCCAAACCAGAAGTCCACAGTGAGTTCCATTTCAGTGCTCTCATCAATTTTTTAAAAAAATTAATTCTCAGGTGTACATGCAAGTAATGTTCACTGTTTGACAGCCAGCATGCTATTGTATCTATTAAATCCTGACTCTTGAACAAATTTCACTCATTGATTAAATTAATGAAGAAGCCTCTTTGTAAGCAGCCAATGAGAAGAGACAAATTTTAAATGTTGAGAGCAAATTTAAGATGTTGGATGTAGATTTTAAATTCAGAATCTGGATGCTGAAAATTGAAATGTCAAATCTGAGCTTTTAAAAAAACATTTCTTTTAATCTCTAACCTCTATTCCTTTCTTGCCCTTGACTTAACTGTCTTTGTAATCACACATGGAGGCCACTCTTATTTGTAATTTCAATTTATGCACCACCCTTCCCTGAGTTCACAGGGCTCAGGGCGGTTAACAACACAAGAAGCACAATATAAATTGCAATTAAAACAAGTTAAAATTTAAAAACATTAAAAAGCATTAGAAAAACATTAGAAGGTGCCAACTAAATACAGTATGCATTACTATCCTGCAAGCGGGAGAGAGCAAAAGGGGGGGAATGGAACTCATTGCTGTCCTCAACCAGCATCTCTGCCTTACATGCCCTATGGAACTGCATTAGGTCCCGCTGGGCATGGATGTTATTTGGCAGAGAGTTCCATCAAATACATTTTTAGGGCTGGACATCTTTAGGGCTAGAGATCACGAGTAGATTGTTTCCTGCAGAGTGTAAAGTTCTTCAGGAGACATACAAAGATACATAGGTCCCAGACCATTCAAGGCCTTAAAACTAATTATTAGAACCTGATCCAATACTCCACCGGGAGCCAGTGCAGCTGGTGCAGCACAGGATGAGTATATGCAGTCCATGGTGTCCTAGTCAAGACCTGAGCCACCATGTTCTGGATCAGTCTCAAGGGCAGGTAAGCTACAGAAATCCAATCTGGAGGTAACTGTTACAAAACATGTTAAGCATGAAGGGCAGAACAGTGAGAACTGTTCTGTTGCTTAAATCTGCAATCAGGTTCAGACCTGAGAATTTCATCTGCTTGACCAAAATCTTTTTCCATACTGGATGACAGCTATGTGATCCTCTTATGTAAAAGGTAAAGTAGAAATACTGCCTAAGTTACCTGCTTCTTGGCTAAGGTTGCCAACTTTTTTAGCAGCATTCTTATGACATTAACAGCCACATGAAAAATAGAACTTTTGTAGTGGAATTTCATAATGGGAAAATTTCTCCTGCTGATTTGTTTACCTCTTAAACCTTTGTTGTAAGCATAGGAAATCTCCCTAGTAGCAACCTGAACTTTGAGCAGAGGCACAGTGGGCAGGTAGGGAAATGAGATTCCATTCAACAACCTAGCCTAGTGTTGTGGAAAGAGGTTGGCCTTTAACTGTAACTGAAAGAGTTACAAAGGTGGCTGAAAATGAAATATGCTTTTCATGCACATTTTCATACCCAGGGAGTAAATGCCTCTGTTTTTGCAGATATTTAGGTGAAGACTCATAATGGGGCAGAAGAGTTCATGGGGTGGCACTGGGATGTGGAGCATGCAGGAGAAATTGGTGCAGATTAACAGTAGTGGGGGAGTCACCTGCATTGGAGGCTGCAGTTCTGGTTTCTCTTCCTTACTTACTGTGGGAGCAATGCAATACAGTGAGCTTTATGCTCACTCTGAACCAACTTCTTGATTGGACTGGTCAAACTGTGATGTCAAGAACATTACTATTGGCTGGGCTCAATAGTAAAAAAGAGAGGTGACAGCAGCTACAAATATAAATAAACACATGTGAAAACGTTTTTTTTGTAGGGAGCATTATGCACCTCTGAAATTGTTTGCATGCAAACGTTTGATGCATTGATGCAAATGTTTGAACTGGGCTGTCACCAGTATGCTGATGACACCCAGCTCTATCTGTTGATGGGTGGTAGACCATCCTTCGCCCCTGAGCATCTGTCCGAGGCGTTAGGAGCCGTTGCTGGATGGCTACAGCAGAGCCGACTGAAGTTAAATCCAACAAAGACGGAGGTCCTGAGTCAAGGGTGGGTGGGTTCATGCATCCAACTCCCAGCCTTGGACGGTGCTGTCTTAGTGCTGGCCCAACAGGTGAAGAGTTTGGGAGTGATTCTGGATGCCTCTCTTTCCGTGGAGGCCCAGGTCATGGCGGCTGCCGAGTCTGCCTTCTACCATCTATGGCAGATCAGGCAGCTAGCACCATACCTATCCCTAAAGACCTGGCTACAGTGAGCCATGCAATGGTCACTTCCAGGTTGGTCTACTGTAACTCACTCTATGCTGGTTTGCCCTTGAAGCTGATCTGTGGGTACAGAATGCAGTGGGTACAGAATGTGGCAGCTTGCCTGCTGACTGCATCACCTGCATTGGTGAATGTATGGCCGGCACTCCGCAGCCTGCACTGACTGCCCATAGAATACTGGGTCCATTTCAAGGTGTTAGTCTTGACTTTTAAAGCCTTGCGCGGCCTGGGACCAGCATACTTGCAGGACTGTCTTCCCCATATATGCCCCAGAGGTTGCTTCTTTCGACCTCCCAAGATCTTTTGACTATCCCTTGCCCAAGAGATGCCCGTCTTGCCTCTACCTTCTCAGTCCTGGCCCTGACCTGGTGGAATCAGCTCCCTATGGAGAACTGGGCCCTACCTGGCTTGTTATTTATTTATTTATTTATGTAAATTTATAGTCCGCCCTTTCCCATAGAGGCACAGGGCAGATTCCAACATGGTAAAACAATTAAAAATCAACAATACAACAATCAGATAAGTAAACAATAGAACAGTTGAACAGTTAAAACAGATTAAGAAATTAAAGCAGTTAAGCCATTAGCTCAGAATTAACTTAAGGCAGCATGGATGGTGTTAGCCTTTCATAGGGCCCGTAAAATGGAGCTGTTCCGCCAGGCTTTTGGATGAGGCAGCGGGCATCTACTTGTTAGATCGGTTGGCCTCCCCTGCGGTACCACACTGCTGTACCATCTTACTATACCATCCTGTTGGGCCATCCTGCTGTACTATTAAATAGTTATTGTAACTGATTTTATTGTGATTTTATTATTATCTATATTGATGTACTTCACTCTGAGCCCCCATGGGGGAATGGGTGGTATATAAATAAACTAATAATAATAATAAAAGTAATTCAGCATTGTGGGCTACAAAGTGCTGTAGAAGTTGGCTTCATCAGCTTTCCTTTTACCTCAGGAAAGTTAGACAATTGAAAACTCAATGCAGGAAGAAGCCCACTTGCCTTCAGTTCTGCTAAGATTCACTACCTTCCTCCAACTGTGAGTGACTTTTTCTTTCCTTTGTGTTCTCTCTCTTTCCTGGAATTGACATGTGGCTGTTTTGCAGAGATGCCAAGGCAGTAACAATCAGATAATGAATTATGGCACATGTGCCTTATTCCCATCCCTCCTCAGTAATTTTCAAGCAAAGGTAGGATAATCACACTAACTTGCTTACCCAGCATCTTCTTTGAGGCTTCACCAGTGCCAAGCCAGTAGCTTTGTGGCTGCAGGGCTGAGGTGAGAAGCAAGTAAGAGTGGAATAAATGTTATGCAAAATTTTAAAATGCCAAGTTGCCTCAGGACTTCAGCAGGATTGATGGGAAAATGGATCTTGAAAGATGTTGATGCAGAAAAGAGAGGACCAATGACTTGTGCCCAAATTGTGCATGCTGAAATATTTCTTCCAGGAGAGATTTATTTTCCTGGGAGATTACTGCTGTGTCTTCCACTTTACTGTGAAGGGGAGAGACTGGCACATTGTTAGTTGTCTTCAGAAAATTATCTATAGCCTTGTAGCAACTTAGAGATCAGCTTTATTGCTGATGTTTGGGGTACCTGTAAACCTGGGGTGTATCAAAATTTAGAGGTTAGGGATGGGGATGTTTTCAGAAATTATTTCTGGACCAGGTAGTTCTTCTGCTTTTGTATAATGTGTCTGGGAATGAGTGTTGGCAAAGATTCTCTTGTCTTCCCTCTTAAATTGAAAAAAAAATACACATAACTGCATTAATGAAATGTAATAAGGGAGGAGAAAAAAACCAGAAAGGCTAATACAAAACAAAGCAAAAATTAAGACGAAGAACCCACTGCTGCCTTTTATCCTAGCATTCCCAGCAGGAAGTGCAAGTGGAGTGTGAAGGATACTGTATGTCGATAAGATCTGTAGGGAATGGGACAAGTGCCTGGTGGATAACAATGCATTTTTACTAGATTTGCTTCTGATGTAGAGCTTACAACTTCCCCCTCCAGTCAAAGGGATTGTGGTCCTTCAGCTAGAACAGCCACTGGGTTGGTGCTTCTTTAGGTTGTGGTTCCTGCAGCTGATAAAATATACTGTTTATAAGCAATTTCACCCTTTGTCTGTAGAAGTCCTTTTGGCTGTTGCTTGCTGCTCTCTTGTTAAATAAGCTTTTGCTGTGTGTATTTCCACAAGCTTTGTTTTCTCTTTGCCTCTTGTTCAAAGATGTCTGCACATGCATTGCTTAGCAGTCTGAAAAAAATGACTCCCTGGATCCCTAGGTTATGTTTCAAAGGCCACACATTAGTTTCATTCATTACTTTAGTAACAATGATTCCATATTTAGGTAGTAGCATCTCACTGTGAAAAGTTGGGACTTCCTATTATGCCAGCTGGAGCTAAAAGCATTGCTTGTTCAAGGCCCTCCAAAGTCTAGTTGTTTTCCATCTTGGAAAAAGAGCACAGGTTTTGCGTGCAATACCCAGGGCTTTTTTTTTGAGCAGAAATGCACAGGAACGCAGTTCTGGTTGGCTTGGTGTCAGGGGTGTGTGGCCTAATATGCAAATGAGTTTCTTCTAGGCTTTTTCTACCAAAAAAAAAAAAGCCCTGGCAACACTGTGTACAAATTCTTAATCAGATTAATTTTATGTTGTAAGTTATAAACATGGTTTATGTTTGTGGACAGTTTGTGACTCAAAAAGGCTTTGAGCTAATAATGTCCAATTTAGTATTGGAGTTTGGAGCCACAGTTTCACAGTCCCAGAGCAAAGGAAACTGAATTAGGTATCTTATATAGAACAAACATATCATGAAATGAATTGTAAACAGTAGCAGCACTTATGAAAAAGTTAAGTTAGATGAAAAACTTTCTTGAATGGCCATAGATTTTAACGTTCTGTGTCAGAAAGTGGCACAGTGGCAAAGCTCTGCAAACTGTTTTTTTGGATTCATATTTATGTCTCTTCCAATTAGAGTTAATCAAATTCTAAAGGCACTTAACTTGGTAAACCTCCACTTTAGTTAAATGGTGGTTCCGAGGTCTAAGTGCTTCCTTCAGGGACTGCAGTTTACTGTATTGCATGCAGAAATTCAACAGACCACAACCTTTTCTGTTCTTCCATCTCCATGTTGAGAATATTGAATTTTCAACAAATATTAAATGTCTGCCTGTCATATAACTGTGAAAAGCACAGGAGCTTTGATAGGTAGAAAACCTATCTTAACCCTACTTAAGGTAGACAGTTTAAAAGCTGGCCATAGGAGTAAAGCTGCTAGGTTCTCTCCCCACCCCCAATCCATTTGTACAAGTGGTGCTGATTAGGGATATATGCCTTGCCTGCACTAGAGAGACCATGAGGAGCTGTTTCAAACAGGAACTTTCCATTACACAAAAATAGCTTCTGTTAATTAATGTTCAGAAAATAAGCACTGCCCCACATAGAGAATCATTACACATACATATAAGTTAATGTTTTCAGCCACAAGGTTGTCTTTTATAATGCCCAGTGGGTAATTAATTGGCATAGAATGAGGTGGCTGGTTTCTCTGTATGAACTTGTTGCATGTTCATGGTTGGTTTCTTTCTACTGCCTGCCCTTCCATTCCTGGCAATATATCTTGATGGATCTCTCAGTTATAATCCCCACCCCACCTTTTGCCCTAGTAGCTAAAATGTAAAGTAAGTAAATTTGGACATCATCAATGACTTGCTTGTTTATGGAACTGGATAAAAAGAGCTACAATATTTAAAACCAGTGTGTTGTGGTGGGTAGAGTAGTGGACAAGGAACCTAGGTAAGCTGACTTTGAATCCCCACTTGTGCCATAAAAGGTGTCTAGGTGACTATGGGCTCATCACAAACTCTCAGCCTGCTCTACTTCACAGGGTTGTTGTGAGAGAATGGAGGAGGAAAGAATGATGTTCAAAGCTGCTTTGAGTCCCAACTGGGGAGAAAAGCAGGATATGAATAAATGCAAATACATGCAATATTCAGCAGTCTTAAAAACAATCCCCCCATCTGTATTCTAGCCAGCCTGTTATTTTTGCTGTATTCTAAATAGATCTACTTCTAAGCCTTTCTGTCCCTAAATACCTCCTGGGCAAGAGCCTTTCCCTCTGCTTCATTTGGCATAGCTGCCATTTCCAGTGGGACAACGATCTCGTAAACATCTGATGTCTCTTTAAGCAAGGGCATGGATGCTATGCAAAATAAATCAGTAATTGCACTGAGTTCTGTCTTGTCCCTGAGTAATTTCTAGGAGTAGTAATGTCCATTCTACTGCTAGTTACTGTCTGGGTCACTGGTCATGTGCTGCAAGCCACTACATTTCTATAGTAATGCCATTATTACTTGTTTGTTTCTTCTTCATTGAGTACTGTGTTCTTTGTCATAAGTGATGCATCTTAATAGCAGAGCTAAGATAAGGCAATGAAACATAATTATTTTCATAACAAGGAAGACCACAGCAGGGGCCAGGAAGGAGGTGATTAAAAAGAACATGTTCTCGCCTTTTAAAGCTTGAACTGAGTTTCAGTAACTAGGCAATGATTTCTAGCTGGTGACTGTCTGTTCACAGGCATTTAATTTAATTTTTTATTGATACCCCGCCCTATCTCGCAAGCAGGCTCATATGGCACTTTTTCTGTTTCAGTTGTGACAGCGGGCTCATATGGCACTTTTTCTGTCACTTTTTGGCACTTATTCTGTCACAGTTGTGAAATTCTGTGACCATGCGATAAAATAATGCCTGGATCCCCAAATCCTGACCTGCGAGGAGACAGATGGGGATTATTCTTACTTCTGTTAGTCCCCCTCAGGCTTGAAAACAGATACTGTACATTACTCTGTATTTTTATTGCCATAAATTGGTTATCTTAAAAATGTATTTTATTTGTCCATGTCCAAATTATTGTTTTGGGAGAGAAGAAAGACATTATGCACATGAGCAATTTTGTCAGCAATCTGTGACTGTGTTTCAAACATCATGATCAAACAGAGGTTTGTGACTGGCATGCACCCCCCTCCCTTTATGCACAGAGCCCTTTATGCATTCCTTGGATTTGGATGCCTTTAAAACTCCAGATTGCTATGACACTTGGAACACAGGAGCCTAGACCAATTCAGGGAACTGTAACTTAGCGATAGGAAGCAGGCTTTGTTGCTGTAAGGTCTTTGATTCAGTCCTTGTAATTTCCAGTTAAAGGAACACAGGTTGCAAGCATTGGGAAAGACCTTTCTCTGAATAGTCACAGCTGATAAGCCTGGACAATGAGACAGCTTCATGTATTCACAGGGCTTTTTTTGAGCAGGAATGCGCAGGAACGCAATTTTGGCTGGCTTAGCATCAGGGGATGTGGCTTAGTATGCAAATAAGTTCTTGCTGGGCTTTTTCTACCAAAAAAGCCCTGCGTATTCATATACTTTATTCCCCACAAAATGAGTCTATGATTTAAACCCCAGTTGGTCTAGGCATCTGCATTTGGAAATCTCAGAAAATGAGAAGTTTCACTGAAGTCTTTGGAAACTTGGAAGCCTTCCGTCATGCTTCATCCATGAGGTGAGGTGGGAGGGAGCAAGTGAACATGAGACCAAGCTTGGTTTGTGTCTATTAGTGAACAAACCTTTGTTTTTGGTGCTACTTGCCTTTCAGAAATGTCTAGGAGGGATGGAAAGACTTGTGGCATTTGAAAGAATCAGGTCTGTGGATCGGATGTTACTATGTGTTACTATGTAGGCTAAATTTAAAATGGCATCTGTTTCTGGCACATTAGCAATGCAAGGATGATCACAGCAGCACTTCTTTGGTTCTGTGCTGTGCCTCTAGCATTCTGTGTTCCACTGGGCCCAGCATAATAGTTATATTAGAACATACCTTCCCTACAGACTTAAATGGATTAATAATGTGTACACTATTCTCAGGGATCCCTACAGTTTTGGTCTTGGAGTACAGGGGTGGGGCTAAGGATCTAACTCAGAGTCCTTAGCACTGTGGCCAAGTTAAAATTCCCAGGATTTTTTGAGGAAAGCCATGACTATTAGATAGGTATAAAACCTCCAGCGTATACTAGCTTTGCATTATAATAACTCTTCTTGAGAAGCTGTTAATCTGTTTGTTCCATGTATTTTCTTGGGATCTCTGCTTTCCTTTTGAGATGTATTTGAGTACTAATCAGGGCCTGCTGTTTTTCTCAGGAGCATATGCCACCAAACTTCATGCCCACTGCTTCAGTCAACCCCACAGTCATTTGTTACCTCTAACTGTGCCCCCCCTTTCCCTCTGATTTTCAGAAGACTCTGGGAGAGGTACCTCAGACCTGCATTGTACAACAGTATGAGGAATCAAAATTCTGAAGGGCTGAGCATCAGAGGTAGCAGATGTGATTGCCACCACCTTCCATTCTCATTTACAGCTGTGTTTCCCACCATACGTACTAAGTGGCCTGGCATTCACAGCCAATCCAGAAAGTTGCTTATGTTGCTGATGGAAGGAATATGTGGGACCTGTCCCCTTCACTTGAGCCAGCTCCATTAGGAATCATTGTGGCATTAGGAATCATTGCCTGTTGGAAAAGAACTGATGGAAGCAGTTGACTTGCGTTGTGGGCTTCCATCATATTCAGCATGGAATCAGAACTACCATCTGTGCATCCTTTTACTGGGTCTACTGGAAAAAGTAAATCTGAAGGATGAGACACCATTTGGATCCAGAGGAAGATCCTTGCTCCTTAGGGAGAACCAGAAAGAACGTGCTCCGTGAGCAGCCATACTTAAAACCAAGCCCTTGAGTGGCAAGTGAGCTTGTACCCAACAACTGAGAGAATGGGGAAGTTGTCCAAGGCTTCTGGCCTTTTCCACATTTCCAGTTAGTAGAATATTTATTTTTATAACCTCAGTCAAAATGTTTTTTAAAAAATTAACAGATAACAGTTTTGCAACATGAATATTTTAGAACAATTATGGTCATATTCTTAAAATGTTCCATGATAACAAATTTTTAAACAAGTACTTGAGAAGCACCAGCATATATGATTGGTAAGGTTGGGTGTGTTGTTGCTAGCAGGAGTAGGCTTGCTTGTGGGCAGATAGGGAAAACATGGACATTTCGTGAAAATTCATTCTCTATCATGGGAGGAAAACTAACCCAGCTTAACTTGTGGACCAAAAAAATGGAAGTGTTTGCATTTTGAGAGTTGTGTAAGGCAAATATATATTAAAAATATGCACATGTGCACACATATCCTGCTCTTTAAGAAATGTTAGGATAGTTTCCAACCAGAATAAGGAGAATTGTTCCTTTTTAATATAGTGCAATCACACAACTCCTTTTGTCAGATTGCTGAACAAGTGCAATATAATGGATGGTGCCTGGTATTTATTAAGTCCACTATAAGTTCAGACAAAGATATGTAGCTCTTTAGCTTGGAAGCCCTATATGATGAAAATTGCATTTTTGTGTCTGAAAACCTTTCAAATGGAATCATGTGAGAGGCCACCAGCATTTTCAGATTCTAGTATAAACAAGAATAAATCTTTCTACAGCACTTTCCAGTTTTATTAAGTGTTTTACAATATTTCTCAATCATGCCCAGTTGTCCAAGGTGTCACACTGCAACTTTCTGGAGAGAGTCAGAGTGGTGTGGGGAACAGAGTTATGGATTTGAATGGAGGAGTCCCAAGTTCAAATCTGGTCAGCCATGGAACTCATAGTGTGTCCTTGGGCTCCTTCTTTCAGCCTCATCTACATCACAGGGTTGTTGTAGAAAAGCTGTATGAATAATGTGATGGAACTGCTTGGAGGAGGAATGGGAAAGAAAACAAATAAACTGAATGAAACAGATCCCTAACATTACCTTCTCCAATTGAATGGGATCTAATTTGCAGTTTGAGCATCAGTTGTATCTGTTAACTACACTTTACAAGGGGCTTGGCTAAGCATACCTTTTCTTAGAAATTAACAGTAGGGGAATATCATTATTGGGATATCCAAATTCATTAGCTGTGAAGAAGTGCTGTTCTAATTCCAGGCTTTCTACAAATGTTCTTCACCATACGTACATATTTGCCCTCCTCTGTGTCATCCATAGTCCCTTGCTCTAGCTGGTTGACCACTGCTGGCCTTCTACTTGCCACTCTTAGCACTTAGCACCCAACAGCACTTAGATTTTCCCCCTCCCCAAGCATACCAGAATACCCCTTGGTGTAGTGCTTGTCTTTACTGTTCTGTTGGCAAGATTTTTGAGGATGAATGCTCCCCAGAGCTGATACAGTTCATTGTTCTCTCAATCTTGCAGATTTGGAGAGGCAGCAAAATGCTTAGGAAAATTTCTGGACAGTCCTCACTGAGCCTAATTTAAGTAATTTCTGAAGGCCTAAGCCACATAAAGCAGGCTTTCAAGCACTGCAGTGGCTGTGGCCTGAAAAGCATTGCTTTATTGCAATGAGATTATTTCCCCTTACCAAACTTGCATTTTCTTGCTGTGGCATGTGATGTGTTTTTCAATGTGATAATACTTCACTACCTCTGCCTTGGGAGTATTTTCACTACATAATGAAATCCTAGAGATGAATAAGAAAAATATCCACTCAAGCACTAGAACAAACTGCTTAACAAGTTTGTGACATTTCCTGCCTCATTGGCTTGTAACGAAAGTTCAAGTCTTCTGTCGAGAATGTGTTAGAGAACCAAGGGAAGGAGAATAGATCACACTGTAAAGTCAGTATTCACCAACTTTCACATATCTGAGGCACATTTTCCCCATCCTAGCATATTTTTAAAGAGTATGAAAGTAAGAATTGTCCTTCTTTATAGCAGCTCTTATCCTGCTTTCGTGTGGAAGTCATTTTTTTGAGCATTCTGGTGATTGGAAGGAGAATAGATCATATGGAGACACACTTGTGAAAAGATAGAACTCTTAAGCTGAAAAGGTTGGGTGTGGTGTCCTCTTGAAAGGCTATGATTGTCAGTCTGCTTGATCTCAGACTAAATGACACATTCTTATTTACTTAGATGTAAATAGGTGCTAGATCCAGTAAGCTGGCTAAGCTAAGTGATAGCTGTAAATGAAAGCTGGCCACTCCCTCCTCCCAAAGCTGTTTTCACAAAACTCTCTTTTTTGTTAACTGGTGCATCTAAATCATACAGTTATTGTCTCTAATTTTACAATGAACATGACTTCTAGCTATAATCCCTCAGATATCTGCATCTGTCACCTCAATGCTTAGTTGCATTGGGCATTTGTATTCTGATGGTTGGCTTAGCAGCTGCACTTTCAGGTGTCCATTATGTCTCATTCTTCAGTATCTCTGATCTATGAAAACTGATGGTACAATTTATGAATCTTCCAGTTGCTTTTTTAATTTCATCTTTTCTGTGATTGCTGGGGCTGATGGGAGTTGTAGGCAAAAAACATCTGGAGAGCTACTGTTGGTCACCCCTGGCCTATGGGACCAGGTAGAAATGAGAGAGAACACAAGTGTAATCACTGACTGTTTCTGCTATGGGCTAATGCTAAGCTCCCTCTGGAAGATGGCATCATTAATTATTCAGTATTACTGAAGCATCTTCTTTGAGTAGAGTGTTCTCAGAGCTGTGGAGTCTCAAGTGGTATTTCCGTATAACTTTGATAATCTATGTGCTGGCCAGCTACACTATCCTGAGGCTAGCTATTTTGTTGCCATTACTGAATAAATACAAACCTATGCAGAGTTTTACATTGGGCTCAGAGCGGAATAATTCTGCATAGGCTCACACTAAGTTCCTCCTTCCTTGCTTGTATGTGCTGAATTGCTTAACAGTATGACATTAAATGACTAAGAGTTGAACTGGGATACTATCTTCTAAATTTGTGTTTTCAGTGTCAGGAGTTTGATTATCACATCATTGTGCTGCACATTAATTAATCTGGCCCAAATTCCACTTCTAGATTCCTGAGAGCCATCACTAACATTAATATCTCAATCCACCACTAAATAAGTACTAAAAGCAACTGTTGAGTACCAAAGCACAAAGCTGCAGGCTGGGGATGGGAACTTGGAATATGGGGAATCTCAGTCAGCTAATGAAAGGTAAAGCAATCATTAGGCCCTCCTCCACAGTAGAAGCAAAACTTCTTTCTCCAAGGCACAGAGTAGAGGCAAGTGTTTGTGGTATTTTGTCTCTGCAGTATGGCCAGCCCTGCATTGGCCTGTAGTAAGAGAAAATTCCAGTTAGCTGTGGCGAGCTTTTTTTGAGCAGGAACACACTTCTGGCTGGCTTGGCATCAGGGGTGTGTGGCCTAATATGCAAATGAGTTCCTGCTGGGCTTTTTCTACAAAAAAAAGCCCTGGCTGTGGTGCTATGTAAGAGGTGAACCAGCATCAGTGTCACTATACGATATTTGTTGTCACTAAAGTGAGTGAGAGAAATATCTCAGGGGAGTAACATTCTCTTTCTGTAAGATCAGGGAAAATGTAGTGTTCCTTTTATTTTCTTCAGTTTCCCCTTCAACAGTACTTCTTCTATCATCTTCAGATTAGCAATCTATGGAATATTCTTCTCCCACCTTGACTCTTGCCCACATGTCATCTGCATTTGGGAGTACTGCAATATACGTCTCCTATTTATATATGGATTTGGTGTGTTAAAGAGAGACTGCAGGGAAAACACTTGCTATGCTAATAAAAAAAGGGGGAACTGGAACCAAAAAAGACAGCTGAGGGATAATTATAAATCATTCCAACCCTCAATGTATACCAGTGCAAAGAACGACCTTTTATTTGGAATTAAAAAAGTCACTGCATCTTGTGCAAAATGCAGAAAAGAGAAAATCCAGCATCTTGCACTCTCCCTGGCACATAAAAAGAAGCTGCAGCTTTGCACAATTTTCCCTTGTTTATTACAAATCATGCTTATGGACAAATGCACAGGCGTACTACGTGCCACCAAAAAGTACAGTTAGTACTGTCTTTCTAGAACAATCTCCAGTGGATCTTTGGCAGTATGACATTTCTTCTCTGCTGGGATGTGCTAGAGAGAGAAATTATTACCAGTGCTTGGCACGATTACGGAGAGGTCCTCTTTCCACCATTCAAAGCTGAAGACGCTTTATGACAGTGGCCTCCACCAGGGAAACCTTTATCTAGCCTGGAGCAGCTGCTCAGGGCTAGGCTTCTGCCAATGGTCACAGATCAAGTGTTGCCTGCTCAGATCAAAATCAACTGAAAATGAGGAGATGACTGATGGAAAAGTCTGAAACCAAAACGGATCTGACTGATATTAGACTACAGAGTGAGGAGGAAAGGTCAGGAATGTAACACTTGGAGATAATGGACTCTTGAAGACGGCCGGAAGGCAGATGTGCAACGTGTACAGGAGCTGTAGCTTCAGTTCCGTTTCTTATTCTGTGATGCTGCTTCCACTTCCAGGTACTGCAGCCCAATAAGCATGCCTAGGATGGAGAAACCTGAGAAAGACAGAAAATGAGAGAGAGCAGCAGAGAACATTCTCCTTCATGTGATCCTGCTGCAGTAATACCAGTTAAGAGGTATCAGTTGCACTGGGACGCGGGGAATCCTGGGCCCAGTTCCTTCATAGAGATATCCAGCCTAACTAAGGATGGTTTCATGCATGCTAAATAATGCAGTTTCAATCCAATTCAGGTACTGTTTGCAAGTAGATTTTGCCCTTTCACACAGTAAAATCCAGTTGTGAAGGGGAATGAAAGTACATTATTTCATGTGCATGAAAGCACCCTAACTCAGCCTGACTAACCTCACAGGGCCATTGAGAGGCTCACAGTGCAATCCTAAGCAGAGTTATACCCTTATAAGGCTGAGAAAGGTGTAACGGCATAGGACTGCACAGTAAAATGCTTTTGGGAGCTCCCTGAGGACACAGCAATATATAAATTTAATTACTAAAACACTAAAGAAGGACAGGCTGTTAAAGCTGTACTTACTTGCTACCATGAGAGGTGCCAGGACACCAATTGTTGCAGCTGCTGTGCCGTAGATAAAGACTTCAGAGAGGAAGTGGCCCAAGGCAATGAAGAAGGTCAGAAGTGTGATGTTATAGAGGCTGCCAGAGAATACAGGAAAAGAGAATCACTGCGCATCACGGACATGATATTAAGAAACTCAGAGTATATAAAGCAAAACCAGAAAGCAAGCCAGCCCATCTTTGCAATAAATAGCAAAGCCAAATTCTGCACAGACTTCTGCCTGTCTTGGAAACCACAGAGATCTTTTCTTGCTCACAGGGCACTTCAAAGGGCCCAGGCTCCTGCTATACAAAAGCCACAGGGTGACCCAGTCAGCCCCTAGATTGATGACTGTTAATCCAAATGTATGTTTTAATTTTCTCATAATTTGTTGTCTGCTTTTTAAAAGCAAATCTGTTCTCAAAGTGGAAAACTACTAAATACCTCAAATGTACATTAAAACGTCTGAGGAAAAACATAGAATTAGATAGCATTGTTATTGGCATAGCAGAGAGAATGATACAAACCTAACTAAATTCCACTGCACATGGAGAGCACTGCAATTCTAAGCACGTACGCTTAGAAGTCTCACTGAGTATGTGAGTTTAGGACTGCAGCCTCAGAATCTTAAGCAGGTTTTAAAAAGGAAAGTCTTAGTGGCCTGTCTAAATGAGTTGAAAATAGATAACAGAATCTGCATGGGTTGAGCAGTCTGAAACTATCTGGCCTGAAACGGCAATTAGTTCACATTTGAGCTGAATAGTTAAAAATCAATTTGGATTTTTAAACATAAAATTGCACTGAATTGTTTTAAAAGTTTCAATCTTTTTAAAGAAAAACAGTTTAAATTGAAAGCTGAAATTAAATCAAGCATTTTAAAACCTACATTCACGATCTTCTAACTCGGATGTCCAAACTGTGGCTTAATAGCCACATGTGGCTCTTTCACACTTATTGTGTGATTCTCAAAGCCCCCACCACCCTGTTGGCAGGCTTGAAGAAGGCATTTATCTCTTTAAATCACTTCTATGCCAGGCCAGCCAGCTCCCCATCTCTTCCCTCCTTCCCTCCCAACATCTGATATTCCTGTCTTGTGGCTCTCAAACATCTGGTGTTTATTCTATGTGGCTCTTACATTAAGCAAATTTGGCCATCCCTATCCTAACTAAATCCAAGTAAAGAGAACAATGGGAAATGAACTCTTAAAATAAATAATAAATACAGTAGAATAGGTCATCTATTAGATTTATTAAGGAACAGCTTGGACCTGACTAGCCAGCCATTGGAATCCTGCTCCTGCCATACTGTGTTTCAACTGGATCAACAACATGTGAATACAGCATCAGTTTATTGTGTAGAGAAGTATTGCCTAACAATATATGAACATGAGATTGTCATATATTGAGTCAGACCATTAGTCTATCTCGGGGTGGCCAACGGTAGCTCTCCAGATGTTTTTTGCCTACAACTCCCATCAGCCCCAGCCATTGGCCATGCTGGCTGGGGCTGATGGGAGTTGTAGGCAAAAAACATCTGGAGAGCTACCGTTGGCCACCCTTGGTCTATCTGGCTCAGTACTGACTGCTCCAACTGGCAGCAGCTGTCCAGGTTCTTGGGCTGAGGAAGGTCTTTCTCAGCATCTGCCAATGGCAGACATGAACTGAACCTGGGACCTTCTGTATTCAATGCATGTACTCTGTCATTGAGCCATAGTTCTTCTCCACTTAGGTAACTTAATGACCTGTACCATTTTCACAAGATCTACTTAAATTGTGAATATATTTTAACCAAACAAAACTATCTATAGATTCTTGTTTATAGAAATTTCTGTGCCTTTTACAGTCCCAGCCCTAAGCATGTTTACTCAGAAGTAAGTCCCTCTGAATCCAGTGGTAGTTACAAGTGTTTATAGGGATGCACCTTTAAAGTAAAGGATCTTGCTCAGTGTTTTACAGAATTCTACACAGGGGAAAAAGAAAAATTCACTAATTTTAGTTCTCCATCTTTGTCTACAAAAGGTATGTGGACTGCTGGAGCAAAGGTGTTGGATAATATAGAAGACTCTATGTATATATTTTAACCAGTTAACATTCACTTTTTATATAAGAAATATCCAGATTTCTCTTTTTATCTCCTCTTGGTGACTTAAATCAATTTCACTGAGAACAAAGATTCCCTTTCCCACTTCCCCCCCTAAGCCCTACTTTTTGTGTGAGAAGAACCTGGAAATGTTTTCCCCAAATGCACAATCATTTTCATGGTGATAACTGACATTTATCCTAGTCCCTTATTTGGGCAAAAAAAGTGTGATAACTACAAAAAAGGTGAGAAGAGGGCTTACTTTTGTTCATTTTATTTGGCTGCTGTATTTATCTGCTACTTACTTTTATGACTGTGTAGTCTGACTAGCTAAATAAAAGTATTGTTCTTTACTATTTCTGAATTTTTATTTGTGAAGGTACTTGATGGTGTGTAGGCCTATTATGGTCTTTAATAAATCTTTATGGGCTCAAAGTGTATTTGTTAGGCCTGTCAATTTACCATTTCTCACTGTAAAACTCTGGGGACGGAAACAGATTATGTGGAGTTTTGTTTTTCCTTTAAAAGAGTTGCTCACCTTTGAAGGATGACTGTACAAATAGCCCCTTCTCAGCATGCAGTTCCTTGCCACTCTGGGTAATGGAATTGACGCTGCCAACTTCAGTGATAAAAATAAGCCATTTGTGGCTTTTCACACATTACTCCTGTTGAGCCAGCAGAGCTGAGGGAGGATGAATTGGCTGATGGGTCTGGAACAGAATCCTGAGCTAAGCTCCCATCAGTTGTGCCTGTCCAAATGCATAGAGGGTAATGGGGACAGCACAATGCTTTTGAAGGAGTGCAAGTACTACTGAAATAGCTACATTTTACTTAAGCCTGTTGGAAGGATTGAATTGTAAATAATTTATAAGCCAGCAACTGGCATTCTGAAAGCATAACCTGTTCATTTGACATCCTTTTTCTTTGTAAAGCAATAAAATTTAAGGTTGTATTTTTAAATGTATAATTTAAAGAATGATGGTTTTAAATAAAAATTATAATTAAAAAAACCTTGGGTGATGGTTTTCTGTGTCTCAGTTCCCTTCCCATCCAAATTTGAGGTCAAAAGAAGCCTAGATGCTACAAGTCAGCCACAACTTAGGCATTTTTGCTTTACATGTGGGACTTCTCCTTTCCAAGCGTGATGATGATTTTGTATAAATAGGGGTATTTTAGCAAGGACTGAGGCAGTGGAAGGCAGGAAAAGGTGGGCAGAATGGTCAAAGGAATGCCAAAAGAACAGGACAAGGACCCAGGCATAGGACAGCTCCAGGTTAGGAAATACCTGGGGATTTTGGGGGTGCAGCCTGAGGAGGGCAGGATTTGGAGATGGGAATGCCATAGAGTGGGAGCCATAGAGCCCACCTTCCAAAGTGGCCATTTTCTCCAGGTGAACTGATCTGTCACCTGGAGATCAATTGTAATAGCAGGAGATTTCCAGCCACCACCTGGAGGTTAACATCCTGAAGTTGGTATACTACACCAAAGCTAAACACTGGAATCTCTGCTTAGTGTACAGATCCTATACTAGGATATAACATCATTTAACATAACCAGTTATATCACTGCCATGGAAGTCTGTTCAGTGGCCTTGAGCCAGTCACTCTCGCTCAGCCTAACCTACCTCACAAGGTTGTTGCTGTGAGGGTCAAATGGAAGGGAGGAGAATGATGCTATAACCTACATTGGGCCCCTATTGGAGGAAAAAATAGGGTATATATAAATCTTCATGTTAACAAAGCATTTCAAGAAAATAATGGTTATTCCTTTTTCCAGAAGCTACTCAATCTGAGCATTAGGAAACAATGGTTGCCTACGTATGCCTATAGGGAATATTAAAGAATTATCACAGCAGATTTCTAAGGTAAAGAATTCCTTTTACATACGTCTTGTTGCGGATATCAATGGCACAGTAGCAGCGAATCACAGATGACAGCAGAGTCCAGATACCAAAGGTCCGAGCCTGGAGGCCATTTACTGTCCAGAGAAAAGAAATATTGAATCAGAGCATCTTTTCTGGTCTCTTCCTTCTCCAATAAAAAAAGAAAGCCAAATTGCAGGCACAAAGTTTACAAGATCAATGGGTTTTGAAGGTTCCCCCACATGAAGTTTGCAGTTTCCCATGGTCATTGACAGTTTACTAGTGTTTAGCCAACACCAGCAAATTTAATATTTATGCAGAATTCAAGTAAATAGGGAAGGGGCAAGTGGCATTAAAAAATCAAAGACAACATAGGTATTACAGTAGTTGAGCACTGTGAGGGTCTGAATGTACACTTTTGAAGGAGTGTCAGAAAGACGTGGCAGTTGATTGAAATTGGTAAGAAGGGGCTTGTAAAGTGACTGGCAGTGATGTGTGTGTCCAATAGCTATCTATAATTGGGTTCATTTTCTTAGGAACACATCCCCCAAACCTGTGCTTGGTACAAGGAAGGAACTACAGTTCCATATCATTTCTGGTATGTGGCTTGAATATTGCCAAGGAGTGATTCCTTTCAATGGGAACTTCTGTGGAAGTGAGGTCATCTGGGCTGTTTGGTGACAGGATCTGTCAGCCTCTTAGTCAACACAGTTGTTCCCACAAAGTGTCACGTAAGATTTCATAGATGGAGAAAATACAGCTTCCAAGATCTGATGAGACTGGGCTAGCCTGGATCATTCAGATCAGGGCCCACCTCATATAAAAAAGATGAAATAAATGCAATGATCTGTTTCACGTCACGGGATATGGCAGAGTTACACTCATGGGTTAATTACACACTAGTCATTTAGTCTGCTGTTATGTATGTGGACTCAAGGGAAGACTTTGGTGTTTCTGCCTGGCTCATTGGAGCCATATGGACTGAGCTTGGGGACTTGGAAACAAAGGGCTGTAGGATTCAAACCCCTGCAGCCCAGGACCCATCACAAGCCCCCACCAGTTTGAATGATCCAATAACGTGCTTGCGCGGGAACCCAGAGATGTATATCAGTTCGGTCCGTGGGCCCCAACATCAGTCTTGTATTATAACCTTTTAATATGTGATTCCTATTAAAGAGCTTGTTATCACTCACTCAGAGACTCTGCCATGCTTAGAACCCAATATATTATAGTGGCGATGAGATGGGATCCAGATGTGCGAGGTCCAGGGGAACCTGGCACCACCAAGCGCACCGAGCTCCAGCGCCACGTGCAACAGGCACCACCGCCCAGCCCGATCATGGCTGCTACGTCCGGATCACAAAACTCCATTCCAGAGTTTGACATAGCATAGCCCGAGGCCTGGGAAGACTGGGTCAAAATACTCAAATACCACCTTGTGGCACAGCAAATCAAGGATGATGAACACGAAATCAAGAAGGCCATCCTGCTGAGCAACTGCGCATCACCACGCTACAGCTAGCAGAGGGCCTGATTGCGCCAGAGACGCTCGAGGTGTCTTCCTTTCTACAAGATCACTGAGGCACTGACCGCCTTTTGTCCCGAAGCCTACTCTCCTCACCCAGAAGCTACAGTTCTTCGACAGCTTTCAGGAGCCGAACGAGACCATAGCGACCTTCCTAGCCCACCTGCAAGACTTGGGCAGGAAGGCGGAGTACTCAGACGGGGACGACACCCTCAAGCTGCACCAGATGAGCCAACAAAAGCCCAAGCCACGAGCAACAGAATCGATCAACCCCAAGATCTGCGTCAGCTGTGGGGAGCCACACGAGCGGCGCACATGCAAGTTCAGGAGCACGACCTGCCATACATGCGGTAAGGCCGGGCACATAGCTCAGGTGTGCTGATCGGTGGCGCTGCGCCAAGGAAAACAGAATGGCCGCCGCCACAAGGTTGCACTAGTGGACGACATCCAGGGGACCACTCCGGGGACCCAGGTATGCCAGTTGCCCATTCCCTCCCCGGATAAATACTACATGACTGTGTTCATGGAAGGCAAGCCCTGTAAAATGGAAGTAGACTCGGGGGCGGGCCAGACGGTCATTTCGGCCTCCACGTTCAGGAAGATGTGCCCTGGGGGGGAAGCTCAATTAAAATCAACCTCATTACTTGTCTGGGACTTTCAAAAACAGGAGGCTGCAGTTCGGGGAGTGGCCCTGGTCCACATTAGGTACGGAAAGTTCAAGGACGAGCTCCGCCTCATCATGGTGGAGATGATCCGTGCAGTCTCCTAGGTTGGTCCTGATTCCAGGCACTGGGAATCCAAGTGACGGGGATCCATTACACCCTCGTTCAAAGGGACTTTCAAAGGGTGTGCGAAGAGTTCCCCACGGTTTTCGATGGAACTCTGGGGACATACACTGAGGCCCCCATAGCCTCACAACTAGACCCCAACATGCAGCCCATACGGCTGAAGGCCAGGCAGGTGCCACTAGCTCTCAGGCCCAAGATTGAAGAGGAGCTTGACCGCCTCGTGGTCCAAGGGGTTCTGGAACCAGTCGCTAATGAAAAGTGGGAGACTCCCATAGTAACCCTGATCAAACCCAATGGCAGCATATGCATCTGCGCCGACTATAAATGCATGATAAATAAGGCGTTGCAAAGCCATGCTTACGCCGTTCCAGTGGTAAGCCATGTGCTAGTATCCCTAGTGGAAGCAAAAATCTTTGGTAAAGTGGATTTGGCATATGCATACCAACAGCTCCCTGTGGATGCAGCCACAGCAGAAGCGCAAACTATCGTAACGCACTGGGGGGCCTGCAAAGTTAGATGCTTGCAGTTCGGGGTCAACGTGGCTCCGGGACTGTTTCAGAACTTAACGGATTCCCTTCTTAAAGGCATCCCCAGGGTACAGCTGTTCTTCGACGATGTGTTGATTGCAGCAGCCACCAAAGACGAATTCGGCGACCGCCTCCGAATGGTGTTACAGCGTTTTGAGGGGGCAGGGTTAAAGGTAAAATGGAAAAAATGTGTATTGGGGGTGCCCACCATAGATTTTCTGGGGTAAACGGTGGACATGAGTGGCATTCATCTGGCCCAGGACAAAATAAAGGCCATTTGTGATGCACCAGCTCCCACCAACAAGGCCAAGTTACAATCATTCTTGGGAATTCTCAATTTTACCATGCCTTCCTTCCCCACAAGGCAGCGGTAGCAGAGCCCTTACGCAGACTGCTGGATAAAAGGGCCCCATGGGTTTGGGGTCTTCGGCAAGCCGCCACTTTCCAGGTGGTAGAAGACATTTTTACTTCTAGTAGCTTGCTGCCGCACTTTGACGAGCGGCTACCTGTCGTGCTCGCGTGCGACGCCTCGCCTTATGGGGTCAGCACTGTGTTGGCCCACAGGCTGCCGGATGGGCGCGAGGTCCCGGTAGCCTATTATTCAAGGACCTTACAAAAACCAGAGCGAAACTACGCTCAAATGCTATCGTGGCAGGGGTAAAAAATTCCACGATTACTTGTATGGCCAGCCCTTCGCTATCTTGAAGGACCACAAGCCCCTGTTAGGCCTGTTCACCCCTGACCGACAGACGCCCCAAATGCTTTCACCGTGGGTGCTGAGGTGGTCCATCTTCCTGGCAGGTTACCTGTACGACCTTAAGTATCGCCCTGGGAAAGCGATGGGTCATGCTGATGCTCTGAGCTGCCTGCCGCTGCCCTCCATGGACCCAGACTCGGCTGCAGCGTTCCAGATCATGTCACTAGAAGCCTTCCTGGACCACCCGGTGCACGCGAAGGACATTGCCCGCTACTCTTCCAGGGACAAAACTCTCTCCTGAATTTTGAACTGGGGGTGGAGGGGGTGGCCAGAAGGATGGGTGGGCTCGGAATTTTCTGCGTTTGCGTCCCGCTGGGATGAACTGTCTATGCCTAAAGGATGCCTGTTGTGGGGAGTAGGGTGGTGGTGCCCCCGGTACTGCAGCAGTGAGTCCTAACTGCGCTGCACAAAACCCATCTGGGAATTGTACCCATGAAGGTGCTGGCCCGCAGCTATGTATGGTGGCCAGGAATTGACGATGCCATTGAATCCTGCGTGGCCCAATGTCAGCCATGCCAGGAGACTCGTCTGGCACCACCCCGCACCCCGGCCCAACAGTGGGAGTCCACTAGTAACCCCTGGTCCTGCCTGCACCTTGACTTCGTGGGGCCCTTCCAGGGGCATATATTCTTCCTTATTGTGGACTCCTACTCCAAATGGTTAGAGGTAGTGTCAGTGGCCTCCACCTCTTCTAGGGCGGCATTAGGGGCGCTATGCAGGGTATTTGTCACACATGGCCTCCCTGACATGTTGGTATCGGATAATAGGATGGCTTTCACCTTGGCCGAGTTTCAGGATTTCTGTGGCCGAAATTTAATAAAACACATAAGGTCAGCCCCCTTTCACCCAGCTACAAATGACCAAGTGGAAAGAATGGTGCGGGCTATGAAGGAAACGCTCTGCCGAATCATATAAGGGGAGTGGGACACACACCTCGCTGAGTACCTCTTAGCGCAACATTCCACCCCAAGTACGGTCACCAGCCGCAGCCCAGCAGAGCTTCTCATGGACTGGCAGCTGACAACTCTCCTGGATCGCATGCATCCAGACTGTGCGCCTGACCTCCAAGAGGTACCAGAGGCAGTCCGGGCCCCACGGGAGTTCGACACAAGAGACTTAGTGTTTTCCAAAAACTTCGGGGAGGGGGCAGCATGGATACCAGCGCAAATATCCCGAGTACTAGGGGCTTTCAAGTACGAAGTCACCTCAGAGGAGGGATTCACAATAAGGCGACACATTGATCAAAGACATGCACGAGAGGCGCCCGGGGGGGAATGATGAGAACGCAACTTCCCCGGCTCCTGCTCATGGTGAAACAACTCCTGAGCCGGAGGAAGCAGAAGAGACAGCAGCTACACCTGTGCCAGAACCACCGGAACAAACGGGACCACCATCAGCACCAGAAATTTTGGAGGACTCAGTCCAGCGGGCGGATTCCACCTCGGCACCAGGGCTTCCGGCAGCAACACCCGAAGAAGAAACCGTGGCGCCGCCAACCCCTGTGCTTAGGCGGTCGATGCGAAAGCACCGCAAGCCCACATACCTAAAAGACTATGTTCACTAGGGGCTTGCGAACTAAGGGGGGAGGGATGTTATGTATGTGGACTCAAGGGAAGACTTTGGTGTTTCCGCCTGGCTCCTTGGAGCCATATGAACTGAGCTTGGGGACTTGGAAACAAAGGGCTGTAGGATTCAAGCCCCCGCAGCCCAGGACCAATCACAAGCCCCCGCCGGTTTGAATGACCCAATAACGTGCTTGTGCGGGAACCCAGAGATGTATATCAGTTCGGCCCGTGGGCCCCAACATCAGTCTTGTATTGTAACCTTTTAATATGTGATTCCTATTAAAGAACTTGTTATCACTCACTCCGAGACTCTGCCATGCTTAAAACCCACTATATTATATCTAGGATAGAAATAATTTGTTTTAAAACTTTTAATTTTTTAAAGAATCTGGATGCTGTCAAGCTATTGCACCCCAACATTTCTCCCCTCATTTTAAATGCAATTACAGTTGTAGCAGCAGATGTGAACTGACAAAATCAGGGCTTTTGTTCCTTTAAATTTTTCTCTCGTTTTAAAGCCGCCTCCATTTCTCACCCTAGTTAACTACTTCCTGTTTGTTCCACAGAAGCTTAATTAGCCCTTGGGATTTAGCTATTGCCTTTTTCTTGGCAATTCACTTTTATTATTGTAGCAGCACACTTATGGCAGTTCAAGAAATAGAATTAGTGAACAATCAATTTGGCTGCAAAGGGGAAAACAAAAATTAATGAAAGATTTCCACCACAGCCCAGGAAAGGAACTGATTAAAGATCCATTCAGGAATTGCCCTGGAGTATGCTGGCACCTGTTTTTTTTGTCACTGTGTGACAGTGTTGGACTGGATGGGCCACTGGCCTGATCCAACATGGCTTCTCTTATGTTCTTAAATAATTATACATGGAGCAGCAGAAAGCAACAGTTTCAGTAGATAATTTCTGGGAGAAGCAGGACATTTGCTGAACAACTTTAATATTAAAATATGATAGCTTTTAAAAGGCTACAAGACTTGTTTTTATTTTTGCTTAAAAGAATAGAGTTATATTAAGTGAGATGTGGAACTCTCATTTGAATTCAACTTGCTGCCAACTGGGGAAATCTTTCAGCAGCATAAGGAGGTCATAGCAACAGAGGTGACCAGAGTTTTCCAGTTGAGTCTGTAATCAATGTTGTGGCCTTTAGTTGTAATTGATGAAGGATAAATAATGCTAGCTACTTTGTGTGGCAGTGTATCAGTGGCAAGTATCAGGCAAAAGGAGAATAACAACAGTGAGAATAACATTTAAGATTTAAATAAGCATTTCTAGCGATCAAGGCAAGATACAGAACAGAATAAAGATTACGAGGCTTCCAGCAGTGCAAATATGACAACCTGTGCACCTTACCAAGGCTTGGTTTGCCAGTGTACAGTTTCTCAGAGAGGAAGCTGTGATCTCTGAAGCTTTGCACTGTGTTTCCCATGGCAATGATGGACACCATAACTAGCCAGCTACGGAGCACATTCAGAAATCGGCTCATCTTGCAGTGGCACCACAAAACCTGCTCATGGGAACAAAGGCAATGTCTAGAATTTGTGCTATCATGTAACATAATTCATGTGCACCCTCTTTCCCCTACACAATATTTCCTCTTAAATCAGGAAATATGGGGTACGGCTTGCCTTTAGGGATCCCCAGTTCATCATATAGCATCCCTTAATGAAGGCAAGACTAGAAATCCCACACACAATATCTACAAAGATACTGGTGTAAAGAATGATTCTTCCAAAGACGAGTACTAAATAAAAATAGGCTGCAATCCTATGCCCAAATCAATTTGGGAGTAAGCCTCACTGCGCTTACTTCTGAGTAAAGTCTAGTTACATGTCTACCCTGATCAATCAGTTCACATCCTAAGCCCGTAACCTACAGGAGAAACGATTGCATCGTCCTAGAAAAAGGAGAGGTGCACAGATGGATTTCTCCACTGTTCACCATTAATGTTTTCGTATGAATGTCCTTATACTTAATACCTGCTTAAATAATTACACTCTTTGTAAACAGTGTGTCTCCTATTCAGCTCCTGCACCGCTGTTATTCGACTGTATTACCCCGCACAAATCGTGGCCAGTCGGCTACGCTACCTTCCCCCAACCTCACCTATCAATAGATGCCCAGTCTAGCATTGCCCTACCTGGTCCTCAGCCGCAGCCGCTTCTTTACCTCGTCTCCAGTCCAAGGCACAGCAACCCCGCCCATCGCAGCTCAGCTGTCAGACTCAGTCTCTCTTCTGATTGGATGTCCATCTCTATTCCTCTCCTCCGCGCCACCTGGCTGGATAGTCGCTTCTGCCAATCAAACCCTCTAAACCTTTCGGAGGTGCTGTGACGTCAACTTCGAAGAGGGAATTGGGAGGAGCTTGTACCGCGTTCTCCTCGGTCCGATAGGTTTCGTCCAGAGCGCCATGTTAGAAGAGGCAAAGGACGGCAAACTGGGAGTGGGCAGGCTGTAGCTGCGCACGCGCGGGAATCCGAGCCTCGGGCGGGAGCGGGAGAGGCGGCGCTTGCGTAGAGGCGCCTGTGAGGAGGGAGGGGCAGTTGCTTGGTTGTTGTAGTAACAGGAGAAGCGCCGGCAGGAACCGCGGTCACCGGGCCCCCAAGGGAGATGAAGCAGCAGGTATGGCGCTTAGGGACTAAGAAGCGCGAGCTCTACGAAGCCTGGTTCGGAAGAGCTGCAGGCCTCGAAAGGCAGGTAGAGGGGCTTTGGCGCATCATCTTGTGAAGCGGCTTCCTCTCATGCTTCTTCCTGGCCTCCCTCCCCAGAACTTGTCAAGCTCTCAGGGGTGCCTTTTCATTAAAGCCACGGACCTTTTCAGGAGGTCAAGGCCCAGCCAGGGGAGTCGAGCGGCAAAGCCCGCCGATTTGACGTGATGTTTTCTAAGTGCACGTGGAGAGAAGAGACCAGGGCAGACAGAGCTCTTTTTAACATTCTTTTCAATAAGTAGGGGCTCCCATACATGAGCGAAGTGGGTCTTTTGGGGAGGACTGGCAGTCTCCTTGTGCTGAAGTTTAAGAGGCGTTGCTGCCCGTTCTCCCTTCCTGCGTTTCTGGAGGTCTAGCCTAAGGCTGCCTGCTGTAATTGAAATTGATTGGCAGTTACATATTAGGAATTTCCAGGAAGCCCTTTTTGGAAAGATAAGTGACATAGCAGTACCTTAAATAAATAAATGTCTCGGTGCACAGGGAGGGCTTTGATTGTGGACCGATTGGCTCGCAAGAGGAGGGGAGACTTCAAGCACCCAGTTGAGTCAAGAGGATATTGAACATGCTTGGTTCTACATAGGGTTGCCAGGTCCAATTCAAGAAATGGCTGGGGATTTGGGGGGTCGAGCCAGGAGCAAGGCTGTGGCAAGCATAACTGAACGCCAAAGAGAGTTCTGGCCATCATGTTTTAAATGCCTTCCCTTGAAATAATGAAGGATAGGGGCACTTTTTGGGGGGGCTCACAAAATTGGACCCCCTGGTCCAATCTTTTGAAACTTGGTGTTTTGAGGAGAGGCACCAGATGCAATGCTGAAAATTTGGTGTCTCTACCTCAAAACAGCCCCCCCCCAGAGTCTCAGATACCCCTGGATCAATTTTCCATTATGCCCTATGGGAATCAGTCCCCATAGGGAATAATGGAGTGTCCGGCAGACATTTCCCTCCCCCCTCGCTTTCTGAAGCAGGGGGGAGGGCCTCCAAACTGGGGGATCCCCTGCCCCCATCTGGGGACTGGCAACCCTAGTTCCACATGTTGCTGGATATTGACTTTTCTTTGTTCTATAGCAATAATTCAACCGATTTTCCTTTGTAGATAAGGAAACCCTGCAGCAAATAATTGCTCTAGAAGAGCAAGGACATGCAGTAATATGTGGTTGCAGCCTGTGATTGATTTCTTGTTTTATTGCCATGGTGGGTGACTGGGAGTAAGACTTCCTCAAAGTCTTTACCATGGGATTATCCTGATTTTATTAAGACCTGTGCCACTGCATGTAATCTGATGTTATGCAGTAGGCTAAATTTGGTGAATGAGACACACCGTAACATGTGGGACATGTCCATGTGGAAAGATGCATTACGTAATAAATCCAATAAGATAGATCAAGATGGGTAGCCATGTTGGTCTGTCTGTAGCAGTAGAAAAGAGTTAAGAGTCCAGTAGCACCTTAAAGAGTAACAACATTTGTGGTAGCTTTTGTGAATCACTGCTCACTTCTTTAGGTACATTCCAGCTGTATCTGAAGAAATAAGTAGTGACTCACAAAAGCTCATACTCTACCACAAATTTTGTTATTCTTTAAGGTGCTATTGAATCCAGTAAGGACATGCTTGACTGCCAAGTTGTGGCTGGGTTAGACTTAGAGACCTGCATGTAACTGTGAAATTTCTCTAACAGTGGAACTTCTCTTTGCAGAATTGGGGATAGGTGATTTCTTTCTATTAATCCCTTTTATGGGTTCCTGCATTGCCCCTTGTGCTGTCCCAATGATCTGCTGACTTGCAGAAACACATCGGAGGACTTAGTGGCCTGCAGCAGGAGAGGGATATGGAAAAGTCTACTCTGTGAAGTTCATGGATGGGTAGATATGTGCCAGAAAATTCAGCAGCCTTGCTCCAGTACACAAACTGAAGGCTCTCTCTGTTAGGCAGAACTTGCAGCATTTCAGGGTTGCTATACATGTCAAGTTGCTTTGCTCAAGTTTTTTTTTCCCCTACAGAAAACTGCACTGGCTAGATCTATCAATTCTGCAGGGAAATATTTGAGAGGCTACTGTTTTTGGGTTCTATGAAAACGTGTACAGGCAATGCCAGCTGGGATGGCTCGGGACGTGGAAGAAATGGGGTCATCTTCCGAGGAAGATGTGGTGGTGGAAGGGCCAGAGTAAGTAAAAGCAAATAGCTCTGTCACTGAAAAAACCTTTTCCAGGATTAATACTTTTTCCTTTTCCAGGATTAATTCTGGTTGCTGCTTTCCTGTGGGATCTTGGAAAGCCATTTTCTTTTGTAATTGTGGATACAGGAGGTGGGACCCAAGAGAATGTCACTGTGACCTTTTCTGATTGGTGGTGCCATTTATCTTCCACTTTTTGGTGCCATTAAATGTTGCCAGAAAAAAAGGGCCCATAAAAATAGCTTGGTTTATCAGTCTGCTTCTCTTCCTGCTTTCTACCAATTCCTTCCCCATATTCTCTGTTGTACAAATACAAGAGAAGCAGAATCTGCCCTTTCTTTTACTACATTTTGGAGAAGATAGTAGTGGGAGTTTCTTATAACTACCATGCCACAGTACAAATGAGAGAAATCCCTGCCTTTCTCTTGAATCCTCTGTATGTGCCTAAACAGCTTGAAGAAGAGATGCAGCTGTCTAATTGGCACTGATGTTTTGAGGAAACAATACTGTATGAACTGCAGTGCATCTGTGAGCTTGGGGGTGGGTTGCTGCTGGGCATTTTTCTTGCCAGTGGTCCAGGAACACTTCTGGTGAATGGATTTATGGATGCCTAAAAATGAATGTTAGGTCATGTTGGATACTGGGAAGGGCATGGTTAAGTGGGATTTTTGTTTTATTAGGAGGATGTTATTCCTTCATATGTTATATTTTTTGAAGATTGAGTTTTCTAAAAATATTTTTCAGCCTTTACCACAGAGAAATAATAGGATAGAATTAAAAATAAATTATTGGTAGCTGGTTCACTTTTCAACTATGTGGCGGTATGGTGAATTCTTGGTGCACATTGATTATATGACCCCTCTTGCCCTCATTTGCCCTCCCTGTGATGCTTGATGTGTCAGTGTGAACCTCATCACTTTTGCTAAGGGTTCAATTTTAATTCATTCAAAGAAATTGCCATTGACTTACAGGGTGTGGATTGTACCTCAGATTGGAGTGCATTGTCCACAGTGCTTTCTTCTGCTTTGTTTTTTATTGTGGTTTGTTCAGAGTTGTGTATATTTTTCTTTAGTTGAGGGCATAATCTTCCTTTAAAACTACAATTAAATGTACTTTGGCAGTTATTTATTATTCCCTAAAATGCTGCTTTCATAAAAATATTATACAAATCAGCAGCATATCAACAGTGGTTTCCCAGCCTGTACATCCAGAGAGACGTCTCATTGTGCCTCAAGCAGTGTGGAGCTTTCTGCAATATGTGGATGACTGAATTATTTTCCCGGCACAGCCTGCTGTCCAGCGTTTCAGTTATTATGCTATGTAACTAAGAGTCATGCTGAGGATTAACGTCTCAGTCAGTTGGAAACTTGTCTGAACCTTGCTGTCCTTGCTGTAAATCCTCAGGATAGGGCTTAACCCAAAGCCTCTTTCTGCAGCCTCAGCTTTGTTACCACTTATGGCTAGACATTAACATCCTCTCATTCTTAACCTGCTACCTCAGGTTCCTGACTGAACAGCTGGGTGGGTGGGGATCATTTTGGAAAGGGTACACAATTCTTCTTGTAGGAGAAGAAGACTGTAGATTTATACCCCGCCCTTCTCTCTGAATCAGAGACTCAGAGTGACTTACAATCTCTTATATCTTCTTTCCCCACAACAGACACCCTGTGAGGTGGATGGGGCTGAGAGGGCTCTCACAGCAGCTGTCCTTTCAAGGACAACTCCTGCAATAGCTATGGCTAACCCAAGGCCATTTCAGCAGCTACAAGTGGAGGAGTGGGGAATCAAACCCAGTTCTTTCAGATAAGAGTCTGCACACTTAACCACTACACCAAACTGGCTCTCTTGTAGACATGGGATGCAAAGGACTTGATTGACTAGTATTTTCCACAGATGAAAAAGATTTTCATTTGTGGAGCATGACTTCCTCCCCTCCCTCTGTGGTTGAAAATTCTTCCCTCAAACTTTACTCTAGTAGGACAGGGGTCCACTAGAATCAGCATGAGGGGGGAAGTCAGAAGACTGTAACAGGGGAGGAGACTTGTTAGCAATTACTCTTCTGTCTGTGGAAATCTCCACTGAATCCACGTATGACTTACAAGATAGATAGGGTTCTCAGTGAAGGGTGTAGTCACACTAAGCTATGCAGTAGCTTGTTCAGCAGTTCTCATATAGCTGCTTTTAATTGGTATGTTGCATGTGATAGTTTGTATGTCATATTTATGAATTTGTATGCGGTTAATTTATGGTCAGCAGGCATGTTATGTTATACACTATTTTTACTTTGAATATTTAGTGTTGGGTATGGAAAAGTGCTTGCATTTTGTTATATTGATGGAAATATGGAAAGTGGACACTCATTTAGTCTTATTTTTTTGTCCACTTGTCAATTCAGGTACATGTGTCTTTAAAGAAACAAATCTTGCTTGTCTTGGCAAAGACATAATTCACTTGAAAAGTAATTCTTTTGTCCAGTGTATAACTGCTGTGATTCTAATCAGGTACAGTAGATTGGATCATACGATTCCCTTCCACCAAGGTTTCCTTGTACAAAGAAAGACTTTTCTTCGTCAGAAGAAGCTTTTCTCCATCAGAAAAATATCTTCTGTATTGCAGGAAGCCTTTTCTGTTGACAGCTTAGTGGAAGAGAATCATAGGATCAAACTTTGAGGAAGGGAGCCAGTGTTGGCTGGAGTGCAGCATTGTCTTAAGTGCAAGGACTTCTGCCAACAGAGTGCCATTTTCTTGCCCCTCCTGACACGGCTGCCTGAAATGCCCCTTGAAATCTTACTCCTTGATGAGAGAGAAGATTGGAACAACAAATTAAACACCACTGTGCAGAGCACAGAGTAGCTGCATAGGGCCATTCCAGGAGAGATAAAAGATATCAACACCTGTATCACTCCCCACAAAAAAATTCAGTGACTTTTCTCTAAATGTTAGATCAGGTACTATAAAACAGAACTATAAGATGAATTTTCATACACACATACACACAATCTACTTTTTAGCTCATTGGCTAGATTATGCCGAAATGGGATTGTATCCTTCAGCCATTGTCAGAGTTTTAGGTTTTCTTTGGGCAATGTGAACTAGTATTTTAGGTTTCTTAATCCTGAAATACATATTCTGTTTCTTGTTGAGTTTTTTAGTTTTCATAGGGAAAGTATCTGTGTGGAATAGGTAGTTAAAGTGAAGCAGGTTTTCTTCATAACTAGCAGTTTCTTGTGTATATATACATAAATGAGTCTTATTGTTCCAGGGATCACCCATGCATCATGTGGACGGGTGGATATAAAAGGATCCCAATCCTGGTGTTTCATGCAGAAGCTCTCCTAACAAAGGACAGCTACATCCGCTTGATTGGAGGTAAGTGCAGTCATTCCTGTGCAGCTGTTTCGTCAAGCATGTACAAAGAGAAATGGCTAACAGAGAACAATTATCTGGAAGCTTGGTCTCTTTTTTACCATATGAGAAATGGGAGGGTGCTCCAGATGGTGGCGTGTATTCAGCCATGCAGTTTGGAAGATGTAAGGGTATTTAAGAGAAGGCATCTGTTTCTGCCAATTCCCCCTTCCGAGTACATACCTGTGCTTTGTCCTGTGTGCTATTCCTGGGGGTCCGCTGACCCAAGAACAAAATTTCAGGAGCTTAAGTGGGCTGCAATGGCAGAGGAGAGCAGGAAAGTTCTGCTCTAGAGACTGTGGATAATTGGATAGATATTGGTTATTTTTTATTTTAAGGGGTTGAATTAAGCATGCGCTTGTTGTCATCTACTGCTTAATTTTAACTGAGAGTTACAGAAGTTCGTAAACTCTTGTAAAGCTTATTGATTACTGTAGCATCATTGACTTGAATAGTACTTTTCAGAGTGCAACAAAACAAATTGCTATCCTAAGAGATTTACAATCTAAAAAATGATATAAAGGTGCTAGAAGTAGGGCTAAATGGGGGAAGAATATTCATTCCAGTTGTTCATCCTTAAGTTTAGTTTCAGTAGGAAAAGGGCTTAGGGGATTCTGCAAAAATATTTGAAGTAAGTAAGTGAGGTAGCAACACATAAATGTTCATGGTGGGTTGGGATAGTAGCAGTTCCAAGCATGGCAAGCAGCAAGGCAGGAAGGGTGAACTCCATTGTGGGAATAGGAGGCCTTTGAATAGTTGAAGGTGATGGAGCTGGAGGAGTGGAGTTCATGGCCTGGGTTGTATTGAGATAAAAGGAGGGCCAAACCCTTCAGTAAGGATAATAGGTTTGGACTGGATCTGGGAATGTACAGGAAGCCAGAAAATAAATTTAAGGGCATAACATTGACAAATGAGACTGGTGGATGATTTTGGCTGTGCAGTGCTGGTTAAAAGTGAGGAACTCAAGGTGTTATGAGGATCAGAGCAGATGAGTTTGTCATAGTCAAGGCAAGAGATTATCAAAAACAAGAGTTTTCAGTGAGAGGAAAGAGAGGAAGTGCTATACTCTTTTAATGTTATAAAGGGAAAACCTGCATGATCTGGTGATGGACTGAATGGGGAGGGGTCAAAAGGAAGAAGGGCTGGTAACTAGATAGTGATATAGGGGAAAACAAAATATAGTGAAGGTGGTGATGAGACATCCAAGCAGAGATAGTAGATGAGTGACTGGAGATGTGGTACTGGATGAAAGTGAAAATTTCAGGGACAGAGAGGTAGAGCTGGATGTCATCAGTATATACATTTTGTTTCAATGATTTTATTGAGTTTTTTAAAAGAAGAATTGGGGTAAATTGGGAGGTTAAAGGAGAAAGTACATACAATAAGTAAATATTTCTACTAATATGATTACATAGTCAATACCTTCTATGATCTAATCTAGCCTTAGATACAATACATTTTGCATGATATATAGATGATAAGTAGATGATAACCTACTAACTTTATACCCTATTGCATAGTGTATCCTAATTGTGGCTTTCTCTGCTATAATAGTGCTTTCCATGTCTAAAAATTCTCTTCGTGGTTATTTCTAGTGACAATTGAAGTAGAACTACTCCTTACATTTTCCCTGTCTTGTAACATTTAACAGATACTGTTAAATGTGGCTTTCACATATATTATGTGACTCTTGAAGCCTCTACTGTGCTGCTGGCCAGCTTGGAGAAGGCATTTGTTTCTTTAAATCATTTCTTCAAGTCATGGAGAATGCATGTAAAATTAAACTTGCTTTCTTTCTGCCCCTCCCTCCCCCTATCTATTTTCCCCCTTTCCTCCCTCCCTCCCACATCTGCTGTTCATGTCTTGTGACTCTCAAACACCTGACGTTTATTCTGAGTGGCTCTTACGTTAAGCAAGTTTGACTACCCCTGGTATAGAGTTTGAACTCAACCATGGATAGTGAGTAGAGAAGATAGAGAAAATACAACGATTGAGGATTAGTCCCTGGAGAACTCTAGCAGTTAGTGGAAAACCAGTGGAAAAGTTTATGCCTTTGGAAACATTTAATAACTAGGTAGGTAGAAAACTAGCTGAGGACAGTTACAGGAAACTACAGTTAAAAGATAGTTATCAGATGTATCAAAGGCAGATGAGAGATAAAGAAAATAAAGCCAGTTACAGTCTGAGTTTTGGCAGTGAAGAGAAATCTGTTTTGATGGAGGTCAAGTTATATAGCCTTGAAAGCAGAATTTGAGGGGATTAGAGCCAGTAGGAATAAGCAGTGTGCTTTAGGATTTCGATGGCATGGAAAGGAAAGTAGGTGGCCTTTGCAGAGGGATGTCTTAAAAATGGGAGAAACAGTAACACGTTTTAATGTAATAGGGAAGATACCAGAGAGAGATGTAGTGAAGAGACAGAATGGCAGGAGAAATGGTAACTGAAAATTAGGGAAGGGCTCATAAAAGTTTGGATGAGGTTGACTGTCAAGTCTTTTCATCAGGTGGGATGAGAAAAAGGGAGAGATTGAAGGAAGTGTAGGAAGAGCTGAAAGAAGGAAAGTAATGGTGGGGAGAGAAGCTGATAATTTCTATTGTTGAAAAAAGAGACAAATACCTGAGTGAAGAACAAATGGGGGAAGGTTGTTGTGGCAGATCTGAGAGTGTCAGAGGTGGGCAAGAGCTGCTGGGGATTCCTGGAGTTGATGTGAGTAAGAGGAAGAAGATTATGATATTGGTGATACTCCAAATCTCAGAGTCTTAGAGCAGCTTACACTCTCCTTTATCTCCCCCCCCCCAAAAAAAACCAGACACCCTGTGAGGTAGGTGAGGCTGAGAGAGCTCTTACAGAGGCTGCCCTTTCAAGGACAGCTCTGCGAGAGCCATGATTGATCCAAGGCCATTCCAGCAGCTGCAAGTGGAGGAGGGGGGAAATCAAAGCCAGGGTATGTGGCAGAGTTGCACAGTCAGCAAATGAGAAGGAGATGACAAATTTATAATTGACAAAATTGGCCTCTTTTGTTTTCCTCCAGAGGCATTTCAGCTACATGAGGACATAGATGGAGGTAGTAAATAAAGTGAACCAGGTAGAGAAAAAATGATGCATTTGGAAATAAGTGGGTAAAATAGTTAAGGACATACATGAATTGAATGCAGGAATGGTGGAATCTAATGAATGTACAGGAGTGGTAGAATGTTAATGACCTTTGCATCTTAAGCTAGAAAAAATGTTATACCAAATCATTGTTGCACTAAATCAGCGTTTCCCATCGACAGGGTTGGGACCCAAGCCCGGGACCCGGACCTCTGGCCACCGCAGGGAGACTCACAGTGCCTGGGCTCCCCCCCCCCCATTTAAACACCCATTGGGTGTTTAAATGTGGGGAAAGGCAACTCACCCACCTTTGTAGCCTCCCTGCGAGGTGGGAAAATGCCAATAGCAGTTCTCGGGCTCCCCCACCCAATTAAACACCCGCTGGGTTTTGAAATGGGGGGGGGGGGTTTGGAGGAAATTGCCTGCCTTTCCCGTCTCCCTGACAGGCAGGGAGACGGCAAAGGACGTTCTGGGCTCCACCCCCCTTTTAAACACTCGAGTGGGGTGTTTAAATGGGGCAGGAGATCGCCTGCCTTTCCCATCTCCCTGACAGGCAGGGAGATCACAAAGGGAGTTCCGGGCTCCCCCCCCTCTTTTAAACACCCGAGCGGGGTGTTTAAATGGGGAGGGGAGGAGATCGCTTGCCTTTCCCATCTCCCTGTCAGGCAGGGAGATGGCAAAGGGAGCTCTGGGCTCCCCCCCTTTTAAACACCCCATGGGATGTTTAAAAGGGGAGGAGGAGATCACTTGCCTTTGCTGTCTCCCTCCAATGCAGGGAGACGGCAAAGGGAGCTCTGGACTCCACCCCCCCTTTTAAACACCCGGATGGGGTGTTTAAATGTGGCGGAGGGGAAGATTGCCTGCCTTTCCCGTGGGGGGAAGAGGAGATCACCTGCCTTTGCCATCTCCCCGTGGGAGAAGAGGAGATCACCTGCCTTTGCCATCTCCCCGTGAGGGGGAGAGGAGATTGCCTGCCTTTGCCGTTTCCCTGCCAGTCAGGGAGATGGCAAAGAAAGCTCCGGGCTCCCCCCTCTTTTAAACACCCCACTGGGTTTTCAAAAGGGGGGGGAGAGGAGATCGCCTGCCTTTGCTGTCTCCCCACCAGGCAGGGAGATGGCAAAGGGAACTCCAAGCTTCCCCTCCTCTTTTAAACACCACCGGCAAGGTGTTTAAATGGGGTGTGTGTGGCAGATGGTCTGCCTTTGCAGTATCCCTGGCAGGTGGGGAGATATCATTTCTTGTCTCCCTGCTCCACTCCCAAGGTCTCTTGGCTCCAGCCCCAAATTTTACTGGGCCAGGAAGGAGCAGTATAAAAATAACCAGGCCAGGAAGGGGAAAAGTTGGGGAAACCCTGCACTAAATACCTAAGCCTCTCCTCCCCAACTTTAAGAAGTTTCAAGTCTTGGAGTGTATTGGTAGGTCGGATATCTGAAGTAATATACAAATATACTTATAACAGGTTCCTTTTGTGCCCACATAGTAAATGAGTTGAATGAAGACAAATACCAGGATGATGAAATATTGTATACTTTAATCTCATGCAGTATATGTGTTGTCACTTTTGTTGGGTAGTGGTTTGTCCATAACTATGTGCCTTGTCTTGCTGTGCCCTACATTATTTATGGGACAGTGTAGAATAAATGTTCTCTGAACATATCTTTCTTTTTGGAGCCAGTTCAGTAGGGCAGGGGTGGCCAACGGTAGCTCTCCAGATTTTTTTTGCCTACAACTCTCATCAGCCCCAGCCATTGGCCATGCTGGCTGGGGCTGATGGGAGTTGTAGGCAAAAAGCATCTGGAGAGCTACCATTGGCCACCCCTGCAGTAGGACTATGCTTGGTGGGGACTGTGACTAATTTTTGTTATCTTCACAGAGCGCTATCGTTTGTCTTACAAAATTGTGCGAACAGACAGTCGTTTGGTGCGCAGCCTTCTTGCGGCTCATGGATTCCGTGAGGTTTGTACATCCAGTTTTTCCGATATGAAAAGAATGAATATTCCAATATTGTTTGAACTACTTTTAGAACTGAGAAACAGTTACAGATCAGAGCCTGGGATATTTTTAAGTTTCAGCCATCATACAAATAGCACTACAAAGCTATGCCTTCTGAAAGTAGTGCAGTTTGGATTTTTTCAGATATCTTCAGGCTAGTTTGTGTTCCCCTTCCCTGTTGTTTTTGCTGAGTACTCATTTGAGGTACTCCAACTGAAGCTGGAAAAAGGGGGCTTGCCCAAGGTCACCTGATGCAGGGGTTTCCAACTTTTTCAGGCCATGGGCACCTTTGGGATTCTGACAGTGTGGTGGGAGTAGCTGCAGAATGGCTGCATTTTTTTTTCCAGATTTCATTTACGGCAAAAGCCAGCATCTGAAACAAAAGGGATAACTATACATATCCATAAGAACTATCTGTAAAACGTGATAAAATATTGTAACATTATTAAAATTGAAAAATATACAGAAATGGCTATTAAAACAAATGTACTCCGGCGTTTTAGGTTACTAGTAATTTTCTCGTCCTAAAGACGAACAACCCAAATTTAGTTATTTTAAGAGTAACTGCAGGATATTTGCCCTCCAGGAGTTCTTTGGCATATTTTTTGACTCCTAGTAGGGGGAGTAATCATGGAAGGCAGGAGAGCTTCCCTATGCTTACAGTACACCTTGCGATCATAAAAGACATGAATTAATGACTCTCTGTCATCATTACAGCAAGGGTATATACGAGCTTCATAGGGGATTTTCCTGTATCTACCCTCTGTAACTGCAGAAGGGAGGGCGTCCCACCTCATGAGGGAGAATATTCTTCTGTATTCATGGTTTTCTAGGTGAAATGGCTTAAAAGTTCCATGACATGAAAGATAACCTATGAAACGGCTCTATAGAGGTGCACCATTTTGTGAGTTATTTAAATCAGTTTGTCTGGCAGTATCTGATATCCTTTGAGCCACCATCACTCTTGCCTTATCGTATGCCGTATGGCTGCCATAGGAGGCAGAAGCAGTTAACAAAATGGTTGCTGTAGCTTACTTTCAGGCACACACTGAA